>NC_088103.1:48011903-48672393 GCF_036370855.1 Dromaius novaehollandiae | reverse complement strand
TTGGTGGTGGAGAAGAGGCTGCAGATTCCTCCATCCCTCCTGCGAAGTCCTAGCTGCCTGTTTGGGGTAAGAACAGAGGCTCCGAGCTATGGGCAAGATTGTCTTTTAGCAAAATAGCAGGTTTTAGTATACCTAAAAGTTGCAGGATCAGTGCTATGTATTCCTGAATGTGAGCTAGGATTAATATTACAGCTTTTTTGGTGCTACTTCTGTGAAGTATATTTAACTATTTTCCTTAACCTGCCTCTCTTCAAAACAATGTCTTAAAAATTACTTGTTAAGCATTTTTCTTTTTGCTTGACTATATCCTGAATACAAATAAGGTATGTTTCCTGATAAATATGCCTTTTAAGTTAGAAGTTGAATTTAACTTGTATTTATTTTCAGCGTTGATCAGAAACAAATGATTGTGTTGTTAGCTTGAACAGCTGCATGTAGTGGTTGCAAGGCATTGCCCTCACCTCTGAGGCTGCAATATTGTCCAGTTTCACAAGACAGACTTGGGAATTGTGGTCTTGGATGAGGTTGGTCCATGCCAAAGTGTCCCATAAGGTGTGGAAGCAGAGCTGGGTATCTCTGAAGGTCATACGTAGAACTTGGGGAAGCTGAGGGTGGGGAGAAAGTAGGAAATACTGCTCTTCCTAAAATTGCAGACACCTGTCTGGCCTCCAAGATGCCTGTTTCTGATGGAAGTTCATTCTGGTCTCATTAAGGTGGCCTACATCAGGCACTCCTCATGAAAAGGGCCTGAGGAAGATGATGCTTGAAGGTCTTGCCTGTGGTATGGCAGATTTTGGATCCTAAATCTGTCTCTGGGAAATGAGAGCTACCTGAATGCCCTAGCCCCAAACCACTGGGCTATGTTTAGTGGTGGGATGATCTCGATCCCTCCTGCATGAGCTCTTTTGCTGTACCAAGCGCATATACACTGATCAGGGCGAAGGGAGGAGTGCGGTATCACCCCTTCACACTTTGGTGACTCAGCTGGTGGTGGGAAGTCTGGATCCAGGCCCTGATCAAAAAATGGTGTCATAAACGTTGAAATTAGCTTGATCTTTGGTGGCAGATAAGAATTTGGATCTAGTGAATCACAAGATTATTCTGAGCATTGCCCTGTGAAGTCTGTGCTTTTGCTCTGGCAGCAATGAATAATTAGTCATGTGGAGCAGAACAACTTCAAGAAGTACTGATATCACTGTTCTTTTTTAAAAAAAGCTTCATCATATTAGTTCTACAGTAAATCTTTAGTTTTTCTTCTCTGCCAGGTATTAGGTGCTGGGAGAGAGGATACAGCTTTCTGACCCTGAAATTTCCCATTTTCCTTTTGCACTATGATTTTTCTTCACTACTTCCATTATTCCTACATCCCTGCTGGAGCACCACTTTTTCCCAGCTTGCCCCATACTTTTCCAAATATTTCCCAGAAGAGATTTTCCAGCATACTTCATTGAAGCTATGCTAAGATGGAAGACTTGCTGGATTGGAAATAAGCAAAGAAAAATGATGTGAAAATGTAATGTATGAGGTTATATACAAATGCTAAGGGTCATTCATGGAGACCAAGTGGGAAACAAAATAACAAAGATATTTGCTAGTGATGAGCAAGGAGGTTTCCACACAAGATGTGACTGTAGGGTTATCTGCATCACCCTACCCCTGAGGTCCACTGCAGACCCCATATTTTCTCTGGAGGAGCAGTCCTGACTCAGTGGATTGTATATGTATTTTAAAAGCTTTGAGATGTTTTTGCTTTGGAAATAGGAGAAGAAAAGATTTGAAAATGACTTGTTTTTCCAGGACACTTTTTACCTTTCTAAAATTCTACATAGAATTCTGTTTTTTTCTGAGAAGGAAGACCAGTTCAAATGGGCAGTTAGCAGAAAATGAAATACTGCAGATACTGAAATTAAATGCCCTTATTTCAAGAATATCACTCACTTGTTATGCTGCTTCTTTGTACAGTTGTATTACTCAAAATAATTGATTACAAAATCATTCACAGAAAATGGGAATGATATTAACTTCCTTTAAAAGTAGTTATCTTTCAATAACTTCTAAAAATTGCTTTGTGAACCACATTGTGTGTGTGTGTGTATAAAGTGGTAGCTTAAAAAGCAAACATTCTTCATTTGTAGTGATAATTGGGATTCTGGGTTTACAAATTTTCAACAGACCATCAATCTATCTCAGCACAACTTTGCCCCCAGTGAAAACCAAACAATATAGGTTTTTTCTTGGTCTAGTTTTCTGAATCAGGTTTGGATTCCATGCGTTCAAGTACTTCACCAATGTATCTTAAATACATCTGTATAAATGCGTATGTGTGTATATATAGGTAAATACCTGTGTAAATGCTTATGAAATTAATCCAGCATACCAGGTATGCAGATTCAAGCTATGAAATACACAAAATTGCATCTGCAAATCTGTGCCTGTAAAATTATGGGTTCCTAAGCATCTCTTAAGTAACAACTCAGCCTTCAAAATGGGGCCTGGGTGGCACCTACCCATTGAATAGGCTTTGTGCCAGCCATTTGCAGAAAAATAGGTAGAAACATGTGTTTTCACACAAATCTGTAGCACAAACTACTGAAATAATAGTTGGATTTGTTATCCCAGATCTGCCTTTCAACAAAAGAGGCCCTGCAAGTGTCAGTGTCTTAGAGGTGATACCTGCTACTGTTCCTCAAAGCTTTGGTGTTTATATGCGTCCGCATGGGAAAGAGCAGTTCAGCATCAGCTCCTGCGCAGCTTAAGCTGTCGTTGAGACTAGGTGAAATCTGTTGGGAGAAATGTGTTTTGCTAGGAAACGATGGTGGTTGAAGCCCAGACTTGGTCTTTACGTGAATCTCCTAGCTGCCCGATGGCGGTCCCGCTTGCAGCGCTGGGCTGGAGAGGATCCCAAGTGCTGGAAGTGCCAGGTTTACCTAAGAGTAATTGAGTACTTAAAAAGTTGTTTCCCTTCTTTCTTATCAAATAAGACCAGTGCTGAAATTGGGCCAAGACTGTCAAAGTTGTCTCCAGCTATATTCCTGTGTCTGTATTTCAGACAGCCAAAGCTCTGAGCTTGAGCACGGTTAGCTTTAATGTTATGGCTCTTCCCATTGAAACAGATGGCAGAGCTCGGGAGGGGGGAGCCAGCATGTGTGAAAACACTTCCAGGACGGGAAGATAATGGCCCTATTTTTTTCAAAATTGTGGAGGTGCCGTGCATCCCAGTGAAGCTAATGGAATAGATATATATGGTCCTAACAAAACCCGAATAAGGAGTTAAGTGAGCGTAAAGGTGAAACCTTTGGGTTACTTAGGAGAAGTTTTCAGCAAATCAGTGTAATCCTGGCTAAGCCGCAATAAAGCACCGTGGTGACCTTCACGACTGCGCTCCCATGGCGAGCCAGAAACTTCTGAGCGATCACCTGGGTTGCCTGCCCGCTGCCGGAGCGTTTTTGGCTTTTAGTTTTGTCTCAATCACCGAAAGGTCAATAAACTGCTCATTTATTTTAAGAGCTAACGGTTCACTGAGCTGACAAATCCAGCATCTTTCAGCGCTGCAATGCCATAGGACTTCATCTACTTTGACATGGCAAATATTTGCACGTATCTGGATTTGTAACTTTAGGAGTAAAATGGGTGCAAGCTAATGACCTGTTAATGCAAGTTTAACCTCTTTCTCCTTGTTTTCCTTCTTTCTCAGATTGGCGTGTTTCTAGAAATAAAGTAGCTCTCCTGTTTCCCTCCACCTCTATCAATACTTTAGATGCCAATCGAGTTGATTTAGGACTTTCTTAAAAAAAAAAAAAAAAAAAAAAAATTGCTCTTCTATGGTTGTCACAAGCAAAAACCAAATCTGCTACAACTAAACTGAACTATCCAAATACCTGAATCTGAAGAAGGAAAAAAGGGATATTTGCTTTAAAAAAGCAGAGATCTGTTTGGAGGAAAACAGTATTTTTGGGATCCTACCTGAAAAAGGCCGTGGCACTTGAGTTTCTTCAAATTGCTGAGGATTTGTGTTACAAAAGTCATAGCTTATCTGCTTACAGGAGGTGCAGGCCCTGACACCGAAAGCAGCAGGGCTTTGGCAGACCTCCTGGCTCTGAACCATCATCGAGCCCTTTGGGGCCCATGTGGCTGCTGCTTAAAAAAACAAAAGTGGCCAGTGCTGCCTGATTTCAAGCACATCTCATTTCCCACTGGCTTTTTGGAGCCCAGGTGCCAGTGAACATATTGAGAATTAAGACATAAAATGAAGATTTTCCTTAAGTTGCAGCAAAAGTAACTTGCAGAGGAATATTAATACAGATAACTCATTAAGAGATCCAAACTGAAATTTCACTATAGAGATAAATAAGAGAATAACTGCTCAGGTGGAGTACTGCAATGGCTGTGGAGGGAGCCGTTAGTCATGGGTAAGGGTGTAAGATTAAATGGAAGGCAGCCTCAGACTTTTCACTATAGTTTTTTTTAATGGATTTCTGCCAGACTGGTGAATTGGCCTCCCGGCTGACAGAAGCTCGGTACGCTTACGTTCAGAGCAAATAACAGGATTGCTTAGAGCTAGGAAACTTGGATTAGATAATGCTTTGTTTATGGGTTCAGAAACAAACTGCAAGAGTTAACAGAAGTTATAAAAAGAAATGTCTCTAAACATTTAACTTAATGTACTTTGGAGCAAATTCTGAGGAGTAGGAAGTATATGGAAAGCAAATATTGTTTGAAAACAGCAAAGATAAACCAACAAAGCTGATCCTATCACATTTAATTTGAATTGTGGAATAAAATGCAGAGCTATCTAACTGATGTAGTTCTGAGCACACGAAAAAAGTATATTTATTAAATGTAATCAGCACTGGATCAGATAGAGGCGGAATGGGTAGAATTTCCTATAATCTTCAAGGATTCTCTAAATAGACAATTCCCGGGGTGGGGAGGCTCAACGGATGGAGTGCAGATTTCTGGAGGTGTTTGGTGTGATTCAGCACAGCACGTGAAGGCTGAGTTCAGGGTACGTTATTCATCCTGCGTGCGCGTGCTCTGGGTAACGCTGCAGATGTTGCTTGGGCAGAGGCAGAGCACAGATGTGCAGATCTAGCCCAGGCGAGGTGTTACCAGTATTTTCAAAACCCATCAAGCATAACTTGGGATGCTGCCTTCATAGCATGCTCCTCTCTGCAGTCCTGGATTTCTTTCCAGAAGCACCGAGCTCATGTCTCCTGTGAATTACGTTCCTTCAAAGCATGAACCCAGAAACAGGATCTCAATTGCTCTTCACCTCCAAATCATTGTCCTTGATTACTCAGACAACTGGTCTCCTTCATGGCCATGACAGTTAAATGGACAGGACTTAAAGTACAGTAACTCCTGTGATCACAAAAGCCAGAGGAATACCGACTTAAATACAACAAGAATCTACTCTTAGAAATAGGAGTGAAAAATGGGGAAGATTATTGTTAAATACCAATAACATTGTAGGAGCATTCCTATGAAAATGAAATAGTAAGAATATAAACAGCAGGCACGTGGTAGCCTTCAAATAAGGGATGAACCCAGATTTGTTTTCCTCGAGCCATTTTACATCATCAACTGCTAGTTGTGTTTACATTTGTTTTAAGCCTTCTTCCTGCTCAAATAGTTGTATTAAGGGTCTTTAATGTAAGTGAGAATTAGATCCATGGTGTACAAGGCTGATCCTGCTCCTGGAAAGCTCTTTTCCAAGTCTTTGGTAGGTCAAGGAAGCCAACAGAGCTGTTGCCACCACGGCTGCTTTCACAGAAAAACGCAGTTCCAAACTGCGCTCCTGAGCCCAGCGAAAGCGTTGTCTGAGCTGGGATCAACCCACAAGGATCTAACATACAGTGAGGTTGGTTTTACTCCCATTATGAGAGAAAACTTTGAAAGAGAATCAAAGACCTCGTGTTGTTAATGGGTTTCAGCGTAACAGCTAGGCCTGTTTTCACACTGAGATTAAAAACTGATAGTGATGGCAAATATAAAAATCATGACTTGAACTTGGGCAGAATGACTTCATGGGAAATCACAAAACGTGCGGGATAAAGCAAGCTTTAAGGTGATTAAAACAAAGGACACCATTATATTAAATAGGTAATCTTAACTGATGTTAAGGGTATCTGAGGAAAAAAATGCAACCTAATGAATGAAGGATTGGGGTTTTTTGTGTGTAGGAAACTTTAGTGTCAGTGTCTGGACTGGCCCCTTCCTTGCTCCAGGCAGATGACTCATGCTCAAGTCTGCAGGGTAAAACCAGGGACTGCATTATTTAAAACACCTCCCATCCCCAACCCTCCTCGAGTCTATTCTTTAAGCAGGTGGATTTTCATGGCTTGCGGTTGCAAAACTCATTTGTATGCCAAACTGAGCAGGCTTTATTATTTTTTCATATGTTTAAATTTGCTTTCATTGAATTTATCCTGTCTTCCATCATGAATACAAAGCTGGGGCAAATAATTTACTGATGAAAGGCTTATGTTTCCAAATATTTAAAGCCTGTAAAAATCTGAGTCTATGATGAGAGAAGAATGGAGAGGAAATGAAGGGAAATAGCATTGCTGAATAGATCCAAGGTATTTTAGCGAGGAGCAGGCCACCCTGCAGCACACTGTCATACTCAAAGCCTGCGATCTGCACGCGGGACCACGGCAATGTGATTGCCTACATGGCAGCCCGTCCTGGATGGAGTATCTGTTGCACATAAGTTGACAGAGTGAGGTGAAAACCAGGTGGTGCCTTTGCCGGAGGAATGCAGGTTCTGGGTGCTCTGGAGCAGCCCTTCACAGGAGGAAGGGGTGATGAGGAAGAAACCTCCAGAGAAGACCTATTCTTCTAAGAAATTAGAAGGTAACACATTGAGTCTTCAACCACAGTAGCTATGACAGCTGCATGTGGTGAGGTTCTTGAGAGCATCTCTCTCCCAGCCCAGCCGTGCTTGAGGATGGGCCAAGGGGAGGTGTAGGCATTGTGGCCAAAAGCCCCTGAGCCTCTTGGAGGGAGGTGGGATGAAGACCTGGTTATCAGCCCTGGGACTGGAAAGGCTGAATGGGAAACTCTGGACCTGAGAAGCAGCAGCCCAGGCGGAAAGGCTCTGGTGACATTTTTGATTTGACATGGCATGGGTAAAACATACCTAAGGCATGTAAGCAATTTGTTGAAGGAGACTGTTAGGTAGGTCTCCACTGGCTGCAGCTGAAGGTAGCCAGTCTCTGCTTCGTTTGCACCTGATGCTTCTCTGCTTGGAGATCCAGGAGAAGCAGTGCATGCTTTTAAGGAGGCAACAGCTCAAGGCAGCAAGTCTCATACGAAGCCTCTTTCTGCTTCCAGCTCTGAAATTGGTTATAAGAATGAATGCTATCAGTGAACATCTTATTTTTGCAACATCTGAGGCATGCCTTTGAGGTTTGCTCTTTGTCCTTAACCTGCTTGCTGCAAGTCATGTAAATGCATTGGCAGGAGAACGTACCCATGATGTTGTGCCAGAGCCAGGTCTTTGTGGTGGCAAAACACCTGTGTGGTTCAAGCACAAGTGAAACCAAACTAAATGAACCCTTCTCCACCCCAATTCCATTAGGGGGAAAGGAGGGATAAATTCATAAAAAATACTGAGGGGAAAAAATAGATTATTGTTAGATAAATACTTAAATATGGCTGTCTTGAGTGTTGCTTGACTATGCAGGCTTTCTTCATAGCTTCCTGGGTGGTGAGCATGCCCACTGGATGTCATTTCAAGGACAAAGCTGTCTTTGGTTGTGGACCTGCCAGTTTATATTTCTTTGGATAAGTTTGTGCTGAGTAAAAGCAAAGAAGTTGAATAGGAAAGGTAATAGTCCAGAACCTACCAATTTCATTAAAAAGTATATCAGATATTGGCACCATTGCAAGGAAATGCATTCTTGAGAAACAACGTAAGCATATTAGAAATGGTATTCCTAATGGGCATGATTTTAAGTATACTGCAACTTGCTCTCTGAATTTGCATCCAGACTCTGAATGATGGCACATGGCTCTTTCCACAACATTTTCCATCAGGAGCCACCAGCTGTTTGTATTCCAAACCCCTTTAGTAGTTAGGTCCAGAAAACATGAAAGACAGGAGAGAGGCACTGTGGTTTTGCAGCTTCTTCCAAGAACCTGTTATCTTGGTCACAGATGTATTAGCAGCTATGCTTACACAGTCATGTTAATCTGCAAGAAAGGGAAATTTTAGACCTGATTCAAGCCTTTCAGAGTTGCATTTGTTTGGACCTTGCACTAGGATAGTATGAAAATAGAGATGCTTACAGGATTTAATTATTTCCAGATAGTAAGTAGGTGTCTCCAAAGAAAACTGAAAAACTGTGTTCCTTTCACAGAAAAATATTCTGAGTTTAAAGAAGCAATAGGTAGAAAAAAGGCTTCAGAGGCTTGTGCAGAGTTTTTTCTTTTTTCTTCTCCCAGGGCAACCTGAAAATCCTCCTTTTTCGAGTTTGGGGCATTCAACAGGGATCATGTACATTTTGAATGCAAAGATTCATTTACCATGTTTTAATCCTTGAATACAATTTTCAGTTCCGCCTATGCTGCTGAAATGCACTGTTTTTTTGCAGGATGTATGCCTGTTCCAGACGAGAGCACACTGTACGCGTGGCCTTCTCAGCATGCCTAATCGTGGCACAGTGTTGCCTCCCCTGTAGCTCCTTATTGGGCCTCTGCTTTGTCTTCTTTGTTTATCCCACCATGAGTCTTTTAACATCTTTCTTTCCTAGCTTCACCCCTATTAGCTCACTGCCATTAGTCCAGCATTTACTACTTATATTTAGGTGGGGTGCATTCACCTAGCGCTGTTTCAGCTAAAATTTACTCTTCCCAGCCCCTTTTTTTCCAAGATATTGTAACTTAAGCATATGCTGGAGGCCAAAATCTACAGCCACTTTCACGCACCGAGCAAGACCAAGAAGCAACGTGCCCAGCTGAGCTGCGAGAGGGCGGCTGCCCGCAGCCCCGGGGGGACGGAGACGGCTCCTGGCAGGTCTGCGCTGCGGAGGCACCTTTCAACCCGGAGAAACCGGGCGTGGATATAAAGGGAGACTTTGCCGATGCAGCGCTGACCTCCCCTCACCGAAATCCTGCTGCCACCTTGGCTGCTTTTTTCCGTTCTCCAGATATCATGAAATCTGCATTCTGAAGCACCGCGTGCATTTTGTGATACAGAGCACCTCTTTTTATAGTGACTTGTAGAAAACCCGACTTTTAAACTTTCATAGCTGGCATTAAACTGCTGAATAGAGAAGAATTTCTTAGTAAACGAATATTACTAAGGTAATAAAAGCAAATGTGAAATTTCCACTGTTTGCATTTGGAAGGCGATGCTTGCAATGAGAGTAACAATTTCCTCATCCCTGTCGTATTTGCAGGGAGCAGGCAGGCTCATTCCAACTCTGCCCTCTGCAAAACCCATTTAATTTTCATATTTTTCTAGGTTTATCTGAAGTACCTATTCTAACCTTGTTCTAGCCATGCTGTATTTGTTTTACTTACATAAACTAGTGCTGTTTTTAGTTTTATAGATACACTATGTGCTTTGTATCTGAGCACAATGCTGTCTTTAGCATTTGCACTAGTCCTTAAAAATGCAAACAGTCAAAGTGAAAAATTAAGATTTGTTTTGCCACTTAAAATGGGGAAGTGCTGTGCAAAGCAGCACATAAAATATTAAGAGGAATTGGAGATCTGCTTTTCTGAAGAAAATATACCTGTGCAGATAACCCTTCTTAGGCTGGAAAAATGTTAATATGAGAAATATTGTTATTTAATAAATGCAGGCAGTATAATTTGGCAAGGAAGGATTAGGACCAGATCGCCTTTCAGTGTTCGAATGGTTTCCATTGCCGGCAGACATGCCAGCAAGAGCGGGGAGGTTGCTATTTCTTTAGTACCTGGGAATTTTAAGGCCAGTGGGAGTTAAAAACAGATGTGGAGGGCCATAACTCTCCTGGCTGCCTGATGCTGCTGGTGAGATGCAGAGTGGTCCTGCAGCACGGGGAGGTCCACACCCGGATGGGTTCAGATCTGCAAGGTTAGCATGGCGTGCTGGTGACAAAATTGCCACTTTTTACGGCATACGAGGTAGATATGTGGACATAGTCAAAGAACAAAAAGGTGGAAGGCTTAAGAAGTAGTAAAAAGGCTGATTTTATCACTCTAAGGTGAAACAGTAAAACTAGCAGAAGTGAGAGGAGCTGGACTGGTAGGAGGTGAAGCTCACACCAAAGAGGAGGAAAGGGAGTATGCTGGATGGGACCATAAATAGGGAGAGATGTGAAAAATAAGGTTCTCAGGGGAGGTGATGCGGATTTTTGATGGGGAGGAAAGTAATAAGGGATTATGACTTTGTTTTGAAGTGCTGCGGTTCCTGGCATGAGCTGCGGTTATATGGGCTTGGAAATCCAGGGCTGGCGGGGTAATGGGGAGTGGGCACTTACTGCCAGTACCTTTTCCCTTTTGCTCGAGTAAGATAAGTCTCTATCTGAGCTGAGGGAAAAGGAAAGAGAGCTGTACTTAGAAATTTCTCATTATAAAAAGTTAAGACCATAATAAGGACATTGGGGTGATAAATTGGAGACAGATTGGAAGATAAGCCTTCATGAAAACAAAGTTAAAGTATTGAGGAGCAGGAGGAGCTGGTTTTGTTTCCAAGCCAAAGGGTTGGTCTGCCCTGGCCATAGCTTGCCACGCAGCAGTGGTCCCCACTGTGGTGCGTCACCTTAAGGCACGTTAAGCCTTGGAAAAGTGATGTGCCCGACTCCTCTGCAGCTGCTGCTTGCGTGGAAGGTGGCAGAATGGCCAGATCCGGAGGATTTTGGAGCGTTGTGGCTGCCAGGACCCATCCCGTGCGGAGTGGCTGCATCTCCTAGGACGAAGGAGCACTGGAGCACGCAGGACCAAGAACTGGTAGAGCTCAGTGTTGTCAGGGCCAGCAGACAAGCTGTTCTTAGACCTCCAGAAGCCGAGAGGATACTTCAGACACAATTCAGCCTTTAAATAGATTCCTCTTCTGCTTCAGCGCAGACCCTGAGGGCTTTCCTGTTCCTGCTGTGAACAAAACCCTTCAGGGCTGGTTGCAGGGGAGGTGGAGCCCACTCTCTGCCTGGCCTCTGCACTTCTGAGCCGCTTTACGGGGAGGAAAGCAGCTGCACAGCAAATGCAAAATAAGGGTTATCATACTAGATAGCTAAAAACAGCGCATTAAAAAAGTCAGAAAGGAAGTCATTCCTTCAAATGAAGGGAAAATCACCTTCACCCTAACCAAAAATGAAAGGACACCCTAGTTTATGGCAGAAGGGTTGGGCATAGATACGGGTGTGCTGGTGCGGGTCTGGTCCGAGGGGCACGAAGGGTGGGTGGTAGGACACAGTGCTTGGCACTGGCTGCTGGCTCACCCCCCCTTGCTGGGTGCTCCTTCCCCTGCCTCTCCGCCTTGTTGAAGGCTACGCTGATGTCTGTTTTATGCATTTGGATATACAGGCTCAAACCTGGAAGATGGCACTTTGGACCCCAAGGGATGTATTTCCGTTGCTGCTTGCTTTGCTTCTCTCCTGGTTTCTCTGGGAATGGATGGGCTGGTGGAAGCTGTGGTGCTGGATTTACTGGTCCTGTTTGCTCCTGTGGTGGCTTGCTGGTGGTGGGCAGCTGCTGTCCGGGAGCCAAAAGTGCCATTTCATGGCATGTAACCCACCGGCCGGATCCTGCCCTTGGAAACATCCCTGCAGATATCAGCACTAGCAATAATCTATGTTGGAGCTCTGGAAAAACACCTGTTTTCAATGAGGGTTGTCCTCTTGCAATAGCTGATGCTGCTGGAGCTGTGACCTTTGCTTAACCCAACAGGCTGTCTTTAACTTTCAAGTGATGCTGTCTCAGTTTATACCCAGCCTATTCAAGTAAAAAGGGGGGAGGAGGGGACCCAGAAGATACCACAGTGGATAGCTCTTCAGGAACACTTGTTTTCTTTTTATAGACTTTACTTTTTCTAAAACTAAACATTGATTTTTCCCAGAATAATTAACAGAATCTACACACATAAAGATCATGATAATGCAGCTGAAGAGGTTCACAACTGCTCATTTCTGAAAAATGGAAAGCTAGGGTTTTTGGTTAAGGGAAGAGATAAATATAGGAGTGAATTAGCTGTTTTGATGCTTGTGCTACCTGAGAGCATGAATGTCAGTGTGTGTATGTGAAAAAGATGAAAGGACCAAAACCATGATTGCCCTCAAGTTTTCAAAATGCTTTGCAATGCATCTGATGGTTTATTAGAACAAACAAATTTTATTAAAATTATATTTGAATTGTTGATTGGAAGATAGAGGGATGACAAATATGCAATACAAATAGAACATTTTTTTAGAGTTTTACTCATTGCTTGGCATTTTGGGGCTGTCTTTTACACCCAGGCAGATTGCATGTAACATGCTACTCTTGTGGGATTTTGCATCTAAGTTGCACTTGCTGTTCAAAAGCTTATCTGCATATATAGAGATATAAGGTGCTATATATAAAGAGGCTTTAATTAGAGTTTTGCCTGATTTAGATGCTCATCTACTATAGACAGTGAGTTGCAGGTCGCCTGTTTAACCCCCAGCGTCTTGGTTCTTGAGCAGCGGGATAGAGGGATGCGCAATGCAGCGGGACTTGCACTGCCAGCGAGCAGCTGGCCCAGACCAAGACCATGCCATAAGCAGCCTCCGGCCATCCCGTGCCCTCTCTGTATTCCTGGTTACCTCCCTGCACAGGCAGCGAGCACGCTGGAAAGACAGAGGCCATATATGCATCTGCCTGACTAGCTCTAATACTTGCATCCTCCCGTATGACTGGACTATTCATTAGAAAACTGTTATTGCTTTGCATTATGTTAACACGTGGAAATCTGCCCTCTGAGGTTGATTCATGGTCTAAGGCTGCACAAACTATTAATTGCAATATAAAATATATCATCGTATCCTCTCCAGCAGTTGGTTCAAACAATTGCAACAACTGAACATTTTCCTCTTCTATTATCAGAGGAAGGTTTTTTAAACCATGCAATTAAATCATAAGTGCTAGGTAATCAGAAAGGTGTTCCAATAAAGAGCTGCTCTGGTATCAAGGCATGGAAATAAACTAGTGAAGACATCTGCTTAGAATTTCTTTGTTTAATCTTGAATCTATTCTTTCGATCATTTATTCTTCTTAACTGCTACTGTGATTACAAAGATTACTTGGCGCTTGGGCTCAGCAGAACTTGGTAGGTGGCAGTTACAGGATATAAATTGGATACAGCCTTATTCTCTTCTTCAGTGAGTCTAGATTTTTTTTTACTGGATTTCTCTGGCTTGTTTATGCTTTAGTGCTAATCCTGAAAGCTGGAACCGGCAGTCCTGGTGTCAACAAACAGCTGCTGGTTGAAGCCTGGTGCTTCTGAATGCAAATGGTCACTGAGCACTTAGTTATTGATTTGCATGTGCAAACATTGATTTCTATATTAATGCCATGCTGCTGTGCTAGAGCGATGGATTTCTGATGGTTGATTTAAGCCATGGTTATTCAGAACAGATGTGTAGCTAAAGAATGAAGGTCTCTTTCACAGATAACTTCTTGAGTCATATGGTCAGATGTTTTTATGAAAATACGCTTAGGAAATGAGGAAATAGATAAGTTGTACTTGGGGAATGCCAAGTTACTAATGACCGTAATATTTTGGAATAGATACTATGGGAAGCCTCAGTAAAGGAAGGTGGGGGTTGCTCATTAATGTAGCTTGACTTGAGGAAAACTGGATCTGCCAGATTAGGAAGTGTTTTGAAAAGGGTTTTGCCCTTCCAAAAGGAAGTGGAGGTGATTCTTTTACTCATTTAGTTGGAAATAATTTAATAGTTATGCCCCACAAAAGTGGTTTAGCCCAGCAATTGAAGTATGCAACATGTAGGAGACTCAAGTCTTGGTTCTTGCTAGAATAGTAATTCCTGTTTAGAATAAAATATATACAAAAGTATACATGAATACTAGACTCTCACTCAGTGGTGTTTAGCAGTTGCAAGTGGAAAATTGTCCATGCTAAACTTGGTGAAGGACACTGTCAGGTCAATACTGCATTGATGAGGAGGATGGATGTGGCGATGGCTTGTTGCTTCCAACTCTCATTTCCAAACCAACTTTCTCTAAACAAAGGCTGGTCCAAGCATACTTTTTATTGCTTTTTCCTTTCTCTGGGGACAGTGAACTGGCATGGGTTCCTGCCGTGTTGCTCAACTCAGGCAACTCACGTGGCCGAACTGCCAATGCCGTGACCTCGGGGGTCTTGGGAGACTTCTCTTCAGCTCTGTCTGCTGTTCCTGTTCCCACCTTTGGCCTTTAAGATTACGAGGCGAAGCCTCTTCACGCTCAGTGCCAAGGGCAACAGGATTCCAGTCCCAATGAGTGTTTCAAAAATATTTCCACTACTCCTGTAAAACAAATACCTTTATTTTTGCTCCTAATATCCCCCAACAGGCCTACTCGCAGACTATCTCCTTTCTCTCAAAGTAATAAGTTTAGTTTTAGTTTTTCTTATATTCCACAAAGGTTGTTTCAGTTCTCCTTAGAACTGCTGAATTCCACAGTGATAGGTGACCTCAGTCTGTACTGAGCCATGGGGACGTAGCTGAAGTCCCTCATCCATGTGGTCTAGGGAAAAATTTTGTCTTGACCGTTTATTGCTGGTTTATAAAATCAGGGCATTCTTGATTTTTACAGTATTTCATTAGGAGTTCACTACTGCTTCTTATTCTGTCACTATGAATAAACCACTTCTCTTTCAGACATCTGGAAATTCTTCCTGCTTCCCACAGGATTGCTGCAGCAGGAGGTATCAAATACAGAAAGGCAATGCACAGGATGTACTTTAATTATAAGATCATTTTCTTAATGACTTGAGATGTTCTCCCCAGAACTGAGTAGCTAGTATGTAAAGTGTTTTTTCTAGGGACAAAAACTGTTAGCGATTGTCATGGGCCTCAGATAGAGAAGATAATTATATTAGGGTAATATATTGGTTTCCTTGCTAATCGCAGGCAATTTGCAGTGGTTTTAATAACTATGACTTGCCATTTCAGACCCAAATGGAATAACATAAAGGAACAGATAAGAACTTTATCTAGTAATTCAATATATGCCATGCCTATTAATCTCCTTTGTGGCAACATTTCTGTAATGTGAAGTATTACAGCTTGAATAGGAGACTCTCTAAAGTCATTGGAATTAATTTCCACAGAATAGCTTCATCCTGAACTTTTTTTGGAGGAAAACCCTTGGAAGAACATCAGTAAAATATTTTCTGGTCCAGACTTCAACCAATGTGTCTGAGCAGTTCAATAGTCACTTCCTAATTCCTCTTATGTCTCCTGTAAACAGGGTTGTATGCATTTAATGTGAAATAAATACAACTGTTTCTTATTCCATTGATCTCGTGGTCAATATTATGTGAACACATGCAGAGAGACAAACTTCTCCCAGTTAAGTCTTAACATGGCTAGTCTCTGTTAAGATGGATGAGGAAAAGGCAAAGAAATGATGGAGAGAGGAAAGAACTCTAATAATAAAGATGATGCTAAAACATGGAGAGAAATGAGATCTCCTTAGTCCTAAGTTTGTTTTTTAAATGCCATTGGACAGCAGCCAGGAGATACCTTAAATTACTACATATATAAAATCTCTTGGTGATGTTATATTTCTTCTAATAAACCATAGATATGCTAAATGATTTTGTGGTAATTATGATGCTTTATATACATAGAACATTCTCTGTGTGAGACTCAAATATTTTGGAAATAGTCAAATGAAAATGACATTTTCTACATAAACTCAATAGAAAGAATGTACAAAGCCAAATTCTATTACAGTATTAAACTTTTCCTAATTACTGCAATGCCTGTAATGTACATATGCAATATGTCTGTTTGCAGTCAAAAAGACTCCAAGGCTGATGTGACTTTGCTCAGACTGGGTAGTTCTGGCCAATAGACAACACATGGAATCAGCCACTGCACACTATTAAAAAGGTCTGGTGTAATAAGACAAGACACTATTTTATATAATCAATAGAACAGTGTTTTATGGATTCTAGTTTAAAAAGCTGGCCAGAAGAGGAGGAACGTTGTTTTTCTGTGACGTTTTTCCAGATTCTAGTACTATAGTTAAATAGACTTGTGGGGAAGGAAACAATTTAGCGCATCCTTCTTTCTCCTCAAAGAAAAATCAATTCATCAGCCTCTTCTGAATTTGTGAATATAATCCCCAGAAAGCACAATGAGGCTGTGATGGGAATTGCAGAACGGCTTCAATCCACTCACCTGATTCTGCTATTATCGGTGGCCTATTTGGCAGACGGTGGCATATTCCATGTTGTCATTCGGATCTCTTGAGTTGATGGTGGAGTTGTGCTTGTGTGAGACCCGGTATTGCCCTGAGCATCGTGAGCTGAACTTGGTTTTAAAGCAGCAAGTAGAACACGTTTCCAACTTGTTTCAAAAAGTTTGAGCATCAGACCATGAAATCAAAATGTAATCTTGCTTTCCGAAATAACGTACAAGTGCTCGCAGACTGGTTCATACTCTTTAGCTGTGGTCAAGAACTAAGGTCCAATGCAGGCAAAGCGCCGTGAATGGTGTACGTGGCCAGCCGTGGTTGGTTGCTTTGTTCCTTGTGCCCTACCTCAAAATTAATAAGTCACTTTTTTCTGCTCAGTTCTGGAAAAGCAGGTTGTGGTCCCAGGCGGTCCCTTGGTGCGATGGGTTGAGGCCTCTGTCCAAGATGGGAAATGCTGCTGGTGTCTCCTTCCCGCACGGCTCATGCCCAAGCGATGGACCTTCTCTTCTGCTGGTGCTGGCTCCCAGGTCCCAGCTTTCATCAGCCCTTTGCAGGAACGAAAAGAAGAGGCTGAGGGAGGGATTTAAGCTCCTTAAAAGGTACAAATACTTGTTTGGTGAAAGAAAGTCCAGAGGAAGCAATGGGCCAGCCCATACACCTTGGGGTGGGGGAGGCTGGACACTGCGTTGTGCCAGTTGTAGAGTATTTGTGGTTGGCTTTATGCTGTTAGTGTCCCGATAGCACTGTGTCCTAACATAAATAATTATAGAGCATGCAGAACGGGAGGACTGGGCTAAGAAACGAGTGCTGTCAGCACTGCATCACTTTTTCAGCAAAATATTCCTGCTTTTTTTATGCATACTAACCATGGAATATAGGGGAAAAAGGGCAAATATTTTTTGCTTCTCATGAAAAAGATTATATCTAGTCCTTTTAAATGGATATGCCTCTGAAGAACAAATGTAATTACTTTGAATCCTATCACTGAAAAGCCTCTAGCAGGCTACATTTGCATACGACATGTTACATGGTGGAAATAATTTCACGTATACTTATCAGACAATTAGTTGATTCCTGTGCTAAGCCAAAACAATATTAGGATAATAAACTTAAATAATATTAGGGCTATGAATAATGTGCTAGTATAGCCTCTGGGCCTGGTGTCCTTTCAATTCAAGTTGTGTGCATATATGGAGGCTATAGTAATTCACAGGGAACTATTCTTGTGCAGTTCGTTCCAGCATACAGGCTGGCTAATCTAGTGCTACGACAGCTGTGGCCCACTCTGTTCTTACCCAAATATTTTTCAAATCAAAGTTTAAAATGTATTGCACGTAAACCTAGTTTGCATATTTCTTTGGATAATGTACCAAGCCACTTAATTATACATACATACCGATAATGTAGCTAAATATAGAAGCATCCCTCCTGAGGTTTGTCTCGGAAACTTGCAAAATGCAAGACGCTGCTGCAAGCATTTATTGCCTATCTGAGTTGTCATCTTGGTGTCTTCCCCGGAAAAGATCAAATCTTCCCTTTTCCCGCAGCCTGTCCCCACGGCTTTGCCCAATCACAGCTATCTTATCCCAACTTTTTCTTTTTTCTGTGCATGGTAGGAAAACGCGTTATTGTGCACAGCAGTGGTTTCTATCAGCATTCATCCTGGCTAGTTTGTAATTATTTCTGTGGTTTTGTGCAATTCATCTGCGTGAAAGGTGGAAGCGTAAACTTTTTGTTACTCCTCTGTCTCCTGTGCTTTGAAACCTTGAACCTGCCTTTTCAGAGTGGGAAAATAGCACTTTGACTTTCCGCAGTTCGCATTCTGTAAGGTGAAGTCCCTGTTCACTTGCATTTCTGTTCTGAAATGGCAGGGAATAAGTGCCGAGATGTCAGGAATAATTGCTTTTTTGTTAATGTGTGCCCAGCGCTATTGTTGAATAACTAAAAATTAAAATTCAAGCTTGCTTAGAGCGCCAAGCTTCCAACTATCACAAAAAACTCATTAAACTTGCATGCTACCGATTGAGACAGTCTTTGGCAGGGAATCTGAATTCCACACAAAGTCTGTTTCTTTTCTTTTTTTCTCTCCCTAAATGTTAAAATTCATATGCAGCTTTACATCAATATGGAAGATGCCATGAATAATATTAATGTTAGGGGCCAGCCGGGAAGGAAGTCCTGTTGGTAAGGAATGTGTGTAGCCATCATATTATATATAATAAAACACTGGCTTGGTGTGATTTAAAATGAATGGATCGGTTAGGCTCGCTCTTCAGAGCTAATAGTTACACCAGAGATTTGTGCTCTCTGCTGCAGCGTTAACGCAAAACTTAAGGCAACCCTGGAGGGGGACATCCAGCTCAATCTTCTTTTTTCTTTAACCATCAGTAGCAATCTATTCAAATTGGTTTCCACCTCACAGAAATGGTCCACAATGCAAAAGGCTTTAGACTAGTTTTAGGCTATCTGGAGGTCTGGAGCAACCCACAGGGTTAGCTGTGCTCATCGGCAGCGGCCATGGAGCTTCTGATGGGATAGCTGCAAAATGAACCAAAACTACAGCATTCATTCAAATACCAGCTTGTGATATACTCGGTTATTTTTACAACCATCTTCTCTTTGATTTGATTTTTACCATTCAAAAACAATTCGCTGGCTCTTAATCCGAAATGCGTATTGATCCTAACACAGATACCCAGCACTTTTTTCTTGATAAGCAAAACATACTCTTAAATAGAGTTTGGTCTTCAAATAGAACTATAATCCTGTCAAT
The DNA here is from genome assembly GCF_036370855.1 of Dromaius novaehollandiae. Classification (NCBI taxonomy): domain Eukaryota; kingdom Metazoa; phylum Chordata; class Aves; order Casuariiformes; family Dromaiidae; genus Dromaius; species Dromaius novaehollandiae. Next base: position 48,653,249 of record NC_088103.1, on the reverse strand, counting down.
TTAAGGGAAAATGCATATTGTTACTGCTTACTCTGAGACTATAAACTGGCACTAGGTGGTCCGTTACCCTTGCGGGTGTGTTACCTGATTCGTGGACTGTAGGTGTGACTCGGTCTGTTTTCTGGTTCAGACCATTTCACGCGACCCTACTGCAGGCTGGCAGCTCTCAAAGACCAGCTGCAAATGAGGAACAAATCCCCCCAAACTAGGGCTTCTTAAAGTTCTTTGGTCTTAAGTTCCTAGTAACCTTCTTAATTTAGGAATAAATCAGACGTATTTCTCATAATATGCACTCTGTTGTAGAGACTAGTACTCAAATGAAGTCTGAATTAGAAAGCAGTTTGTATTTGGGTTCTCTGGGACATGTTTGCAGGTCCTTCTTCAATTTTAGTGTCATACCTTGTTTTTAGGGCTCTCTGCACTTGTCATACCCTTCTGAGTTCTCACGGCGAATCACACCCATCCCTTGGCACATGTTCTGCTTGGTGGTTGTGGAAAAGGCCAAATGTTGTTGGACTTCAGCTCGCTAGTCTGTATGGACTCGGTGATAGGGATTTTAAGAATAACCAAAAAGTTTCGTAATTCATCAGGGTCTGGGGCTCTGTAAAACTTCCTCCTATCTGTCATATTTGGGCGTGAGAAAGCGTGGGAATCGGGGCATGGCATCCTTCCCTATTTCATCTGCTGCAAGGCCACAGGCGAGGGGAACTTCAAGCTACACCTTGATGTGGCTTGCTGCTCCTTACTGGTTTCTTCTTCTCCGGACGCTGTTTCATCCTTCTCCTTGGGATCAGAGTCAAGTGTCCGGTATTCACAAAGCTGTGGAAATGAACTTTCAGCTCTTTCAAAGGAGATGTTTTACTCAGTTTTGCACATACCATTGACATGCTATGAACAGCCAAAATGGGAAAAATTTGTTAACCTACAAATTAAGCAAAGAACTGAGAATTAGCTGCTTTGTTATAAAATGAGACATTTAGTCATTATTTATAATTTTTTTTCATCAGTTGAGCTGCAAGTAATTCTCAAAGTCTTTTTCTTCTCTCAGGTGCTGAAGCATGAATTTTTCACCGATTCCCTCTCCTTCCTTGTGCAAGGCTTGTTTCCTGGACCCTCTCTCCAACTGGAATAAAGCCGGATTAGCTCCGATATTGATTCTAGACGAAGTCCCGGGATCCTTCCTTCGTGTTGCTCCTCCTTTGCTCTGGACTATTTTTGCACAGCCTCGATGAAGATTTATTTTGATGCGTCAGTACTTTTTGAAGGATGTGGGTTGTCTGTGTTACAGGCGGTGAAGATTAACATAGCAATTAGCAGCCACATCAGTTAGAAGCACATAGTGATGTTAATTAAATGCTAATTCCAAGTAATTAATTAGCAGGGCACTTGGGCAGTGGGCAGTGCTGAACCGCAGCCTCATCCTCTGGGTGGGCAGAGCCCCTGGAAAAGGCAGACTCCAGAGCTTTTAGGTGAATATACAGGTTTTGCACAGGTGATTTGTGTGCAATTTGGGTAGTGTCAGAGGGCAATCAGTTATTCGGTGTTGAGAGCTGTTCCTTTTAGTATAGAAGTGTTTGAAATCAGCTGTTGCTGTTTCTGATTCATTCTTGCCTACAGGAAAAGAGGGGAAAAAAAGTTTCAAGGCAGTAAAAAATTCCATGAGGAAAATTACCATATCTGGTATGGTTGATCTAATTTCCTGCTAGAAAAAGGATCAGAACAGAGATAAAATGCGCACCAATAGGGTACATGCGGTCTTGCCTCGGGGTAATCTGCTCAGCTGTTTTATCATTCTGCAATACATTAGAGCGAGGTAATGTTGTACAAATGAGATGATTTCTTCAAGAATGTAAGGGCCATAATTTAGAAGGCGAAAAACTGCAAATATGAGGAGCACGTAGTGCTAGTAATAGTTACAGATACGTTTCAGCTTGAATGTTTTGCCTGTTTATTGGGGAGAGTTATATTTCTCCAAAGAGCGTTTGAGATGAGCTCGGTGGTTAATTCTTCAGGAATGTGACAATTGCCCAGAGTGCCAATGGTGTGTTAGAACAACTGCTGACGTCTTTTTAATTTGTGCTCTTCCTTGCAAAGCTTTCTAATATGTAGCAGCTAATAGTTAAAACTATGGTAGGTTGAGTTTCTGCCCTAACAGACAAATGCAATTTACATCAAGCAAAGACAAATGACACACTTAAGGCATTAATATGTATGAATCCCACCCACGTACACTGTATCTTGCTGGGTCTACCTTTTAAAATTAAAGCTGTATTCATGCTATAATACTAAGTTTCACTTTGTATTTGAAATCCTTCTTTTTAAAACTCATCCATCTTTACTGAAGCAAGTAGAGGTTTATAATGAGAATTTTGGCATATGTTTTGAAAGAATGTGAAAAGTTTCTACAGAAATACTTGTTTACAAGTACAATGGTAGTAAGTCTGTTAAAATATTAATAAGGATAAAACTGAGCCAAGTTTGATTCATATACAAAAATCTTAGTATTTTTATATGTATAATATGAGATTTTCATGTCTTGATTAGGTATGATAAAAGAATCTTGCTGAGGAAAAATTCTTTCCCCATAAATGGCTGGTTACTGGTATGGTTGTCTCTGACTTGTGGACTCAGAATCCATTCAGTTAGACCCAAAATGTACTTTTCAGTTGAATTTACTCATATACATGTGTCAATGTATGACTTTGCCAGGCACTATTTGATCAGTCTATGACCCAATAATGAATTATGTTTTGAAGTTTACTCTTGAAGTTTTCTTTTTGTGCCTGAAAAACAGGACTGTCTTTGAATGCCAATTACCTGAAAAAGAGCTAATAAGTGAACCCTCCCATTATCAATGCAACATATGGTCTACTGAATCCCAAAGCTGGGGGAAGTCATGCATCAACTTCTACTCCCAGTTTTTAAAATATGCTCGAACCTTTAGTAGAGATGTGAAGAATATGGAGAACTGAGACCGCAGGATCCCACTGCAGCTTTAGCTGTCTTCTGAAATTAGGCTCTGTTTTGTTTCTGCTCCTCTCCTGTCTCTTAATAAAACATTTTTTTTAGCTTTTATAGTGTGCTTTCCTTGGACAAATACTTGATATTCAGTGATTCTGCGAATCCTACTGGAGGGATGTCAGAAAATCAGGGATCAGTTGCGGGTACGGCGGTGGCACAACAGCTGGGCATCTCCCTCCCCTGGCTTTGGCTGAGAGTTCAATGTATGTTTAAACTTTCATCAACATAAAACCAGCATGATGCACTTGTAATAATCTCCATGTCATTATCACATTTTAATTGTCAGGACTCTGAACAAAAGCCGTCTTTGCACGAGCTTAGTTCAGCACAGTATTTACAGTGAATAGCCACAAAGTTGGCCCTAAGTGTAGGGTTATGCAAAGGATGGCTTTTTTAATGATGTATAAAGCTCTAATGAGCCCCTGGGCAGGGGTAGATGCAGCGTGAACTGTCCCTCTCTTTTTGCTCCCTGCCTGGCCACTGGGAACAACTCTTAATTTTCACTTTTTCCTGTCTAGGATAGCAGATACACAAAACTCCATTTGTTTTTCCAAAGCAAAATGTTGCCAGAAGTCCATTACGAAAAAAAAATTTGGAAGTCTTAAGTTTTTAAAACATTTTTTCTCTCCTTCTCCATTTTTCTGCATTTTGGTCAGATTGTGTATACATGGAATAGCTTGGTGAAACCCAAAGTAATGCATTTTCATTAATCAAAGGGATGGTTTTTATACTGTGGTGGTGTTGTGTATAAATCAAACGTTCATTGAAAGGCTACCATGAATATAAATAAAACTTGATTTAAAATGCATAGATTTACAAGTGAAAAAGGAACGGAATGAGGAGGAAATCTCCTAATTTGGACTATTACATTGTTTATTTTTCTTTGCTGCTGTACAGAACTGGGAAAATACAAGTATTTATCTTTGATTTGTAGAATCATGCTGTATTCAGAAACTGAGGAAAATAGTAAAAACACCATGTGCTTGCTGTTGCTGGGAGGCAAAGCTTTCAGGGTGGGAGGAGACTGTGATGCCATCTTGGCTTTCAAAAAATCGGCACTACTCTTATCCATGTACGTAGTGGGAATTGAAACCAAAGTGTTTCTTGCCTTATAATTCAAGCCTCCTTCCTTTTAAAGAAAGCACTTTGCCTCAAGCCCTGTGTGTGTTTCACAAGCGGTATTCCCAGTGCTTCTCCTCTTTGCACAGATTTTAATTTCCTCCAGTTTGCTTTTGGGACATAATTGCAAATACCTGCAAAAATGCATGTGCAGGTATTTGCACACAGCATGACCCATGGGAGCCCTTAACCTCAGTGTTGCACCGTTCCTGGAAAATCGCTCGGCTCGTGCTCCATCGCCTCTGCACTGTTGCTCTGCACCAGCCTTTCCTCTGACGAGCGACCTTTATTGGTGCCCCGCCAATGCACAAACAGGCCTTGAATTCCCCCCAATTTCTTTGGCGTGAATAGCCTGCTTTCAGCCCATTGGCGTTGGTTCGTTATCCAGCATGACCCCCTTGATTTGCAGTAAGGCAAAAACCGGCAGGTCTGGAAAAACTACAGGAATGCTTCAACTTATCTCACTTCTATGTGAAAATATTTTGCCTCTCTTTTACAAGTAACACTGTAGGGTATTATAAATGAAACGGATCAGATGAACTGAGAAAAAGGAGTTGGTTTCCCAAATCTGTGCATGTTTGACAGCACTTGTTTATGGCTGCAGGCTCCAGTTCTGGCTGGACACGTTTTGGCCCTGGATCTGTCCCGCTCTCCTGGCTGAACTTGCAGTGTTGAAGGTGATGCTGTTGGGTCAGCGATAAAAATCCTCCTTATGCTTTGCAATGTAGAAATATCCCGAGCAGAAACATATGCACAAGGCTTTATACCTTGATTATCAGGGCTGCATGTGAAGGGTTTAACCCGAGTTATGGCTAATGGCATCTTCTCACAAATTACTGCGTGCATCTCGCCTTTCCAAGCCTTTTTCTTTCTGCGGGCGTTTTTCAAGCCTCTGCTTTTTGCAGCACCTGGAGCACGGCGGTGAGGAGGTGCAGCAAATAAACCCGGCTGCTGTTACAGTTTCTGACACAGGAAACGGGGCAAAACGCTGAGGACGGTTACTTTAGCCTTGATATGGAGAATCTAAATAATTTAAACTTAGTCCTAATGCAGGAGCAGGGCAATTTGAATGGAACAAAGTTCACCAAAACAGCTACTTCCCAAAAGTTCAGTGAATTAGGCCAGGAGCATGTATTTTAAATAAGATTAAGCTCATTATTTCAGAGATGCAAATGTGAAGGGTGTGTTTAACTCAGCTGGCTCTGGATTTTGAAGCTCACAGGTCTGACAGTTAAGGATGTATCCGTTCCCTTTTTGATAATGCATTATTTTCATGTTTTAGATTTATGACAAGAAGACATCTTCTGTATACTTCGTAGTTTATTTGTATGTTTGGCTATTGAAAGTTGGTGCAGATGAATAGATTTAGTAAGCTGAATGCGTTGCCAGAAAGGATCCAACTTATGAGGGCTTAAGAGCACATGAAGAAAACCGTGAGAGCGTGATGAGAAGAGGATTATACTCTGCTGAAAATGTATTGAAAATAGATCAGTGTATGCACCAGACACATGCGCCATCCCTATTTTCCTTGAGAACTCAAACCTTAATAGTGGTTGCTGCTTTCCCTTGATAATATTGACTGATTGGACAGAAACTCTGTTCTCACTCAGGAAAAAAGAAAGAAAGAAATCCAGTAAAAAGTAAAGCATATTGAAAAGCTGACACTGCTTTAAGGTTTTGGCTTATCGGGTATTTACAACTTGATTATTTCTTCATCACTTCAGGCTGGTATTGAATGTGTTGCCTATTGACTTCAAGGAAAAGAGGATAGGCCCGAATACACATGCAGCATTTAATGTAATTAATTAATGATCAACACTTTATTAAAAATGCAAGTCAGTGTAACGAGAATAAATACAGCTGGTACTTAGATAACAAAAAAAGTTCCAATAATTCATTGTTATTGCAAGGTGCGGATCTTGAACTGCCAGAAGATGTGAGCCCTCCTTGGTTTTTGTTAGTGCTTGGTTTGTACTGATTTCAGCATTTACATAAAATCTGGCAGGTCATTAATTGCTTTGCTGAGTGGGTACTTCTCTATAGCTGGTAACAGAGTTCAGACATCGCAGAAAGGAAAGAATTATGATGGACCTGTGCAAGAACAGCTCCTGATAGCGCCCTGAAGGTGAGGAGATGCTTTTATTGTTGATTTTTTGCTTTGTTCTTGAAGTTGAAAAACAATGAAATAAAATCATGTCTCGGGCCCAAAACTGTCTAGTTTTCTTGCAGAAACAAAGCAACGAATGTTTTGTACATTTTTCTTTTTGTTTGTCTTTTGCACCGTTCTTAGATGAAAGAAATCAATGCAAGGGAATTTCTAGACTTGGGTTCCATTCACAAAAAACAGAGGAAACTAGCCTTCCCACCCGTATTTCTTATTAATCCATCTGTTAATCAGTTAGGATTGCAGGAAGTGCACTCTTGAAATATAGGTGCAAATATCCCTTCTGCATCAGGTACCTGAGCGTGTTTTCTGCGTATCTTCTGCACCTCCCCCAAAAAGGGCTATTTGGGGGGAAATTTGGCCAGTGGCACACAAAACTCTACAGCTTTATTACGGAGATTCTGCTGTAAAAAGCTGACCCTGTGCGGTAAAGGCTCCCTCTCCATGGCCCAGAGCTGAGCGGCGTCGTGTTATGTACCCAGAGGTCTGTGCTTTCTTCTGAGCTTTGTGGAATTTTCTATGCAAGGAAAATAGGAGGTCCAAATCCTGTTCTTTCGGTTTTGCTAGTTTTCCTGTGAACAGAGAGCAAATACGCTAGTGCAGAGATGGGCAGCAGTCAGTGGCATTTGATGGAGAGGATGCTGCTATCTGCAAAGCAAACGAATCATGCTTTGGAGATTCAGGAGTCTGCTTTAAGGTGTCTCTGGCTCTAAGCTTATAGAAGAGATTGTCCCCAGCTCTACCAGGGCTGAAGTAAACCCTTGTGGTAGTGAAATAGTCATTAAAACCCACCAAAAGAAGTGCTTGTACAGCATGGGAGCTGGGTCTTGCTAGGCTGGTCCTGAAGAGGGGATGAGCTGGCGAGTCCGGGCTGGGTTAGCGTGATGTTGGCCAGCAGCCAGGAGGAAGAGGAGCTCCTTCCCTCCCTTCGAGGTCCCCTCTGGACCCCTTAGTAGCTGTGAGGTTGGACGATGTTCTTGGCATCACTGCTGGGGAACAGCACGGAGGAAACATGCTTAGTACTCTACAGTCATTTTTCCCTCAATATTGGAGATGACAGATGCCATTCCTTAAATAGTGTTTGTTTTACTAGCACATTTGTTTTCTTCAAAGCTGTTGTGCCAGAAGGTTCGTAAAAGCCTGTTTTGGTGGTGGAGACGCGGCTCAAGCCGCGGTGCTGCCTGTGCGTGTCTCGACTTGGTCCCCCCTTCCCTCCCTCCGCTCCCAAACAAGCTCTTGAGCCTGCGGACCGAGTTCAGGCTGAGCAAGGCTGGAAGAGGAAGAAATGTCTGGAAAAAAAACGCCAGCTTCCTACCAGTTTGAGGGAAATCATGAGCCAAGCTGAGGCCGTTCTGCTGCTCGTGCAATAGTTTGTAATTCCTAGGATGACACTGTCCTGGTGCGCTGTGCTGAACGTATAAATTGTCCTAAAACCAAATGTTGGTGACTGTGTGCTGCAAGATGGTCATGAACTTTTTGACTTTATTATAAAGTCTTTTTTTTTTTTTTTTTTTTTTTTAACTGGAAAAGTTAACTATAATTTAAGGAACTTGAGTGTAATGCAGACGCTGAGGAATTTGAAGCTGCCGACTTTGTGACCAATTACAGGTTTGCTCTGAGTTCACTCCTTCACAAGGTATCATCGATGTCAAAGAAATCACAAGGACACAAAACTACCGCAGCCAGAGGTTCAAGCCCTCTGTGAAAGGAATGACCCTGACCAAATAGCTGCTTCGTCTGGGTGAAAACTATATCTGGCTTCTGTTGCATCTAATCCATCTCTTTTCAGCTTAGAATACGATTAGACGTGCTTTTCTGTTGTACTAAAAACTGAAAGTTTCAAGAATGTCTTGTTCTGGTAGTGAATGAAACTGACTTTTTTACATCGTATGGAAACGTGGGAAGAGAGGGTGGTTCGGTTGGGGTGGTGGGAGAGGTGGATGGTGATGAGCGTGGTGCAACCCTCCTGTGTGGACAGAAGGATGGACCATGTGGAGCAGCGCTTGGAGATGGTGGGGTGGGAAGCGTAAACCCCGTTGGGCCTACTGATAAATCATGGCATGGCCTTAGCGCTGGTGTCCTCCATCCTGAGCTGGTGTCCCAACTGCAGCTGAAGGCTGCTCTGGGAAGAGTCTTCTCTCTGATTCTGGCCAGAAATCTGTCCCCGGGTGTGGGAACTGCGTCCTGGTGAAAGCTTTGCCATGCTAGTGTGTTTCTGAGAAGTTTTCACTTTGAATAAGCATTTTCTGATGGAAAAAGGACTTGGGAAAATCCTCGATCAGAAATTCTTTGCAGTGTTGCTGAATCCCCTCTTACTACCAGCCAGCAGGTCTCCATTATCAGCAGTCAGTGATTCCTCTTAAACACAGTATGATATTTTTGAAGATAAAAAAAAATTTAACCCATTTATAATTTGAGTCAAACAGTGCATAGTGTAACAAGTCATGCCATATATGCAAATTTGAATCTATAGCTGAGCCTTTAGTCGAGAAATATTCACTCTACCTTTGCTAATGACCACGCTATTGAATTGGATATCTTAGAAGGCTAAACATGGTGGGGGGGTTGGTAAGTATTCAAAATAAGGTCAAGGAAATGACTCAAATGTATGTTTTTATGAATTAATTCCCCCCCCAACATTTATTTACATAACTGTGAATGAAAACAGAGTTATTCACTGCAAATAATCTCCTCACTAGAAAAAAAATCATTACCCTGTCTCCGGAGAGCGTTCATTGCAATTGGATGGCTCAATGTGATGACCGTGGGAGCCCTGTAAAAGGGGATTTCTGGAGGAAAAGAATTTGGGCCACCGCACTTTTTGGTGGCTATCAGCAAAATCATGCACTTTATAAACAATTTTGTTCAAGTAATTGCACGGAGCACAGAAATGCAGTCTAACAGGGAATAGATGATTACAGCAGATTCAAAACCCTCTATATGTTATAGGGAAGAAGTGTTAATAAAATAGAACCATTTTACTAAAGAATGCTTTCCAACCAGATCTCTGTTACACCGAGGAAAAAATGTCTCCCGTTGAAGCTCGTTTGTAGTCATGAGTTGGGGCTTAAGGAGTTTTAACCTTTTTGTCACATCGCTCCAGCCGGGAACGAAAGTCTCACCCCGGAGGCAAAAACACCGTTGCGTTAAGGCGAGTGTGTTAATCTGGAGAAACAACCAGTCCCCAAAGGCGACGCCGTGGTGGCATCTGCTCAGCAAACCAGTTTAAATCCTTTCCGTCTTTGATGGGTGTCGGGGAGGGAAAACTGGGGGAGGAAAGCAGAACGGCAGTCGTTACAGTAAATCACGTCCTCCTTAACGAGCGCGCATTTTGATTAGAAAACCCTACCAGCGCTGCCGTAAGCCGCGCGCCAGCCAGAAAATGGTGCTTCTAAGGTGTGATTGTGCAACGAGTGGATGTTGCGTTTACGCGCTCACCTGCTTCATGTCCGATGAACATGAAACCCGGTCCCCTCGGTGCCTGCGCTGCGATGGAGCCAGCGTGGCCCAGGATTGACGGGCTCAGCAAGCTGCATTCGTAGGGAGTGCAAGGCAGAGTGGTCCCGGCTAAAATAAGGGCCATAAAGTACCTTAAGCTGTGTAACAGGTGTGCAGCTGCTTTTAAGTTATAGCAGGTAAATGCAGACAGAGAGCTTGCTTTTTGTGCCTTAGGCAGTACCAGTAAAATTAAATGATATGTTCCCATCATAAATATTATTATTTCAAAGCTATTTCTGCTTTAGGGCTACTTCATTCCGTTTTGCCTTCCCTCTGGACTCCATTATAGATGGCCTTATTTATATACATATTTTCTCTTTCCTAGCAGTGAAGGACATAGAGAATAAAAGGAACAAACAAGCAAAACAAGCAAACAAGTTGAAAATTAGGCTAGCACTCTAAAAGACAGCCCGGCCGGCCTGACTCTTTCGCGTTCATGCCATTTATTACCGTAGCCTGTTACGTTAGCTGCCTGAGAGTTACTGAATCATGGAATTAGTCAAATGGTTCTTGAAAGTTGGTTATTGCATTTTAATGGCTTTATATCTTTGTTTACCGCCAGACTTCCCCTGTATGATATGCTGGCGGCAAGATATATGCACATCAAGACGAATAATCAGATTCATACATAAATATTGACACTCTCCAGAGGGTTTGAGGAACTACGGTGCGGTATTACAAAACCAAGGATGCACCACGCTGTAAAAAGGGCCAAATGCTACGGTAACTGCAAAAATAGAGAGCGCTTCCCAGCCAGCGATAAGAGGATTAGGGAAAAACATCAAGAACTTTGAAAATCTGAGATTACAGAAGTCTTGGACTCTCAGTGATAACGCAGTATCTGGCTGGAGGCCGGGAAATACTCTGCTTTTACTGTACCGCTCAACGCGGCAAAGGGCTTCCGCTGTCTTTTTGCTGTGCATTAAGTCATTTGCACCGTTTTGCTATATTTATGGTACAAGAAATAGGATGACCTATAAAATGTCCTCTCCATCTGCAAATACAATATAAGTGACTGACAGCGCGCTGAGGAAGCGTAATGAGATGTAGTTAGGGAGAAGAGAAAGCCTCGCTCTAAAGAGAGCCCATAAACTTTTCAGCAAGCTTTAATAAAACATAATGCTGGCTTCTCCCCGCGCCTCTCACTCTTGAACCTGCTAAATCTCTGCGGGCAGCTTAGCGTTTGTCGAAGGGATCATCCGAGCCTCAGCAATATCCCCTGCAACGTGCAAGGAGTCACCGGGCTTGGAGATTCATTCCAGCAAGCGCTGTTGCCTTTGCACAAAAGCAGGGCGTGCTATTTGGGTACAAAAACCGACGAGGCAAGACAAAACGAGCGTGTGATCTACGGTGATGGAGCGGCGTGGTGCTTTGCATCCATCCTGCCCCAGCCGGCGTGCAGGAGCTGCCGGCAGAGACCTTCCCTGTGCAAGACGCAGCTGCACCACGCACCGGGATCCCGGTGTTACTCGTCTCAGTGCAAATATTAGGAGTCAGCGTCTGCCCTGCCAGATTAACATATGCACATAATATAGCTCCGCCGAAGCTTGGGCTTGTCTAAATTTGCTCCCTGTGGCCTCTGTAATTTTTTATCCAAATGATCTTGCTTTAAATAATTCCTTTTTCAGAGCTCCGACTGGCTGTATCCCTGTAAGATTAACCTTTGAATTACAAAATGTTCAGGTGTTTCTACATGAGCATATAAACGGAAATCCTACTGCTGAAATTAATCTAGGAAATATTTCCTTTGAACTTCAGGAATATAAACAGGAGAGAAAACGATAAAGAAGTGTCTTTGTATTCCCGAGTGCATCCTTAAGCATTGTGAGAGGGACTTTTCTTCTTCATCCTTCACCCACCTCTTCTCTCCCATAAAACTCCCTCTCCCAAACATGGGTTTTATTCTCCAAACACCAGCAGACCGATCTGTTGCCACCAAGCCCAGGTGGGTGGTGTGCATGGGCGAGGGCGCAGGACCCCGCAGCTCCAGCCCGGCTCGTTGCTCCCGCGGTGACTCGTGTTACAGGGAATTTCCTCGGGAATCGTGAAGAGGTTGAGTTCTGCTGCCTTGAGTAAACTTGTCTATTATGCATTTGATTTGTGGCCTTGATTTGTGGATGAGGAGTACCTGTAGATCTGGTAACTTGACTTTTCATAACTGTGTGGTTCAATATGAGCATTTTCCAAGCGCTTTGTCCACGTTTCTAACCCTTCTGCGAGATTGATGCTGCTTTGGGAGCACCGAGCAAGCCAACACGTACGCTCCAGGACCTGCGTTTGGCATCAGGTTTTGCTAGGGCATAAATCAGTGACAAAATGCCCTTGGAAGATGCTGGACTATCTTCTCCAACGCAATAAGAACTCAGTTTGAGATGGATTTTTTATACGAGGAAATATGCTGAAACCCCAGCAAAGCTGGCATTTAATATCCGGCTTAGTTTTCCCAAAGGTTTTCTGACGGATTTATGAATTCTCCCCTTATAATAGGGGAGTGAATATTGAGGTGGTGATATGCAGTGAATTGTCAATGTTCAATCCCGAAACTCACTTAAAAAAATTAAAGCCTGTCCTTAGATGACCGAAGCAGCTTGAACTTCTCCTGCACGCCTTGCTCTTGCGTCCAGCTCGCCCTGGCAGACGCTGCCCGTCCATCCGTGCACCACGAGCTCCTGGAGTGTGACCCAGGCTCGAATTTGACCTTTAAGCTGTGTTTTTGAAGCTTTTGTATGTTTTGAAGCTATATTTTATGCTCTAAAAATTACAGCATGGCAATATAGCTTCTTGTGCCCCCCAGTAACTTGAAACAACTCAATTTACTACATTATGCTCTATAACACTAATAAAAAACCCAACTATTTTTGATTATACCTCCTGGAAAACATTTTATCGTACACCGTAATTTATCTGTAATGCAGGCAGCGAGCTGCAGTTTTCCGACGAAGTCTGGGGAGCGAAGTCGGTGGTTTTCTCCTCGGGGAGGCTGGTAGAAATCAGGGCAAACCCCATGAGCGCGGCGGTGGGGGACCTGGCACGGGGTGCAGGAGACGCTGGGGACACGAGTCGGACGAGGTTTGCATGTCCTTGGTGACAGGCTGCAGGGGAACAGGCAAACTCCAGCTTTTGAGTGTAATTTTCAGACCCATGAAGAGTCCTAAAAAGGCAAAGAAAAGGTAAAAAAAAATAGGTGAGAGAAAGCAGAGCGGTAAAAGAAAATGGATCCTAATTTTTAAATTCACGTACCAAGGTTTTTTCCTGCCACGGGACAGATATCCTCATGTCTGAAGATTCTTCTCAAGATTTTAAATGTCATGATAGATAATATGCTTCATATTTCCCCCCAATCCGTAGAATCAGAATAAACATTTTCATCAAATTGTGCCACGAAACAAGTCTATGCGAGCTATTAAGCAATGAAAAGGAATTTCCCTCGGGTAAGGAGGAGGGAAAGGAGCCTGCCCCGACGTTTCCGTGGGTGGTTTGGGGTCAGCCGTACGGTACAAACTGCACCATACCAGTGTTCTCATTTGTTCTCCTTCTGTCCCGGAATTAAGAAGTGACTGTGTGAGTCCATTTTATGTAGATGATCAGATCAGATTATCTAATTGACCCATCTTCCCTGTAAATTGGGTACCTAAAATGTGAAGGGATATCAGACTTGCAGCAAGTGAAGCCTGGATGGCTGCAAAACCTGATGCAGCGAGGTGTGAAAGGGCGTGGGGCATCTCAGCCAAGTACAAATACAGCTTTCTTGACTTCTGCTTTAAGTGGCATTAGAAAGCAATAAAATTCAAATTAACTTAAATATTGAATTTCCACATTTTGGTGAGAAACAAGCCAGACCATTAAGCAATGGAAAGCTCAGGTGGATATAGCAGGGAGGATACGGGGTCCTCCAGAACGTCCTCTCGTTTTGAAAAACTAATTTAAAAATTGCAATGCTCTTCTTTTGTTCTTTCTAACAAGGCATTGCTCTTCTCCCTCGCCGGTTGCCGCCCTGACAGTCCAGTTCCCGGGAGCTGCCGTGCCGGTGCTTGGCACCGCGGTCGTGGTGTCCACCCTCGGTGGCCCTGGGGCTGCCAAGAGAACGCCGTTGGCCTTCAGCTTCAGAAAGAAGCCTTCAGCTGCTGTTCGGTTAGCAGAAGGTTTCCATCGTTGCCGTGGGCCGAGCTGCAAGGCTGGCTCAAACGTGGAGTCGCCTTAGGGCTTCCCTGGTTTGCGCCCTGGGCCATCACCCGTGGGATGGGCAGGTAGAACGCCCACACCTCGCCCTGCCTGCCTCTCCGCACAGCTTCGTGGTCTCCGTGCCCTTCCCATCTTGTAACAGCGGTGCAAAACCACACGTTCGAGGCTTGCAGCAGCCTCCCGTTTACTTGCCTTGTTTTCTATTCTGTTACAAATTATGTATTGGAATTTAAAGCAGTTTTTACGTCCTGTGCATAAAAAGCAATACAGGCAGCTGCAACAACAATACTCGCTTTCTTCTCAATGAGGGAGTTTTCTCCCTGCACCTCTCACACGTCGGCTCTCCTCACCCGCTGCGACGTAGCCGCGGAGCAGAAGCAACACGTTGCAAAGCACCGCCAGCAAAACCTTCACCTCCAAACTTCCCATGCAGAGTCCTGGCTCTCTTATTCTGAGTGACTGTTTTATTCAGCAATCCCCCAAAGTCTCAGAGTTCATGGATGTCAAAGATAAATAATGAAACGAAGAGAAAAGGCGTCCCAGGAAAGTTCAAGGAAAGGCAGCACGCTAAACTCTGCTGAGCACCGTGCTCTGCTTTTTGTTCTTCATCACTAATTTTGAGCAGGAAAGCACATTTTAACGCCTGGTGAATGAATATCTCCATCGCCACTGAAATACTAATGAAAATGAAATTGGGAAAAATTCCTGGAATATGGGATGAAAATGAAGCTCCTTTCTAAGAACAGTAATTGCCTTACTGCAGCTGGGATGAAGTGCTTGAAAAGTGCGGTTAGAAAGACTGAGCTGAAATATTTCTCTCCCATAGGGTAGCAAGGGCTTACAAGTTAAAGTCCATTCACGGTTATTCCTCTTCTATGTTGCTTATTAACTATCTGACAACAAGGCAGGAAAATCCAGATGTTCTGGGACTCTTTTTTTGAACTCGTCTCCTGCAACAGCATTTTCGTTCAGCAGATCTCCGCTGGTGTTTAATCTTCTCAGGCGATATTTGATGGAGGAAGGCAGCGTGCATCTCGCTGTTGGCACTAGCTTAGCGCCGTCCCCAGCGGTCCGCTGCGTACACGGACTCAGCAAACATCAATAGATGCAGAATGGCCCTAAATTATTTCTTATCCATTTATCCTCCTGGTGCAATGCATCTGCACTAATTCTAATTTAAGCATCTCTTAAAATAGCCTGTATTTGTTCCGTGTTCTCAACCTGTGACATTTTAGAAGAAAGAAAGTACATAGGTAAGCCCCGGCATCCACAGTTACGCTGAGCTACCCCGTTGCGTGTCGAGTCCTAACTGTAGCTTGTAAACACGAGCTCATGGTCTTAGGATGAAGGATGAGAAGGAGGATGAAGTCATTATTACTAGCAGCGACGATTTTGACGTACGGCAGTCTGCAATTTCAAGTGCAGCCAACACGCTCTTCTCCAAACCGACTACGTTTCACCTTCGCTTGGCACTAGCGGTGCAGGTTTGCCCGTTGGATGCCAAGCAGGAAACATAACTTGAATTTTTAGGATATATTGAAGTACTTACGTACTTTGGGTAAGTTCACTTTCTTTTCCACAAATGGACGTTTTTCTCTGTTTTTCTCAAAGTGGGCACAGCAGAAGCAGTGGCGCTTTCGCTAATAGCGACTGCGATGGATCCTTGCTCTTTGGGGACCTGAGCTGGCATTTTGCAATATCTATTTTTAATGTTGGCCCAAATATAAATAACTCCATTGCAGTTCCGTTTATGGTAAGAAATGAACTATGCGATTTAGAGTAAATTGAGTCCAGCAAACCTGCCTGGCATTATACCTCGGAGTTATAGAGAGGGAGCACCTCTTCTGCAGAGCTCGCACTGACAGAAGCTGTCACGCTCATGGCGAACTGAACGTCTCTGGGAGAGAAATTAGAGTTGAGCAGCACAGGTAGGGCAAGCTGAATTGGCAGTTTTCGTTGGTGTCTTTTTTTCTTTTACATAGCAGAAGTGGAATTTTCCCAAAGAAGCAATAGTAAAAGGAGTTTGATGTCCATGGATAAACTTGAATATAGAGCACCCCAAAATACTTTAGTAATAGACGTTTGTATGATTCTCCTCATTTCTATGGTACTTATATTTAAATAACTGCTAGATCTGCATCCAATTTCTAAACTTGATTAATCAAACCAAATCTAACCAAATTCTTAACCTTTTCCTGCGAAGCAAAAGATTAACTCTTCAAAGTGTAAAGCTTCGATCATCACTAAAATACATAAATAAATAAAATCCCACTTGCAGGTGGAAGTTTATGTCTTTGCTTATCTTTGCCTGGGGTCGTATATTAAAATGCATCGTGACTAAAGTAACAGGGAAATGTTTCAATAGGTAGTTCTAAAAAAAGGTCATATGTGCAAAGAAGTTAATTTGTTTGGTGTAGCTCTTTACGGCAATATGCCTCCAAATCCCCCACTGTGCCCCTGTGCAGCTGGAGACTCCCCGGGGCAGAGCGCGCGTCTCCAAAAAAATCTTCCTTTACATTACGTAATCCTACTTATCTGGTAGAATCCCGTTTTAGGACAGAAGGTAGTTGTTTCGCATATAGATGTGGTATGGCTTTGGTTATAAAAGTTCACCCTGAATATAACAAGGGCTGTGCCCAAAAAGATTTTTGATTTATCCATATAAGGCACAAATTGTCAAGGAACCCCCTACTTTCCTTCTCTCTGTCCGCAGCCTCGGTGCCAACAGCTGGATTTGCCACCGCCGGTGCCTGCAGACGTGGGGTGGTGCTGGGCTGCCGGCTGCTCCGGGGAGTTTTCTGTGAGTGTCTGAAGAAAAACCAAATTAATCCTGTTGGACACACACGAGGTACACTTTTCATCATGCACACACGATATTGCAAAGAAATATTGCTAAAGCCGCGCAATAAAGTCCTTGAAGTTTGGGAAATGCCTTCCCCAGTCAACGTCTTTGTGTGTTTGTTGTGATTTATTCTTTAATTACTGGGTGACAGGGACACTGTTGCTGCTGCTCGCTGTCTGACCCTGCACTCCTCCATGCAAACGGTCCGCACCTGACTGTAGGGACAGAATTATTAACTTGGGGGGGGGATTTTGGGTAGTGCGGTTCCTGCTCATGCTACCATGCTTCAGAAAGTTAATTAATTTTCTTCCTAGCGCTCCTGAGAGATGAGTGGGCATTATCCCATTTTGTAAATATGGAATTAAGGTATGGAGAGATTAAGGTCAAAAGTATCTATTAATTTTGCCAAATCTGATATGCCTCATAGCTGATCTTTCAGAGGACCTGGCACTATTAATTAATTTCATATTTAATCACAGAAATTGTAACAAATAGTACTGGCAAGGCTATCAAGTCAGGCAGTAAATCCCTTTGCTGTAGGTAGGTAAATTCTAGGATATCCAACTAGGATAAATGCCTAACCTTTAATGACAGAGGTTTTACAACTTCCCTAGTCAATCTACCGAAGTGCTGAACTATCCCTTATACTTAGGCAGATTTTCATGATGTCAAGCTCCCATGTTCCTTGCTTCAGGTTAAACCCATCGCTTTTTGCTCTTTCCCTGGGCGCCAGGAAAAACAGCTCATTGCCATTCTCTTTGCATCAACCCTTTGCATATTTGAAGATGGGTATCGTATCTCTCAATTTTTTTTCCCTAGATCAAACAGTTGATTTTTTTCGTCTTTCCTCACAGGTAATGATTTCTCCAGTTCTGATTGTTTCCAATGCTTTCTTCAGACTTTCTCCAGCTGCGACGCATCTCTGTTGAACCCAACGCGCTGGACCGGCCACGTTCCCCCATGCCCGGCCGGAGCTGGAGGAGCTGGAGAGGTGACCTGGGCAGCCTGGTCATATCACACCATAACAGCGGCAGGTTTGTTTTTGCATGTGCCCTTTGTCATCCACCATGACCTCCAGATCCTTCCTGCAGAATAGCATTTTAAGCAGTAATTCGTCCTCTTCCGTTGACGGGATGGGTTGTACCTCCATAGCCGCAGCGCTTTGCACTTGTCCTTAATGAATCGAGGCCTACTTATTTCATGCTATTTCTGCTCTGTAGAAAGTAGTTATTGACTCCAGACCCAGCCCACATGAGTAAAGTTCATACATAAAAACAGGAAGAAAAGTACAACACATACGAATGAAAAAAATCTGTTTTTTCCCCAACATGAATGAGCACCAATGTGTTGGTTTTATTAGAATAATTCTTGTTATTAAAGCTCTGAGAAACATGTTTGGAATATTTTCTTCCAAATTTCCCTTTCTTTGACTGACACCTTAATCTTTCCGTATGGCACTGAAGATTTTGTGCCATACATTAACAACGGGCGCTGCACTGCGCTCGCTCCCGCTGCTTGTTTCCCAGATGCAACCATTAATTCCAACCACTCTTCAACGCAACCCCTCCGTGGAGCACAGCTGCCTGCCAGCAGGGTTATTTCAGTTAAATATGCTTGGGAAAGGGGAAAGACTGGACAAAACTTGGCACTTAATCCTTTCTGGCACTGGTGGGTGTAAGCGGGTGGCAATGAATCCTGATGGTCTGCAGTGAAGGGTTTCTGCATTGAGAGCGACGTCTTCATGATTCAGGAGGGCAGATAACAGAAGTAGGTTTTTTTTTTTTTTTTTTTTTTTTGGAATTTGGTGGAATTCTGTAAGGTTCTGGTTTTTGCATTGTAAAGTTGAACTATTTTAGAATTGCACAAAGACTGTATCAATACTGAAAAGATCATCAGTCTGCCAAAGGTTTATTTAAAGTTCCCTTAAATGAATACAAGCAGTAAAATCTGTATTAAGAGAAATGTAGGCTATACGCAAATATATTTTACACTCAACCACCATTTTCACTAATGATTACAACCATCTAATTTTCTTTTAGGGAAATCACTTCCAAATGATGAATAAATGAACTTATTTTTTCTTGTCATTTGTGGGATAGTTTCTGATCACAGCCACAGGACTTGTGGTTGTTCTTGTGTCTTAGGCTTTAATCCTGTCAGATTCCTTCTACTCTTTTCTGGATTTTGACAGTTATAAAGATTATCATCATGAGGACTTTCTTTAAAAACAGGGATAGGCCTAACAGCTGGTGAGAAGCTAATACAGGACATCAAAATATTGCGTATCAGTTAAGCATAAGTGACAGAGTATCAATGAATATTTGATTAAGGAAGTCTGCACCTGAAACTTAAATATGATGAGGAAGAGACTTATTTCTATCTTTATTAATTTAGTTAGCATTGAACCGTCCCAGAAGTTGTCCAAAGCGCAGGGCAGAAGCCGGTTCCCACCTCCGGACACAGCCTTGGACATGGACGTTTCTGCGTGTTCCCACCCGCTGTCCTTCCGGAGGTAAACTGGAGATTGTCCTTGTTCGGTTTTGCTTCAGGGGTCTTACTAAACTATTTATGAGACAATAAAGTATTTTATTATTGTTGTAAAAAAGGAAAATAAAAGATTTTACATATTAAATTAAGCAGACCCAAGCGTTTTATCTCAGCCTTTTTTAGAGGAAGGGGAAAGCAGATTAATAGTCAAACATTTGCTGCCTCTTTTATGCTAACATAAAGACAGAAATAGTATTTCGGTTCTTTTAAAATATATATATTTGCATTGCCTGTGAAGCTGTGATAAGTGCACATCCAGACTGACGGAAAGGCATTTTCCTGTGGCAAGTGGTTAATTATGCGACGTTTCTGAAAGAGTCGGAGGCAGAGAGAGACTGATGGCGAGTGCTAATCATCAGCGAAACAATATTTTAGGAGTCCTGATTTTCTGTACCTGTTGTGTAATCGGCAGCACCAACAATAAAACATCTTCTCACACGATAAGGTGACATTCGTCCTTTCATAGTCTAATACTTTGTGTTTCTAGAAACAGAAGTAGTCCTTTGCTGGAATACTTCTCTTCTTGTTTTTTGCTGAAGAGTTTCTTCTAATAATGACAATTTTGTAAGTGGTTATTTGGAGAAATGCGTTTTCTTAAAGACAGTCGTGTTTTGTATGCAGCCGCATCTGACATTGTAGAGAAACTGTAGCTGGAGATCATTTACTTGGTCTAATTCAGAAAGATGCAATCACAAATTGATGTCAATGGTAGCAATTAGCGTTAGGAAGTAGACTTCAATAATATCTCTCCAGAAAACACATGTTAAGGTCTGATTTACCATTTATATGCAGATTTGCTGATGTAAATGAATGAAAAGAGATGAAGAAACTCTTCTTTTTTATGTCCTCTGGAATTCTTAAGTGATCTAAATGCAAATACGTATCAACAGAGAAGAACAAGTGCCAGACCTTTGCTGTGTGACATTGCATGATGATAAGCATCAGGATGGTTTATATATGGGCTGTGTTTTCATATGTTAGCAGTTTGGAAACAGAAGTGCAAACACGCGGGTTTTCTTGCAGCTTCATTACTACCCAAGGCAAATTAAAATACCAAAACCATCTCCATCTCATCAGAGAGATCACCCCGAGACACGAGATGCTGCAAACCTTCACGAATACGAGTCCTCACCGAGGCCCCTTTGAGTTCAGGAAAGGCACCTGGGGCAGGTAGCGTTAATGCCGATGGATATAGTTTTTTTGAAGCTTTGCTATCAAATCTGTTATGAAGGAGCTGTGCAAATCGGGATGGGAGGTCCACCAACGGGAGTGGATGTGCTCCCCGAGGGAGGAGAGACCCCAGCTTCGAGTTATGCTTCGCCCTCACCACCCTGGGCAATAATCAGGCATTGAACCACCTTTTGTGAGAATAACTCTAATAGTTGTCTGAGAAGCCATTGAGCATCTCTAGTTTAAAATTGATATATATTTTTAAAATTTTTTGGTTAAGTTTGAGGAGTGGCCCTACTATTTAGGTAAAATGCCCTATACATTATCTGCTGATAAACACACTTTCTGTTCCATAGTGCCTTTTTATAGGTTAAAATGGCCGTGATGAAATACCGGGCTGTACCTCCCAATGTGGTAACGGAGGTATCGAATACATTCATCCAACTGAAATGATTCAAAAAAGTTTCCCTGACCAGACACAAAGTTTGTGGGCGAGCAAGCCTAAGAGGCAAAACTTTTGTCCGACTTTGGTCTAGTAGTTTTGAGTGGTGTATTTACATTTTTAATCCTTTCTGTAGTGTCATACTGATCATCGTACTGAAGTACTATTTGCATAAAGTAATACCAAAAATAACAATTTCAAGGTCACATTGAGAAATCGAAGACAAAGTTAAAATAATCAGGAAGTTGCTCATTAACTCAAAGACACCTGTAATAATCTTCAAGATGGAAAAATAATGAGTGATAATCTGGTTAGTGGGCACACTTTTGGGACTGCACAAACCAACAAGGAGGGACTCCCTTACAAATAGGCCAATTTACACAGGTAGGATGAATTAATCTAATTGTCAATAAGGCGAAACAACTAGAAAATGGGAAGTGGCCAAAAGTTTTCTGAGAAATCCAATTAGACATCGAAAAGAAAAAAGATCAGTGTTGCACAGCTAAGTCAAGAACACAGACAAGTGGAGAACACGTTGATGAAAAGAGATTCCAACCATTTTCTTTCAGATCCTCATGTCTTTTATCCCTTGATCACAAAGAACAGGACTGACAGCGCGAGCAAGTTTTACAAGGCAGTAACAAGGGTGTTCAATACATGTTTAATGCTACAGAAGATGTGGCATGAAACTAGTGGAAAATTTTACAACGGAATTTTAGTGTCTGTCACTATGACAATAGAAAATTATAATCTCTTCTTAGGTTAAGAATATTTTGTCATTACGTACACCTGAGTTTTTATTGTACAGATAGTGTTTTCAAAGAACATGACATCAGAAAATATGTTTTACTTGCATTGCAAAGATTAAATTTTGTGTGCAAGTATATATTTCGAAGATATTCGTATTATTGTTAGTTGTTAGAAATGGCTGAACCAGTTTGGGTGAAATTTTCCAAAGCAGGTACTGGTCAAGGATGTTGCAGCTTCAGAGAGATGGGAGCTCAGATGTGAGGAGAGCTGAAAATTCAGTTGTATTTTATTTTATGAAAGCCTGAATAGAAAGCTTGTAATTTTCTTCAAGTCTTCACCGTTCTGCATGCCGGCGTGGGGATCTGTCGTATTTCGGGCTGTGTCTTGGAGAAGAGCAGCGCCTGGAGATGTGGGAGCAAGTCGGTTTGGCATTGGGGATGGATGGAAACTGCTCCACCTAAACAGACAGAGACTTAGTACTGTCCTGCTTTATGCAGACATTCGAAACACTGGAAAAGCAATTTAAAAATATGTAGATTAGTGGACAATGTCTTTGTTTTGCCATACTGAACCTGCTGTTTTTAGAAACAGAGTGAAGAATTCACATAAGTAGAAGTCAGTCGAACACAAAGCAGATAATACCACTTTACAATTTCAAAATTAGCAGAAAATGCTAATTCAAAATACATGTTTATTCATTGCCTTTAAATAGCTACATCTTTTTTCCATAAGTTTATCTTGTTCACATTTTGTTATTCTAAGAAACAAAAATACAAGGAAGCAAAGATTAAAAGTGGAAGGCATCTGAATTAGCTGCTGAAGCACTTCTTGAGGCACAGTGAATTATACAATAACCCTTTAAATGTTCATTATATGTTCTTACGTACAGCAGTTTGTCGAGGCTTTATTTGCCAGCGTGACTCATTCATCGCAGTTGCACATGCTTCGTTTTCTTCGGTTAAGATTTATCGGGAGTATCCTGAATAAGAACTGCACGAGCGGATGATGCGATCAGCTATCCTGGAGCTAAACCTTCAGACAGAAATAGCAAAGCAGGAAGGAATAGCAGAAAACAGCATTCAGTTCAATAGGATTCGTACCGGGACATGAAATCGAGGTTTCCGATAACCGTGGGAGTGGCACGTTATAAAGAACGAGGAGTGATTTTAGCTGGAGATCTGGTTTCTTATCATAAAACAGATTAAAATTTGACACAGTGCCGTGTGGTCCCTCACCCTGCACACATCAGAGCCACGTTTTCATGGATATTAGGTGCCCAAAGGAGCACACAGGGACCTTGGGGCACTCTTTAAGGCAAGGAGCCTCCAACGGCTCTGATTTGGGAAGGTGACAGCGGTTGTCCTGGGGCCGGTGGCTTTGGCCAGCAGAAGGAGGTTTCGGAGCGCGGCAGCGAGGCCCCGTGACCTCTTTCAAATAAATCACATATATCCCGTTGAGATGACTGAGCAGATCTGATGCCTTGTTAGAAATCAGAGATATGATAAGAAGTGTCACTGTCACAGGAAGTTAGGAAGAATTTGACAGAAAGAAACAACTTCTGAGAGTGACAGTGCCTCAGCTGAACTGGAAAGTAAGCTATTAGCTGCTCAGCAATAGGAGGAAATGAAATTTAAATCCTGGTAAAAGACAATTGCAGAGTTTAAAAACCATTTAGTCATGCTATTGGCACTTTGCATATTTTCTTTCATTATCCTTTTTTAATGAAACATGCAAAATGTATGTATGTTGTTTGAGTTTGCTCCTATCTTCTCCAGCCAATGACAGTTTGCTGTCGCTGAATGACGTTTATTTGCTGCAGAAATATTACTTGCCTCTGTGCTCTTGTAGAAATAAAATTTCCATATGTTGGATACATTAAAAAGTATTCTGAATATTAAAAGCAAAAATAATAGACATCCTTTCATGGGTGTGATGAATGCAGTCTGGCGAGATTAACTTCAGGAGCTAAACGCATTTAACTGAATTATGGTAATGGGAGTTTACTTCTTTCGACATAAGATGGCTATACTTTTTATTTATCACAGATCCTGAGGAGGAAATTATCCCTGGATTCCTTAAAAGCTTTTACATCTTATCCATACGAGGCGCTGAAATAGCTATCCATCAGTACTGGTTTTATTTCTCATATGACTCCTCTTTGGATTGGCTTTTACCTTTTCGGATGCCATCCGTGCGTTTTCTTTCTTCTGTGAATTTTGAGCTTTTGATGAAATAGCTCTTGCAGAGGAAATATTGCCTGCCAAATTCTTCACCAACATCTAAACATCGATTTTTTAATTTTTTTTATTTCCCACACAGATTATTCTGAGGAAGAAATGTTACTTTGCAGCTAACATATGCAAAAGGAAAAAAGCCATCTGTAAACACTAAAGAGAGAGCAAATAAATTTTTTAAGAGGAAACTATCCAGGTTTCTCTGTAATAAATAAGGATTGATGAGGCTCATTCCATTAAGAACCTCCAATTATTTTATTACTCCACATTGATCAAGGTAGGCACATCTCTTCTCAGCTGCATCTTCTTATTATTTTTCGTTTGCAGAGATTGAAGTGCTGCCAGTCTTTATCAGTAGTGGAAACAAGGTGTATTTCATTAATTTCTGGAATATTCTGGTGCTATTTAGGGTTCATGTATGGTGGTTGCACGTTGAGTTTTTTTAAACAAATGTGCAATCAGAGTAACGTAGTTATGGTCACTAACTATGAAAACAAGTTCTCGGAAAAATTAAACCAGCCTATTTTGGACTACAGTGGGAAGTTTGCTCCGTGGGGGCTGATTCCTGCGTAAGAACCTCTAAGGTCACTAAAAATTTCCTGGGAAAGGCTCTGCGGAGACCACTAATGCGCAGAGGCGAGGTCTGGGCTCCCAGAGCACTGACGGTGCAGGAAACAGTCCGTTAAAGTCGGCGAGTTTTGAGTCAGGCTGAGCAGCCCCGATGAGATGAACCAGATAGACGAAACCCTTTTTGAGACCTGTAATGTTTCTTCTATGCAGTGCATCGCAGTGAGAAACAGATGCAGCTCTGTGCAGTCGCCTGAAAAGCGGTGAATTCGCTCGCCCGGTGACGTGGACGAGAGGACGGCTGCGGTCTGAGCGCGTGCCCGAGGGCTGCTCCGTGCTCTGCTTGAGCTCATGCTCAAATACACGTGCTGAGGACTCAGGTTTGCCAGAACGAATGTTACCTGGGAGCGTAGCCTGCGTGTCTGTGTTTGTCTTCAGTACGGGCTTTGCCTCACCTCTGGGAGGCAGAAGTAGGAGCTTGCGAAGGAGCAGCCTGTTTGAGCTCGGAGCTTTGGATTGTCTTTGTGTTTAAAGAAGGGAGTTAAGCCACTCTGCCAGGAAGCCTGAGCAAACACAGATCCCTCGGTGCAAAGTGCTCACGGCATCGCTTAAGCTTGTCCTACCAAACCGGTTCCTATTGCACACCAAACCTCCCAGTAAGGGTCTTGCACTATCCTATGGGACTTGCACTATCCACCTCTTCAACATATATCCTCTCCCGCCGCCCACAGCAAAAAACTCTGAAAGGCACCATTTTAGACCACTGTTTTAATATATTTTTAGCTTATATCCCGTTAATCTTCTGAAGTGTACATCTTTTGTCCGTCCTCCAGACGAGGTCTGCCCTGAGCCCAGGCAGCTCCTTGGGCTACCTGGGTTGAGGAGTGCCAACGTCCGCAGCCAGTGTCACCCAGGGGAAACCCAAGGTCTTTCTGGATGTCTCTGGTTCCTGACCCTAATACCCGATTCACGGCTGAAATACCAGCTCAATAGTAAGGGTTTAGGGACATTGGAATAGGTTTCTAGCACTCTTAACGCTGAGTGAGCATTTCATGGTTGGGTGGGAGAGGACTACACAAGGATAAGTGTCTTCACACAGAAAGATGTATGGGATTGACCCACCGCTGCTGCTTTCCTCCACCGTATTAAGCCTATTTCTGCACATCGCAGTTCACGGTCTGTTGAGTTTTACTCTGATCATACGAAGAACAAAATATTGGCAGTTGTCTATGAATTTTCTCATGTTTTATATGCAACATTGCATTTAAATCTGCCTCATCTAATCACAAACACTAAAGCTGGCAATGAGTGCAAATAACTTCTGAATATATGATTAGGAGAAATGATCATTAGCATTTACTAGTTATTCTCACGAAAAATGTCACTGATGTACATCATCTGGATGACTGCCACTGCGGCTGGTTATGAAGTGTTCGTTTCTCCTCTCACTCCCAGTCATCCCAGCTCGTGGAGGAAAAACAGGAACAAAAGTGGAGGGAATGAAAATACCTCATGGGTCATCTCTCGGGTGGACTGTTCCCCCGACGAGCATCGTGGGGACATCGGGGATCATATCCCCCACTCTTTGTGATGTGAAGAAATGCTATCTTTACTTATCAAGGAAGGGAGACGTTGCTGGTTATTCTGACACAAGAGGAGATGTTGTGAAATGGAGGGATGTCATCGCCGGAGTGCTTTAGCTTGTCTCCCCTCTGTAAACGGATGAGCTGCCAGGGTGAGGGAGATGGATCTTGGACTCTGACCCGTACGTGCGGCTGGGCCAGGTCGAGCAGTCTGAAAGCGTCATTGAACTCGCAGCAGAGTCGTTGCGTGGACAGGAGTGAAATATGGGGCGACCCCCCAGAGAAGAGGTCACATAATTTCTAGAGCAAAGAAATAACCTAAAAATCAATAAGAACGTTCCGCTTTTGAGACAAATATATACACTCTAGCTATCAACAAAATACATTAACTTTTTCAGAGGGTGCACTGCAAACCACTGAGTGCACTACTAAGTGCAGCTTAACCTTATGCCGTAAACATATATCATTTTTCACTCCGTGCTAGGACACAGTTGAGTGGCTAGGTGTCAAGATGTGCTTTCACTTTGCACTTTGGCGAGAAATCCCGAGCATGTGCTGGCAGGAAGTCAATGGGCAAATTAACTCGCAGCCCTCGGCAGGAGAGGGATTATTTGTCCCACAGAAAGTCCCGCTGAACGAAATGAGCTGGTTTTGGCATGCGTATATTCAATACTCGCTTGGAAAGACAGCAGCAGAGCCCATCGCTCTCCAAATGTGAAAATCGTTGTGTGTCATGCATGTATTACGCCTCAATCCAAATTATCTGGAGGCACGTGCTGAACTGCATGTCTTCTGCCTGAAAATGTTTAAAATTCATCACTGGGATGATGATAGTTGCCTTCGAAGAAGCGCGGTGTGTCTGTACCGCCCCATCCCCCAGAAGCACAGACGCGCGGCGATTGCGCTTGACGACGGCCCTCATCCTCTCTTTCGTCTCACGAAAGGTTTGAAAGCTCGTGAGCTGAGTTTGGCAAACTTAATTAAAGTCTGCGGTCTAACAAAGCCTCTCTATCCCTCAGGTCTCGGATGAAACAATTCTCCCCAAACTGAGAACGCTTAAAAGTATTGTCTTTGTTCTCCTGTTCAGAAAGACTATAAAGGCCCAAAGGCCCCTCAGCGATAGAAGGCGAAATTGTGTTTGGCTTATTTCTCTTTTTTGACGGCACCGTATCATGTTTTTCAGCGTCTCCGTCTCATTCTCGTGTCTGACCCGACGATCTCGCTGGGAATGTCACGGTGCTGGCAGCATGTGCCGCGAGCTCCTCGCCGCCGCGTACGGATGAAGCACGTTGGTGTGAGACGGCCGGGTTAATAATACCGTGACGTTCCTGGTCCTTCGCGCGCGTGCCTCCCGCCGCACCGCCGGGGCTCGGCCCTCCAAGCACCATCCTTCCCCGTTAATGAGAGCAGATCTTCACCGGGCACCTTTAAACACCAGATAATGATGTTTTGAAGAGGGGAGAACTGCTGACGGTTGCAGGCATCTCCGTGTAACGAGCGCGTTAAGCAAGGTTTGGCCGAAAGCGCAGTCAGAAGTCGTCGCGCCCGGGGATTTTATCAACTTGACCTCTAGGGAGGGAAAATGCCTTGGCAGCACAGTCCAAGGGTTTCGTGTTTTTATGCTCGACAGTTTTAGGCAAGTAGTTGGAGTTTACTGCTGGCTTTATTGGGAGATTTAGTTTCTCCTTGAGGTCACCCAGCCTTCTAGTTTCTGTGGTTTTGTTTTTCATTTGTTCTTGGATTGAAAAAGGTTTCCAGAATGGGGGGCTCACAAGGCAAGGTGGTCTAACTAGGGAAGCGGGACACATTATATGCCTATATATTACTACTATATATTACTGCTGAGGCTGGGAAGGAGAAGAAGGGCAACACCTGCTCCCACTAACTTGTTTTCCCCCTCTCTGCTTTTTAGTTCCTGCAGCAGTTTGCTTCGTATCTGCCTAGTTAGCTGTCTCTAACCTGCCTATCTATGTGCCGGGTTTCTTTAAGTGAGGACTATGACGTTTTGAAAGAGTGGATTCCAAATTAAAAGACCAAATAAGCATTTATTTCAAGACAGCAAATGAGGTGAAAACAGAGAAGAAAACTCAATTTATGAGCTACTGGGCTCTTCCAAAGCTGAAGCCGTTAACCCACAGCTACGCTGGGTGAATATTGGGGATACGGTGTCTGCAATGGGGACCCGTTCCTGTCGCTGTGATGTTGATGTTTTGAAGCCTCGTACATCAAAGGGTGAAATACACGTAGTGCTCGAGGAGCGCGGGCGCGACGGTGCAGCAAGGCCGAGGAGGGAAGGAGACGCAGGTGTCCTCTTCCCCTGCTTTCCGCTGCAGACCGGAGGGATGTCCCCCCTCCTGGGAGCTTGGTCCCTGGGGACACGGACTGAGCGGCAGGTCTCTCTTCTGCAATTTCCACCCCCAGGGCTGCATTCTTAATACAGCTCTTGGCTGCAGAGCGGAGAGGACAAAATTATAGCAGAAAGTTAAATATAGTTTATGCACTGTAGCCAGGAAGGACTGGGCGAGAACGACGGGAGAAGCGTGGGAAGCTTTCCCAGCCAGCTCAGGCTTAACTGCTGCCCACGACGGGCGCTCGGGGACGGCCGCGGGAAGAGGGATGCGGGCAGCCGGAGGGGAGCCCAGGCAGGTCTGCAGCAGTGCTGTTTCGGACGTGCCCCTCGGCTCGTCGCGGGGGATAGCAGGGCAATTTCTACTGTATCAGTTAATTGCCAAAGGCATCTTCACCCGTTCGTTACCTTCCAGGTCAACCGCGTGCAAAAGGAAAAATATGCCCCGACTGAACGACAATTTAGAAAGAGCCTGCTGCCTGTGATTTATTGTTTTAATTAAAAGCTTTTTAAGCTTTAATTAAAAAGGTACATGAGCACTCAGTATTCAAGAAAAATGCCTTTGTGTTTGGGTCAATTGAATAACGTAAAATATAATGAGATACATATTTCTAGTCTGGAGCATCACATGAAAAAAAGCAGTATACATAATTAAAAAGTAAATTTAAACTGATATAAGATAGCTGTTGTCAGACAAAACAAAAGGGTAGGCTCTAAATTAACACCAGTAGCGAGGATTTTTTTTTTTTTCCTCACTGTAACATCACTAAGAAAATCTTGTGGTACAAATTGAGTTGACTTCACGGGTGTGTATCCAAGACAGTGTGTTAAGCTGAGTAGCAGGTTATTATTTCTCATCCTAATGGTGCTTAACACGCAGCAGATAGTAAAAGCCGGGAAGTGACAAGCTGCAGCATGGAAATCAGAAAGCTTTCTGCATTAGGCACTACCCGGAGCTGTTTTGGCCAGACGGGTGGGTTGGGAGAGCGTCTTCCCGCGTTGGCTTTCGAGGCCCAGCGTGCTCTAATTTAGCATATGGTGTTTAAAAAACCAGCGCTCGCCGTCGGAAGGGCGAATGCCACCTTAGCCTCGTGCAATGACCTCTTTGCCATACATTGTGTTTCTCCTGCAACGGATCGAACAGTAAGGCATCCAGTGCAAAACACAAAAAATCGGCAAACAGCTGGATAACAGCTTCGTTGCGCAAATCACATTTGTGATAATTGATGGCAGATAAACACCAACTGCTTGCTTTCTTAACAGAAAACCATGTTTTCATAACTCAGCCCAGAGAAAGTAAAATAAGATGATATTTTTCTTTCACTTAAAAAAGTCGTTGTTGTTTTCAATAGACTTCAAATGTTTGAGAAATCTGGGGGGTTGCATATTAAGCCAGAAGGAGCCATAAAATTTGCATCAGTCTCTCCACCTCTTGTCTTGTTTATCCACCTTCTTTAATAGTTATCATCAAGTTCCAGTGTCTAGGAAGCGAGAGGGAAGAAACTTTTTGGTAAAAATGCAGACTCACTAATTCCAAACTGATTTTAACTTTACTGAGCAAAGGCAGTCTTACAAAACTCTATAAAGTAATTTATCAATTTCCTAAAAACAAAATATTCTGATATATTTTTGGAGAATTCAGTAAATGAATAGAAAAAAATCTATATTTGCATTGTAAAGCATTACAATTGTATGATTTTTATCCCACTCAATCCTATTTCACTTTTTAAAATTGCTAGTAAATTGTAAGTAGATTTCCATGTAAATACAGAATTAGTCATTCCAGATTCCTATGGCTATGGAGATTTTGAAGTTAGTGTGTACAGTCTGGAGGTTAGTGGATACCTTCAGTGGAAATTATTTCTGAAATAATTAGTTTTTGTTAATTAGTATTATAATTATCCTCTATTAAAGCTGTCTTTTTAAAATTAGTGCTTATTACCAAAAGCAGTAAACAAAAACAGTAAGTAAAACTTTTTTTTTTTTAAATAAAAAAGCTTAAACATTTTCCAAAAGCGCCTGTGAGGCTCAGATGAGTAGGGTGGAAAAGCAGCTGCAGCTGAGGAGACCTCGTTGCAGGAGCGCTGGTGAATATTGGCTCGCTCCGTGGCCCTGAAAGCCGTACTTCACCCACGCCGTGGCCTCTTTGCAGCACTTCTAAGGCAAGAGTTGGAAGAAAGGAGTGTGAGCATGGAGAAATGGGGTGAATAAGAAGAAACCCACCCAGCTTGTTTGACTTGAAAGCTGTAGAGCGAGATAGTAGTTCCTGACTCGGTGTGTACTTCAAAAAAGCTTAGTCTCTGTCTGAGATGCATAGAATGGCAAAAGACGGCAAAGTATATTGAATATTGTTGGAGACAGTCTTTGTAATGCTAATCGAGCGTCTATGACCACACAAGGGACGATGGCTAACTTCTCCCAATTGCTATGGCAGCACTCCATTACTAGTACTCTCTCATTGCACACACAGTGGGGATCCTACCTGTTAATAAAATTTTCCTACAGTTATTTTATTGTAGCCTGGCCAGCCAGACCAAATAACGAATTATATATGCCCATGGATGGGCTTTGGGACGTTACCTCTTTTCCTTCGTGATGAGGTGGGGTGGTCCTCCAAGGGACGCTTGCACCGTCCGCTTGCATCTTCTCTCACCCCAAGCACGCTCCTTGACCACTTAGGTCACTATTATTTGCCTGCATTTGTTTTTCTTGGCATTTTTTCTCTCTCTCCTACAGTTCCTTATTAGACCTTTGTCTCTCCCTGAACACAGTCATTTTCTTGCTGACCATCTGCTTAAATTAAAACTAGACAATGGCCAAGTTAACAGCTCTTTAAATTACTGTTGATTTGCATTTGACCAGATATTCTAAAATTATGCTGGAAAGTTGCATATTAAAGAAGAAGAAGAAGGCAAGATGCATATTTTTTAAATTCTAAAATCCAAGCAAGTGTTCCTGCTTACGTGATGTGGCCTCCCGTGAGTAAACCAGGGTCCAGAAAGCTTGTGCTGGGGAAAGCTCCAGAGTTCCCCTCCCACATCCCGTATTTTCTTTTTATAACTTATTCTATCCGCTGTACATATTATTTTTCTTCATCATATTATTCAAACACGAGGGTATTGACTGCTCCTATTGTTTACATAAGCATTTATTAGCATATGGCTGTGCTTTTGTCATTACCTACTCCTCCGACTCTCCCTGCAAATGTTCTAGCAAACACACAGCACTGCAGCTTGGCAAAAAAAGGCCTTTCCTTCCCTTTCCAACCAAAGCGACCAAGCAGGTGGCTATAACCTCCTAGTTAAGAGAACTGCACGTTATGCAGTTCACTTCTGTCAGGCCAACTTCTTAGGTCTGTTTTTCTTGCTCACGTTTCTGCACATTTAAAATGACTCGATACGCTCAACAAGCCATTCCCTTCTCAAAAAGTCAGCTCAATCAGTTCCCTGTAAAAATCCCAGGCATATTAATATAACGTAAAGATCAGCAGGTATTTCCACACTGTTTTACTTTCTCTCTTTACCTAATTACTATTAGAAATTAATGTTTTATGGTTTTACATTAAATTATGGGCAGTGGACTATAATGCAGCCTTGAACAAGTTCGTGTTGTTGGCTTGCAGACAGGCTTTGTGCTTTTACGGTTTTTACGTTAATTGAGCTATGTCCCCTTTACTTGCCCTTCTTATCAAGCTCGTATCCATTTTTTTTGTGCCTTTCTGGTTTTCTTTACTGTAGCCAGGCCAGACCACTCTGATTTGCCCCAGTTGGAGGATTCTGAACCAATTCTGTCACTTTTCAATAACGTTATTGAAGACTATTACACTTTGCGAATGTTTCTGCCTCCCTTGGGCTGAGATCGTATGGGCAGAGATTTCTCTCTCTGTTCTGTTTTTTTGATATATAAACACACAACTGCACCAGCACCAAAATATGTTCCCTAGTACCCAAACCTATTTTTGTCTTTGGTCTATGATGGACCTATTTCTCCAGTCTGCACACCCATCCTACCTTATCTGCGTGAGAAATAAGTTGCAAGATTAATATAGATAAGTTTTTTTGCAAATTGGGGTGAGCAGTGGTGCCTCAGTAGTATTTGCATTGTATTTGCATATGTTTTACCCCTCTCTCTTCCAAATTCAAAAAAAAAAAAAAAAAGAACTAAAATAGATACCAAAGGATTTTGAAGAAAACTGGAAACGCAGCACATGCAGGGCAGGGTAGAAAAGATGGAGCACAACGAAATGGTAGTAATGTGAGCATATTTCCAGCTTTGGTCATGTATACAAGCAGTCATAATTTTCAATTTGTACAGCACATCTGATGATAAAATGCACTTATTTTTCTGGAGATATAAAACTATCTAAAAATACTGGTAACTTTATGGTCATGTTTTTGACCATATTAAAGACACAGTCAAGGTCGACCCTCCCTGGCTAAGCACTGCGCAGACCTATAGCGAGAGAGATTTCCGTCTTGGAGGGGACAAATTGTGCAGAAAGAACAGACAGAGAAAAACAAGAGGGGCAAAGAGAGGGTGTTTGACTTGCCCGACTGCCCTGAACTGTGTATGTAGGCTTGAGCTCTTCAGTCCTAGCCCAGAGTG
The DNA here is from genome assembly GCF_036370855.1 of Dromaius novaehollandiae. Taxonomy (NCBI): domain Eukaryota; kingdom Metazoa; phylum Chordata; class Aves; order Casuariiformes; family Dromaiidae; genus Dromaius; species Dromaius novaehollandiae. Next base: position 48,620,178 of record NC_088103.1, on the reverse strand, counting down.
CTTTTGAATCCCTTGCCTGTTTCAACAGCTTTTTTCTTCCTTAAAGCCCATGCCCACAAGTCAAGCTTACCTCTTAATCTTTCCTGCTGTACCAAAACCCTGGTTTCATGTTGTCTTCTGCACCTTGTGACTCTGCTCAATGTCCTGTCTACACCGCATGTTTTACAAGAAATATGCACACCTGAGAAATGCTCTGCTAAAATACTAGCAGTTCTTCAGCACACATAGACTCTTTCTCCTTGTAGAAAACTCAGGCACACATGGCCATGCCTACGGTTTAGAAAGGAGGGTTTTTTTTTTTCCCTAATATAAATTTAAAGTAAGCACTGGAGAAGACAAGGAAACATTTTTAAAAACTGTTTTATAATTTATCATAGCCTCCATCTCTGGACGGTTTCAAGACCCGTGTGGGCAACGTGGTCTGAAGTCAGTGATGATGTCGCTTTGAGCGTGAGGTTGGACTGGAGGCCTCCCAGAGTCCCTCCCCACCTGAACGGTTCCGTGAATCTGCAAAAGGCAAACAATTTTGGTCAAAAGAAAATGTCTTTCAGCCAGAACACACTGAAACACTTATATTAAAATTTAATCTAAGCACCAAGTGGAATGAGTCGGAAAATTATCAGAGGAAAAAAGTTTAAGCAAAATAAAGTAAAAAGGTTTAATGCCTTTATTCTAGAATGCCGAAGGATGGCAGTTTTAGCCTCATTCAGGATCAGGAATTGGAGGACAGGCTCAAGGACCAATACTAAGTTTGTAGCGAACAGAGCGTTGAGCGCATCGTTCCCAAATTCTTGTGTGCTAATCACAGAGCTACCCTTGCTCTCCGGTAACAACCCTGCAAAACACCCGCATACCATAAGGAACAAACACCTTACATAGGCCAGCAGGTAAGTAAAGGTGATCAGAAGATGCTCTTTGCAGGAATGAAATGCTCAAAAAATATATATATATGTAGTTATGTGCCACTGATTCAAGAAGGGATCTCCGGGCAAGCTCCATGCCTTTCCGACCTGGGATCGCATTTTGCTTTCAGTTCACACAGCAGAAGCAGCAGGAAGTGTGAGCTGGCGTGAAAAGCAGCAGCAAAGCAGGAAAAAAAAGAAAGGGTAAGCTTGCAAAAGTCAGGAGAGGTCACACATCTATCACGGCCCTAAATACGCAGTGATAAGGACAATAAGGAGGTGTAACACAGCGGAACGAAGAACTGATACGATGCACTGAGTGGTCAGGCCTCCCCTGCTCAGTAACACAGCAACAGTAATAATGGGGCTAAAACAAGCATGAAACACCAACAAAAAGAAATAAAGGCAAAATAAGCAAGGACGTGTCATTTAAGGCACCACTGAAACTGGAAAGTGCTGAGCTCGGTGGCCTGAACTTGGCACAAAACCATCATCTGAATAAGAGGTGGTTACAGTCATAATCATGAAATTTTTCATGTTTAATTCAACTCAAACAGTTCCCTGAAAATGCTAGCTGTCTGCCAGGTGAACAGGGAAAAAGTATTGATTAGGTGTGATTTGAGGTGGATTGACTTGGAGGTGTTGCACGCAAAGCTTTGGGAGGCCACCCATTACAATCCTTTAGACCTGTTAAAAATCTTGATTAAGTTACATCCAGGACTATTCCTGAAGAAATATATCCATAATTTTCTTAAAATTGTGTAGAGTGTGAAAAAAAAAAATCAACCAACTGTTGCTCATACTCTGCTGGGCTTTGCCAAGGTGATCAAGCTTCACAGGACAGAGCTCACAACGTTTTGCGTTTGGATGGATCTGAAATGTGTATTTTGCCCTAATCCATCCAACGTAAAATCCTGCAGAACTTGGCACTAATGAAATCCCAGCCTACCTTCTCCTTCTGGGTTTTGTGGTTAGTTTGAAAATCCAACCAGCACAGTTTAAGGTTTCTATGAGTGTGGGCTCACCTAGGAGCAGATCTGGGCCGCTCCATGATTATAGTGGTTTGCAATAAACCCAGAACTTAATGAGTGAAACTGCATGAATAGAAAATCCACGCTCTGCACATGCCCTGCGAAATGACAGTGTTAAATTCTACAATATTTTTGTGTCTGTTTCTTTGAAAATGGAAATGAATTTGGAACAAACAGCAGCAGCTAAAATTAACACGAGTTCTATCTCCTTAGCTGCTGGTTGCTGATTCCTGTTTCTAAGGAAACAGGCAATCAGCTGGTATAAAAAGACATCTTCTTAAATGCTCAAAATTGTTTGAAGTCTAATACTGTTGGGCTGCGTTCTGTACGCTTAACAGCAGGCTCCCACTTCTGTTTTGTAACCAACTTTCCAACCAAAATAATCAGAATTTCCTCTGAGACACTGATATCCATTAGGGATCTAATACTTAAAAGTAAATTTTGCCACTTTTAAATTATCCTTCAAGCTAACATTATTTTGCAGACTGCTCCTGGTCTGGTTTATGGTTCTCTTGTCATGGGTTTATTTATCAAAAACTGGCCAGTCTTGGAGCAGGAGAACGTGAAGACCTCCTTTTGGTGTCCTGCTCCGCTGAGGCATGAACTTCCACAGGGCTCTGGAAGAGCTCCTGAGCTCCAAGCCCACCCGGGACTGCTCCGTCTTGCCCTGCTGGGGCCTCTGCCCTGGGGGGACTACGATGTCTTGCTCTCCTTCCAAGAAGCTCATCATGCTTGTCCCATTTCTGAGAGACCGATAGAGCTTTTTGGCCACGTATTTTAGCTTCGGACACCGGGCATATTCAATTACTTGGACAACTGCTATTTTACGGGGCAGGATACCAAGTTTGTTGTCGTGTGGGAGCTTTTGCTGGAAGGGATTTGTCTTCTCCAGACAGATGGTTTAATTTGTATTCAAGTTTCAAAAGACTGCAGGGCCGATACAGGCAGCTTTCAGAGGAGAATTTCGAGTGGAATTTCAAGCAGGTTTCACCACTGTTTCCTCTGTAATGTGTAATAACGTCTTTCTCCTCCCCCTTTCCCTGTTCCTGTCTGCATTTCCTCAGGGTTGTATCTTCTTCCTCTGAACTTTTATCTCTGTTATTCTCCTTCGCTCTCCCCTGTGCTCCCGCCTCCCACGCGCTCGGTATTCATTGCACTGCCGTCTTCTCGCACGCACATTTTCATGCCTCCCTCCAAAAATGACACATTTATGAATCAACATAAAACTTGTTCCAGCTACTATTCCGAGAAAAGCCACCACGCACACTCAGTGTCTTCTCACCAGCCTCTCTCCCTGAGGGCTGAGAGTCTCCTGCCGAACACGGCGGCTGATATTTATTTATTCATGCCAGGTTTGTCTGGGTAGCAGCTATGTTTTTTGTGCCTCAGATTCTGACATAAAAGGCAAAGTCACAATCATCAAGCACACCTTTCTCCTGCTGCTCGTAATCTATTGTTTCCTACTCGTTGGCAGCTTGTTCCTGGGGTGTCACCATTTGGCATGCAAATATGTTTTTTAAAAGCAAACTTGATATGGATTCACGGGGACTGCATGTGGCAGACTATGGGCCTGCGTAACATTGCAGTCTTATCACACTTGCTTATCACTCTTAGTGTTTCCTCCACTTTCAATGTTCCCTATGCTTCTTTCTGTGTTTCGTTTCAGCTTTTCAGGATAAAATTCTTCTTTCCGTTATCTTTCCATTTATCTCAGAATGCATATGCATGTTCTTGTACTATTCCAAGCACAATATGAAACCAGAGCACAAAGAGTTAAAGCAAATCAGCTCTATCTCCGATTTACTTGGGAGTTCTTGAGAGTTAACATCAAACTTTTATTACGTTTTAATGTAGGAGGGTTTTTTTTAATGTGGTTGTTTTGCATGAATATACTTCAAAGGAACAGCACAGAAAATATTCTGAACTATGACTAAGAACCAGTGATCAGCAGAATAATCTCCATCTGTTTTGCAAAATCAATTCTTACTGCAGTTGGCCAATAGAAGTCTTTCCAAATGAAATGGAAGCATCAAACAAATGCATCTGCGAGCAAGAACCTCTCAGTAGATGGTTCATATGTGCAACAAATAATGATCACAAAGGACATCTGTTACTGCTTTCAACAGGCAACAAGCCTAGATTTGCAAGCACCTTGTTTTGACATTAACTGGTATATGAGGAGACTAATTCTTCTGTGAAAAGGTTATTAAAGTACCTAGAGATGATGCAAAAATATGCAATAAATAGCCACAAAGATGAAGCACTTATTGATCGAATTAAAGTACAGAACATTCAAATGGTACGTTGCTTTCCTTTACTCACTACATTATTCCTTTTGCTAAGTTTTATGATGTCCATCCCTGGAGATGGGTGGATTTTCAAAAGCCGGTGATAAAGAGTGATTGCCTGATCCACAGGAGATGTAGGTGCATATGTCACTAGCTTGCAAGCTCGGAACTGCGATTTGCCAGCTCCCTCCTCGGTGCTTGCCAAACACTTCTAGCACCTAAAACTTGCTCGTCATCTCTTTGAACTGAAAATCCCCTACATGCCAGTAATTTTCTTTCTTCCTAGATGCAGACCCACTTAGGTATGACCCTAGACCCTAACTTCCAGGAAAGTCCCCTTGTAATCCGTATTAAATCGCCCCTACATCTGATATAACAGTCTCTTGGGCCGGGGAGACCTCAGCCACCCCCGTGCTGCCGAGGCGGACGGGGATGTGAGAGTCACAGCATCAAGAAGCGGGGTTATAACTGTAGCTTAAAGGCAGAAATTCTGGTTCGAGTGTATCCCACGCTGCTGGGATTACTTCTGATTTGTCTAATTATGGTTTAATAAGACGTGCACACACACCTCTGGCAATATGAATTGCAGCCCAGGGCTTTCCCTTCCCAGGCGTGTGTGCTTGTCGGATGCTGCAGCGGGTGTTGCATCCCTCACGTCTCTACGAGCTTGAGCTAGGAGCTAAGGGAAGAGCCTCTGTATTTTCCAAATGCGTTGCAGAGACAAACCGTGGTGGGGGCTGCAAGATCTTTCCTATTAGTTGTGCAAAATGGCTTATGAGGAACTGATGCTGGCCTGAAAATTAATGCGTGTATTTAATTAAATTAAAATACGGAACTTTTTATAGCTGTAGACTAGACAAAAACCTCCCTCTCCCCTGCATGAACGCTCACTTGCCGTTAACACCCTGATCTACAAGCCGTTGCTCTCCAGCTTGACTGCTCAAGGAAGACCGCACCAGAAGCCTCTTTGCTGTAGTCCAAGGACAACCTGGTTTTGTTCTCGCTGCCCCAGTAACTCTTTAACCGAGTCTTCAGTGTCGAGGACCTTTGCTAAAATTTGTGTCCCGTGTCCCATTGGACATATTTTCACAGTAGTGTTTTCCTGTCCTTCTTTCTTACGAGCGATACGAGATCCCTGCTAGGTGAGATGGGGATCAGGCCCAGGGAGGGTGACCGGGATGGGACGGGATGGGCAGTGGCCATGGGGCAGGTCCAACAACCCACCAACAAAACTGAGACCTGACAGAAGTAGACCTGTAAGTAGCAAGACGTGACATCTTCCAGCCTGGGCAGACCTGGGGATATGTAGTGATGCTCACAGAGAGGAACCAAGCTTACCTGAACAGAAAGAGGGGAAAAACAGGGGCGTGCCTTTTAACTTCATTGAAATACAGAGGACAGAAAGAGCTTATTAGGGGCCCAGAAAGGAATAAGAACAGAGAGGTGCTGTTGAAAAGAGGGTGTTCTCCAAAAGGGACAGCTGACCTGCATGGAAGGGGCAGCCGGGATCTGGCAAATCAGCAAGTCATTGGCTGACGAGGCTAAAGGTTCTCTTAATTAATCTATCAATAAGAAACTCCTGCCTTCTTCAGGCTACCTTTTTTTTTTTCTTTTTTTTCCCCCCCCCTGAGGAAAGCCCCTTCCCACCTCTTTTATTTCTTGCGAATGGAAGGGTGTCCCTTTGCCAACACGAGCTGTGTTTGCATTTGTGTTTCTTCAGGGACGTGGGACTTGTCTACAGCATCGTCAGCGTTTCACCAGCTGAAGGTGGTTAATGTGCTTGCTTTGTCCAAAATGTGCCTTTTACAGGTAAAAGGTGGAACCTGAAGGCAGTCCAATGTTGGCTGGTACAATGGCAAAAGGAAATTTGGGGGACATTCATGATTTGTACTCAAGTGTGACATTGGGTCCCTATGCCTGTGTTTGCGGATGCCCTTCTTCCAGGAGCTTTGAAGTTACCATGTACTGCAGTAACATTTTTTTCTACATGAAGAGAAGTGGCTGCATTTGATAAATTTTAAGGCTGACCTGTCTATGTAAAAGAAATTCCTTCTAGGTGTGGTGGGGGAGAGTGTGGCAGGCCTTCAGGGAGCCGTGAAAGTCCTTACCCACTGGATACCTGTTAGCACATATATTTTCTATTTAACCTCTTTTCTTCCCCATCCCCAATATTACAATAATCCCAACTGTAGGAAACACACAGAAGCTTAGAAAAATGTGAGTGGGGAAAGCAATTCCGCATGAAGTTCTTGTCTAGAAAAGTAAACAGTTTTGATAACTAATTAAAAATTATAACCCATTGACTGTGATGTGAAATATCTGACATGTCTCAAACACTGTCATTTCCTGCTGAATAATTATGATTTAATTATTTACATGGGTATAATTGTGTTATTGGAGAGAAGAACAGAATGAGAAAAGTACTGCTGCCGGGGGTGGATGGTGCTGTTCATCTCTCTCTGGTTGTCGTGCGCGTTATCGGAAGAGCCGTTGTTTTATCGACTGCTGTGAGGTTAAAAATGAAGTTGCAAATGACGGTGACGAATACAGAGTTGCTGACAAACAGCCCAATATCACAAGGAGACAGCCGAAAGAGGTCAGGAGTAAGCACAAAGTACAAAATCATAAACAAAAAGAAGTTGTAAAAAAAAAAAAAAAGGGAAAAGATGAGCAAAGATAAAGCTAGAAAATGGATGGTCGGTGCTGCTTAGGATCTCTGCTGGTAGCAATTACCTGAAAACTATCTTTTCTTCTCCTGGTAACGTATTGTCTGACACTGTGCTCTCTATATTTGCTCTTTAAATGCAAAGCTGTATCGAGGCCTCGTGTTCAAAGCTAAGTGCAGGCCAGGCTAGGTGATGGGGGAAGGTGGGGCAGGGCCAAATAACCGCCAAAAGGCTTGGGAATGGGAACGTGCCTTTCTGCATGAAAGGTCAGCCCAGGAAAAGAGCCAGGTCTTACTTTCTGGCTGTTCGTGCCACAGTTCACACTGATCGTCACTGACGTGGTAAAGCTAAGGTGACGCATGGGCGTTTGTGGGACTTAGCAGGCAGGTGCCACTGCAGCTGCTCCAAGAGGAACGAGCACTCTGCGGAGGAGCTGAGGTTAATAATCTGCCTGCAAGAGAGAGATGGAATTTCAATACATAGAGTGGAAGAGGGACAGACATGCGGACGCAGCCCGGAATCACCTGCTCGGCTGCTGCATAGAAGGGGCTGCGCTAAGCTGCAGAGATGCCTCCACCCTGTGCTGCTGCTTTGTTCCCCGAGCTCCTAAACCCCCCCTTCCAATGGGGGGATCCCGAAACAGGGCTCCTCACCCAGGGGACTTGACCATTGAGTAGTCTCAAGGCGTTTCCCCACAAAAACCTACAAAATCACACCCAGAAACGTGACCGGAGGGGAGGATGTGCTTCCTTCACGCTGCACCCTCCACCTAGCAAAATAGCTTGGTGTTAAACAGCTAAAATGAGATGTGGAAGAACAGACTTCAGTTTTCTCCTGCCAACGTAGTTGCAAGCGCTCTTTCTCGGTGGCCACCCCATCTGCTACCTGCAGGTTACCTTGGAGGGGGATTCCTGACCCTTCCTGCCGTGGAGAAGCTTTCAGAGCTCCCCAGGTTGAGGAGAAGCAGCGTGAGGAAGTATTACTGCAACGGGCACAGCGCAGGGAGCCTGCGGTTCTGGTCCACGCGCATGCGAAGTCTGCCAAAACCAGTCTACTACCTCACCCGCTCTTATAGAAGGCGTTTAAAGCCAGCCCATAATAACTGAGAATCTTACTTTCTGGGTCCTAAATGTATTTAAGAAATCTGGCCCCAAATGATTAGTCTGCCCTTTCCTTCTCGAAAGCGGTCTCCCTGGGCCATGTGCGGAAATAAAGTATTCTGGCTGCGTTATGGGGAGATGGAGAAACCCCTGTGCGTCCCCTGTAAAGAGACGACCTTATTCCTTGCACTCTTCTCTGCTGGGCATTTTCTAAAAAACAAATTTCTGTGCCCCCAAGGAACGCCAGACCCCCGTGCCCCGCTCGACCGCGAACCTGGGCAGCACTCCTCCGTTAAGTGTTATTGGGGTGTCCCCCGGGCTGCAGGCTCTGGCTGTTTCTCAGATTTCCTGGATATTTAACTGGACTGGGAATTCAGCTTATTTCTTGCTCATGAGTTTTACTACTAAAAGCTATAAAATAAGTCTTTACTGAAATGGAGCCAAATGTTTTGCAGCTTGTATAACCCCCCTGAGCTCGGGCATTGCAAGCCTGCTGATAATTTCAAGTCCATTACTTATTGTCATCGCACCGGAGAGCACACGGACCTCTCAGTAGTTTTTAAGCTTTAGCAGATTGCATAATAAAAGCAGCAACAGCAGTGGAAGTAAAACTTATAAATCATGCCGTGGAAAAGTGGCAAATATTCTTATTCTGAGCATTCTTCTAGGATTAGTTTATGTTGATTTATCATCTAAATCAGTTGTATTTCACTTTTGCCAGTGTCAAGAAATTGTTTGCCGGGAGCAGAATGTGCCGTATAGTAGAATGCGAGATGACAAGAGAGAAAGGAATAGAGCTTGAGTTATTTTATATGATCACCTGCTGAAGTCACACTACATCAAAAATATGTTTCCTTCCCTATTAATTATTAAGTATCTTAGTAGCCAAAATGAGGTGGAGCTTCCCAGGCAGAATTGCAGTTTTGCTGCTTTCTCCCCTAAACCACCCGCCGTTCCCAGAGAGTCGCTGATGTCTCGTGGCACATTTATGGTGTCATGAGTGTTGTCATGGTTACTTAAGGTGGTTACTGTGCTGAAAACAAGCTGGTTTAGGTGTCACTGCATGGCGTGAGCAGGACGATCTCCAATCCTGGATGAAAATGTGGGTCAAACCGTACTGCGGTCAGGATGCAGTCCTAGCAAGTGCAGACGAGCACCACACCTCTGCCAGCTTGCGCCGCACTGCCCGTGCTCAGCAATGCGTGCAGTTTGCTCTGGTGCAGCAACATTTCTTATCTGTAGGGAAAAAAAAGGTTTCCAGGTTTGCTTTTGGCTTCTCATTTGGAACAAAAACGGAGTTTCAAGCATGGATTTGTGAAATCAGGAGAGTGGAAGCAGAAAAAGCGAGACTGTAAAAGAGACTGGAGACTGGGCACCCAGTGCCCACGTGTGAAAACTCAGTCTGAGTCCTGCTTTTAAAGCAGGAAAAGCAGGAATCTGGTGTAGTGGAGACATCAACCTGCCTCTTTCACAACCTATTTAAGTGCCATAAATAGTAAAATTTACTCTCTCCATCAAAGGGATTAAAAAGATTTTCACGTGCCAAAGCGTTTGCTGCTTGGTCCAAACCTCTGTATCTTTTCTTCTGTTTTATAGAATATCTGCACAACTGCTAGAGGTTATTGAAGACTGAGAGAAGAGCAGTAGTGTCAGTTTTGTCCATGAGTGTTAACCTCTGACCCAACATATTTTTCCAAATTTGGGCAAATATCGGAGGAAGAAGAGGTTTGGCCCCTTTTGCTCCGAAGCTTTCACGTCTGCCGTGACCCTCAGGGATGTGGTGGCTTCACAGCAAGCACCAGAGAGGGGCTCGTTGCGGCGAGTCTGCTGAGTTTGCAGGAGTGCAGTGCTTAAAGCACAGTAACCCACAGTGCAGAAATGCTGGCAGAAATATTATTTTCAAGATAATGGCATTGCAGTAGCTGAACTCTAGGTAGTGTCCAAATATGAGGGATGGCTGCAGACAGCTTTGTTTAGAAGATCGCAACAGTATATTGCTCTGGTTCCCATTCATTCATATCTATTAATACTGGGATTATAACATAAATAAATCACACTGCTCCACAAGCTGCAATAAACATATTACCCAAGCAGAAACTAGAACAGTGGGGTGGAACATTGCCGAAGATAAATTATAAAGATCCACCGCTAAGTACTGAGGCTCTTGAATCACAAGGGTATTTTTTCAGTAAACATTTGAAAGGTAAAATTAAAGTCTTTCCAAAGTCTAACCAAATTTATAACTATTAAATTATAAAGGATATCACACTTTTGGTCTAACTTCACTTTTCAGAATTTACAGCAGCAATACTCCCCAAAGTAGCTCTTCAAGTTCTTTATTTCCTTAGTATTTCCTTGATAATTTAAAAATAGATTCAACTTTTCACCAATAGCCTCCAAGTAGCTGCAGTTAAGGTGTGGCTGGCTGCATAATAAATATAAATTAAACCCGAGGCAAGCAGGAAGAGTGAAAGTAGAAGAATCTTCTCTGAAGAATTAGTTTGGATCGTAACTTTAGTGTTGCTGCTGCTGCTTAACTCCTGCAACCCTCGAGTTAAACGGTGCTTGAAGCTTGAGCCAGCTGGCCCGTCGGCGAGCAGGGGCTGGACCGATGTCCTGCTGAGCTCGGGACAGGGATGCACTGGCTTACAGATACAGGCTGTAATTCAAGCTAGAACAGCTCATCAAATGCTGATTCAACCATTCTGTGCTGCCTGTGGCATCACTCTGGGACGGTTTTGCAGCGTGGGCACCCCCCGTTTGAGCTAGATTAGCTTCAGCTGGATAGCTGAGGTAATTACTTAAGTGGAAATGACCAGAGAGAGAAAGGAAAGGGCAGGAAAAGGGGCTGTGGCTTTTCAGGTAAGGCAGGATTTATTCTCTTGGAAGGGAAAAACAAATCAGCAATGTGTGTGGGTGTGTGCTTCAAGGAAGAAATGGGTCTGCAATCTTTCACTGAAATGTGGCAACAATATGCCACGGCGTTATCAAATGATTACAGTCTTATGAAAAGGAGGTGGGGGAAAGGGCTGGGAAGAGTGGCAGTGATGGACTGGTGATGGAAATAAACACTGCTTGGGCTTTGGCTGCACATGCATAGGAGACCTGTTCAAAATGGAAGAGATGCACAAAAAATTGAGATCTCTAAGGTCTTGCTTTAAAAAAGAAAAAAAAAGCCAAAACATAGCAACCTGCCATCAAACAGACCTGCCAGGAACTATAAGAAAAAACAGCTTTGGCATCATAACAAATGTATCAATATCCTTGAAAACTAAAGAAAGAGGAAAAATAGCTGTAATAGCTGTAGGAGCCTTTTTCAGAGTCAGTTCTTGTGTTGCCCTCCTGCTCTGAGCTTAGCAAGATGCAGGTGCGATGCCTTTTCTGTGCAGATTTACAGCATTTCAGGTGTAACTTAACTGATGATAGGGCTGCTCCCTGCAAGCCCGGAGGTCCCTGTCCCCTTGGGAAAGGGACCCGTCCTGGAAGGGAGCTGATATGTTGGTGCAGGCCAAAGCTGCTCCACGGATCATGTTCTGGGGAGCATCAGGCTAAAATTGGCTGGTCCTTCAGCAGGGAAAGGGAGACGTCAGGACTGGTGGCATCGGAGCAACTACCGGCTCTACGCTTGGTCCAGCCCATGCTAAAATATGGGGCCCTTCTGGAGGCCGACACGGTGATGCTCCAGCTGCAGCGAGGAAATAAACCTTTGACTAATGCGATGTTTCTTTGTATTTTAGTTACAAAAAGGTCCCTTTCCTGAAAGGCTGCCCAAGAGAAGTCAAAATACGGTTCTTCTTTCCTGTAAATAAATGCTGTAGCTTTTGACAGCCTTCATGGATCTAGCTTTCAATTTATTCTTTGTATATGCAGTTTATCAAAAGGGGTTAGAAACATCATTTTAGAACAATGTGTTGTTGCTCTCTGAAAAAACAACACGTAAATAATGTTTCCTGAAGCATTTCATTTATATTTTAGCTTTTGAATCCAGATTTTTGAAACTTACCTCTGTTTTCAAAATACATTCATCTGACTGACCTAAATTACCTGTTCTTGTGGAGGCTTTTTTTTCCGAGACTACTGAAGCTTGTGTGAATGCAGTAACAGTTTCTTGGCTTCAGTTTGCTTTAGGTATCACAAAGCCCAGCAATCCCAGGCCACGTCTCTTCTCTGGGACTGTGCTGCTGCCCTGATAGGGTAGGTGTTGCCTGTATCTTCTCTGGGTTGCTCAGGCTTGATCATGTATTGAAGGTCTACATCAAATATCCCTTTGCCTCTTTAAAATAGTAGATGTACCATTTGCTCGCTTCCAGAATGTGACGTAGTGCTCAAGGTATTTAACAGCAGAAAAGCTAGTAAATTAAGTTGACTTATGACTTGATCTCATGAGAGCTGATTCCCCCCTCATAATCTAGCAGATGCTAATTTTTTTATTACTGACCTTATGCACTTAAGATGTCAAGGATATTTCAGGGCTGGGTTTTCATATTATCTAAAATGGTGCATTTTTTGTAAAAATAAGGTCTAAGCAAAGACATTTAAAAAGGAGACTTAGATCTTCCAGGTGCCTTCAGTGTCAAGCAACAAATATCAAGGTAGCTTCCCGCAAACCCCTTTCTTCCTCTTCTCTCTTCAATTTCCCGTTTATATTTCTTGTGATGAAGTTTGTTTTCTGCAGCGTTGACCAACTCCATAGGAGGTAATGACAGCTCCTGCGACCTTGGGGGACAGGCGCCGAACCACCGATTCAGTTTTATTTGCTTTGTGAGAAACAGATTTGGGGTTTACGCTCAGAGAATAAATATTGACTGGCCTTTATTTCAGAGACGTGCAGCACCGACGTTATGTGAAATTAACCCTTCTCCCCCTTACCTGTTGTGTTTGCAAGTCTACGTCCCTTTTTATCTTCACTTTAGCTTAAATGACCGGGAAAGTCTTGATCTATTAAAATGAGGCTATTGTAGATCCAGTACCAAATAGTGCAAGAACTTCTTCGGGCTCCTGGGGCTCTGCTATAAAAGCAGCCACCACTGACGTGACACAGCTAATGACGCAGCGCTGTATGGGTGCTGTTGTTGTTCTCAACGATTTTGCTTAAAGAAGAGTAGCTTGTTGGTCTTTGGTCTCAAAATGAGACTCCTGGAACGTCCCTTGGAGGAAGCTGTTGGTGTTGCTGCTCTTGGTGCACCAGCAATACCTTGGATTTGAGGAGTAAAAGGCCTCGAGCGTGGGCAGCTGGGCCCGGGGTTCCCTTCTTTTTAGCGCAGAAAGAGGAAAACACATCCAGTCTTGCTCTCCCATAAGCTTATGATCTTCTACTTGCAACTGACTGTTGACACTAACGTAACTTTTCAAGTGTTTGATTCCTTTTCTGCGTTTACCCAACGTCTAGCTCATAGAAACAAATGCAAATGAGAGTCGATGAGTGGCGAAGCACTTGACGAGGTCGAGGTGAGGTGAAATGAGCTGCATCTGCCGTTGTTGGGTGAGGGACCGAGGTGGACATCACGGAGACGTGGCCCCGGGGAGCAGCCAGGCGCCGGCACCGCGGTGGTTCGCGGGCTCTTGGGAGGACGCGCGGCTCGTTCTGCGCGGCCCTGGCTGGGAAAGGCTGAAATCGATAACTCACGGAGCAGAAGTGAGTTTATTGCGGCTCCCTCGGTGACGTGGGGGATTTGGGTTGTTTTGTTTCCTTCACCTGGTGTCGTTCCCGGCAGTTCTGCTGTCCATTAATATCGACGTGCTTTTGTTTCTTCTTCCTTTGCGTTTTCCCCGTTGCCTACTTATGATGTTACATCAATTTCCCCCCCCCCCCCCCCCCAACATCTGTGTCTTTCCAGCTGGTTCACTGATCCTTGCACAGCACACCTGTTAACAGAGCAGGCAGATATTTTTGGGGTTCAATTCATACGGATAGCTAATTTTTTGGTTATTCAAGCTCAGCCTGTATAATGGCAATTTCTCCAGTTTTAAACACCCCATCAATTTTTTTAATGAGAAATTAATTCCATCCATGCCGGTTCAGAGAGGCTGCGAGAGCACGGGCAGAATGCAGTTGTGCTGAATATGTGACTTTGGAAGTAAGACTAAATTCTATTTTTTGTGAGAATTTAGGTTTAAAAAAAAAAAGAAATGCTTGAGTGTCTCATGCTTTTATTCTCTGCCTTTGATATGTGAGAGTGTCTAATAGAGAAACAGTAAGACCAAGAACTGGAATCACTTGAACTAAATAAATGCTTTTAAAACAATCTCTCTAAGGTCTTAAATAGGGTATTTCAGGGGCCTGGAATTGCATACTCTTAATATGCCTTGGAAGGTAAAGCTAAAGATTGACAAACTTTAAAATATTCTGGGGGGGGGGAAGGGAGAGAAGGGAGCCCTCCAAGTTCTTTTTTTTTTCTTTTCTTTTTTTTTTTAAACTGCTACTTTTTACCAATATTGTTTTTGAAGTCAGAGTTGGCTTGTTTACTTAAGAATTGTTTTTTTCCTTCCCTTCAAAGAAAAAAATACAGCAGCTCGGATGGCACTCGGCCAGCTCGGATGACAGCCTTCTCCCTTTGGTTCTGGATGGTTTTTCATCTCGGACAAATTAGTTTGCTGTTGATGCAGAATACCGCACTGAGCTTTGGAAAGGTGCTTGGGGACGGGATGGGACGGGACGGGAGCACCGCGTCGGGCGCTCCCGGGTACGCGCTTCGGCGGCAACGCTGCTGTCACGCCTTACGATTCAAAGGGTTTGTGCAGATCCGTTCGTTTCTGCTCGTCTGCCAACTTATTTATACTAAATAAGTTCCATGATTCAATTGTGCTTTTAAATTCTTCTGTTGATTGGCAGTCTGATGGTATTTTTCATGCAATGCCCATGCTGCTCTCTGAGGTTCTCCATATAGTCTTAGCGCTTGTTGCAGTTTTCTGGGGCATTTTCCCTTTAAAACGTGTTGTTTAGTGGCACGGGCCATAAATATTCGTCCATGGTAGTATTTCCAAAAGCACTGGAGAAGATTGTGTATTTGTAGTCATTTAGGTGCTCCTGAAAGTCTTGGGGCGCGTGTGGATGTAGAAGAGAGAACATCCAGCTGTAGCATCTTCCGCGGAAAGTCTCCTCGCTGATGCTTTTTCCAAGGGAGCAGGTTTACCTGGGACGAGGCCTTCTGCATCGGCAGGGCTCTTCGTGTCTCCAGTCCGAATCCAGTAAGGGAGGAATCGCAAAGCACTCTCACCCAGCAGGTTAACGCGCTTCTCTTATTCTTGGATTGCGCGCAGAATGTACTTCGTTACGGGTGCTCTCTTGCTTACCTCCCAACATCATTAACTTCCTTCCACACCTTTCTTTCACTTGTTGATGTATTACACATAAATTGCAGAATAGCCCTTGGGCAACTCCTTAATGTAGCAAGCCTCAAATGCATGAAGCCTTGTTATCCACGTTTTGGATAATCGGAATTTCAGATATTTCCCCTGAATCCAAAGTTCATACAGAAATAAAACGTAATCCCAAACGCCGGTTATCTGAATCCCTCAGACATCCCCCCAAGACATGCAACTAATCAGCATCACTGGTACATTGCATTTAAGCGTCCTAATTTCATTCAGTCAGAAAAGTATCATTTAATAATAAAAACTGTGGCGTGGTAAGTCAGCTGGTGGCTTTTAGTACGGTTTAACATTCTCCTTTGCTTTTTAGCGTTTGCCGTTAGGATCGGTGGAAAGGATTTGACTTGGGCACTTCCAGATACCGCCCATTGCCGAGGAGTGGCAAAATCAGATCTGAGCGCTTAGAAACCTGTTCCACCATCACGCCTTCGGCAGGACCCACACACCGCGGAAGGGGGCTGGTTTCTGGAAAGCGGTGGCAGCATGTACTGGTAGGCACGCGTTCCTCCAAGCTGAGCCTTGGTGAATGACAGCTCATCTCGCAGTTTACTGAAACTCCGTGTACATTTTTATACAGCCGCGAAGGCGGTGGAGGGCAGCAGTCACTAAGTTGCAGAGCACGTGCTAAGCTGCCGGTTTCCAACAAACATGAGGGGAAAAATATTTACAAAAATTATACTTTGGTGGTTACACGCTCCCGATAGCTGCTGAACCCTGACCCCGGCGGCTACCTCTGCAGATGATGCCTTTTCCCCACGGATGTCTGCGTTTTGCTGTTTTTCCCTGATAGCAGGTGGTTTTGCTCCTAACGCTCCTGCCGCTGCCAGGGCTGCGGGGAGCTGCTGGGCTCCTCCTGCTCCGGGTCCCTTCGGGGCTGACGCTCGCGGGTCCAGCAGTAAGTCACTGCGTTGGCCATTCCTCTCACCCTGCTCATCTTCAGCTTATTTTCTTCTTTAAGGTGGATTTTTGGGTGGTCTAAACTGTAAC
Organism: Dromaius novaehollandiae; assembly: GCF_036370855.1. Lineage (NCBI taxonomy): Eukaryota > Metazoa > Chordata > Aves > Casuariiformes > Dromaiidae > Dromaius > Dromaius novaehollandiae. The sequence continues at coordinate 48,603,833 of NC_088103.1, read as the reverse complement.
CGCTGCTTTTGACTTAATCCTTGGTAGCTTCTCTGGCACCATGAAACGTGGCTGTGATGGGCGCCTTCCCTTGAAAAAGCAATTTATTTCCTAACGTGTGGCTGGTGCAAGTCCACGTAAGCAGATAAAAACAGGCATCTACTGCTGTCTGTAGCTAGAAAGCTCTGGCAGCTTTGCCGGGGTGGAAAAAGTCGCTCCCGCCCCAGGAGAGCCTTTGCGCTCTTTCCCGTGGCAATGGACTGTTTCCCACTTATTTCCGTAGCGGATGCGCCTTGCCGTTTACTTGGGAGCACGTCACCCGCTCCCCGCACGACAGCCTCCGCAGTGGAGACGTTCTGTCTTGGGGGATTTTTTGTTTTGGTTTATTATTCGCAGCTCGAGTCGCATTAACATAATCTTCAAGTCTTTTCTCCCAGACTTGCAGGCTGTGACAGACTTGCGTATTAGCAACTTATTTGGAAGGATGGTGCAGATGCAAAATTTAAGAGGTGTGTTATTGTCCTAGACCAAGTGACTTGTGAATATATTTTGACTTCCCTTTCCACTATCTATTTCTTTCAGTGCTCCAACTCATTATTTTTGTTAAGGGAATATACTGCTGCTTTGTGCTCTGCTACAATTGCCACGGCTTTTATTAGAGGCATCAGAAATCCATCAGTCTGTAGTATCTTCTCCCATCATGCTCTGGAAACTCAAGCTCCTGAGCTTTAGTAATTCATGCAGACACTTGCGTGCATCCTGCGCACTGCCAAGCGTTACACGCGCTGCACAGCGGCCAAGTGTGCCCGCTCCAGCGTCTCCGGCACGCTACTTAATCCAAGCTTTTCTCCGAATGCTTGAAATGCAGCAGCAGAAAGCAAAGAGCCCAATAATGAAATCGCTTCCAGGCGTTAAAATACCAGTGCCCGCCGGTAAGCTGAGGTACTCACCAGTCTGTGTTTTGATGTCGTTTCTGTGATGGTAATGTTGACATGAGCTGATGATACAGTCTCAGATGCAACTGTGGAAATGTACAGTCTCCTGCATGATGCTGAGTGAGGGACTTGACCTATTTACATCTCAAAAGGAGATAAAGGAGGTGTGTGTTGCCTCCTAATACCTAGGGACATGCAGACTTGCAAACGTTGCTTCGGGCTTCAGCAGTTCCTACCTGCCCTAGTCGCGCCAGGACACCGTGGGCAGCTGAGGGCAAGCTCAGCAGCAGTGAAGCACTCGGAGCAGGGAAAATCCACAGCCTGATCCGCAGCCTTTCCAGACCACACCCGAAACTCATGATTTTTCTGCCGCAGGGAGCTCTGCGGGGCCAAACCTCGGCGCACAGAGACCTCACCGAAATTGGCTGGGTTCTGCACTGGCTCTTGTCCATCTGCCCTCAGGTGGGTCATAGCCATGTGCTGGTGATGCCCATAGCTCACTTTTAGAGTGGATGTCATGGGCAGTTCTTGGGCTGTGACGTTTATGTGACAACGTTAGATGGACTGACTCCTTCCAGGGAGGTGGGAGGTGCAAATCTGCCTTTCCTCGGGCAGAAGAAGGAGCTTTCCTAACCACGGGGAGACTTAGCTTTGAGAGGGCCGGAGGGACCTGCACGTTTACTCCCTCCCGCTCCCGCTTTGCGGATGGTACCCAAGCACAGCCTTCGTTTTATGGTGAGCTGGTTTTGCCTGAAGACTTCCAAGCAGAAAGAAAAGGGAAATTTGTGATGGTTTTGGCAAGGAAAAAAACCAGGAAAAACCTGATTCACAGTGAAGCTGATGTTTGCTTATTACTGTTTGAGCCCCTGAAGGGAAAACTCAAGGACTTGTGCAGCCCTCGTTAGGTACGACTGTGGCAGAAGCACAGGGAAATGGCTGATCTTCGGTGTTTACGTGTTGTACGGTCTGCATTAAATTTTGTCGTCGTTCTAAGGGAAACGCATACAGTTTGTCAGCGCTTGCTAGCAAATCTGTGTGGAGAGCTGCTGGATCGGGAAGCTGTCGATGAACATTTGGGTGGTGCAGATAACTTAGTTACGCGGCGGGTGGAGGCCCTGTTTATGAATGACACGAGGGCGAATTTTGAAATCGCGTGTGTGGTAACAGATGGGTAAACTTGACACCGAATGTTAATCTTGTTTATCGCAGATAGCACTAAGAACAACTTAAAAAAATCTTGTTTTTGTGAAATAGTGAAAAAATATCTCCATTCCGGCTCACAGGCTAACCGATTGAAAAGCAATATGTCTATTTTAAGACACTGACTTCTGGAGGTGCAGGGCTCCCTTGTCTGCGTGCTGTGATGGGACTTGGGGCCGTCGTCACCCCCCGCAAGGGAGGGATCTCGTAGAGATGCTCCAAGGTGACCTCTGGTCCCGCTCGTGTCCCCGGGGAGGACCAGCCCCGGCTGCCGGCTCGTGCCGCTTCCAGAAGAGCTGAAATCCATCACTTTCCAGCTGCGGGCTGCAGGACTCAGGTGCTTTTGCAAGTAGCATGCAGAAGCGTGTAATTATTTAGCCTATCAGAGGTGCTGCAGAAGTGCTCGTAGCTGCATATCCAGCTCGGGACCTTCCTCCCCCGCGTCGATGCACAAGCAGCCACGTAAATCCCGCTGTGCTTCAGGGACCCACGCCAGCATCTCGTGTTTAGGAGCCGAACCTCCCGCTCAACACCTCTGAGAGCTGGTGCAGGTGTAGGACTGGGGTGGAAAATCTCCAACAACTGCTCTTTAAGTGATTAAATGTCACTGGGTTCATTTGCATTGCAACAGGAAACATCGCTCTGTTGTGTACCTAAGCAGTGTTTAAAATATTACAATTATAGTTCTTAAATGGGCTTTTCTCTGCACTGGAAATATAGATTAAAGACTACTGCATAATTTTTATGGTGTATTGTAGCTTTTCTCCTCTTGAAATGCAGAACAAAACTGCTTTAAAAACAGCAAACACCAGCTGAAGGTTCGCATGGTTACACAACCTAATTATAAACATTCAGTGAGTTTCAAAAGCACAGCGAGGTAATAAATGTATCGCACAGCTGAAGAACGCAGCCCTTATTGTCAGATATTTAGCAGTTTTGGAAGTAATTAAAAGCAAAGTATCAATCCAAGTCTGCAATTTAACAGAAATTTAAATTTAATTTTATAAGCTGGAACGTAGTTGAGGATCACCCCCTACCCAAACAATAGCAATGAATATTCAGATTTTCAAGTGAGAAAAGGAGCAGTTTCTAATGCAAACTTTAAGATTTTTATTCATCTTGTAATATGAAAGGCTACACAAATTAAAAAATGGCATCTGTTGTTCTACTGTCACAGTTTATTATGCAGGGGACAGACCGTGAGCCATGGCTGCTTAAAGGAAAGAAAGCAGAAAGGTCTATTAATTCATTAGTGCAAGTGCAGCGCAGTGTCGCCCTGCTCTGTTGTTGGGTTTGAGCAAGTAAAGTCCATTTTCCCGCTGAATTATATCTGATGCTGGAGGAGGTATTCTTGAGATAAACAATATTATCCGCCAGAGACTGATAGGAGATGATAAAAGTCATTTTATTTATGGTATTTTCAGCTATCTTGTCAGTATAATGTATTGCAGCACTGGAAAACACTGGATTTATTTTAACTTTGCTCCGAGACGTAGACTTGCCGTATACCTGTCCACCGAGTCGCCGCATCCGTGCGCTGACTCCTGATGCCGTGATTTATGGTTAGTTTTCCGGGGCACAATAGCTATGGCAAAGTATTACACATTATGCTTCTCCTGGAAGTGTAACTATGAAGATGACAGCACTTATTTTACTACTAACATGTATTTATTTTATATTGCTTCGGTAATGAAACGCTTCCCCGGGGAAGGGCAGAGGATCCTTGACCCTCTTCCAGCGGCGCTGCCGGCAGCGAGCGGTGGAGCTCGCGTCCAAGGGCCCTACTGAAACCGGCTCCTGCAGCTCCTTGGCTGGTCAATATTTTATTTGGCACTTACATGTTTTGGATGCGGACTGACTAGCAGTCAAGAGCCACCAGCTCCACTTTTTAATTTAAGAAAATGACAAAAGGTATTTCCTAGGCAAAAGGCCCCAAAAGAAGTTTTCTGTGCGATAGAGTAGACCTTCAATGCTCCGAAATAAGCATCTTCAGAGGAAAGCTGGTGAAATTATCTACGTTATACCAAGCATGACCATTGCTCTTAGGTGCTAAGTGCATTTCTTTGACTACTTCCCCTTGGTGCACGCAGCTGGCGGTGGTTCCCTGTCTCCTCCTCCTCCTCCTCCTCTCCCGGGATGCATTCCCATCCCTGGGCGGGCTGAGCGCGCCTGGTCTTCTCTTCTGCTGGAAAAAGTCTTCCCCGAGTGTTGAAGCTGTAGCTGGGAGTGGTAGCAGGATTCCTCAGGTAGATACCTACTGCTGCGGTGGCCGTGAGGTAATATATTAAATATCTTCCGAACGCTGGTGCAGCGTGAATCGTTTCTCAGGAGATCCTAAATAATGCTGTTAGACTTCCATGTGTTTAAAACCAAATGAACAAACCCACCGGCCTCCCGTCCCCAGCTGGTCCTTGATGCTTTTAGGTAGCTGTCCCTTTCTGAAGGATAAAGTCCATTTTTGGGCCTTTCCCGTCAGTTGTATCGGCTCTTCTCGTCTTTGCCCCGGGCTGTTTGGACAAGAAACGTGAGCCCGTGTTGGGCAGTGCCTACGGGCTCTACTCCATTGCTTTCTGCCGTTGTGGTTGCTTTAATGACTGAATTTTAATTGCTGTCTTTCAAGGTTCAGCAGAATTTTGTACAGATAAAATTTGAAAGGCTGAGAAATTAAAAGGCTTTTTAAGAGAGAGGTGCCTCAAAGCGAAGACGCAAATAACAGCCAGCAAGATTTTTTAAAAAAAACTATTATACTGTCATTTTATGATTATATATATTTATATATTTATATATATATATATGTTAAACCTTCTAGCACATGCCAGTGGAAGCTGAGACAGAAGAATAAGAATTACAAACAGAAAGAAAATAATTTATAGGTGTTCTTGTCCAGTTATTGTGTAGTAATTTACCAAAATCTCGGTAGTCACCTAGACTTAGGCTAGCTGAAGATCTGACCCCTAACGTGGTGAGTCTCTCTCTGCACTCAATTCTCTGCAAAGCCTTTTCTTGTCTAGAAAAGAGGTTTTTGAGCGCTGCGGCTTGGTGTGCGCCGGGTTTGCCTCGTGAGGTGATGCAGTTTGGATGCTTTATAGGGATAAAGGCTAAAGCTGGTTTATTTTAATTGCGCAGGTGGACTGAGGCTTCATTAGCGCCTTCCCCTCCCGACAAGCGCGCTGTGCTGCGACGTGCCTCCAGCTCGCGAGCGTGGCTCTTCCCCGGCTCAGTGAAATCCGGGGAAAAGGCAGCACGCTTCTGGGAAGGCTCTTGCGGTACGGGGAAATCCTACTTTTGTCTCAGTGTGTGCCCGAATATTTGCTTCCTTCCTGCTATGCCAGTATGTGCCTGCAGGAGCTAAGGGGCGAATTGAATTTCCAAAGTACTTTGCTTTTCCCTGATTATTAGCAGCAGACCAGTGAGGTTTTGGGGTTCGTTTTCCTGACTTCCGCTGCGCCTATTTTCCTTTTTTCAATCGAGGCTATTCAATTTTGGCCTTTTGTTTTTAGCAGGTTGAACTGCTTAGGGAAAAAAACTAATCTTCTGCTTTTTCTTGCTGGGTCTTTGCAGGCCTCTGAAGGATTATATAGTGTGTATTTTATTGCTGCATAACAGTGCTCGTATCCTGCCAGAGCGTTCCTGTAGTTGCGTTGTCGAGTGCTATTGTAACACTTAATATTACTTACTGTCTTAAGAACTCTATATCTCACTACATTGACTTAATTTTATACGCATTTCTCATTCAAAGGACACCTTACAGCTTTTGCACTTTCCCTTCCCTTGTAGAGTTTTTCAGCAGAATGTGTCAAGTATGTGTATTTTGCCTGGTCGTGGGCACACCGACACCTCATGCTGCCTGTTCCTCCGTGTGATTCCGGCTGACACAAAGCTGGCACTGCTTTTAAGGAATTTTTATGAGAGGTGAGTGGAAAACTAGGGGTCCTGAGGCTCGTCGGTGGTTTGGAACTACCTGAATTATCATCTCCAAATCCGTTTTGCTTCTCTCTTCTGCGATACTCCTTGAAGATCCTAACAGAAGACTTGCTGCTGATTTAGGGAATTTTCTTTCCAAAATCAAGCCGGTTCCAGGCGAATAGAGAGACTGTGATTCACCAAAACACATAAGTAGAAAGTAGGTTTTTTGACGGGCGTAAACAAGCAGATGCTCAAATACTTGACTAGATCAAGACATATGACTGATTCCTGCCAACTTAACAGCTTTCTTATGTAAGACTAGACATTAGTTTTCATTTTCATGAAATAATGAGTAAAACGGTAAGCGAGCAGCACAGTAAGCATTGACTTTAAACTGGCTGCTTCTTGTGTCATAATATTTACACTGTTTTATATTCAATTGATCTAATAAATTTCTTCCTAGTAATATGGCTAATAGATCAGCCTTTGAATGTTAAATCTATTCCAGACATGCACAGGAGATGGAAGGGATTCTTTATAATAGCTCATAATACAAATAAGTGCACTAATACTTTTTATTTTACTATTCATTTTGTTACATTGCAATTTAAATCACGCTTTAGGCATAGATTTATTGTCTGTCTTTGTTTAAGCAGTAAAATACCTGATATTTCTCGTCTATGAATATTATTATTTTTCATATATTTTTGTAGTTTGGTTAAATATCGCAAAGTAGTACAGCTAAGCATGGCATAGGATTGTTAAAATATCTAATTCCACAGTTCCCTTGTTTAAAAATGGATTAAAAGTAGGAGAATTCATCAGTTAATGAGAGATCTAAACAAGAATATTAGGTACACGTGCCAAAGTTCATATCTACATGTGAGTTTTAACTCATAAGTAAAGGTAAAATTGCAGATTTTTTTTATGTTTAAAAATGCCATGACTTGTATTACATGTCCGTATGTGGCAAAATGTCATTTTTGTAGCTTTGAATGAAGATACAGAAGTAGGAAAACTTGAGCAAGCATGAGCATCATTACCATTTGGGGAAATGGAAAGAGAAAACGGGAGATCAAGTAGATAAAAACTGTAGAATTAAGAAAAAGTAGGAAAAGGCCCCCTTCCCAGCCAGTCCTGGATATGGGTTTGTGAGAGCACAGAATACCAAACGTGTAACCGAAGACAGCAGAGCTACATTTTGGCTGGTTTTGAAAACTTTTGACTTGAAACTGTGAAAGGTGAGAGATTGTTTGTGTGGCTGGCTTTTTTTTTTCTTGTTGTTGTTGTCTATCCTTGCATCCTGCCATGTATTTAATTTGGATTTTAATATTAGCTGATTATTTCCTGTATTGCCGTGCAGTAATTATTTCACAGTAATGTGAACAAGAGATAGCTCAAACTTTAATTTCAAATCCAATTTCCAAGACGTGGTATAATTTCCTGTACTTGGTCTAGTTTCCCCGGACTCGCAGGGGTCGGGATGCGAGGCGCCAGAGCCTGGACCAGGCTTAGCTGTGCGAGCAGATGATGGTGGTGCCCCGTGGCAGCCGCTCCTTACCTTTTAAGCTCAGAGCAGCTATTACAGAGCTCGGGAAACCAACGTAGTTCGTTAAGGAACTGGAAGTCTTGAATAGTTTGATTGCTATGAAACCAACTTGTTTGTAGATGCCTCCAGTGGATCTGCTGATTGAGTGATCCAACGAGGAGACCAGTGGCGTGAGCTGGTCCAACTGGAGCGGTGTTTGTTTGGTGAAACGGAGACTGAAACTTCGCCTTTTTCTCCCCCTCTCTTTGCAAGGGCTTTCCTAGCTGTGTGTGGTTTGGGGATGACCGCAGCTGTTACAAAAAGAGGTTGGGCAAAATCTGTTCCCCATCCGTTTCTTCAGCTCTACCTGTCTTTTAGCTACAAATGTGCAATTGGAGGAAAATGGTGGTTAAAAGCATCGCACAACTAGAAATTCAGATCCAGTTTAAGTAAAGGTGAGCCTTGAATTTTCTTTTATTCTTCTGAGCTTCGGTTGTCAGCCTAATACTGTCTTTCTCATTTTTGGAGCATTTAGTATTATCTCGAATGTCTGAGTAGGGCTGCGCTACACGGTGGGGACTTGCCCATATTATATTACCGCAGGGACAGCAGAAGTCGTCATGCTGGGCTGGCATTACTGGGACAAAGTCTTTGCCCCTTCAACAGGGTCTCCTGTGGGGCTTTTCGTGTTTACTGGGTTATTTTATAAAGCCACTACACTTATTCTCCGTCAGTTCTGGTAACAATAATATTTTAGCAGGGGATAGTAGAGAAGAGCAAGCACTGCTGCTGCTAGCACCTAGCCAAATGATACCTCATCATGTGATTTGTTTGTTTATTTGCCCAATTAGAGGTAATATTTATATATAGAGTGCCTGGTATGCTGCAAACTAGTATGGAGTCTGACTTTATCAGAGGTTTCCAGTGGAAACATCCCCTCGAAAGCTCCCTAAAGCTACTAGTGCAAAAGCAAACGTGCTTTGGCCTGCTTGTGGAAAAACCTGCACTTGGCTCCCAGGTGGCTTGGAGAAAGTAAAACTTCGGAGGTTTCTGCAATCCCGGTAGATACATTTCCAGCTAAGCTTCCGTATCTGACCCAACTATAAGTTCAGATCCACATCTTCTGCTGGAGACAACTGTTTCTCCCACCTTTCTACCTACGGAGCATCTTCTGTGCTACGCCCAGTCCAGACTAGTCTTTCCTTCAGAAATCTGTTGGTGTCAACAGCTCAGTGGGTTGGTTGGAGCCAGTGTTTTAAGATGATATTTAACGTTCTGTGATGCGCTGGAAATGTGTAAAATTATCTGACACAATGAAGGAAATTTGCAGGCTATGTGTGAATAGCATAAGGATGGGAATGGAAGAGCAGGTTCCTTTTTATCGCGTCTTTGCCGATTCCAGCGAGTCTTCTCCTTCATCTGGGACCTGGCGTATGGGTGGCCCTTCCAGTCAATCGGCATGGATGCTACCAAAGCTAATATCACACTGCAAATCTCTGTGGCAAAAGAATCGCGCTAATTCATTTGATCCTTGGTATAGATGATACCTCAAGTAACAAGGAGACTTTTGGAGCACTCTGCAGCATTGGGTAGCATGGACAATCTTTCTGTTGTAGCATTTTTCAGCTAGGATCATCACATCATAGCGCAGTTAGAAATTTCAGGATTTTTCTCATTTCTCCCTGTGGTCCTGAAATGATGAGATAATTCTTTTCCAATAAGTAAGCAGGATTCTCTTTCCACAAATTAAAATTTTATGTTTAAGGAAAAGAAAAATAAAACTTGTTTATATATTAGAGGAACCTCACAAAACCAGTTCCTCACTCATAGAAGCGTTTGTGTTTACCTATTGGATTAAGTTCGAGTCACAAGCAAAATACTGGGTGCCCTTTCCCTCTACTGCACATCTGTGATTAGTCCGTATTTTACAAGCGCTTTTGTCAAGTTTTAATGTTAAGTGAAAGCAAATCCTAAGAACTGAATTTTCTTGTTTTTCCTTTCTCTGTCTCGTGATTGCATAACTAAGAGAAGTCAGCGCATTAATTTTGATTTTGTATAATTTCAAGTTTAACAAAGCTGCGTGTATTTTTCTTCAGCCCACAGGAACCTTTTCTCTTAATCTTAGGCCTACCATGCTGGTATACGATTGAAATTAGGTTGTCTTTGACTTTCTGTGAGGTTTATGTTGCACGTTTCATTTTATTGTCAGCATACATCAGATTCCAGAGAGCACGAGTCCAAAGCAAATTTTTCTCCCGGATTACCAGTTTCTTTACTCAGTGACAACTGTGCTTTTACAATTCACCTTACTAGCTGACCTTTAGTTCTATTCTTAGGGGATTGTCACATATTTTACACTAACCTTTCTCCTATTTTACTTAGAGGAAGGTTAGCTATGTTTCTGATTACCCAGGAACTTTTTTTATAGCACTGTTGAATTAAGCGTGGGTGATTTATTATATATGTTGAGTATCAGATACACAAAATTATTCCCCTACATTTAGATGAAACCAGGAATTTTCTTGCAAGTAAATATACATGCAATTTACCTGCACTGAGACAAACTCCCAGACTTTCAGTTTATAAAGGATGTATTTATTCCTTTGAAAACATATCAGTGAAAAGACTCCAATCTTTGTGGGTTTTAGAAAACATTCCGATTTTAGGATTAGCATTTTCCTAGCTTGCAAATTGGCCAGAAGTTTGAGTGGTATTGTAAGGAATTGTATCTCTGTGCATGGGATGTCAATGGGATGTAGGACAGAGTCCTCTTCTGCCTGAGGAAGAGTATATGATCTCGTAAGTGCTTGGAAAATACGATGCTGAACTTGAGATACTTTTAAAATTCCACACACGTTTGCACGCGTTGTTCAGTCCAATTATTTGATTAACCGTCTCTTACGTGAGGCGTATCTTTGCTAATGCTGCTTTGGTCTCATTCGATAAGATGTAATTTCATAGCGTATAATTTGGGGATCCTTTTGAGTTTAAAGAAGACTTTGATGGGTTAATAGGGTCAGATTTTGCTGCTATATGAGCGTTTATTCCTAGTGAGGTCAATCCTGTAATTTTTTGTGTGGTGGGGAAAGCGCCGGTGCGGGAGCCAGCGGGGAAGCGACGGCTGCGTCCCCGGGAAAGGCTCCGGCCGTCGCGCTCTGCGAGTGCTCGGCACTCGGAGCTGCTTTCTGTGATAAAGTAGGTCACCCAAGAGGTGATTAGTCCTTTTCCAGTTAAGTAAGGAAACTGCAAATCTTATGCATTGTTTTATAAACACAATGCACAGAAGAAGAAAATGAGGCACTCCGTATGTGCCATTCCTTCTGCACAGTAAATACGGGCTGGTTTAATTATCATATTTTTGATGACTTGCCATTGTTCTCTGTTTACTTTTGCCAAAAAATGTCCTTGCTGTGCTGTAGCAATTTCCAGGTTCCTTAATTTGTTTTGTTTGAAGTGTTTCTAGCAGTCACATACTACAGCATAATGATGGTATAGAACTTGTTATTTAGCAACTAATTTAAATGAAAATAGACATAATTTAAATAGACTGAAATGTCCTTTAATACTATTTTTAAAGACTAATGGAAATGGTAGACCGGCTTGTGGGGTGCCGTGTTGAATACAAAATAAACAGAATTGTTCAGGCGCGTTCAGATGATTCTTTCAACCCTTCATGGGGTTGTTTTAGTGCAGAAAAACTCTGCAGTGATAAGATTTATCAAAGGAGCTGTGAATTGCTTTGATACAAAAGAGATATTTATTTCACCGCAGGCTCGCTTTTCCCTGAGGTGATATAAGTATTTTTTTTTTCTTTTCTTGAAAAACCGTTTTATAAAGTTCCAATAGGAAGAAGCAGAACAAAACAGTAATCAGAATACTGCCAATTACGGCTGCTGGGTCTGCTGGCTAAGGGCAGGTAGTCTGCAGGGGCTCGTGATGCCGCACCGCTTCCCACCAAGCGTGGGGAAAGCCTTCAGGCTACCTGCAAAAATCCCACTGCATCCTCTTCGTAGGCTGGGCTTTTTTTGTTTTTTGGGTTTTTTTTTTTGTTGTTGGTGGTTTTTTTGGTAAGAAGAAGAATCGTCCATTCTTCCCTTGCACCTCTCTCCTCGGTCTTCAGGAGCAAAACTTGGTCAGCTGGGGGAAGAAGGTAGGTTTAAGCAGGACTCAGAAAAAGAGTGGAAAAGGCGTGATGAGTCTGAAGTTTTCATTTCCTGTTTCCAGGTAAAATAAAAAAATTAATAAAAAATTATTAATAAAAATTAATATTTTTTTTTAAAAATCCATGGACCGACTGGTTTCGTGCTCTTTTTCTGCCACGGTATCAGACCCGGTTAGGAGCTCTGCCGTGTTTTCTGTGTGTGCGTGTGTGGTCAAATTACTCGGCTATATCTAAAGCAAAGCTTTCCATGGAAGCGTGTTAGCTTTGGTGCAGCATCATTTATTGGGTGAAAGCACTCGAGGTTCAGAACACAGTTTGTGATCAAAATGGACCCAGAATTATTACCGGTTAAGGGATGTAACAGACCATTTGCTTCCAAGCAGAGACTTAAAACCGGCTCTGCCCCATTCTAGCTGAATCCATGAAATTGCTAAATTACTGACTTCTGTGACCCAGCACAGACATTTTTTTGTGATTTCTTAAAAATCTGGTTTGTTTTCCTGGAAAACTGCGAGTCTTAGTCTCTCCCCGATTTCCGATGGATATTTCTCTGAATCTTAAAAAATCCTCCGGGATGGGGAGCCCGGTCTGCCCCGGGTGTGCAGCTTTGCCCCTTCCGCGCGCGTTTGGCGATGAAGATTTTTAATCCCCGTTTTGGGGCGCGGGCGATGCTCCCCGGCGCGGACCGCGGTGGGGTTCGTACCCGGGTCGCCCCGCTGGCAGAGCAAACCGCTTTAGCTCGCTCCATATATGCAAAGTTTATTAAATCACGACAGTTACATAAACTAATTTCTGTCTTACAGTGTTTAATCTTATTAAATAACTGTTTAAGGCGCCTGTTTCCTAGCGTAAGAAGATTAGACTGTTGCCAACTCTGTACTGCAACATGGAATTAGCTAAATGTAAGTTTTATTGAACTTTCTTTTTAAAAAAAATTATCTTTGTGGCAGTAGTTAAGTGAATTCATTGTTGACTAATCGGCCAAGTTATTGTAATGTTGTGTGTTGCGTGTCTTTGTTTTCCACATTTCTTTAGCCTGGATGCAGGGAATAAACCTCTGCGCGTTGCAGCTCAGAAGCAGCTTTCCTGGGTCCTGCTGTGCCAATATGCTCCCTTTTTTCCTGGCACGCTGGAAATCGATGCACGTAAATTTTTCAGAAAGAGGTAAGTCGTGGGAAAAAGGCATTTGGGTGGGAAAGGGTCCCGGGGAGCCGGGTGGGACCCAAGCGCGCAGAGAAGCATCGCCAAACCCTGGCGGCTTCGTGATCGCCCTTTGCCGCGTGGGAGGAGACGGAGGAGGAGGTGTTTAGCGGCTGTTTTCTCCAGCGTTCCCCTCTTCTCCCTAAACATTTTTTAATTTTAAAATTTTCCTTGTAAAATGCAAACTATGCATTGAAGAGGCAGCATCAAACTGTTAAAAGAGGATGATTAAAAAGAAAAACTAGCATAAACCAAAGGCATTCTGAATTTAAATTTCCCGATGCTTGTTGTTAACGTTTTTTTTTTTTGCTCTTCTTTCTGCATAAGAAGATTGAAATTTCTACGAGTGTAGTATTGGCATAACACAATAAAATCAAACTATTTCAACAAAGTGCTTGCCATAGAAGATGCTGGAGTAGAAAATGAATGCAGTCTGAATGTAATCTGAATTTATAGTGCGGTACGTGTAGGATTCAAAAATTATTCTACTTATTTACTCTTCCCTCCTATGAACACAGTTTTGAAGCAAAAATCAGGACACTTAAAAAAAAATCTTAGTATCTATAAATTAACTTCTCTTTCCATTTCTGGATAACTCTCAAGGTTGTTTAATTAAACATAGCAATAATAAGAGTTAGGAAATGGGAGATGCGGCAGCATTAAAAAAAAAAAAACCACCTTTCTGCAGGTTTCAGCAATAGTGCCTGTTTTCGCAGGTAGCTTAGCTCCTGTGTCGCCAGGGACACTCTAAAGAATATTAGAATGGTTAGATTTTTTTGGTTAAAAGTAAGGTTTAATTCACTCTTTAGAAATATCATAGTGCGTAAATTAATAGGAATCAAAGTAAAATTTTCCAGGTTGGATACCTCGGCTTTCCAGCATCACCCAGAGCTGCACTCCTAATTCCCCCAGAAAGGGTTCAGGCGCTGCCACTTTCCGAAAGAGCCTGAGATCCAGGCAGGCAGCGTGGAGGGGGTGGCGGCAAGAAAGCTCATCTCCGAAGGTGGAGGAAGCTGAAGCTGGTCTAGTCTAAGCTAATTTACATTTAATGGCTAATATGGTGCAACTAGAAGTATATTAAGAATATTTTTTCATTACAGAAGCACTGCAGCCTCAGCAAAGCCAGCTAACCCTCTGCTTCCTTCGACGCAAGCAGGTTGTAAATGCAGACACCAATAATAACAAAAAATGCTTAGGACTTTTTTCAATCCTTATCTTCAGCTCTGGCATTCATGAAACTGCAGGCTTTAAAGCTCAGAGAAATTCTAAGCTTATACACACAAGCAAAATCCATGCAATTTTTGCTGTTTTCCCCATGTTGAGTTGTGTAGCAATGTGGAGGCTGACATCCCTATATACACGTATGCACAAGCGACGTGACCCCAAAGACAGCAGATGCTGCTGTGGAGAAAGCCCATTTCCGAAATAAAACATTAAATATTTATAGGTCAGAACTGAACGGCTCTATTGCTGTTTGAGGGGAAACTGCCCTGGAGGTGCTGGGGCGATATCGCATAGCGCAGGGCTGCTGATATGTCCCTTAACGCTTTTATAACTGAAAAACAAACGCACTCCTAATTCCCCCTACTGAAAAACAACTTCAAGATAAAAACAGAAGCACAGGAGGTGGTAGATAACATCCAAGCTTAAATTCTTTGTTTCTCGCATCCTGTTTCATTGACTTCTGAATTTCTTAGTCATTGAAACCAGTCTTTGCTAAAGCAGTTACTACTGAACCAATATAATGGTAATTTTAGTTTACTTGCATGTAAAATTCATAAAAATATTGATAACTGTCTACATAATATGGTCAATATAGATCTGTTAGGGCAAGGCAACCCATTTCTAAAAGCGATGGCTTAAATTAACTTTAGGATTTCAGAGCTGGGGGTTCATTGCTAATAATAACTGTTGGACTTCAGGCTGAGCATCTATAGCTCTGTTTAAAATTTAAATGACTGTAAGGAGAATCCAGTAGCTAGAACTAACTGGGCTTGCCAAACTTTTAAAAGCTCCACGTATAAGGCAGGGTGATGGATTAACCGAGGTGGGTTTTTTTCCCCCATGCAATGACTTTTATTGTGTTTCTGATACCTGCAAACTGGGAACAACCTCTGTTCTCTTCCTCCATTCCCAAAAACACGTGGGGAGTGGCTGCAGTGTTGTCGTCTTAGAAGTGGGTTTGGGGGGGCTGGTGTATTTGTGTTTTAACCGCTGACTTTGTGGGTGGCATGTACTTGATGAACAGCAGTATTTCTGAAAGGAATTAATTCCTTTCATCTTCCATATGACTTATTCTGTACACCAGTTTTAATTAATAGTAAGTCCTGGATGATCCTAGCAGCTATAATTTGGGTTCAGGTTAATGCCTAACTTTTCTGATACTTATTGCTTCAAAATACTAAATTCTTGCAGAAATTACAGGAACTGCATTCCAAATACTTCCTGGTTTGGACTGGATAAAAAATATATTTTTTTCAGCTTCGTTGTTAGATTTGGAAGCAGTTCGAAGGCAGAAGAAAGCAGGCAGGATTAGGTGGCCAGGAGGAACTTCGGAAGGGGTTTTCAGGAGCCGACACACCTGATCGCCGCAGCTTGGACGCCGTTGCGTAGGCCAGGACCCTGCCCTGCCTTTTTGGCCTTTCTCAGCCATTTCTGAATGCCGGAACGGGTGAGAAAGGTCTGAAGGATAAAAGCAGAATTACTGCACAGCTGCTGCATCCCAGTTCAACGTGGTTCTTTAGCATTCCTCAATTTATCCTGAACCGCTAACTGAAAACACTACCTTTGTGTGCTACGTCCTGCCGTGCAAGACGTGCACTGCCTTCTTTAAGAGTAGACGTAGGCTTAAACAAGTGCCACACGCGTCAGTTTAACATCACTAAATTTTCACTGAAGTCAATGGGCAGGGCAGGTCCTGAAATTTACTTTCGTGAACATACGGGTCCTAACACGCGGATTAGTTGCAATGGCAAAGCTGTTGTCAGATGCAATTTTTTGGCATATTTCTTGGCAGCTCCACGTGATTCTAAACTCAGTTTACCTTAAGGGGTGATTAAGCTATGTATAATTCCACCGGCCATTTCTTACTGCAGTTCTTGATTGCAAAAGCAGCCTGGCAGCTGTCATGTCCGTTTGTCCGTCTGCGGGTCCGGATGGCGAGAAGCTGCCTGTAACCGCGGTCCACAACAGCAGAGCCTTAGCTCGAGGATAAAAAATACTACGCTTTTGGACACTGCCAAGTAATTTGCTGACATAGTAACCACAAGGTTTTCAGAATTACGGAATTAGGGTTTTTTATTTTAATAAAATTACATCATCAAAAGTACGGCTGCAGGGTGTACTGTACTGCAAACTCTTACTGGAAAAAGAAATCTGATTTAATGAATGAACCTGTTATGGCAAATGTTCAGAGATTTCTTTATTTGTAATGAATGAAGAAGCCAACCTTGAGCCAAAAATAGCAGAAGACCACAGGCGTGCATCAGGATTTATACGTAATGCAAGGAAATATTTGATTCCCCCCATGTTCTATCAAATGAAACTTTTGGAAACCCATTTTTACGTCATCAAAGGCACCTGCAGCTCGCCAGCAGTCGGGTGGGGAAAGGCAGACCTGGAGCTGGCCAAAGCTGGTTTTAGGGTAACGAAGAGAAAGAGATGATACCTAAAATCCATAAAACGTACGGCATGGCACAAAAGCGGTGAGCCGCAGACCGATGCGGGAAGGGGAAGGTGCAAAGCACGTTTGTTTTGGGGTGGAAGTGGTGGAAGCTGCATCCCTGGCTCTGGCGGGACTCACGGTGTCCCATGTCCATCCCCAGTCCTTGCGGGCTCCTGTTTTCCCGGGGCAGCCAAGCACGTGTTTGCTCATCCCCTTGCTCCCTCCCTATCTCAATTAGGCAGAAAAGTATTAATTAGAAAGAGATTCCAAAGTGCCACAGAACTAATTCTTTTGAGAGTGCCTAAAAAGGCATAAAATGGGTGCGTATATCTGAAAAGAACGTTCATATGTTGCTATGAATAACGGCATTAGAAGGAGGTGAGCTAATACGTTGTCCGACATAAGTACTGCAGTTGCTTTTACTGGTAATTAATGTGTTAGGCATGCTGAAAGGACGGGGCTCATGTGATTTGCAGCAGCATGCAAATTAAGAGGAACAAAAAGCTGCGTCCTGACTGAAACGGAGCCTGTATTTAGAGAGGGCCCCTACTATTTTACTGGCGACGGGCTTGCTTTTTTTCCTGTCTCATAAATGCATTAATGAGGAAAGCTCTCCCTCCCCACACAGCCCAGCTCCCAGCAGCGCTGCAGCTAGTAAGAGCAGTATACGGCCAAGCAGCGGGGAAAGATGTTTTATTGAGTGTGCTCATTTTCTTTGTATTTTATCTTTTATTTATATAAATTAAATGCAGCTGAAAAAAATGAAAGAAATGCAAAACAAAACTATATGGCAGGGAAGCAGTGCACAAGCGGCTTGAGGCTGCAACCTGTGTTTCTCATGCAAGGCCGGCTGCAACCCTCCCGCCGCCCCGAGAGCAGCCAAGCGCCGCGCAGGGCTGCCATGAATATTCACGGAGCAGAGAGGCTAAAACTGTGATTTTCTTAAAAAAACACATATTTAGAATTCACAGGTTGAGCGGTGCTGTTTAGTTCCCTGTGATCTATAACCAGGAGACAAAGGCAAGGCTTTATTAGCAAACATGGTCACGGCCGACTGACCGCCAGCGACCAGACACGGCGAAGGTGGGAGAAACGTCGGAGACCGGAGTCGTGAAGGACCAAGGATCCTGCAACGTGTCTGAACCAGGGGCAGGTCTAACACGGGAGTCCCCTGTCCACTACTGGTAAGTGCAGCCTTGCGTTTTCGGCTAGTATTACCATTGGGGCAAAACATGGTTATTTTCAGGTGTTGGGGTGCTGCTTGATGATCTTCTTCTTGCTTGGCTTAGTGAGTGCTGGAGGTCCCTCCTCACCAGCCATGGTTTTATGTAGAGCTGTCTTTCTCCAATTTACCCTTTAAGTAATTAGGTTGTCAATATCCTTTCATGATTCCGTAATTTCTGAAATTCATAGCGTAATGTGGAAATCGCTGCTTTCAAACAGTTCAACCCTTGCTGGTGGTAGACAGTCATACGTCGTATTTTGCTTTGGGAAGAATGCTTGCTCTATCCAAATTTTGGCAACTTCTGGAGATGAATGAGAAACTTGAAGAGTGAAAATGAGTTTAATCTCGTGAAGAAGTCCATGAGACTCTCCTCCGCCCTGGCAGGTCTGGCCTGGAGAGCTGGAAGCGCTTCCGCAGCAACCGCCCCTTCAAAGCAATCCCCGGGAAGGAGAGGGAGCTTCTGCATCGTCGCTCTGAACATGGACACACACCTTGTTAGATGGCTTACAAAAGCGGGTGTGAAGGCTGAAAAACCTACCTCGCATCCCGATTAATAGCTGAGCAAAGTTCGTAAGAGCCTACCTTGCGAAAGGAAAGAGATTTCTTTTTTGGGACCTGTCTGATTCCCACTATCATTCAATATGTACTGCTATCGCTACTACATCAAAAGAAAAAAAACCCACTGGGCTCTCTATCACTTCAGTGAAAGTTCATTTAGTGACCACACCACTCATGCACTTTTTGGTTCAAAATAGCTCCATCTTTCTCCACCTCGCAGGGCAAACGCTCCTAATGACTTTTCAAAGCCTATCCATCAGGACTTGGCTCTGTCTGTGGGCTTGAAATACATCCTCCAGCTTGTGGGTCCTCCCTTTTAAGCACTGACGTTTCATGTTCTTCTCAATATCTTGTGAAAAGGGCATTCTGGGTGGCGATGATGTAAACCTTGAGAGCTAGCTGAGCAAGCCCTAAAAGCAGTGCTGTGGTATGCAATATTTGTGAAGATAACACTGCTGTGAACCTTCATCCAAGGATACTTTTTTTCGGGGGGGGGGGGGGGATGTCATTTAAAGTAAAAAATACGCTACCTGTATTTTTCCCTAGTCTCAATCCCATAAAATGGAGGAGGGAGAAAAAAAAAAGAAGAAAAAGCTTTAAATCCTCAGGTCTTTTCACTGCACTTTCCTTCTCCAGTGAAGGTGCAGCACTTCCAAGCTTCCTTGGGACTCTTCATTTATTTGCAAAAAGATCAAAAGGTCAGGCAATTTCAGTTCAGCGAAGTTTCAAGTGAATTACATCATGCATAAAAATTCGCTATTTTCAAGCTAACAAACTTCTATGAGGATATTTTGCTCACTTGAGCAGAAAATTGGCTGTGTTAGCAGCCTTTCTGAGCAAAGTCCTGATAATGGATCTAAGTAAGGTCCTCCATACATCCCCGGTGCGAGGACCGGCCTCCCGTCTGCTCCCCATTTACTCGGCTATCGCTTGGATCATACGCAGGGAAATGAGTATATACACCATCTCCGAGGTGTTCGCAATGGCTGTTTCTCTTCAGGATGTGTCGTGCCTGTAAACAGGATTTTGAGGACCTGCTAAAGTCCTAAAAACCCTCGAAAAAGGCAGGGCAGATAGAGCCCCTTAGGGCTTCCCATAGCAGCACGAGGGTGTGCAGAGCTCTGCGCCTCCCTATACGGGTTGCAGGGGTGGATGTATGGCACCTGTGCACCTTTAGGGGAGCAGGTACGTGCAAAACGCATCCTGCATACCCTTATTTGCTGCCGTATAGGGAAAAGCGATTGCTAAGAAAAAAAATGATTTAAGAAAAGCTTTCTTGCCCATAAAGACTTTGAATATAGGAGTGCGAGTTTCCGATTCTCAGCAGTTCAGGCAGCCCAAAATTAGCTGCACCGATAGCAATCAGACTGCAGGAAGCCCGTGAGCCTGCCCAGCCCCGCGGAGGCTGTGCCGGTGCCCGGGCAGCGCTCGGTGCTCGGGGAGTTTCGCCAGGTCCGTAGGGGCACGGTCCGCTCGTCCAGCGCCGGGTAGGACGGGGCTCGTAGCAAAGGCACATCGCAATCTGAAAAAGCAATTCATTTCCTAGTGCGGAGATTAACAGCTACGAGAGCAGATTAATTATGAACGTGGCCTCCGTAGCTCAGGCGACTTTCTGCCTGAAGAGTGTAGCAGGAAAGTACCCCCGTGCCTTTTGGAGAATAACTCGCTGACGACTCTTTCCTGCTGAGAAAAACAAATATGTATATTTGTATAAAAAAAGAAGTTAAGCTATTTTCCATGCGACCTCTGGATCTTTGCTCGAGGACTTAACCCTGTACCATTTCCACGCTGCTCGGAAGCGCTGTGATACCACGGTGATGCAGCAGATGAGATGTGACACGCAGAGGCACGATGAAGCTAAATTCATCTCTCGGAGCATGCCAACACTAATCACGAATAATATTTGGAACGAGACTGTGGTCTGAATGGCAAAACCAGAATCTTTCTGCAAGTGTGGGTTCATGCAAAGCTCGTGAAGTTGGAAACGAGTCTTCCCACCAGCATCAGGTCCGTGTCGCTTATAGCCCATGCACGGGAAATAAGAGGAAATGAGGACAAAAGTGCACGGCCTTAAACACTGCTGTGCATATAAAAAGAAAAAAACATTGTCAGCTGAACAGAGAAAGTGGAACTTGATAAAATTTTCCAGTAACCCATCAGCTTTGCTTTCCACAGGTTGGTCCTGGTCAGACCGTTGCTATAGCTGAGGATGGAACCCATGGGTGCTCTGCCATTAGCTTTAAGGGTGTGGTGATATAGATATATATGTATATATATAAACTGAAAGGTACAGCAGGGCCTCACACTGCCTTGGTGGGAACCGTGAGAGGGAAGGCAGAGACGTGCTGATGACGCCGCAATGCATTTTTTAATTTTATGGATAAGAGATGATTAATGCTAGGGGAATCTCCGAAGCTTTGGAGGTTCTGGTAGCCATCAAAGGGCTGGGATGTTCAGTCACGTTTGCGCAAATCGCTCCAGCCCAGGGAGGCGGATAGAGCTTCAAAGCATTCATCGCGCCGTGCCGCTTCCCGAGGGCAAAAGGCAGGAATCTGGGAAATGCCGATGTCGCAGGGAGCCCGCAGGCGCATCGGCATATTGGGCCATTTCTGCGGAACCGTCATCTGCCGGGGCGTTCGGCAAGCGCCTGCGAGGTCCTCAGTCCATGCCGTTGGTTTGGAAATGCAAAACTGAGCATAGAAAAAAATAGAATAAAAGAAAAAACACTGAGCAGAGGGGGAAGGGAGCCTGACTGGAGAAAAGGGAATAACGACACGGGAGATGCTAACGTAAAGATACCCGTTTTACCTTTTGAGATGCAAGTTCAGCTCTATTAAGTTTTCTCCATCACTGCAACACTGTTGTTTAAGTATGTCATTGCAACCAGATGATATGCTACAGCCAGATAACACATGCAATTTGCTTAGTGAATAGCAGTCTTATCTCGTTTGATTAAACCCCGATAGATAGCACGATCTATGTGTGCGTGTGTTTAGGCAAGGCCCGTGAATTTCAAGCCGTATCATTTCTCGAGTCGCATATCCAATTATTGCAAAACGGCGAATCCACGGAAACTGGCACCTAGCCAACACTAATGAAAAATACGTAGTGCGGGTAGCAAATATTACAAAACTGAAAGTGCTGTGCTTGTAGCGTTATTCCCAAAATCTGAAGAGCTACTCCCTCAGGTTTTCTTTTTGTACTTTGGCTGCCTTAATTAAATGGCATCTTTGCTTTCTAATAAAGTATTTTTTTTTTTTAAGCAAACAGTCCCATTATAACCCTGATTCCGGAGACACCAGTTCTTTGAATTAATAGTCTATTCTCTCTGTCTCATTCTGGGTGGAAGATTCTCCTATTTGTCACTAATTAAAGCAATTTTTTAAGATTACCATTGCATGCATCTAAGCAAAAGGAGGTAGTACAATAGACTACACCGAGAGTCACACTAAATTATTCACAGTGATGCCCGGTGCATAACGGAGCCGAGCAGACGGCCGTTAGGATCCTTCCCAAGGACAGCCCTGCCGAGGGGTAGCTTTTGACTGAGATGATTTAAAAGCCGAGAAGAAAAGAGGGAGACAGCTGCGAATCGGCAGCACCCTGCGGTTCCCTCGGCGTCAGTAGGAGAGGAAGAAACAGGAAAAAAAGATACTGACAGCTTAGAAAGGGCCCTGCATCAAAAGTAACATGTTTCTGCATTAGTTGGCTAGGGGTTATTAATGGTGAAACGGTGCTGGAGAGAAACCTGCTCTTGGCAGAGCTGGGAAGCAGCTGAAGCACCCAGGAGGAGAGCAGTCACGGAGGGTGCCGCGGTGGGGAGGGACGCAAACCATCTCAGCTACCTCCTCGTTGAGTTCTGAAGAAGTTCAGAGGTTGAGGTGTCTCGGTGAAGATGTCTACACCCGCCTCCAAAGGAGGACAGCCCTGGCAAGGCTGGTGGAAGCTCCTGGGTTGGTGGAAGCTCCTGGAGGTGATGTTGTGGGTGGTCTACACCCATCTCCATGCCCCAACAGAGCAGATGTCCTCCACGATGCTGCTTGCCCAAAGCTCCGCAACACAAATCCACTGTTCCCTGCTAAATGCTCCCAAGACATCCCCTGCACAGGGGAGCTCGTGAGGTGCCCCGTGCCCTTCATGAACCATCTGCTCCCTCCTGATGCCCCTGGGGGCTTAAATACACCTGTGTCTGAGGGAGCCGATGGCGAGGAGTCATGATGGAGGATGATCTCCAAGGGCACATGGCGTCCTCGAAGGCCAGCAATATGTACGCTACACCTTTACGGCCAGTGATGCAGAGACCGGGACTTGGGGAAGCCGTGAGCTGAGCCTGATGTTTTCCACGTCACGTCTTGGAGGTGACTCAGGCAACGACTTCATCCTCCAAAGTCTCTCTTGGTTCCCAAAAGTTGTTCTCGAAGCGATCAGCATGCCATTCATGGCTAAAAGCCATCAAATAGCCACCAATTTCTATCAAAAACACTCTTCCACTTTATTCCTCTCCCATTTGCCTTCTTTAGACTACTAACAGACCAAAAAAAAAAAAAAAAAGTGACTGGGAGGTACTGGAAAAATCTCACCTTTCTAATATGCGAGAAGTAAAGCTGCTAATGGCAAGGCACCAAAGATCAGGCTAAGTCGGAAAGGGAAACGCTGCCCGTGTTGCAGAAGAGAGAATCTTTGCTACCGTGGCTTCCCGCCGTGCCGTAACTCCCAGCCGTCTCCGCGGCTGGCGGGCGAAGGGCTGTGCAAGGACGCGCGTGGCTGCGTGCTCGTCGCCGGAGCTGCTGCGGGACGCGGCGCGGGCCGTCTGCCGCACCGCCTTCCAGGCCAAAGGTGCAGAGCAACGAGGAAGGAGGTTTCCTCTCGTCGGTCTTCCGTTTTCCACAGGTATCTGTTGGTCTCTTGCTGCCCTCACGTTTTTCACAGCTTTTAATTTTTTCCCTTGGCTTGACCTAGTCTTCCCTAGGATTTTTCAGTTTGGCAAGTTTCTAGTGTTTTAACAAAACTGAGGTTGCTTGCCAGGAGGATGTTTTTTTTCAGGTACCCTTAGATCTAATTCCTAAGCAAGGCACATAAATAACAATGCAAAAAATATCTTATTCAACAGAAAGAATGTTTGTGTTTTCTGTCATCGTGCCCGTAAGGATTTGTCAGAAGGGTCCAGAGGTGCAAAGTGAAAATAAGCTTATTTTTTACTCAGTGCCCTGGAGCTGAGGCACCTCCTCACCTGCCCAGGCCGTATTTCTGCCGTAGGATCTGCGGTACCACCGTGACGCACTCTGCGAGTGCCCACCATGGGGATGTACGTGTCCTCGGTGGGAAGTTCGGTACTCCTGTGTGCAACCTGGTAAGGCCAAATCCTTTAGCTCTCTGTAAAAAAAAGGTATTTATGACTAACACTCCCATTTCTAATTTTAAAGATTTCAAAATGTGGCAATTTGTGTTAAACAAACTTGCTGTCTTCATGATTTTTATCCTGAATTTAGAAAGTAATTACAAATGAGTTCATTGAAAATGGATTATGATCAATCTATTTAATAGGAAAAAACAAAAACAAAAAACAGCCAGGTCGTTTCAGACAGTGGAAACCTTTCAAAATATATGAACAGTGTAAAGAATGAGTATTTTTTTTCAGGTCTTTTACAACTTAATTCCTTCTGTATTTTCTATTTTTAACTGTTAATCACAACTTCTAGCTTGTTGGGAAATACAATACATCTTTATATCCCCGTAGCTTTTAAATTATTCACTGCGCTTACTGTTTTCTTTCTGACAGGAGATTATCCCTTTAATTGGATTTTTTCTATTATTTGCCTCTGAAATATTTGAAAGTACAAGTGTAGGCTCAGATGTTATACACAGCAAACATGGCAGGAAGAGGCTGCAAGGAAACTTCTCACTGCGAGCACATTAACCCAGGCACTTGCATTGATCCTGCTCAAAACATAACGTGCTGTAGCAAGAGTCCAATTTTCATCCTACTAATTTTTTTCCCCCCTTTTTCAATTCCATCCCTCCTTTCCTCGTGGCAGGGGACACAGCCGTGCCGGGCCTGGGAGACGACGAAATCTTGGTGCTGGGGGAGAAATACCACGTTTATTGCCATGGAAGAGGCCTCGTCCCCTTCGTTTGAGTGTAACGTTGACTCTCATGTGATGATCTACCACAAAGCACAACGCTTTCAGGCTTGATGTGCTCTGTGAGAGACTCTTCTTCCTCCAAGTGCAGCCCATACTCCTTAAAACAAAAGGAAAATGTAATCATTCATGCATTTCAGTCTGCTGGATGCGGAGAGAAGTGCGAGAAAGAGGGGAAAAAAAATCCTTCAGCTGCAGAACGGTTCATTGACCATAATTTTCCCTTGCTCACTGTGCCATGGTGGTGCCGCAATCAGCTGGTGTTACTCTGTCTGCAGACTTACATTTTTCTAATATTCACCATTTCCTGGAGAACTGGACTTGAATAATTCATATTTAGAATACGTCAGAACAGTTGCCCTAGAGGATTAAGTGACATCTCATCATCAAAGCAGCGATAACTACATCCATGGGAGATGTGACACTACCACTTAGCAATTCCCTAGCTTTCTCTAAATGATGTAAATTCGATGCATCTAATGTTGCCTATTATTGAAAGCTCAAGGAAGATGCAAATGCTGCACCGAAACAGGAGAAATGCAAGACATGAGTGATCATAACTGTGAGGGGACTGGGGGGAGAAAGGGTCCTTTAAACTGGTTAATTGAGCTAAATTTGTTTGTCACTTTTATAGCCTGGACATGACAAAGGAAGCTATTCTTCGTGCTGCGAGATATCGTGTAGTCAGTGCATTCTAACTTTAGCTTTTAAGTCTTCTAATCATGGACTTCTGCCTGCAGTTCTTAAGCATATCTGCATTTCAGACTATAATCTTAAAAGTACTAAAATATAAAATCTATGGCAACTTTTCTAAAACACTTGGTTTCTGTTAATTTCAGAACAGTTTCATACCTACCACCTATACTTCAGATGAGCAATCCTCCTAAAAATGACACATCTAAAAGGAAGATTAACTTTTTAGGTGAGTCAGTCTACATATTTGAGAAACATTAGCATTCCTCGCTAGCAGTACTAAGACTGTGTCACGGTCCCTGGTGAGAAAAGGGAGGTGTGTTGCTGGTTTTAGGAATAAACTATCTTTTTAGGCTCTAGAATTTGTTCGTATACGGGAGGAGGAGGAGGAGGGGCCAGCAGGATAAGCAAGTCCATGCTTCATTGCAGATCAGGTCAACGGAAAGGGATGTCTTCTCCCTGTGGGCAAATGTGGATTTTCTCTGACTATGTCTTTGACTAAAAAATGTATCAATCAGATTAATTTGGTGACTAGGAAGTTTCTTTACTTTGATTTGGTGATTCAGGCTGGCTCGTTCCAGATGTCCATTGGTCTCGGCACGACGTTTCAGCGCAGGTAGTCTTCTGTGCTTCCAAATATGCTCTGAGCATGTTCCTAAACATCTGCTAAAATTGTTTGCTTCAAATATCTACAAGGAGACTCGTTGACTGGATCATTGACGGGAACTGGATGTACAAAGCGGGGAACTGCGTTCAAGTTAGAGAAGACTTTCATTGGAGCAAATACTTCCAGTTGAATGTTCAAATGTTGTCTCGGTTCTAGTGAGGACAATAACATATTTAGAAAATTATCTAGTTATATCTCAAATCTGCAGAGTGCTGCAATCGCATTTTCCAATGTGAACAGCAATTGCTTTTAGCTGCAATGATAATTATACTTTAAATTTCTTCCTTTCTTTTAGTCTATGAAGGTTTCTTTTTAATTATTGAAAATTAAGCTCATGTTTTTCTTCCTCAAAGTCTCTCGAATTGATGGAAACTTCGAGGCTGATGCCTGTATATGAAGAATCGCGTGTTGCTAGATGGCCCGTGCGGATGCTCCGGAGGATGCAGGTCTCTGGGCGGTGCTCGAGCTGCAACCTCGTCCGTGCCAACCTGGAGCGGGCGTTGAGAACTTGAAAACAAATATGTTTCAATAAGAAATGGCTCTGCAAAAATGTTTCTCCCAGCTCCTTCTTCAAGCTTTGATTTTTTTTCTTTCTTCTTCAGACAGGACGCACAAAGCTCACGCAGTTATCCGCTCTCTCTGAACCTCTTGGGCTGAAAATTTCATGAGCACAGCCTGCCTCGCCGTTTCCTCCCCTTTCATGCTTTCTCTCCGGACGGCAGATCGTTGCAAGAACAGCCTCTTTCGTGGATTTGGGGAGCTGGCTATTTCTCCCCCTGTTCCGGCTCACGTTTGAAAGCGCCTCCGTGCACGGGGGAGACTGATGGGCGGTGGAGGACGGCTGGCTACGATGGTTTTGGATGCCCTTTATCGTCATTTAGTTCAATGCAGCGCGATCTTACGCTTTATTTAGGTCACAAGGCGGTTTAATTATGAATGACATTCTGCTGCTTTGGAGAGGAGCCCTGAAGGACTCCTCCACTCCGTTCCGATGCTGGAAATCCAGAGCTGTCTCCGGGGCCCGGCAGCTGTAACGAGTTATTCCTCCCGGCCCGCTAACAGCAGCATCCAGCGGGAAAGGGGAAGCTGGGAAAACGGAGCGAGATAGAAGAAGACGTCCTAATTCTCATTGCAGATGTGTCTCTAACATTGCATTACTTCAGCAGACGTCATCGGGAATCACTCCTCGTGCATTTTTTGGTTTGTTTTGACAGAGAAATAAGTGGTTTTTTTGGAAAATCCTCAGCAAGCTCACCCTGAGAAGGATTAAGACAGAGGTGCTCAGCACTGACGGGGTTAACCATGCAGTGGGTTAACACCCTTCCAGCAAGCCACCGAGCAAAACTTTATATTTTTCTAAACTCTTACGGCCATACCTCAATGGGTAGTTTTCAGTGCCAGAACTAATACAATTCCTGGAGGAAAACCCTGGTGGAGTTCCCCTGAAGAGATGATGTTTTTTCAGAGACCTGTTGCCCCAAACAGGCACAGCAATAATTGAGACACCATAATCACGTGAAACTCCCAAATGTTCAGAGTTTCGTTACCCGCCTGTTGTTGGTGCCGTTCTCGGTCAAACCTGCGCATCACTTTTCACTTCTCCTCCAGCTACCGAAATTACCCCTTTGCTTGTTCCTTCTCCATCCGTGACAACTTGCAAACTGCAGAATTGCAACGACAGATTATTCTAATTTTGGTGTAAATTAAGCGGGAGGCCGAGGAGCCGCCCGCGGGGATTTCGAGCCGGCAGCGGGAACCTGCTCAGCCGCCGCGGCTACCGGAGCAAAGGGAGGTGACGGCGTGTTGACGCCCCTTCGGAGGCTCGCTGGGAAATTGCAATTCTCCCAAAAAAACGAGCCTGGGGTTTGGCAGGTACGAGCACGGGTCAGCAAAAAAGCAGCTTCCCCGTCTCCTTTGCTTGGCCTCCCTGTGCAGCACGCGGCACGGAGGGTCCAGTGAATAGGGAATTAAATAATTGCAACGCCTTGCTGTCTGAGTGAGTCTTCCCAGCAAGTCTGAAGCGTGCGAAATCATTTCTTTTTGGTTTGTGCTGGCAGAGTGTCTTTTGCAGTTTTCAATGTCACTCGGAATACTCCAAATGCAATTAATCAATACCTTAATAACAGATGCACGGTGCTGCACGCTGCCGTAATTACGTGTTCAGCTTCTCCAGCTGTCCGGGGCAGCTGTCGCCGACGGGGCCGGGCTGAGACGCGTCCGTTGCTGTCGGCCGGAGGTGGCGGAGGAAGATGCTCCGAACAGCTTTCCAGGGCACACCGGAGCTTGAATCAGCTCCTGCGAGACCAGTCGCTCCAGGAGCCGGCGTCGGTCCGACGCGGTTTGGTAAACGGCCATGCTACGTGCATTATAGAGCAGCGGGCATCGAGGAAAATCTTCCTAAAAACACAATAAACAGTAAACAACACGTGGTTAGCGCTCTGAGAGACTGAGAAAGGGTCTAGTACGTGTCATTGATGGGCACAGTGGCACATCAGGGATTAAAAATATTGCCCAGGGGGCTGGGGAGTCGGTACTCTTTTTATCTATACCGAGTAAGGCATTGATATTTACTGATGTAAACTATATATTATATATGTGTGTGTGTGTATGTATGTATATATTTTTTTATATATCTATATGTTCACTCATTTTGTTATACCTGGGCAAAAAAACACTTCCTTTTGTCCCTACTGTGTTTCTAACCCAGCCCCTGGCTTTCCTTACGCCTGGAGGCGTTCGGGCTCGGGAGCGTGGACTGGCTCACCTCGATGGAGGCTCTTCCCAAAGCGCCGTATCGCCTCTCCAAATACCGAGTTTCTCCTCTAGGGTCTGTGCTGAGCAGCCCAAGGCTGGCTTCAACGTCCGGGCAGGACGCGCATAAACCTGTTTTCGGAATAGGCTTTAAACGCGCTGTCTCAAGCGTGTCTGGCTGCTTAACACACATGTGCAACGCAAATTTACGCGCGTGCAGTTTTAAGAAACACTCGCTCTGGAAATATGCTTGATGATGTGAAAAACGTTTCTGATTCGAGGCCGCGAAGAAAGGTCTTTGCGCAGCCTCCCAGGGCTCTGCTCGCTGCTGCCGGCCGCCGCGGCGGAGAGGAGCCGGGCGCCTGGGAAGCGCTGACGTGCCGCAACGCCCTGCAACGCCGTGGTGCCTACCTGCTTCTCCAACGCCCTCCCCGGGCCCCGGCCGACCGATTCCTGCAGGAATTCCATGACCTGCCAGGCCGGAGCAACCCCAAACCGGTTCCCTTACTCCCTTCTCCAGGTGCAACAGGCGTGTGCATCCTTTTTCCTTTTCTTTTTAAGTGAAATACAGAACTCTATGCTGTGATTATGGTTGGAAAAGTCAAATCCAGTTGACTTCAGGATGGGGATTAAGCAAACAAGGAGCAAAACTATCCATAGCTGTGTACGTACTTAGTTAAACCCACCAAACCCCTTAATCCTGGCATTGCTGCCTCTGCTTTTCCCCTTTCCAGCCCGGATGTGGTAAAATGAATGATTTGGTGTAAATTCTGGGTGAGCCCTGAGCACGAGTCGCGGAGATTTTCCGAACGGGCCGTTTCCCAGCCGCAGTCAGTGCAATGCTCTCCAGCACCCAAAAGCTCCCCAACTCCACAGCGTTGGCCAGAAATCTGCAGAAACGGATAAAACGGCCGGTGTGTAACGCCGACTGTGACTGGCAGCCGGTGGAGCCTGTCGGCAGCTGGAAAAGATGGTCCTCATTAGCCTTGCAGCCTAATTGGGGGTCATTTGGCTGCGTAAAGCGGCAAGGGGGGTAGAGCACGGAGGGGGACCATCATCCGATGGAGAAATATCACCTTGTGGGTCCTCTTCATGTGGCTCGTAAAGACGAGTTCAATAGTCCGGGTGGCTTCAATTTTCTATCCAGCCGCTTCTGGCTGAAGTGATGGATACAGGCAGTATCTGTGTGCAGGGAGAGTTTAATGATTCCTTACAGAAGCACATGAGGATGTGTTAAACCCTCTTGTGCGATCTGGCAGCGCGTTTTTTGTGCAGGGATTAGCTACGGGGTTGAGCTACGCTATGTTTGCAGAAGACCAGCTCCCCAGAGCACTGCTTTTGGCTATAACTATCTGCAGTCACCGATCTCAACGTGTACCAGAAAACCCAGATCCTGGAGTCAAACTGCTTCTACTGCCGGAGCAAAGCAGCTGTAGTGCAGCGGGATGCAACGGAAGTGCCCTGGCACACGCGCGCACGTGCACATCTGCAATTTTGACTAAGGGCATCTTTGTGCTGCAAGGAGACTCGCGCTACAAGAAGGCAGATAGCACTACCGTGTCCTCCCCTCCAGGACCCAAAAAAGAGAAAATATAGTTTAGACTCATTAAGGCTTGTTTAAATACGAAATTTGCTTTTCCTCATTCTAAATTATATGTCTAATTCTGCACCAGCAATAAGTTCAAGAAGTGGCACTTTGCAAAGCCATAGGCCTATAAAAGCCACCAAAGGGAAGGTTGTTTTACCTTCTAAATAGCCGCTGGCCCAGGAAGCCAGACAGAAAACTGCTGTGAAACGCCTGGCTCTGGGATGCAGCAAACCCTTTCTGGGTGGTCTTGCAGAAATTTTGGGTTACTTTGGGACTTTTAGAGCTGGACTAGCAGTAAGGAGAATATATGGATTTCCCTGTGGAACAGCACCAGCGTATTTCCATTGCAATATTAAAGCCTTCCTATAACGATTCTAAAAATACTTTCCAGCATTTTGTCTTATGATGTATGTGTGGAATAATTCAGGGTGTCTTCGGGAGGTTTTTAGCACCAATTTCAGTTGAACGCCATTCATCACTGCTGCAGGCAACTTACCGTCGTGCCAGGAAAACCTCCTCTCCGTAGCACGATTTACCCCTTGAAATATATGAAGTCTGTAGTAATAGAGGGTGGTTCTTACAGAAAGTCTCTCTGTGTTGCAATTTTAATAATACATGCAAGCTGAATAATATTATTAAAAGTTGTGTTTGTTCAGAAGTTTGTAAGACCCTCAGCCAAAATGCCGCCACGCAGAATGGATCCACAGCTGCTTGCAGAAGCCAGTTATCATAGGAAACGTGTAGCTTGGTTTTAACCGAAGGACGACGCTGTCCCAAGAGCTCCCAGTCAATCCCATCACGGGGAGCGGGGCTGGCTAACGTGGACTGGGAGGACTGCGCAAAGAAAACGCGATCGCTGGCTCAGCGCCTGTTGTGGTCTCTGGACATCAAAATGCTTAATCAAACATTTTTTAACACAAGTTATAATGATTATAGCATGCATGCATGCTGTGTATGTGTGTCTGTCAGCAAACCATCCAAGCCGATATTGTTAAAATTCAGATGCATGGAAAATAAGATTGCCTCTATAATATAGGGTAAATAAAAATAAAGCTTGCGTTAAGTGGTAGCCTCTACTTGTTTGTAATTGATTTTACAGTTACTGAGATGGACGATATTATTACAGAAGTGTCGGTGTAAAGGCCATGGAATAACCCACAGACACGGAGCTGGCTATTTTCTCATTGCACTGGACTTCAGCCCCATCCCTTGCAAATCTGTCCAGGTCCGAGGACGAACGGGGGCCAAACAGCTCCTTCGTGCTGAATTGGGCTCCACTTCCACGTACTCGGCAAAGACGGTTTGTGCCACGTTGGTCCATGCAATTCTGAAGCAGAAGTCGCAATTGTTACAAAGCCTTGATATGAGAGAGAACAAAAGATATTTTTAGTTGGATCCCGTCAGGATTGTGTTTGAATTTTTCATAATTATTAATCTATTTATCCTCAGATTTCCTCTGTTAAATAATGGCTGCAGAAATTTCACATTATGCGATCAACAGAGAAGAGCTGTTTGGTACTATGGTTTTTCCTTTAAAAATTGTGTGGTTTCATGACAGTTACACCTGTATGATGGAATTGTATGATAGACGTACAACACAGGGACACAGAAACTGCAGCAAGACGGTGCGATAATACTTATCAGTGCATTGCTGCTTTTGGCAAACCAAAAATTTGGTGGCCTCAAACCTAGGCTACGGCTCTTACCCAGAGGGAAACTTCCTCTCCTGCGCCTCATGACAAGACAGATGATTTAATCTCTTAAGGTATGAGCACTACAAAACACATATGTAGATAGAGGTCCTCGTTTCTCAGCTGCGATATTGCGCTTTCTGCAGCTAAATGTTTTCAGATGAAATACAAGATGGATAAAAAGGCTCTTTATTCTGTCATTTCGATGAATAATTGCAGTGTGGCAGGTGCTGAATGGCTCTGCTTGTAACCGTTAGGTTTCATCATCAGAGCTATGCTTGAGGGAGAAACGGCTTATTTTTACTCTGTTAACATAAATATATGTTTATCTACAATCAGAAAATTTCCAGGACAAACTCCAGTCCTTTAGATGTGGAATAATATATGTTTAATCCAAATATATGACACCAGTTTTGGTAGTGCTGAATACAGTGCTGTTTCTACCAGAATGGTCCTCTCCTAAATCTCCAGACTCAACGTATTTTCCCACTATTCCCTTTTTACAGTATGTATATATGGCATATAGAGGCTGAGAAGCTCCATCCAAATTGAGCTTTTTTCGTGATGTTGGGCACGGTACAACCTGCCCATCACTGAAGTTCGAATGAAAAACCCTCCCTAACATATTCTTCCAGTTATCAGCTTGGTGATACATTAATGGCTCAGCAGTACGTTAATCACCCAAACAATCTGGCAAATACCAAAAATGAGATTAATAAACGACAGCTGTGGTATTTTGGGCAGGAACCAAGTGCAGTGCCTGGCTGAGGGCTTCACCATCCTCCTCCTCGCTGAGAACCAGGAGCTCCTTGGTGGCAGCGGTGGCTTCTCCGGGGCCAGACCAGGCGACGTCAGTGCCTTCTCCTGCATCACCAACACTTTGATGGAAAAACCTTCCTTCTCTGCTGAGCTCAGATCTCTGCTCCCAGGCTACAAAATCCGGCGTTATCGGAACAGAGAGAATATGGGTGAAATAACGTAGCCAAAGCGTTCCCCATTCAGCCAATTTGATGTGCCTAAGGACAGTGAACCACTAAAATACTTTGCTAAGTGCCACTGCACTTTTGAAGAACATTAGTTTGGAAGTCATCCCAGAAAATGCATCTACCCCTGTAATTTACACCTCATTGGATAAGGCTAAAGAGGGAGGAAATGGAGATGATTAATTCAGGAAAAGTAAATTAGTCTCACTCTGTATGTAGCAACTATGGGTGATTTTCTCCTTCCCTCTCCTTATTAAATAAAACCTACTTGTGGGCTAGCTAGTCAGGCTTTTGATTCTGAAATAACAACACTTAACTTCTCGTTACCAGCTGAGGTGACTTCATCAAGGTTTTGCTGAGGAAAGAAAATTTGAAGCATCTCTCAGAAGTGCCTTTTCCCCACTGTTGCCTTTGTCTCTTTCCACCAGCTTTAGTTTTCACCCTGTTCTCTGCCAAGGATGGTGGGAATAGTATAGAAATATAGAAAAGGGACAAGTAAAGAAGAAGCAATTTAAAACAAATACTGCACCAAGATGACGTAACCAGTGGTGCTTCATTCTTAAAAGAAAGAATTGTCACTTCAGTGCTACCAAGGCCATAAAGATGCTGAGATGTCTGTAGCTTTAATTAACATATACACCAAGAGCTCTGAGGCACATTCAGGGTTTGTATGTGTGATCTAACACAATTTGCTTTTTTGGAGCAGATTCCTGTGTAACTTTTGATTACTTTTGACTAGTGGTGCCTCGTTATTCCGATGAACTAATTGCAATGTTTTACCAGTGAAAGAGCCATCGTTCTTTAGAAATAATGCCACAATCCCCCATTTCTTCTTTTAATGTGGTTTGGTTCATGTTATCCCATTCATGAAAATGGATGGTTATTCTCTGCTCCTCGTTACAGAGTAAGAGCTTTTGGGGAAATGCATAGCAGGCACTCTTGCGAAACAGCAAGGCTTGGAGTCGTTTCGACTCACTGCACGTTGGGGGTGAGGGGAAGATTAGGATTAGAGGACATCTGACCACCTCCCTTGGTCCTTTGGACTTTGCTTCTGGCTTCGCCAACAGTATTGTCTCTACTCCAGTGGTAGGGGGAGAAAAAGTTCTTTGAGATGTTGAGACTGGCGACTTGCATGCCGATATCGTGAGTTTTGCTTGGAGCAGAGCAGCGAGCACCCATGGGAGTCCTGCTGGTTTCCATGGCCAACACATAGCAGAAGTCCTGAGACCGGGAGGATGTTTGCTCATCCTTAAGCCGACCGAAACAGGGGAAAAAAGCATTTCTCGCAAGTATTGTTCCTGTGCCCGGGAACAAGGTGGAGTCATTAGGATACTGAAACAGGGATTTGCTGGCTTCTCTTAATCCAGTGAGCTCCGTGAAAAGCCTCTTATTTCCCAGCAGGTAGACACTTAATGAGATGCTTCCCAGCAAAAGTTTCTGCTAAATCACTGTGACAGGCGGAATGGCTTCACATTTCCAGAAATGGCTGTTTTGTTGTGTTTTGCATATGAGTCGTGTAGTATTTGCACCCCACCAGTGAAGTCCTTTCTGGGACTGCCCTAGAAGAAGGCCGGTGGTTTGAATACTGCAAGGCTTCGAGATGGGTACCAACTGCAAGGTGAAGGGTGAGTGTCCGTAACAACCACCTTAAATCCGACTTTCTGGCCAGAAAGGGGTTGCCTTGCTGTGATTTGGCCTTTCCTTCTGTGGTGTTAAACCTTTCCGGGAGTTAAACTTTCCAAAATCAGTTTTGTTCTAGCTAGACTGAAACTTGCTAAAAAATCAGTCAATTAAGATAATAGGCGGCACATTCACATCCTAGAAAGAGAGTACATGAGTGAGCAGCACAGAAAAGGACAGTATTTTCCTCAGCAAAACTGCAGGTGCTGAGATTAGGCGGATCAATAAGCCACCTGTATCTCAGTAAGAACAGTCATAAATTCCCCCCAAATCCAGGTTGTGAACACGTCTGCGGGCACCTGGGCAGGGGCAGAGCCTCTAAGTGCTGCCGCTGGAAGCCACCTCTGCATACCGCAAATTTAATGCTTCTGTCTGCTGTCACTGCAAAATGAAGGATGAGGTGCAAAAATGGGCCAGGAGCGTCAAAGCCTCCAGGTAACGCAGAGTAAATGAAGGAACTAGTTTAAATTATATACTGTGCAGTGTATTTAAAATCTAAGCATTGGTTCTACATCTGAGTCCGAGCAAACCCCATTGAGCAAAACTCTTCAAATAGCAGGAGATTAATGTAAATTTTCAAATTTTCTAATCAAGCTTCATTCAAGCAGCCACTGGAAATCCATGAACTGTAGCTGCTCTTTTCTCTTGGTTGTACGTTTATCCCGATGACCTGTAACGATAACGACTGTTTCTGACTTTCTGAGGGCTCCCGCCGTCCCGAGAGGAGGGCCGTGTGCCTGGCTGTGCCGGCGGCCGGCCGAGCCGCGGTTGGGTGGCCTTGACCAAGGTGCCTCCAGGTCTATTCACGCTTTAAAAATGAGCTAAAAGTAGTTTAAAATATTAAATATTTAAAATATTTAAAATATTAAAATACTTGAAATGTTAATATAAGCCTTTTGGTAGGGCTTTTGCTCCCTAAATACCAAGCCCGGGGTGTAGCCTGACGCAGCTCAACCCTCGGCTCCTGACGATGACTATTCATTTTACCCTAAAGACCAGCGTGCATGAATAAAGATTTTGTTTCCCTCTGCCTTCTGCTAAATTAAGTTTTATGACAACACTGTATCAATAAGCCTGTAAGATTTCTGCTGACACTGTTTCGGAGCACTGAATGCTTCCTCGGGGGGGTCGCGCTGCAGTCTGCAGCCACGTCCATGAATCTCCCTGCAGAGAAGGGTGGGATCCAGCTTTCTATCAGCCACTTGATCTGCTACTTGCAAAGGTCCCATGGACACAACATTTTATGGTCAGCTGTGTTATCTGACACTCCGTCTTCATATTGCACAATATTTCTCAAGAGGATGCTTTAATATCATTTTTTTCTGTGCTTACTAGCAGCTCTCATGTTGGACAAACAAGACACATTGCTCATAGCTCCATGCTGGAGTTTATCTGTTGTTCAGAAATAAGGTATAAAAACGTTTCTTCAATAATGCAGGATAGGGCTGCTCTTTAAGTAATTTATAAACCTCATAGCTATAGCAAGTCCCTGCTAAAGCAGATTTACTGCGTGAACATTAGAGAAATAATAAGGCAAACAGAGAGACACAAGGTTAAAAAAGCGTCGCCATTTGTTTGAGCGTGGCTTGCAGGTAAATCCGTCTCAGGTAGACAGGCAGAGACAGGAGGCAGAGCCTGGCTGAGCAGGGAATAGCCAGCCGGGTCTTGCACACCTTGTTGGTCCAGACCAAGGCCACCTTCCACCTCTCCAGAGGTTGGTCCAGACCAAGGCCACCTCTGCTCTCCCGACCCCAGCCCAAAGCACCGTTGGTGGCTTCCACCCCAAAAACTAAACCTCTTGGACCAGAGATCATTAAGGTAAGGCTTTTGAGAATAACGAGGTTTTCTTGCAGTGCTTCCAAAGAGCAGCAATTAAAATGAACGTTTCTGCTGCCTCTGACGGCAAATCTGGGAGTGGGAGCACAAGGTGGGAGCTTAGTGACTCCGAGCAGCCCCGGTTTGAGCTGAAACGCTGAAGCGGACTGGTTTGTCCTCAAGCCCCAGAAAGACGGCCAGGACGGTCCTTGGAGGGATGGTCCAGGATGGTCCTTGGGCGGACGGTCCAGGACGGTCCTTGGGGGGATGGTCCAGGATGGTCCTTGGAGGGATGGTCCAGGATGGTCCTTGGAGGGATGGTCCAGGATGGTCCTTGGGGGGGATGGTCCAGGATGGTCCTTGGAGGGACGGTCCAGGATGGTCCTTGGAGGGATGGTCCAGGATGGTCCTTGGAGGGATGGTCCAGGACGGTCCTTGGGGGGGATGGTCCAGGACGGTCCTTGGAGGGGATGGTCCAGGACGGTCCTTGGAGGGATGGTCCAGGACGGTCCTTGGGGGGAATGGTCCAGGATGGTCCTTGAGGGATGGTCCAGGACGGTCCTTGGGGGGGATGGTCCAGGACAGTCCTTGGGGGGGATGGTCCAGGATGGTCCTTGGGGGGACGCCCACCCTGCCTCTATCTGCAGCCTCTCATCACCGTTTTGCAGAGCCTGAACCTTCAAAACGTGCCCTGCCAGCTGGGCTCTCGTTACTGAGCAATACATCATCACGGTGACAGTGTTACTAACGAACTAATAACAGCTCCAGATGGCAAGGATGCGTTTTGGGAGCTCCTGACCATGAAGCGGTAGTCTTGGGGAAAAAATCTCAAGTATTATCTTTTTCTAAGCCACGTCTAGTCTCTTTCAAAAGAAGAAGGCCTAAGAGGTGAACAGATCAAATATAACGGGGAGCTTAAAGCTCTCTCAAGATCCAGGGTTTTGCTGTTTTCCCCCCGGAGGGGACTGAAACCTGCAATTAGAGATTCATGCCAAAGCGGCGGTTTTCTCAGGATATTTTTCTGAGCAGATTTAAAGCGGCCTTGTGCGATGTTGTGACATTTCTACAAAGTAGTGAAGAAGGTTTGTCAGCGTCTTCCATCTCGGCTGCTGTCAGCACGGAAATCCTGGGTGTCACAGCCCACAAAGCACAGCGGGAGGAGGAGGAGCGGGCTGAAAACTTTGAACGTTTCCAGAGGAAAGAAAAATGAAGACATTCTGTACACACTCCATTAAAATTTATGTTCTTAACATTCCCAGGTCTGTGAAGCAGGAGGAGTCTCTCTTCCTTTGTTAGAACGAAAAGAGGTATTAATGATAGGTGCATTAACTGGTGAAAGGGTGAGCAGAAGTTTTAACCAGACTGGAGAATCAATTTTTCATTAATCTATCTTTTTCTGTAAATGAGCAAATGGGAAAAAATAAACATATTACGGTTTCTTGATCCATTATTCCTCCCTTCATTGTCGAAGCAGATGCTCACGCAGTTAAAGAAGAAGGAAAGGTCCGTGGTTCCTTCTAGAGGGCATGTTTTCGTTTTAGCTGGCACATTTCCAGATGAGAAGGAAAATGATGTTCTGGTTTTTTTTCCTACCGTGACCCTGTCTGTCCTCGCTGCTAGCTCTCAGCGTGGTCTGTGCTATTGTAACAGGGCTGGAGGATTTTTTCCTCCCATTTTTGTGCCGTTGTGCAAAGACGCTGCCCGCAGCAAGCCACAACCCTTGCATGCCCAATTTGACCCCCAAAGCATGCTTGCATGTGCGTCAGGTCCCAAAACACGAGTGCCTTGCCATCCTTTCCCTCGGCACTGCCCCATCTTCCAGCTCTCCCAGCCCCAGATCTGTCCTCTTGCGTCCTTAAACCACTTAGTTGGTGCTTGGTTTCACCGAGGTGGCTAATTCTGTTTTTTAAGTTGAAATTTATTTCAAATCCGTGGTGGAGAGTTTTAATTTGCTGCAAGCAGGTGTTGCTGCAGGTAAACACTCTTAGAAGCATATGTTTAGTTATG
The DNA here is from genome assembly GCF_036370855.1 of Dromaius novaehollandiae. Taxonomy (NCBI): domain Eukaryota; kingdom Metazoa; phylum Chordata; class Aves; order Casuariiformes; family Dromaiidae; genus Dromaius; species Dromaius novaehollandiae. The sequence goes on along the minus strand of NC_088103.1, from coordinate 48,565,461 downwards.
CGGCTGAAACCTGAAAAAGCTGCTTTATTTCTTTTTTTTTTTTTAAAAAAAAAAACCCTTCAATAGTTTCTGTAAGCGTTTCTGTAGATAGAAACACCTGGCTGCTGTCTGTTCTCAGCTGCAAGTGTATTTGAGCTTTTATTTAAAAACACGTCTCAGACTTGCCAAAAGATTCAGGGGGAAGCAAGAGCTGCAGCCCTGCGGGGTGGGGGTGGCAGAGCCCTGCCGGCCCCCGCGTGTCCCGGGCCACCCGGCCACGGTCACCACGCAGGGGATGAGAGCAGCTTCCTCATGAAATACAGCGGTTTTCTTGCTAAACTTCAGCTTGCACGAGAGCATTTGTCAGTCCTTGGTGACGCTTCGTTTGCTGAGTTTAGGCTCTTGCACCGCGTCCGTCGCTGCCGCACGTTGCTGTGTCCTTCTCTGTCACAAGACTGCTGTGGGATGGCAATGATCTCCATTTTTTGAGCTACAGGAACAGAAAAGGAAAGAGAAAAACATTTTAAAAGTCCTCAGGGGGTTCCACCTGACAAGACGTCGCGAGAGGGGCCGCGGCAGGGCCTCCCTCGGCCCCGGGCTCCAGCGCCGGTGGGTGTCCACGTGCTGTCTCAGCACCGCGGCGGAGAGCGAGGGGCGCGCAGGCAGCAGGGCCAGCGCCGAGGACAGCGATACTGAGCACGGCGAATGCCCCCGGGGTGCAACAAGTAACAAAACCGAGGTTTTATGAGCTTTCCTAGTAAGCTCGGTGGAAACCAGAGTAGATCCAAGGTCCTTGCTAAATTGGTGGCTCCAGGCAGCCGTGAAGGGACACGTAAAGGAGCCCACGAGGACACGCGATGCGCTTTGGGGAACCTGGGGAGAGGGAGGTAGCAAAAAGGTCGGTGCTTCGGGGGGGCTGTGCACCTTCTCCTCCCACTGCAAAACCCACCGCGTTACCACCAGTGTAGTGTTTCGGCATCTGTGTCTCAAGAGCGCACGGCAGAAGCCAGGCGCTTTATGCCAGTGCTATAAATTAAATCATCGTGTAGGTTCTGGTGTATAGAGAGAGGGGAAAAAAAGGGGAATCCCATGTTGTTAGCATTTTTTTTTTTTTTAACCTACTGCTTGAGGAGAAAAAGCACAAAAGACGAGAAGGGCAGGTACGCAGACTGAGAATAACTATCCAGTTTGGAAATTTTTGTAGACTATCACTCAGTGAAGAGTATCTTTGCTGCGAGCTTCAGGGCCATCAGCTGACATGCACTAGGGAAAAGGAAGAAAGTCATAGAAGAACAGATTTAAGACATTAAGGTCAGAAAGGTCTTCTCTGATGGCATAGCTGGACCTCCTGCATAACTTGGGCCAGAGAACTTCATCCAGCAGCTGCAGCATCAAGCCTCCAACTCTGCTGGAGCTGCAGCTGGAAATATAATTTAATACATGGCACTGCAAGGCAAGCAGCATTGCAAGGCATCACATTACACACACCACTGAATAACCAAGGTATACTGGTAGCTTCCCTGTACATATCACTTTTTAGCAGGAACATGAGGATGCGTTGTATTCTCCTATATCTTAATGTGAAACATATACATGGAAGTCATCCTGCTGCTTCCAGGTAGTTTACTGTGGAAACTGCTTTTTTCTTAACAGGATCATCATTTTTGCTAAAACTGAAATTATGTCTGATCCCAACCTCAGGTTTTCATCTGGAAACTGCTCCTTGAAGCAGAAATCAGATTCTTATTTACAAAGACTATTTTTGAGTATCGCAACCAATCTTTAACTGAAGTCTAACGTGCCAAAGCAGGCAGGAAGGGCAGGGCCGTTGCTCCCTGCTTAGGAGTGACGGGCAGGGAGATCTGGCTCCCTCTGAGCTCTGGTGGGGGCTGCGGGAAGAGGCCAAACGGGGCTGAAGGGTTCCCCGCGGCTGGCACCGGCAGCGAGTGGCTGAGTGACATCCGCCGGCTCGAGAGGACGTTGCTGCCGGGCGAATCGTGCCGTCCATCCCAACGGGGCAAAGAACATTTCTAACCAGCGTGTGACTCGGCTGTATTGTCGAAAAGTGAGACTGAAGTGAGCGGTGTCTCACGAGTAGCGTTTGACCCTGGAACTCGCAGACGGCGATGTACATTGGAGATACTGCTGTCCTGAGGGTGCCTAGATGTCTGCTCTTACCTGCCTTTTCTCAAGACGCTTTGACGCATCAGAGCTGCCACCTTGCTCCCATTAAAATCCAGGGGGAATGTTACTTTGGACTGGGCAGTGCAGAAGATGAGAAGCCTTAGGCAAGCGGCTTCGTGAGATCAGGAGCTTCAATCCTGGATGCAAGGAAGCCATGGTTTATTTTCCTGAACGAGCAACACCAGCCCGTGGATGGATCTTCCTGGTGCACCTGTAAGTCCGTGATGATCAGTGGAGAGCCCTGAGCACCTTTCCCCAAAACTTTTTGGAATTCTCCTAAACCAAAGACAAAACTGAGCAGCTGTAAGCGTGCCTCTCCTCCAAACAGCGCTTGCACATTGGTTGCTTCTCTGCAAGGCGTCCAGGGGAAAGGAGGTGGAGAAGGGTGCATGTGCTGGGGGCCTGGGGGTCATCTGCATCACCACGCTGAGACAAGAGGGGTCGGGGCTGACGCACCGCGAGGGTCCTGCCGGTGCCCGGGGGCGATGGATGGGCACGGCGAGGAGCGGAGCGGGACGGGACGGGAGGCACCACAGGAGATATCGCTGGGAAAGCAGTGTGACGGAGCACAGGGCTGTTGGTCTTGCGTGAAGACACAGCTTGAAGCTGGGCAGCCTTGGTCTTGGCAACACAAGCCGTCAGAGAGAGCATACTCCATGCAGGGACAAAAACCTCCTTAAAAAGCAAGGTAGTGGGCACATTTTTGCCTCTATGTGCATCATCTTGAAAATCTCTGCTGCTGCAACAAAAAATGACACAAATAAAACACATGTCAAATAGCAGTTTTGTTACTGCCAAAGAGATCCCGGAGCAGACAGGGGGGTTTGCTCACGTTCTGCAGGAGAGGCAGCAGTCAGCGTTAGTGACGCTAGCAGGTATCCGGCATTTTTTTCTGTTAGACCTCCTTATTATCCAGCCCAAAACTAACACAGACATTTCTGTGGTTCATCTGAAGCAGATCACAGCTAATTCTAGCAGTTCTGTCCTCCACAAACCTCTCGTTGCTTTGCAGCGAGCATTTGGCCGCAGCAGACAAGGGTCCTGTTCATGGGATGCTTCTGCAGCGGAGAATCACATCCCGGCTGCCCGGAAAGCTGGAATTTGTAGCCGTAGCAGACTGAACGACTACAGTATAATGTTATTTATGGGTAAATAATACTTAGCACCTAGTTCGGAAACATTGATCTCAGAGCAGGGATTTTACCTCTGCTGCGTTTCCTCCTGTTGCAAAAGGAGTCACAGGCAAGAGCAGTGGTGGGTTTGCAGGACTGTGGCATTCCCTGTGTATCCCGGAACACGTATGGGCCTAGGATAGCATTAAAAACATGCAACATATATCTTGGTCACGGATTTCTCTACTGCTTCTTTCCATATGACATACCTCTCCTGAGTAATCGTCTCTTAAAACGCTTCCGTAAGAGCGATGTCTGCATTCGCCCCTGCCTTGCTCTGGGCTTTACGGCATCTCCTTGACTGCGGGGCCTTTCTTTGATAAGCCCTCGTGTAATCGAAACGCTTTTATTTCAGAATCCTTATTCATATATGTCAACGCTTTCAAATATAGGAAAGCAAATGTGGGCTCTAAATCTTTATTTAAACTCCTAAAGACATCCTCTGATTTTTAAAACGCCCTGTATTAAGCAGTTTCCATTGAATTCTTAGCTCAAATCAGCAGTGATGGAGTGTCTCCCACCCCGTAATATGGTCTTTCATCCTACCGGGCACGAGAAGTTTGCATCTCACACGTCCTCTGCCTTCCCAGCTCTAAGACCTACCTACCCATATGTTGAGATTTATTGGGCATTAATCTGTCTTTTAAGTACAAATACCTCACTTGCTTTTGTGATGCACAGTGTCAAGGTAGCTTCAGCATTTGCACGAACCTCATAGAATAGCAAGGTCTTTCAAAGACAAATTGAGTGATTCTTAAATTATTCATAGGCAGTCTCCGGCAATCTTTACATAGGCTTCTTAAATCAGAACTACTACGAAAACTGAAAACCTTAACTAATATCCTTGTAATAATGTGTCATTCTAAAAGGAATTAGGACTAATATTTTGTCACTTTTCAGCACTTTTTTTTTGGACATTGCTGTGTCTAAATGTTTTGTGCTTTTTGCTGAAAGCTATAGATGGCATATTTTGACCGCTCTAAAGACTGCAGTCTGAGGAATATCGCAGCCTTGCGCTGTAGTGACAACAATGCTAGAAAATCTCCGAGACTGCATCTCCATCCTTACCACGGTGTGAGAGGAAGGGATCTGTAAGCAAACACTGAGAGAGATTTTGCAAGGTGGATGGAGGCCGAACAAGAGCAGAAGGAGCAGAGAAAATCCGTTGACTTCTGGGTCACCGGTCCAGGTCAGCATGGCAGAAAGTTCGCGCCAAAGTGAGAATTGCCGCCCGACCCATCGAAATGAGGTCACTCCAACGCAGCTCCTAATGGACATCACGCGTGGAGGTGGTTGCGATATTATTACTACAAACACAGGGTAAACTACAGGCATTAGAATATAGACATCAAGCTACTACTTTTTGGTTTATTCTCTTGCATTGTTTGTCTTTATGGCTCTCTGGTGACGTAAAGGGGATGAAATGACCCCCCGGGGATATGCTTCCAGGCATGGGGGGGCAACGCTTTAGCAGGCAAATGGAATTTTACCACTTTTACCTTTTCCTTGCTCTGGTTTTCTGCAGCGGTGGGGTTCAGAGTCACTGTATGGGTATGATTTCCAAAAGCACGTTGTACACACGGGATTAAAAGTACAAAAGTCCACATTTGCTGCACATGCGACTCACCCTCCCAGTCAACCTAACTGGCTAATTTTCCACAACTCTACTCAAATGTCTTCTCCGTTATTTGTACTTCTACAGGTTCTTCTACTCGCTGGAAGGCTGAGCAGGGGAAAACGGAGCAGTCTGCTCTGAAGGAGCGTGCAAAACGTAGAGGCCATCTTCTCTAGGGAGCCCCTTCAAATCCAGCCTTCAGCTGTAATGGATGAAACGCTGTTTTCTTCGGTGGCTGCTCAGTAGCCCCTAGAAAACGTGTGGGTTGTCACAGCAGCCTTCCAGGTGGGTTATTTGGATAATTCATCTGCTGGTGAGCTTGCTGACGATGCATGTAGAAGGGCACTGAGTTCCCATCCCTGAAAACATGGAAAACCTCCAGCTCTGGCTATTTTTCCAAGAGGCCAGCAGGAAGGGTCTTGTGAAGTCCCCAGATATGTTCACCTGACTGCCACGGTCCCAACGCCACCCGCGATGCAGCCAGCTGGCGATGAGGAGGGGTTATGTCCACCTCAAGGGCCGGGAGGAGGACAAGTAGGAAGGCAGGTGGCACCTTTCCCCTCCGTGGGACCAGTCGAATCAGCTGGTGCAAGCGGGGCCTGGGACAGAGCTCTGCACGGTCCCACCCTGCCCGGCGTTGCTGGGTGGGTGTTAGGTGCCGGGGTGGTTAGGTGCCGTGGGGATGAAGGTAACAACCCGTGAAGATGCTGCAGAAGTGTCAGCTTTCCTCGTGCCAACACGGGGCATGCCAACACTAAAAATACAGACAACAGAAGTCATTCTGGTTTGTTCCAGGGCAAAAAGTCTACTCAAAGAGCAGTTTTCCAGCCTGATATTGCACGTGCACAGCGCACTTTCCAGAGCTCCCCGGAGGGACGGGCGCTGGGACGAGGAGGGAGGTCGTCGCCGCGAAGGTGAAGTCTGAAACGCCGCCGAGGAGAAGAGAGCTCGTAATCCCGCGTCTCTGCAGGAAGCAGAATTCCTATTAATGCTTTTCTTTTATAGTCATAAATGGTGCCTCTTCAACAGCCTTTGCAACTGTGATCATCGAGTTATCCGACGTTTGATTTCGTCTAGTTCTCCGCACTGATGTCTAATTCATGTCTCTGTAAGAAGTCATCGGAGACAGAGCTGCCAGAGTTTCGTTGACGTAAGCGGAAAGCGGAATCCTAAAAACACTGTACGTACCGTAACCCGCCCCGGGGGAGTTTCTGTGCACCTGCTCCTCACACAGGCATTCACAATTAACATACCTGAAACGTCTCCAGGCACAAAACATTTTACATGGTTTAGGCATTTCCATCAGGTATTTTGTGTGTGTGTCTTATCAGCTGTCTCCAACATTAATAATTCTCCTGTTAAAAGCATCTTTGATGTGCAGCTGATTTGGATGAACATCAAGGTTCTTCCTCCACAGCAAAGAGCTCCCGCGGGCTCCCAAAACTGAAAGGTTCCCACGTAACATAACAATACATAACCTTAGATCACAGCAATAATCCGAGGCCATGCAAGACTGGCCTTTAAGGACAGCTGGTGTCTTTAAACTACTAGCAACAATAATTGGAGAAAAGTCCAGTCTCGTAAAACAGCAATTGTTCAGCATATCCCAATGCAGATTGAATCCAACTAGGTAAACACGAAAAGAAAAAGCTCAGAAATGGCTTTAATATTTACTTTGAAGCAAAAATATTTTAATGAATTCCAAATACAGGTGAAAAAAAACGTGTTTGCTAGACTGTATCTACAGTTAACAACAAACACAGATTTTTTTGCACCGATTGTTCTCATCTAAGTAATTCCTTACTTTGTATTCAGATGCACCAGCCCACATTGCCCCTTAAATAAGAAAACCTGATTCCATGGTGTTTTAGTAAACCAAAGTGGATAAATAAAAGCTACTATATTTTGCATGTCAAAGTTACCTGAATTTTTTTTAGATTTCAGAGCCAATATTTCAAGACTTTTCGGGATACAGTAACTAAGTCCAATGGTGCAAAACCCACGGAGCTGCCACGTGAGAAGCTTTGCAGCTGCGCTCTCGGGAAGGGAGGAGCTGCCCGGGTTTCCCCCTCGCTTCCAGAGCCCGTCAGAAAGTGCCGCGTCCCGGCCGCGAGCCTGCGGTGCAGCCTCCATCCTCGCAGGTCCCCGCGGGCTCTAGAGCTCCAGCCCCTGCTCTTCCCCCGCGCGAGCTGCGAACGGCGTTCCCCAGCCTCCCTCGGATGCTGCACGCAACGCGCTATTTGCACGCTTTTTTGGAAGCGCTCATTTATTTAAAATAATATCAGCTGCCTGCGTAAGCCTGGTTAACCGTAACCTTAACCCAAATCTGCCCTCTAACAAGAGGACGCACTGCAACGTGCTACCGCTGCTAATCGGAAAGCGGGGGCCAGCACCGCCGACGCCAGCCGCAACGCGAGACACCCGTGTGCGGGACGAGCTGAATTCGGAGAAAGCAATAAAGCAGGACTCTGCGCCAAATTGCACCGTTTCAGTCCGGGTGGCTGAACTATCACAAGAGTCGATCTTTGTGCAACCATAAAGGAATAATGATAAAAAGCAGAAAAAACACACGTACTGCTGACTCAGCAGGCTCGAGCCATAACGTGCACGCTTTCCTTGGAATTAATGCAATATATAAAATTAAGAGGACTTCTGCTGGGATTATTTCAAGCGTTGAAAGCTAAGATATATGTAGGTCTGCATGACACCGTGCATGCTTGCTGCAACCCTGCTCTGCTGCAGCTTAGAAACGTTGCCCTGGGGAATCTCTGAAAAAACTTCTGAGCTGGAGCTCACTCCATTTCTTGTCCAGTTCTGAAAGTACAGGACGAGACCCTACAATATTGAACCAGCTTCCTCCCTTTTAGGAATTAAAAAGGAAACAATACATCTGCAGTGAGAATATCCATTGTATTGCAAAGCGGGAAAACACAAAACCGAAGAAATTGCTGGAGGAAGTGCATTTTTATATAAATTACCCATTTTGCAGAAATACACAGGCAAGTGTCTCCTAAACTAGGGGAGGACAGAAAAGAAAAAAAAACCAGAAAATGCAGGCTCGGCTTGCAACAATAGGGACTAATTGGATTTACTACTTGTATGCACAATTCAGATGGAAGCTACTGATTTTGTTTTATAAGCCTAGAGAAAAACAACGAAAAATGTCTTTTGAAATGTCAGTGATGTACGAGACGGAGGAGCGAGAGCAGACGACGCAGTGGCTCTGCTCCCTCCGCCAGATCATTCCAGTGCTGCTTTACATGAAGGCTCCTGTTTTAGAAAAGCAGAGATCTTTTTTTTCCTGCCCCCTAAGGGTACTAAAAACCTTCCCAGCAAAGGACTCAAAGGACTTCTTTTTACCTCAAATAAAAAGACGACCAAGTGCAGCTCATATGATGAGAGAGTTGTACCACGCTGTGCCCTGGAAAAAATAATACTGTTCTGAATGGAAAATACATGAACATTTCAAAAAACATGACTGCATAAAAGATGTCTGAATATCCTAATTCAATGCATATTAATTTAAAACAAATATTAATTAAACGGGCTACGTTGTAATTTTCGCCCCCTGAAGACTACTGAAGCCCTGGGGTAGGTTGTTGCCACGAAGGTGACTACGACGCCGAGGACTTGGCCTGCTCGCTGGGCCTTTTTGGTCTACGCGTCCTGAAAACGTGCTTTTTCGCAGTTGGTTGGTTACGTATTCAACATCCTGACGAGGAACCGGTCCCATCCGTGGGCCTCCGGGCAACGCGGGGGTGTTCACAGCCCAGGACGGGCTCCGCAGGTGAAGAGTGCAAAAATTGCAATATTGCATAGTAAAATTGCATCGTAAATTGCATCAAAATTGCATAATAAACTATTCTTTTTCTTTTTTGCTTTGCCAGTTGCTGTGCTTAAGCAATTAAAGCCCTTCTGCAGGCCATCGGCAGGATGGAGACGTGCCCCGAACCAGGACCCTTCCCCGCCTCTTGCTGCCACCAGCAGCGACAGCATCAGCTCTCGCACCACAAGTAGAGAAGGAAAAACCATGTTTCTCGTTTTTCAGCTGCACTTCATGCACCTGGCCAAGAGCTTTGCCAGCAACTCCACCCGCAGCAGGAGGAGGAGGAGGAGGACTAACACAGGTCTCACTCCCACCACAGCTGCAGGAAACTGGGCTGACGAGAAAGTCCTGGGGGAGCATAAGAGGAAGGGGGGGAGGCAGGTCCCAGCACTGCTGTGTCCAGGTGGGACTGTCTCATCCAGCCAGGGGCTTCCAGGCTGCTGAGCCTGGGGGCATCTCTGCAGGTGGGAGGGGAGCTGGTCTGTACAGTGGTCTTATTTTGGATTTTTCTGGGGATTTTGGAGGATGTGAGAGGCCCCAGGGGGTGGTGAGAGAAGGGGCTTGCTGCTGAGAGGAGATGTGCTTTGTAGGGTGTGTGGAGTGAGATAAATCACTGTATGAACCAAGTTAGTGTGTGTCCCTATGGAGATGGCTGTCTGCAAGCGTGGTGGACAGCAGGGTTGTGCTGGAGTCCCGGGGAATGAGCCCACGGGAAGGAACAGGTTCAGTGCTGCTGTTCAGCAAGCATCTCGCTTGGCTGCATCAGGGCTCCTCTCGTGCATGGGCTGACGTAGAGTGACATGACTGAGACTAACCTTTCCTAAGCCTTTCCTGCCTTTGGTGCCGGCTCTCCCCATGCTGGTGTGTGACTCTGCTCCGAGGAAGTGCTGGGCTCCGGGTGCTTCCCAGGCTGGAAGCCCTGCATTTGCAAACATGCTCATGGCTTGCCTGTGTCTGTCATTCTTCTTCAAAAATCTTGTGCAAATTATGGCTAAGCAGATAGCTGAAACGTCAGCTAATTCCATGGCAGACAATCTGACATCTCAGAGCATCGTGTGGGACAAGGATTCTTCTATGTGGAAATAAAATCTTCTCCAGTATCTTTTCTGTATATGGAAGAAAGAGTATGTTTGTGTATCTTACTTGAACCTGAGCTAGACACAGATATTTTTCATCCGCAACAAACTGTAGTTTTCTCCTTGCAGGGTTTCCTGCCATCTGAATGCCTCTGAGCCATCTTTCCAGTCCTGGGAGAGGTATTAGGACATAAGCTTGAGCTGAACCTTGCCTCAGGCCAGCTTTTCTCCCAGGCTGCAGGGAGTCTTTCTGCCCCAGCAGGTCTTAAATGTACAAAGAGAGATGCAGAGTGGAAGGTCTCTAACGTGTGTACACATGTGCACATAAATGTCTCAGGAGGGGCAAACTTTTACAATGTTACTATTCCTCACTTGGAAAAATGATATTTTATACTGCAACTGGACCACTCCTGGCCCATTGTGGAGGTTTTTAGGGCCAGATCCGTGGAAATGAGGAGGAAAGATGCTGATGGCAGGGGAACGTGGTGTCCAGGCACATGTGAAAGGGACTATTTGTTTTTCTTCAGAGCTGTCAGCCACCTGCGGCTTCAGAAGCAAGTGCTTTTTGCCTTAAACACTAAAACTGCTCTCTAGAGAGCAGCAGTGACGCCCTGGCTGCAAAGGGCTCGACTCCTGCATCGACTGAAGGGTCCCAAGGGGAAGCCGGCTTGTTGGGCGTGCGGTGGAGCAGGGGGGTGGCACGAAGCCCCTTCAGCCCCCAGGCAACTGCTGTTTGCTTTTCATTAGCTATAAAACAGTTTTTTGGTATAATGCTATTATGGGCTTGTTAGCATTAATTTCAGCTGTGCATTTTATGCAAATACTGGATGAATTTATAAACCATCCCTTCTTTTCAACTTACTATGGGATAGTTATAAATATCCAGACCAAAAATAGACTTATTAGGAAAGCTCTGCTCTCATTAGGAAGCTCAAGTGTGTGATGATTTTTGCATATCCATATATTACCTAGCCTCAAGAATTCCCACTGAATAACATTATGCGTGTGGCTAGGCCATGTGCGTTGCAGCAAGGAAATCTGGGAAGCAGCCTTGGGAAGCCAGGTCTATAGACAGGTACGGCCAGGCTCTAGTCCAGCTCATCGCTTAGGATGAAACTGAGACGGGCACAAGGTTGCTCACTGGAAGGGGACCAGAGAGCGATCTGGTTGTGATGTCCTGTTCGACACCCCCAGCGATACATAAGAGTAGTCTGTTTTATTCCCCCTCCACCCCCACATACTTGCAGATTTTCTACCTCTTTTCCTATAGCTCCTAGCCACAAACGGGGAGCTGGAGGTGTGTGCAGACGTGGCTTAGGGCTGGGACCTCTAAAAGTCAGTAATCTTTAATGACCTTGGAGGGAATCTTATTCCTTTCTCATCATGCATTTCTTTAACATGGTAAAGCATGAGTGTGGGAAATGCGAATTCCTCAAAATGTTATGCTTTAAGATTCACAAGAATAAACTTGTCTTCTCATTCTGGTATCAGTAACAATACTGAAATAGTACAAAAAGTGTAAGCAGAATGAAATGGAAACTGAAGAGTTTCACTGGAGACCTGTAGCTGCCTTGCCCATTCCGTTATGCATCTCAGTAGCATCAAGATCATCCCGGTCTTGTGCTGCCTAACCCAAACCTGAGTAAAATAGAACAGACTTTCCTCTGGTGTAACTCATGTCTGAAACATTGGGTACCTCACTGATGTGATGCAGCAAGAGCAGTAGCGTTGGCTCAGACGGAGATGTCAGGGTTGCTGCAAGGACAGTTTTCCGAAACCTCCTCTGGGCACTTATATTCCAAGGCAAGTTTGAACCCGTTACAGGAGCTGATCAGGGTAGTGTTTCCTTGACTGCTTCCCCTGTAGGCACTCTGCTGATGCTTTGAGTCTGTTTAATAAAAAAAACAACAAAAAAGCCCTTTTGAGGCAAAGCAATACTTGGGGAAATTACTCTCTTACAGATTCCTGACTGGTGGTTATTTGCAGTCCCTCTTGCACCTACTTATTTCTTTTGCTTTTCTCCCCTCTTAGTTTTTGGGCTGCGGTGTGGGTCCAGCCCTGAGCACGAGGCTGCGAAGTGGGGCAATGCCGCTTCTACACAACGTAGATGGGGAATCTATTCCTCTTTTCAGCAGGATCCTTCTATATATATATGTCTTAATGCATATGGGCTTATGATGGAAAAAGAAGAGTGGGGCTCGCAGGGAGCGACAAGCGGGAGAGCGGCAGCACAAGCCCGGGGGCTCCTTGGCCAGGCTGCCCTACGGAAAAGCTCTCGGGCTGAGAACTCTGCAGCAATGGTGCACGTGTGTATGTGCATTTAGCTGTGGATGTTGGCTGAGGTAGCAACGTGTAGTTTGTATGCAGACGGCCAAGGGCTGTGGGAGACAATATACCCTATACAGGTATTTTAATATATGTATTTTTAGTTGGGGATGTATATCATTTTAGAAGCTTTAAATCTTTTTGCTACTGAGCAGAGCACCCTGAATTGTTAAGGGATGTGTTACTACCTAAAATGTAGCTGTAACTGATGTGTTATTTTAAAAAAGTAAGTTTTGTCATGGAGCCACAATTTAAATTTAATTTTCCCCAAGTGAAGCATTATATGATGATGCAAGGCACACTTATTTGCAGCTGTCATCATTAATTGCATGTTATCAGATAATGTTGCACAGTGACTTCTGCAGCTGTGCGAGACAGGGCATTCGATGCACTGCTGGGAGGAGACTGAGCAGGAGCTTTGCTGAGAACCACGGTCAGAGGAGCACCGACTTCAGCATGAAACCTTTCACAGGCTGCAGGGAAACCTTCTGAGCAGTGCACTCGCATGATCTCTGGTTTTACTCTGCAAGAAAAACCAACCAAAGAAAGCGTGCTCATGCAGGAATGTCGTCTGGTGCTGTCAAGCTGAAAAATGTGCAAGAATAAATGGAGGACTTCAGGAAAGAACCCATTTATAACGCCCGATAGCAGTAATTACAGGCATGCATGAGACAACGCTTGTAACTTCCCTGAGATTTCAGGATTAGATAAATTCCAGAACTGCAAATTATTTTTTTATTGATCCGAGATATGTGCTCTTGTTCCCTGCAGCCTCACAAAGAACACGACCGCATGTTTGTTTTGTGCTTGACAGTTTTATATCTGCTTTTCCACCAGTCCCGGTCCTGGTGGCTAATGCAAGTGTGAAAGATGCTCCCATCCAGCCAGTGAGGAGAACGAGGAGAAGGTGACTTTTTTGCATGTGCTTGCCACGGTCAGTCTGAGGCACGCATCTCTGAATACTGATCGTTCAGTTGTCTATCACATATAGTGGTAGGGTCCACGTAGAAAGCTTCAACCAGGTGAGGCTTTCTATCAGACGAGCTCAGCACTGTCTGCAAGGGACTGCTCCTGCGGTCGTGCGGTGCCCCAGGTGCTGGGTTTGCCTGGTGGCAGCTTTGGCACCAGCCCTCGTCTCCAAAGACGGTCGTGCAGCGGTGCAGCCAGGTGAAGAAGACCTGTAGGTAGGTCCAACCTGCAGCAACCCTGCTTCGTATGGCCTCCTGGACAGAGAAAAGGCAGCTTGAGCCCTGGAAATGGCCTTGCAAATAGTGGAAAGGTAATTCTGAGAGTCCATGCAGTCCATCATGAACTGTATGGGCAATGCAAAATGCTTCATGGCAGCTGAGATGAGTGTTAAGGTTTCTCCCTGAGTCTTTGATGCTCCTCAGGGTGGCAAAGTGCAGCGTATAATCTGCTTAACGTGTTTATTTGGGTGCTGACTGGTACAAATTCAATACCTGAGCAGCTTCCCAGCAGCCTGATGCAGACCCTGCGGCTCTGGGCACAGGCGCGTGCGGTTTGCAGGGGCACCTGCAGCATCCTGCCCACTCGCACTCCAGGGCGTGAACGGGCTTTCCCCTCCGCCATGAGGTTTAACTTGCTTCCGAAGCTGACCTCAACTGTGTGCCAAATTAATGCACATTGTGCGTTATATAATGCAATTATACTGTAATTGTATATATTATAATATGTGATAATGTGCAAATCAAGAGCACAGTGAACTTTACAAAGACAAATCAGCGTACCTGCAAGCATGTTCTCCAGGCTTCCAAAGCTTTGGAAGCAAAGGATCTATGGGATCACATCTTTTATAAGACAATCTCAATTTTTAATTTGTGGTTTCTGAGAGAGCAGTACGGCAGAGATTATTTGTAGAAAAGCAAACAATACTTAGAAGCTTTCATGCAAGCTCTTCACTTTGTCTCATTCCTGAAAAATGCTATTGTCCACAAAGTAACATGAGAGAGACAGGGTGGGTTAAGGAAGCAATGTTAATGGAAAGGGTTTTTCCATGGGTTATAACACAGAAGCTTCCTTAGGTAAAAATGAGAGCGCAAAGAGGCTCCCAGCTGGAGGTCGGCAGCCTGGCAGAAAGCCCTTGTCCTGCTACCCCACCCTGCATCGCTTGAAAAGCGCAGACTTTTGCAGCGTGAACTGCATAGACCGTTATTGTTCCAAATTCTGCTGCTTTTTATGTAGTGAACAAATAGCGTAAACGGTAGGTTTTTATAAGTTCACCTGGGAAGTTCCCCCCCCCCCCCCCCCGGCCGCAAGGGCAGGTGCCGCAGTGCCTGCGTGGGGCTGCCGAGGCACCGCAGTCCTCGGGGCTCCCCTCCTGCCCGCGGCACGCGCCCAGCAGACCCCCCGCTCCAGCAGCCGGTGGGACGTCACGCCAAGCCCCCAGCAGAAGTGCAGGGAATGTCTAAGGAATTCAATGCATACATCCCACTTCCTTTGCCTATAGCTTCCGATGTCATGAGGAATGTCTGGGAAAGCTGTGGTGTCAGGTCTCGTGAAAGACACGCAACTGCAGGGGAGTTCTTTGTATCTTTAAAAGGTAGCTGCAGGTAGAAATGATTGTTTATGTGAACAGTGTGGGTTTAAAGAACAAGTGCATCTGAGAAATGCTGATACCGGCAGTGATGGGAGGTTCCTGGTGGCATCTACTGCAATGGCCTGGCCAATAATTTAAACGATCGGAGAAACAAAGCGGAGTCGAGGACCGAAGTTGTAGAATCCTGTGGAAACCCAAAATTCACTAAATAGGGGTTTGTGTGTCCTGGTCATCAATGAAGACAGCAAGGAGAGCTGTCCCTCAGAGCCTCAAAGCTCACGGATTTAAGCTACGTTGCTCTGTCTGGAAACTGCTATTTTTAAAATACTTTAGGGATTAACCATAGCAGAGTATATGTAAACCAGAAATATTGCTTCTAATAAGCCATATCTTATTAGGGGTATGAACACATTACATCTCTCTGAAAAGCTAGGATTTAGAAATGTGCAACCCAAGATTATAAAAGCGCTGAACGCGGCAAGCTGTTCGCTGCCTGACGACCAGGTAGTGATTAACTTAGATGATGCCTTTCGACGCAGAGCATTTTGCTGCCTAATGAACTTGTGGATAATACTGATTGCAATCAGTTCTCTGTCCAAAATTCACAAAATGATCGCTTTTTTTCTTTTGCAAAACAATTCAGAGACTTTAACCATACATATTCTGCAAACTGTCCAATGAATATTAATCTATCTGTAATAAACTGACTAATGAATAATTCTAGCTTCACAAAAATGAGGGAATTCAAGATACTGCAAAGTTAAATGAACCATTAGTGAAGTGCATCTTGTAAATACGGCAAATTATTGGATGTGGTTTCTGGGAATTTTCTGTCATACTTTTATTCTTTCCTCTGACCGTGTTGAAGATGGGCTTTAACTTTTTCTCCTTATCTCTCTTTTTATTATTTTTACTATTGAAATGTCAGGTGGATCTATATTTGATTACAACTGTTAAGGCGTGTTGCTAAGCATGAAAGACTGAAATACTACCATTGAGTGAAGGCAGGAGACGAGGAAATGCTGTGATAAAATAAGGGCTGTAGATGCTTGAGTTCAGATTTTGGACCTTTGTTACCTATGTAACCTAGGGCAAGAATTTGTTTCCCGTATAATAAGGATTATATTCCATTTCTTTGTTTAAAATTGCTTTTCTTGGTGAGAACATTTAGGCACCTCACTGTGTGAGCATGCTGCTTGGTGCAAGAGAGCTATCTTTGCTCAGGATACGAAGCAGTTCTGTGACTTGATTTTTAATATCAGATAGCTCAAAGCTTAACCAAATTAAGGTTAGATAACTAAAAAGAATGAGAAGATTGAATATGTTCATAAAAATTTCTGAGCTGAATTATTCATTTTTTCTCTGCACAGTACAGCATTGATGGGAGCACAAGCAGACTTAGCTCCACTGTATCATAGAAAACTGCACCAAAAAGGCCCAAATCAAGGTCAGGCCACAAGCTCAGGAGCTGCACTTGAAGTTCAGTGGTGCCACTTGGTAAATCAAATTGCCAAGAGCCTTCCCAGCTGTGTCCTAAGATAGTGAAGTTGTTATAGAGTGTTTCTTGGAGATTGGGATTTCCACCCCAGTCTTGTGGGTGCCATTAACTGTAATTTGTTATAGCTATTATACATATGTATTATATAATGTATGTAATATATAACTGATCCAGAAAAAGTGCTGGGAGATGGGGAGGAGAACCCTAAATTCACCCGGTCTCCATGTTTACTTAATGATAGTTGATCGGTCACTGATTTCTGTGGAGCTTCTGCCTTCAAGAAGTTTTGTATTAATATCATAGTGTCAAATAGCCTGTAAAGGCGGTTGAACAAGGTGCCAAAGATCTTCAAGAAGAAATGTTTCTTTTCTCTTCCCTCCTCCCCCTCCCCATGGTAGCTACTATGAAAATCTAGGCAAGCAGAGGCAGTTGGTTTTGGTTTATCCTAGTTGTCTTAGTTCATACAGCTACAAGTGGGGGTGAATGCCAGCTCCTGGAAGGCCAAGGGATTGAGGAAGATAAGGGCAGGGCTCTTTAATACCACAGTTTTCCTATTTTCCTCTTATTTTGAAATGTGTGCTGCTGCTGGAATAGTTGTGCTTATTTCTGTCAGTGAAGGCAAAATTAGTATCTGCCTTTAGAAATCGTGAAAACAGTCAAGCCATGTTAGCTTAGTCACCAACACTGCAGTGAAGAGTTCTTTAAACTGCTTCCTTCAAAATAAAAGATCTAGTAAATTATGAAAAAAGCAATCTTGAAGAAAATGTTTATAGCAGCTTGATGATTTATTCCCTAGGAACCATTCTCATCTTGACTCTTTGAGTGTTTTCTTATTAAAAAAATTACTACTCTAAACCATGCAAAATTTTTAGACTAGACAATAAAATCATAATGACAGTGGCCTACTTTAATCTGCAATTTTAAGCATATTAAAAACTAGACTCCATTTGTAGTTAAAGCTTTTAAAGCTGTTGTTATCCCTGATTATGGGAATATTTTTACAATTGCTCAAATTTCCACTATTTTTTGTGGAAGAATGTCATCTGAATGCGGAGGAGTGAATGGGGAAGAAAATGCACCATTTTCACTTGCATTGTCTAAGCCAATGACTGAGTGTTTTTCCTGAGTGAACGTAGATCAAAGTGGTGCTTTGTCAGCAAGTTACCTTTTTTCTTTTCCTTTTTAAAATGTTGCCTGCAACTTCCAAGGAGAGTTTCAGTGGCTGGAGTCTATTGATATTCATATAATTAGTGTTTCAGTATTGCGAAGGGTTCATCAAAATCACCAAGCCTAAAACCTCTGACTAATTAGAACTCAGCTGTATGAGAGACGTAAATCTGTTTCCTCTGAGAAATGAGGTGAGACATGAATCTTTCAGCTTCCAAACTTGGAATAGTTAAGAATTTAGCCATTTCCAAAAATATGCAAGCTGTATAGACTGATAAGGGTTGCTTATGAATAACATTACCCCATAATTCTCATCTGATGCTCTTATTCTTTTTCTGCTTTTGCTACAAAGATTGCAAAGTAGGTAACAGACCCATTTGTAAATTAAACAAGATAGTCCTGTAAGTTGTTCTAACATTTCAATTTGTTCTTCTCTTTAGACTTTAGGCTAATCAGGACCTGACCTTTTCCCTCAAAGCTTTTAAGTCCATCTCAGTGCTGTGGTGATTTCTGGGGGGCTGCTGTCCAGCTGGACAGAATAAATTGGCAGAGCGGGTCTGTACCTGCGGGCTGTGGAAGGGGCTGTGCTGGTGCAATAGGCTGTAACCATGTCTGTCCATGTGCTTCAGCTGCCCGCAGGACATGAGGAGGAGCATGCATGAGCCTTGAGAGAGACATTTAACAAGAGGCTGCAACTTCCACAAAATCTACATAAAACCAGAAAAATTCTTGCAGCTAAGCTCTGGCCATGTCTCCTGCAGCAGGAGCTGTCGTCACCTCCAAGTTTAGCCGCTTGCGTGTGGCTGAGGAGTCCAGGGAGGAATGAAACCAGAGCTGGTTTGTAGAGGTGCTTACTCAACTTTGCTCTTTTATAGCAAATTAATTAGGCTGTTATCAGGGGCGCAGCAGCAGGTTGCCATGTGAGTCTCGTGTGTGTGGGTGTAGTCCTGCAGGCTCTCGGCATCTTTTAATTACTAGTCACAAGTGTAGAAAAGTCTTGTGAAGATGTATGCCTTTGGAGAAACTATTAATACTATCTGGATGGAAGGCTGTAGGGAATATTTCCAGCTAGGTACTAGGATGCAAACCAGCATGAAACAGTCTCCAAGAGAAATAAAATCAGAAGCAACATTGCTATGGGTTTGAATCAACACTACGACAGCAGCAGGGAGAGAGAGAGATAACTCTCTCCCTATCTACATAACTAAAATGCTTTTAATTTTAACAATCTTATCAAATCTGGCTACCACAGAAAGGGTTTCAGGGGGTTCTCTAGCACTGTCAATATTTCTTTTCTCCATTAATGTTTTCACGTGCTCCCTTCTGAAAAAAGCCCCTTCTGCTTTCACTTCTAGTCTAGTCTCTCGTACAGATTTTAAATAAAGGTTTATTATTGTTTAAGAATAGAAAACACCAAATCCCTAGGCAAGCTCTGCGCCTGATTGAAAGTGGTGGTCAGCATGCCTCAGCTGTTACTGAAAATACAGATATTAATTTTCCAGCATATACTCATCAGAAGCTTCCTATATAGCCTCACACTAGACAGCCACATACAGTTCTGTAGCTTGTACTAATTTTAGACACTGCTGAGGTCTAAAAGGGTTAGGATTTTTCCTGAGTGTAAAATGCAGGATGTGGTCCATAATTTGTATTTTTTACTATAAAATGAAAAATTGCAAAAACCTGTCAGATTTGCCCAAACGCTTCCATGTGCATTTGCTGGGCTGTATCCATAGCACTCTCATTATCTGGTTCTCAGGTCGGTGCTTGCCAGCTGTGTGTGCGGTGAAGAACGCTGTACAGGTGTGTGCTGCTGCCCTTGAGTCTCTGATACCACTCTGCAGAAATTGATGGGACATCACCTTCTGCCTTCACGAGAAGGAGCACCACTCTAAAAGGCCACCACTATTTCATGAGTCTCGGCTGAAATGCAAAGATACAAGTTCAAAGACATAGCAGTGGGCTTGCACCCAACCAGAGCTCTGGGGACATCCCTTAATCTGGGTTTATTTGGGTAATCAGAGGAGTCTGATGGACTCTGACCCCACATTTCATGAACAACTTCTGCTTCACATGGATGGAGGGGCAGATAAGTCATCTAATATATTTTAAGATATAATATTTCCTCTGAAGATAGCAAGTGTCAACAACTTTGATGCTCTGAGGCTGATGTTTCTGGTCTGGCAAAGCAGCACGTAAATGGGATGTGAAGTGGTGCACAGTTAGCCAGAGCTCCTCGACTCGTCCATGGGGAACAGAGTCTAATGGGAGCGCTAATATTAACGAACACATTGTTTTGGGCCTCTCAGAAAAATGTAACACTTCAGTCTGCCCTGAAATGGTGAAATACTCAAATTACTATGAATGTTTCTAGGCTGTAGCTCTGAACACTGAAAACAACATCAAGTAATGTTAATTCTTCCCTCTAAGCTCAACCAGGTCACTAATTAGAGCAGTGCTGCTTAAGTACAACATTATGCAGAGTGTTGTGTAATCTTTGGCAATCCTTAAGTGGCACAAAGATGGCTAAAACTGGAGATATTGAACAGTTGTAGTGCCAGCATCATTGGCTGCCCCCAAAGCAGCCAACTTCTTTCTTTTTGCAACAATCTTCAGGTTATGTTCATGTAAGTGCAGACAAGTTTCTGTAGGCAATTTTTATTCTGAAGATGCATGTTAATTAATAAAAACCATAGTTTGTAGTAATGCCTAGTCTTAACTCCTAGGCTGTGTTTCTATGGCATTGAGTGTATGTAAGTCTTTCACTTCAGCTGAGAATCTGGAAGACCTGCATATTTTATTCTGTTGATGAAGACAAATTTTTCAAATGTTCAAGTGCATTAGCTGAATGCCTCTGAGTGCATTTCTTCAGGAACATCATGATAAATTAAACTGGCTGGTGTCAGACATCAACATGTGCAGTTGATCAGTACCAGGTTTCAGATAATGCATAGAAGCAATTCACATACGATGATTTTGCATGTGCAACAGCTAACGTTATTTGGGAATTAGTGTACTGTTTAATTTCAGACACATACAAGGCTAATAGTAAGAAAGACTCCTAGTAGTCTAGAAGGTCGTCTAATGTGAGTGCTTTGGGCTGGGGGAAAAAATCCAGTTTTGCCCAGCCTTGATTCCTTCATGTAAGGAACACATTCATTTGCAAGGTCGTTTAAAGTTTGTTGTTCTTCTAATTGTCCTTAATAGCTCTTCTATTTTCGTTCTTTTCTTTCCTTTATCTTACTGTTCTCATCTATTTAAGTATCCCTCTTTCTCTTCCCTCAGTTCCACTTATACTTTCTTACCCTTCTTGACTGTTCTTTTTCAGTGTCCTTTCTCTATTTCTCCTTATGTTACTTCCTGCACGTTGCTTTTAAGAGCCCCAAAGGGGGAGGTGGGGGTCAAGGTGGAGGTGGTTAGTGAGAGTGAAGTTGCATCTGCTCCTCCCTACTTTTATAATTTGAGCAGAAATCTGATTTCTCTTGCTAGCCTTGAATTTGGAAATGTCTTCCACATCCTTGTAATCAGAATAAGATTTTGGTCCTGCATGAAGAGGGCTGAATTCATGTATTAACCTTGCTGTGAATTGTTGACCTTCAGCTTGTTTAGCCTTGTGGTGGGGCTCCTGTCTGTTTAGTTAAAATTTTAGAATATATAGTTTAAAAAACAACACTTGAGCGTGAACCTGGCAACGCTGCCTGGATTTGCCCTGCTCAAGCGTTGGTTTGACATCGGTGGAGCACTTCTGGCAGTCTCCTCTAGCCAATTCTGTAGTGCTATCGCAAGGAGAAAGAACAGGTGATTCAGAATGCTTGTCTTAAAAGTTAATGTCTATCTCTCCTGCAAATGCAGCTTGACCATCTATGGAAGAAATATGATCTATTTAATTCATACTTCAGACTCTTTGCTTTCAACGAGTACAGCAGTAATGAATCATCAACCCTAGAAAAATATCACTGATTTGATTAATTAGCACTTAAAACAACTCTTGAGATAGGAAACTTTCAAATGCCGGAAATAATGCTGGTATTTCGTTTGTCCTTTCACTGGCCGGATTCCTAAGAAAAACTCATGATTTTCCTGGGGATTATTTTCCAGCTGGTCCAATGTAGTCTTCAATTAGGCCACCTATCAGACATATCATGACGCACAGATTAGGAGGGAAATTTGGAGGGAAGTTGACTTCAATTGGCAGAGTTAGTTTCTTTTTTAAACTAACTTTTCTAGTTTAGAAAGTGTGGGATCTCTTCAGGCTGGGCAATGCATACTTTCATTTTTTATTCATAAAAGGTGGTATCAAATTGTTTCACTATCCTGAGCTATATCCCACTCTGCACTCCTGCAAAGTTTCCCATTTCAGCCATCAACAAAACTGCGTAAAAGCGAAGGGATAGAGCATCCCCCAGCCCTCTGCAGGAACTGATCAGGCGCCGCTTGGCCCCATGTGCAGGATGGTGCTCAAAATTGATGAGATGTAGAGGAGAGTCTCTGCACAGAGGCAAAACACTTCAGAGCTGGCTGCGGTTGGAGGCAACTGCCTGGGAAATAGCTCTGCTATGTTCAGACCTACCAAATGCACTGCCCAAATGGACTTAGTATGGTAGGAAGGCATTTAAGTGCAAGTTGCTTGTGCTACAGAGTGAGAAGTATTACATGTGATCAAAATCCATGAATGTTGGAGGACTGTTTGAGTGTGAAAGCTCAGAGATACCTGTAGGCATCTCAGCAACGATCAAAGCACTAGCAACAGGCGTTGATGTCTCTGTGTAGGAGCATAGAGAGAGCCACTGAGTCAGCTGGTGGCTTAGGCGTGAACTTGGAGATGGTCTCTGCAGTGGAGATGGTCTCTGCAGGGTCACCTTGAAAATGCTCTGGGTCAGATGTAGCCTTGTTGTCCCCTGGACAGAGACACCCCCCACCTGACAGTGGTATCCTGTAGGTCACTGACAAGCTGCCGCATAAATTGTCCTATTGCACAGGGATTATGAATGGTAAAGAATTAACCAAAAAAAACCCTAACGACTGGGCAACCTGTTGCAGAATTATGGAAGACATTATCCCAGCCTCTTGCTGCTGGCTCCTTCTCTTGCTTTGACTTCTCTCCTCCTCTGTTTGCACTTCAAGGCTCTTTCAGACTCTACTGGACCTGACCTGTGTCTTAACTGGTTTCTTAACTTTGTTTTCACACAAAACCCTGGCTTACTGTGGGCGAAATCTCATGGAAACCTTGGAAGCAGCTCTCAGGTTTCTGGTGAAGCTGATGAGCACCATGGTTGGGAGTATTTCCACATCAAATTCTCATATCTGTGCTCTTACACAAAGTCTTGGAAATCTGAGATGAATTGGGGCCTATGAATTTCATGAGACCTGTGAATTCACTTAATGAATTCCACCTTTCTAGAACTTAAAGCCTGTGTCTGTTTTCTAAAAGGCCTTAGGAGAAAATGTGTCTTTGTTTTGTTTAAGAAAGGACATGTTCTGTGGTAAGTTAGAACTTAATCCGAAAACAAGCTATGGTATTATCATTGTATAATATAATGTTATTACATGTTACATTAATTGAGGTATGTTAACTGGCGATTAGTCAAATGCCCTTTAGTTGGATAAATAGCATTAGGGTACAGGGAATAAAGCCTGACAGGCAAGTGGTACCGATTTCTTCTCTTCTACCTTTGAGTTGTTCTACCTACAGAGCAAATCGGCTTTGCATTTTATGTTGCTGAACTTTATATGAGCTGTTTTCTGTAAATTGTGCCTCTGGGATATTCTTTGATCCATGCTGCTTATGTCTTATTGGATTAAAACTACTTTAATAACTGCATAAGGCTAAGTTTGGATTAAGGAGGAAAATTAATGCTATGAGGAAAGAAATAACAGAACTGATTGTGTCTTGCTCATCTGACAGGCAAATCGGACCAGCAAAATCTGTTTGTCAGAGTGCAGGGGTGGCTGCAATGTGAATTTTTGTGGTGTTTTGCTGAATATCACTTCCTTTGTTGCATTAGCTACCAATAAGTGTTTAATAAATGTTTCTTAACCTGCCCTAAAGGGGGGTGAGGGGGTAAGAGGCTGGCCCATGGTGACAGCAGCCAAGGCTTGCTGTGGTCCCCACTGTGTTGCCTGGGGGGCCAGGAGTGCTGTTCCCTGAAATCCTACCCCTCGGGGCTTCTGGGGATGTCCAGGAAGGAAACCTCAAAAGGGCCAGGAAGCTAGGCCTGGTTAGCCTTATAAATTACTAATAACATTCTATATATTTCATATATCTAATGTAAAAATACAGATTTTCTTGTGTACTATGGCCATACATGCACTTGTAAGCTAAGTGATGGTTTACAATAGGCATCTAGGCTCTGGATCACTTTTAGCTGCAAGCTATACAACTTTTAATTTTTCACTTCTCTGTTTCAAAGCAGTAGTCCCACATTTGCATGCTATTTGAGTGAGACTAATAGAAAAATCACCTTTCATTTGGAGAATTCATTTCACTTTAAAAACTAGTTTGTATTATCAGAACCGGCTTAGTGTGAAGATCAAACATTTTTTCTAATAGAAGAGGCTTCAACAATAAGGCCATAACATAAAAATATTGCATCAATTAATTTAGAAAACTTGTCTGTGGGAGAGATGCATGTGATATACGCAGGTCTCCGCGTGAGTCGGAGGCTTCACCATGGCAAATGCACTAATGCTTGCCTTGCCTTGCTAAATGTCATCAGGATTCAGCTTTCACTGGAGATTTGCTTCGTTTCCAAATCATTAGCAGCTAATTTAAACTCGTCCCTTGTAGAAGCTTCCAACATAAGTTCTCTGTCATCTGTTATGACTAGCAGTTTGATTGGATCTTATGATTTGGCAGTTCTTTTTGGGAAGATCCCAACACAAATCTATACTGCTCAGGAAAACTACTTAGAATGAGAGATTATAGTAATGTGCTGATATTCTTAGGCAACAGAAACATAGCGGGCTTGGATTTCCTCAGAGCTGGAGATATATATTCTTTTATTCTGATTGTGCTTTTCATTCTAAACTTGCCCAATAACTGTATGGGCCCTGGGTTTTTTCCTTGGGCAGTGGTGTGATAGGTTTTAAAAAAGATGCTGTACCAGGTTATGCCAATAGTTCATGGAACTCCTTTGTTTCAGGAAAATTTAAGCAAATTTGCTTAAATTTGTCAGCATAATTGTGAGGAATTAAAAAAAAAAAGTGAGGAAAGTCAGTGGAAAAGCTCTGTCCTTCCATGTTTTCCTGCATTCAAGGCATGCTGGTGGAATGAAATGAGCCCAGTTCCTAAGGAGAGATTACCCACCTAAAGATCATTCCCTCGCCCTGGTTGTGGTGCTGGCCCATGCTGCAGGATCAATGGGAAAACCCGATTTCTGACTTCATCAGATCTGCTTTGTTTCAGATTTGGTCCGAGTGTAGAGCTGAAATCTTCATTCTCAGCTGGCAGCGCAATGCTGATGTCGTTACTGCTAATGAAAGCACGATACAGGTGAGGGGTAGGAAGTCTGGGAAGAGAGAGGCAGCAGTTCACTCACAATTAGGAGAAACATCAAGAACCTGAAGAATTCTGCATGTTCTCTAAGAAGCAGCCCACATGCTCTCACTTCTGTCTTCTGCCAAACTAGATCAAGTCCCAGACTCCTTCCCTCCCTTTGAACTTTCATGATAGCGTATCTAGATGTCTGGGTTTGGTAGCAGCCTGTCTTGTCATTTGAGAAACCTGGATAAAAGCCCCTCTATTAGAAAGGAGATGATTTCCCTGACAGCTTTTTGTATGGACAGGCCCCAAACACGAAGCACACCTCCATACGGCTACACAAATATTACTCCTAATATTTTAGGCGCTATTACATTCATCACCATCCTCTCCTCAGACACGAACTCTGCAGTCAGATAACAGCACTCTACCTTCGTGGCTTGGCGATGGTGTTTGATCACTGCGCGAAGCGATGTGCATGTGAAAGAGAAAGCTGTCTAACGACAAAGCCCTGATATGAAGGATTGGGAGATTAATCGGGCATATCACTTCTGTTGTAGAAAACAGCCAGTTTCTTTAAAATTAATGGCTCGGAAGACTTTCTAGCAGTGTATGGGTTGTTTTTTAATACCCAACCGTTTTCAGCAGACTTGCTCCAGGTGTGCAGTGCATAGGGACAAGTTTGGAGCAGCTCCAGGTCACGCAAAGAGAAATACTGGTGCTGCTGGGGGCTCAGCTGAGGAGAGCTGTAGCTTGTCCCAGGTTTGGGTTGGACCCTGTCATTAAACATAGGAAGTTCCTCTGAATATGAGGAAAAACTTTACTGTGAGGGTGACAGAGCCCTGGAACAGGCTGCCCAGGGGGGCTGTGGAGCCTCCTTCTCCGGAGAGATATTCAAAACCTGCCTGGACGTGATCCTGTGCAATGTGCTCTAGGTGACCCTGCCTGAGAGGGTGGATGGATGATCTCCAGAGGTCCCTCCCAGCCTTGGCCAGCACCCAAGAGTGTCCTGCTGGCTCAGGGGAGCCCATGGGAAACCTTCCTGGCCACTTTCATCCCCTTGACTCATACTTGCAAATAACAGCAGCCCCCTGAAGAAGTTATGAGAAATGCAATGTTTCTCCCCCAATGGCCCATCAGTTCAAATCTTGCTGTTATAAGCCAAGCAGTGAAAAGAGAATTATTTTTTTTTAAAGCCTGCCATTACTGGTATTCAACAAACAATAATATAATCAGAGCAATCAAATTTTCAACTACTGTCAAATTACTTCTAGAAGATGAAGGCATGAAATGTTCTGTGCTTCTGGCAGTTTTTACTACAGAAAATGAACAAATTGGAGAGTTTGATAATGCATTAATGTCACCATTATTAAGTAGAGCTGTAGGAAATTCTACATTTCCCTGCCATAGGGTCTGTGCAGACTTCTCGATGTTTAGAGCATGTGGGTTTTCACCTTCGTTGCTGCATAAAAATACTGAGCTCCTACATAAAATCCTGAAGCTTCATAGCAGCATAGGAATACTAAATTTCCTGTTCCCACTCAGGGAGAGTTTGAGCTTAATTTATGGACTGGGGAGTGAAAAACTTCAGTGACTGTCAAAACAGAGGAGATTCTGGCGACTGCACCCCATTGCAGCTGCTGAAATATTAAACACAGTATGAAGGAGTGTCTGTCCAATTGCAGTTAAATTTTTGGATGGCTGCAAAACTCCCAAAGAATGAAGGAAAAAAAACTTTGGTCATTTACTTGTCAAAACTAATAAGTATGAACCTTTCCATCTTTCAAGTATATACCAAGGAGCAAGGAGAGGTAAAAAAGGAAACAAGGCCTCAGGGGTGCTGTGTGAGCAGACAGGCTGTGGTCCAGAGTGGGATGCTAAATTAGGATAAGTGGAGCGGCTGGAAGAAATGTTGTTCACGAGATCAGCAATAGGGATGCCTTTCTGCTTCGTAGAGAAGGGAAAAATAATTGACAGACTTGAAGTGAAATAAGAAAGCTACTTATGAAAGTAATAGCCAAACGTGGAGACACTGCAGAGGAGTATAAAAGTGGCATTGAAATTACAGGATTTTTTTTAAGATGTGGATAGTTAAAATGTTAGTTGAAATGTTGTGATACCTAATGTCTATAAATCAGTGCAGAAGGCTCAGACACGTGGGAGTTTATTAGAGGTGAAAACTCATTCACTGCGTGATGCAGCACAGCAATGTCCGTGTGCTTCCCTGCATGGATAGGGACAGGTAGTTCTTCTCCTCTGAAGACCTTAAAGTGGCTTCAAAAAAATGCAGTTAGGTGTTTTGGTCTGAGAAGTGGAGGCCAACATTTGTGGGTAAATCTTGAGGTTCACCTCGTGTCAGGAGGGGCTCTGGCTGAAGCTTACAGGAAGGAGGTGCTGGCTGATGTTGGTCGCAGCTGGAGGGTGCTGCTCATCTAATTCCAGTTGAGTTTGGGGTTTTCTTGCTTTTGGAGTATTTTTGTCTTTCTCCTTTCCTAGAGAAAGAGAGCTGCTTTATTTGGCTAGGTAGGATAAAATCCTCACCTACAGCAAGCTGGTTGTCTTTGCCAGAAAATTACCTTATTCACCTGATGAGAAACTTTGAGTTGTGCTGGCTCGTTACCATAACTGTAATAGGATTTTTAATGGGAGAACTTGAAGGGCAGCTCACAAAGTGATTCACGTCATTGCCAAAATGGATAAATAATTCTTCAGGACCGACATCAAACTCTCATGGTCTGCTGCCTGCATTATTAAAAAGGCTGGCATCTCACCCAAACATCTGTATTTGGTGCTTTTTTCCTTTGGAGAATTACTTGGGCACCCCTTCTGCTCCCCACACCGTGTCTGTCCCTAACACAACGCGATGCACAGAAGACTGAGGGGCTGGGGGGGTCTCGCCCTGCATTCGTTGGGGGTCTCAGCAGGAGACACGCAGAACTCAATTACCAAAAAGAAACACTGTGGAGGATATAATTGCAGTCTACCAGCAGGACCCTCTTGAATTGATTACTTTTTTCCCTTCAGGAGCTTGCACATCAGTTGAGCTTGGCTTTCATTAAAGTACCTCTTTTTCTTGCAATTTTCATCCGCTCAAAAATATCCTGAAAAGCAGCTTTTTTTTTTTTTTCTTTACTCCTTAGTAGAATAGCACTGCCGGCAAATGCTTAGGCTATTTGTAAATTAATCTGAACAGCAGAATTTTCTAATGAGAAGAAGCAACTCTGTTATTATTAGTCTCCTTTAAAAACAAAAGCTAAAGTGGACAGTTTTCCCCACCTCTTACCATCTTTTCAGTGAAGAAAGGTTGAAATAAGTGCGTGGTGATACCATGTACACAGTTCACCCCCACACACACCCCTTTCTCCCTGGCTTCATGCCAAAGAGCATGTTGCAGTATCCATAGGAGCCAGAAGAGCAAGTGGACTAGTGCCTTCACGCAACCTTGTCCTGGAAAGGCACTTAGAAAGCTTTAGGGGGGGCTTAGCCAGAAGCCTTTCCCTCCCTGCAAAGGGAGAGAAACTTGCCTTTGCCCTGGTGGATTTTATGCACAAGAAGTCAAGAATGAGGCTGTGGCCCTGGCCCGGAGCTGGTTGTCCTGTCCCGGAGCTGCGGGGCTGCGTCTTCATGTTCACGCTGCAAGAACAGCAGTGGCAACCGCGTTGGGATTATGTGATGGCTTTGATGCAAGAATAAGATTGTTTCTGGGCAGTCCTATTAAGTACAAAAATGGGATACTCCACAAGCCACCTTTTGGGGGAGTGGGGTTTTTTTTCTTTTTCATATAAGAATCTTTACTCTTGGCTTAAATTAACAATCCTCAAGAAGTCTGGAGAGTTAAAACTGCCTTACAAGGTCAGACACAACTCTTTAAAAATATTATTACTGCTCAATAATGAGCAATACTGAGATGACTAGGTGCGTATCCTTACTGGAGAGCTGCACTAGCTGATTTTTTTTAAGCTGCTTAGAAATTCTTCTCTGTCCCTGTCTCCTTTTTCATGTTCCTATCTTCTTATGAAAATCCAAGAACATATGCATTTCTACATTAAAAGTAACTATTCCTTTCCCTATAGGGGAAGAAAGTAATATTTTGGATTTTGTCCCAATGACTTCTTAGTATGTATATCTCTAAAACATGCTTTAATGTTTTTCTAAGAGCTAAGCTTATAAAAATAAAGCCGGGAAGGTGTCGTTAAATTGGATGGCTGAAAGAACAAAGAACATTGCTTAAAGAAAAGGAACTGATTTGTATGCAGTAACATTTAGTTTAATGATAATGATTAGCCAGATATACTTTGGACCCACAAATTCTTTTAGGTGAGCTTGATATATATTTATAATTCCAGTATATCAGGCACAACAGAAGTAAGTGTTCTGAAGCAAAATAAGACTTCTAAGATATTGCTAGCAAGAATTCAAAGGAAAAGTACGTGTTTTCCAGGGGAGGAAGAATGGAGGGTTTTTTCGTGTGTATGTTGGGGTTTTTTTTTGGGGG
The DNA here is from genome assembly GCF_036370855.1 of Dromaius novaehollandiae. Classification (NCBI taxonomy): domain Eukaryota; kingdom Metazoa; phylum Chordata; class Aves; order Casuariiformes; family Dromaiidae; genus Dromaius; species Dromaius novaehollandiae. Next base: position 48,536,087 of record NC_088103.1, on the reverse strand, counting down.
GGGAAGGAGGAGGTTAGAACTTTGATCATGTCTAACAAATGGAGGAAAAATGTAGATGATTTTATGAAAGATTAAGCTGCTAAATATCCTGTCTAATTGTATAAATGAATGAAGAAAGATTATCTGGTTCTATCTTAACTAGTGTAAACTCCTTGGTGTATGGATTTCTGAGATAAGAGCCTATAGAATTATTTTTAGAATTGTGAAACGGATCTCTTTTTCTTATAGACATTAAGATAGGAAAAACGAATAGAAAGTAACAGAAATTTAGCAGCTGGGTATTGCAAGAGTTACCACTGGCTATCCCAGTAAGTGCTGTGCATATTTATAGGCCTCCGGGAGGATATTAAAAGGATTCTAGTTCTTCTTACAATAGTCCCCCCAATTTGGTTGAACCGGCCCAAAACGCTGTCACTCGGGCCTGTTGAATCTCCAAGATCATAATAAATGGTAAATAAGATTCGTACTTTTATGGGGTTGAATTTCATCTACAGTGAACACAACAAGTGGCAAAGCTGTGTTAAAATGTTATCTTGTGAAATCTTTCAAAACAGAGGGTTTGAAAGGTTTTGTTCTGGGTTAAAAATGGCTCTGCCATAACAGAATTTGTCTGTGTGATGTCAAAAAATGCCTGTGCTAAGTTCATCTTGTAAGGCTACATGTCTTGAGTGGCTTTGTTTCTCCCATACCTGACAGCTAACTTTGGCATCCTCAGTGCATTTTTCTGCTCGGGGCAGGCAGGGAGAAGCTGACCAAAAAGGGCTCTCGACGTCAGCTAGCAGCCTGCAGGAAAACTCATTACGAGATGAGCGGCTCCACGGACCACTTTTGAAAATAGAAGTTCTCACACAAGGAAGATTATTATTCAATAAAATCATCTCTTCAAGCAGCAAACAAAACATAACTCAGGCTTGTGACATGAATGACACTGTGAAGACGTGTCAGCTGGGAATATTGCCTTAAAACAGCAAGTGCATCTGCCCTGGCTGAGAGAATGTGTGCTCTTTCTGGAGACTTTCTTCCTTAAAGCGTTGCACAGAAAGAACAAGAAAACAGGGATCAGAAAGTCTCTAGCTAATGAGGGAAAGAATGGAAGGGATGAAATAATGCTGGCTTCTGCTCTCTGGCATTTACTTCTAACAGCGGAGGTGTTGTCCTTTTCAACTGAGCAAAACATAAGTTTTGATGCTGGTAATGTTCAACCCAAAGAATGAGATACGCAGCTTAGAGATCTCCCTAGAGAACAGTACATGTGTTTACCTGGTATGGACAAAGATAAAATATCAGCCCTTAAAGGGTTTTTCTTTTTAATTGACCAAGGTGTCGGGATGTGAGGTCAGGCCAGCCCGTGAGGAGGAGGAAGCCGGTGTGCATCTTCCCCTTGTCCGCAGCCCCGGAGGGGAGCGACCGGCTGCGAGAAACAAGCCGGGGTTCGGTTAGCGGGGGCTGCGGCGGGGAGGCAGAAGGAGCTGTTTTGTGTTAAAGCAGCGTGTGGGGGGAGCAGGGCGGGGGTGTGGTGTTGGAAGGAATCGTCTGAGGGGCAAGCACGGAAAAGGGGATGTGTGGGAAGGAGCTGCTGGTTGAGGGGCTGAAAACTGGTGGTGATGCACAAGCACTCTGCAGAGCAAGTGGTGATGCACAAGGGAAAATGAGAAGGTCAGTCCTCCTTGCCATCTCAGAGGAGGAAAAACAGACCTGAAAATAAAGGTTAACATGACAAAACTAACTTTGGAGAGAATCTCTGAGGCAGGGAACTGACGATAGAGGCTGGCTGTCAGGTGTCCATAGAAATGTTGTAGTGTTAAAAAGGATTCTAGTGACTGATCTTGAGTAATGGGAATTATTTTTCATATTTGCTGCTGTTGTCAATGGTATGTACTGGGATATGGCACTGCAAGGAACTGCAAGCAAAAATGTACACTTGATGAGTTTATCTTTACTTTTCAGAGTAATTTACCTATAAAAACCAAGGAAAAAAGAAACAACAATGCAATTCTATCACTTGCCATAAACTTTCTCAGTCTTAGGACTGTATTGAGCACTTTCTTTCTGTCTCTTGAAGGCCATGAAGTTGTGCCCGTGCACATGCAGCTTTTTGGAAGCTGGCAGGGACATCAGTTGTGTCTTGGTGTCTGACGTTCAAGTTTGTCTGTTTTACAAGCCAGCTGAATAATTTCTACAGTTTTTAACATTAGTTCCTTCTGAGCAGCAAGGTTTTTTTCTTACTAAATAAGAAAATAACTACTTGTTTTTTCTTTCCCTGCACTAATTTAAAGGCTGAAAGCCACAGCTCAGTGTTGTTCACAACTTGTGTGAAACGTGATCAATAATTCTCTCTTCCTTGAGCATTCAAGAACCCGCTTGCGAGTCCTGATGAGCAGCTCCTCTGCATATAATGTTAGCCTTATTGCTTGGCGTGATGCAGAATTGCTCGTTTTGTGCTGGACTGTAACCTGAAATGACAACTGCAGCAGCAGACAGTGGATAAAGTACAGCTTTCCCCTTTTCTCCCAAGCAGAAAATGTGGGTGTCTTCCTCATGAGAGAATAACGAGGAAATATGCTATGACTGACCTTTAGCTGTTGTTGGATGTGGGGTGGTGGGAGGGCTGGTTAATGGGTAGAAGCCTGTAATAAAAGCAGGCTCATGCAGCAGAATCGGAAAAGGACTGTTATATTTAGGCCAGTCCTGTCTCATTGAATCTTGTTGATATTTAGTAAAACTTGGCATTTCTTGTTAGTTGGAAGAAAAAAGAAAAGGCTGACGAAGACACTGTATTTGCTATGCTGTGATGGATAATCACCTTAAAATACCAGTCCATCTTTTGCCTGCACCCGATGTGAATACAGCAGGATGAGGCAGATGACTTTTGAGGCATATCCATGCCCAACGCGCGAGTTGAGCGAAGCATCCCAGATTCTCCCCACCTCTCCTCGCTGTCAGCTGCGAGCGGAGGAAGCTGCAGCCTGGTCCCTTGCTCCAAAGCCTGTGCTGCCAAGGCAGGGAGCGTGCAGCGCAGCCAGGCTGGCAGAGGCGCTGGTGAGGGACGCGGTGAAGAATGCAGCTCTGCTCGTAGGCTTCTCAGTTGTCATCCAAAATTACAGGAGAAGCGACTAGGGGTGCAATAAATGGCCTAAGTCATAAGTGGAAAGCAAAATCCTCCTGGAAATTGGTAATCAGCTGGTAACCAAAGGTAGCTGCAGTAGGGAGAGGCTGTGGGAGCTGTGTCCTGAAAGCCTGGTGCTATGGTCTTTTGAGAACGGAGCAGAACGCGTTATGCTTGAATGATTGAAGAAACATCAGGAGATTTAATGTTGGAGCAATTAAATCCGAAGGTTTCCAAATAGAATAGTTAGTTCTTTGTACGCTTTTTCTGTAATTTAACACCAATATTTCCACTTGTGGTTCCCAAAATGGTTTTGGAGATAAGTGATCTGGTGTGCTGTCTCCATCACTGAATCCAGAATAATAGAAATATTATTTAAGAGCAATGGTCTGCGAAGAGAAATAATTAGGTAACCGCAGTGTGGTAAAATTACTACAAAGTGGATAAAGCTCATAAAAATGAAATTGCTTGGCTGATGAGACGAAGTTTTAAACTTGTAGCAGGCTTTGACGTAACCATGTTAACACGAGGAGGTAAAATATCTAATTAAGAGGCTAAAACATGTATGTGTAGCTTGGAAAAACGTGTAAAAAGTAGAGGTAGTAATAATTTTCCACTTTATGGTGACCAAAGCGCTCACGATTCACCCCCCCCCCCCGCCATGTATTTTAAATAACCTGAGTTCAGCACACCAACTGTCTCATAATGCTGTCTTTGCAGCAAGCCCTTCGAAGCAATTCGTGAAAACAGTGTGTAGGCTGATGATAATTAGGTGCCGTAGGAAAAGTCTGTCCTTGGCATGAAATATTACTATCTACTCACCAAGTGATCTGGCGTGTGTGATGTACAGCAGTAGTGTGGTGGGTGGGTGCAGCACCTTTCAAACACTCCCACTTGGTATCCAGAACATCGTTGTGGGATATCGCGTCGGCATCCAGAATCCTCCCCCTTGTTTGATGAATGACATAATCACTCGCTGGAGATCAGCAGTCGCTACGCATGCTGGAAACAGCGGGTCCGAAACAGAAAACTGTGTCCTGTGGGCAGCTCTGAAGCCTTGCTACGAGACAAAATGTGATGCATGACTACTACAGATCATTTCTAGCCAATTTTAAAGCTGACCACGCTTTTTGGTTGTTTTTAATGCTACCTGCATTTCAGAGTTGCTCCTATTTGCAGACCATGTTAGAAAACAAAACCAAAAAGCCCTTCAGTTTTGCAAATATTTATTTATAAGGGTCATCACTGAGTTTGAATAAAGCAGGTTTGGGAAGTGCCTTGTGACTGTCAGCTAAATTGCGAGGTTGTTCTGCTGTTTATCTCATTAGTTAATTAATGCAGTGTTGTTTCTATGTCTTTCCTAGAAAGCTGATCCTTTATGAACTGAGGAATAATCAATAACATACACCTGGTTGTTTAAGAGTGCAAGTACTGGTATGAAGACTTCTCCCAACTTCCACAGGGGCCACAGAACGTTAAAATGCTGAGTGGCCTACAGCAGCAAGAACAGGCTGATTTTATATCCCTCTGGGGCAAATGCCCCTTACTTTTGAGAGTAAATAAGAAAGTTGCTGAGTATATGACAGGCTGCTTTGCCGGACTGCAGCATCTCCTGCCTGCCCTGCTAGTGCTACGGGATGTGCAGATCTGGCTACTCCTCTTCATCTCTTATTCATAAACTAGCTAGCAGTGGACACCAAAAAAGCATTTGAATCTTGTACTTCATAGCCTCCTGCTAAGCTTTCCGCAAGAGCATTCATCTGACTCTCCACAAAGCATCTCTTCAGAGTAGTAGGTAGATGGGAGATGGCACCATCTGTTGTTTATGCTGTTTTGGCATCCACTGCTTTTTGGCTAGATGTTTCAAGCTTATCATGTATGTGTTTTGCCGAAACTCATGAAACAGTTAATTTGTTAACAAGTTACTATGAGTGAATTCATTGATCTGATTCCCCTGAGAGGGCTCAACATTTCTTCTGAGCCACCTGAGTGTCATGCCCAGGGTACCTGAACGGCATGAGACACACACAGCGGGGCACAGCACCACATCTCTAGGCTTTCAGTGATGGATGAAGGATGTAAATCATGAAAACATTCTTCTTCCATAAAGTTAAAACCAGACACCCCTACTGATTCTCTTTTGGGATGTTCTAGCTGCAATCTAACACTTTCTCCAAACCCTTGATGCCCACTATGTGCCTCAATATTTTGGAGGACTAAGAAGCTGCAAATCTGATTCAAAGAACATTGCATTTCTGCAATATATTCCCTCTAAGAATCCATAGAATTTTTCTAGAAAATAAATAACTTATGAAGAGAGAAGTGGGGGGACAAGAAAATGTGTCTTTTTATGCTGTATTTGGTCAGCTCTGACTATTACGAGTATCTTCCCATGGAAAACTCCTAGGGCCCTTCTTCAGCATATGGACCAGCACAAACATGTTCTGGAGGGTCAGGCAAGAAGTTCTACATTGGTCTAATTTTAATGTTCCAATTAACTGCATACGAAAATGATTTAAAAATATAATTCAATTATCTCACAAACAGTACCTGGCCACATGAACACCCATCCGTGCAAAGATTCATTGTAGATTTTCTGAGACAAGTTTATTGAGAATTGGCAGTTCTCAGAGGAATAGTGTTAGGACATGACGGAGGATTTTTTGGCAAACTAACGTAGCCAGAATCTTCCCACAGCACACTTGCATCACCAATGCTCTTCAGCCTTCACAGCATTTGAGGGGAGGTGAACATATGTGGCGGGGAGGAAGCTCCTCCCTGATATCTATTCCCTGACAACACAACCACCTCCCCGACATCAGGGAGAAGCTCCTTTCCCTTCATATAATGCTTTCCCAAAGCAGCTAACATGTACTTTTCAATCTCATAGACTGACATATGGTTCATGAGGATAACAGTGTTACCCTGACTATATTGCACATGTTCTAGATGCGTATTGAAGATTCCTCTTGCATGGGTTTTAGCTATCCTCATCTGATCGGCCTTGGTGTAGAGGGAAAATAGGTTGTTGCATCTACAGCTTGGTCAATCCCAGAGCAGCATGGAAACATTTTGGACTCATTTAAAGAAAGGTCCAGAGCCCAGTGATCTGAACCTGCTCGCTGGGATGAAGGATGTTCAGAGGTGGATATCTCCAGATACCTAGATGCTTTTATGCTTCTGCTGCTGTGGGGTGGAACTAAGAATGGCTAACTGGGATTATTCAACCTGACTACATAAAAAGCAAATCATTCTTCCAATGATTGTGCTCTTTTTTCTTCAATTCATAAAGTAAAATGTGCCCAACAACTTAGTCTCTTGTGTGCCAATAAATAAACCATTTTAAATATTTTTCTTTGTTTGAACCCCCTTCTATTTTTTTCTTAACTACCCAAATTTATCATCTTGCATGCAAAATCTTGCAGAGCTCTATTCTGGACTGTGATTTAGTTCTGTTTTTAAAGAAAAAAAGCGTATTTGACTTCTGAATCCAATATGATTAGAATGAACTTTGGATTTTAGTAAACAAGTCCAGCTATCCTAGCAGTCATGGTTAGAGGAGTTTGCCCATCGCCTCCGTGCTCCTGCTTTCAATTTACAGTGAAACTGCAGCGCAGTGATCTCTCATTTGTTTTCCCTTCCTAAATAATCAGTGTGAAACATTGGTATCGATAACTCCATCTTTGTATAAAAATAACTGCCTCTTAGAATCTTGTATAAATCACCGGAAAACAAATTGATTGAAGTAAAATGATAAGGAAATTCATATTTTACAGTTTAACTGTAGCTTGCCAATTATTCATCTTTGTGCAGTCAGGTGCTTCTCTGATAGCTGTCCAAATTGCCCTTTGGATAATCTAGCACCCAGCAGGGTTAAGATTTGCTATAATCTCTCGATGTGGCCATTAAGAAACCTGGAAACAGGCAAGTTTGAAGACAGAGGAATAAGGGAGTAAATGGCTAATTAGGAAATGTGAAAGTGTTAATGGAAGAGTATTCTCTAAACTTTTCCTCAGTTTTTCCTTTGAAAACTCCTGCTTCACCATATATAAGAAAGCAGACAGGTAGAAGGAGGCGAGGAGTAATTGCACTCCATATTCAGCTAGAAAAAATGAAAATCATGCATTAAAAACTCCCAGTTCCACTGCATGCATCCTCTGAACGGCACTGGCCTGGGACATACGACCTCCAACGATCATGGCTCACACGGCTCTAGCACCGAAAGGCAACGGCGTGCAGTCAGAGATTAGGTATTCCATACTGCAGGAATAGAAGCAAAGGTCATTTTGTTTCAGGATTTTCTGCTTGGTTTGATGTGTTTGCTTTGAGGAATTTGTTCAGTAAGGGATTGATTCATGCTCTGAAAAGTCATGGAATCTGTTCCATCATCTGGCATTCACATGTCCTGCATAACTCATCCTTGGGCACCAGGCATTAGCAGTCAAATAATAGGAGAACCTAACAGTTTTAGATGTTGGGGTTTAATCCCTCTGTTTAGGCACAGAGGTAGCCACCATTTCCAAGAAACAGGATTTGTCAAAGCTTTAGATGAGCTGCATATGAGAATAAAAATAGCATCTGTGACTGCTAGCTGGAATAAAAAATGTAAGGACAATCAATCCTCATGCCACAGATTATAAGCTGATCACTAGCTGGAATCAGCAGCTCATTTTCCTCCTTAGTATACTATTGCAAAATTAGGTGCATAGTGGGTTTATTTCATACGTTTGTGAAATATCTGCTATTTACCGCTGCTGGAAACAAATAACTAATGCAGCAGGTAGGGATTAACCCACGAGACAGACTATTAGTCTATGTTGTTATGAGAAAACTGAACAGAATAATCACCTAACTGGGTCATTCGTTTGGCTGGGTATTTTGACAGTTCTGCTCGGGAAGAAATAAGAGCTCCTAAGATGGGGTTCCTGATTGCTCTATTGCTGTGAGCGAATCAGGTGTTTCAGCACCTGAAAAGAAAAAGCTGCTTAGTTCATGCTTGCTTTCTCACACAGTACAAGATACTTAAAGATGGCAGATGAGATTCCCTCTTCTTGTGCCAGCCCCTCTGCAATAGTATAAAATTACGAGCTTAACCTAAGAGGCAGGCACTTGCAAAGATAGCTAGAAAACTCATTCCCTGGGACTCTCTGTGCTTAGATAGCATACGAGAAGCATGGAGAAATGTATTTATTAGGGATTTGCTGAAGCACGTAATTCTGTGGAGATGCTGGTCAGTGCGAACATCTGCAGGGGACTTTGGATGTTGCCAGCCCCTACATGGCTCCCGAGGGACAGCTGCTCTCCCGGGCAAACACACGTGCACGGGTTCATACATGCGATTATGCATATACTGCTGTATAGGGAATTCTACGTAACGCCTTCTAGAGCACAGACCTTCTAGAGCACAGCTTGCTTCATGTTTATTATAACAAATTAAACCTACCCCAGGGATGGCTGCTGTGCTCTAAAGGATAGTTACGTTATCTCTTTTGTAAAGTAGTTTGGTGCATTACCACTAGAAAGTTCAGTCATTACCCGGCATGGTCTCATTTCATAAAAAGACAACCTCAGCCTGAAGAAAAGTGGTTGATAATTTCCTCAGTACGAAATTCTATATTCTAAGTCTATAATTTAGATCTTAAGGAAAGGGATCTCTTTTCGAATGCTGTAGACCCATTTTTCAGACTTAAAAATGAAGATGATGAGTCTAATCCTTTGATTTCAGTGCTAAATTGGCTATTTGGTATCTAAAGTATGCTTTGCGGTATTCAAGTGCTAATATGTGACCAAACATTAGGCTTATTAACTATCTTAGATGCTTTTTTTTTCCCCCCAAGGCACTTCCAAGTTGAAATTACAATGGTTGCAAAAAGTTACGTCCAAACATTTCTCTTTTCTTCCACTATGGGCTGTCTTTGAATTCTCCCTTTTGTCATGTAAAAGTGAAAAATAGAAATGCTCTGCTGACATGAGAGGTTTTTACTTTGGCTGCAAATTCCAGGCTGGTACACTGTGTACGTTGTCCGTTAGCTTCATGGCAGAGCGCGTCCCGTGTGGGTCGCTCTCGAAGGCGGCTGCCAAGCCTGTTTCTCGAGGCCTGCGGTGAAGGAGGCTCCCCCAGGAATCCTGTTTCCCTCTCTCACCCTTGGAAAACTCCTTCTACAGCCAAACTAGATTTTCCTTGCTACAATTTAAGACTATTGCTTCTCGTTCTATCCACCAGGAGCGTGAAAAACAGATTAATGCTTTTCTCTTGTCAGCGGCCCTTTTGCATATTTATAGATTATTACCATGTCCCTGCTTCCCCTTCTCTTTTCTGTTCTTTAGGCGAAGCAATCCAAATATCAAGCCAGCTAGCATCGTTGTCATGAATTTCCTCTAGCTCAGAGCACTGGGGAGAGAGTCCTTCAGAGTCAATTAGTAGTGTAGCTGGAGCGACGGGAAGGGATCGGGGCTGAAATGACAGCTGGGTTACCGTACCATCCTCTCAGCAATGCAGGCACATCAGGCTCTGAGATGACAGTAAATGCTCCTTTGGTTCATGAAAATGTGTAACGAGCTTGTCAGCAGAGGAAGAATATCATTCTCAGGGGCACTCCAGTATCATGAATTTTGGCATGAGCTCCACGAGGAACTGGGAACTACCACAACCTCTGTGTCACTTTTCTCTCAAACGCAAGGACATCCCTTCATTGAAAATACGAAGGTTGGGCAGTGCGCAAGGCAGGGGTGTGGTGACCAAGCCCCCTACCAAAGCTAAGCAATCTACTGCAGATATTTTGGTGAGGGAACAAACAACTCGTGACAACTGTCACTAGATATACTGCTTAATACTGTCTTGGAAGACGCTCCGTACTCTGAAGATGAGTATGGCACAAGACTTGTGAATACAAGCAGGGGCAGCGAGTCCAAAATACGAAAAGTATTTCTGAACCTCTTCACAGAGTATGGCTTCAGAGCCAGTCTGCGTGCAGAGCTTGTGACCCCGATGCGCTCAATACTGTGCGCAGGTTGTAGGAGGGGTTTGCTTGTCCTGTCCCTTCCAAGGCTATAGGTGGGCTTTTTCCCCAGCAATGGTGTTTGTTTTCTGAATGCTGTTATTAGGTGCTTTTGTTTCGGCTCTAGCTGCTCGGGCAGAACTCACCACCACTGCCACTCAATGGATCGGCCAGGAAAAGCAGAACGAGCAGTGTAAATAGCCTGTTTTTTAAAAGTAATCAAGCTTGTTGCTTCTGCAGCTATCTCATCACCTACCAGGCTGTAGAAGGAAAGCACTAATTTGAATCTCTTGCATATTGGCTTGTTATAAATCTGCCACACAATTAGGCTGGATAACGGCCAACAATTTCCCCAGGTCCAGAGAGGAAAAGAACAATAATTTCATTTTCTTTAAGTGTAGGAAGAAGAAGCCAAAGCAAAAAAGCAGCTGATGTTTGTGTGCGTGTGCGTTCAGCCAGGCTACAGAACATGTTTCTATCGATGGGGGACTGTTCTCTGATTTTAACTGACCCGAGGGAGCTTGGACTTTCTGAAGTCACATTGCATATGCAAACTTTCCCATCTAATATTAGTAAAACATTTAATGAGAAAACATACTGGTAAGAAGTTATAACACACACCCCCACACAAATTCTGGCATTTAACAGTAAGTAGAGCCTGGTAAGGATATTCCATGTGGAAAATAACGTGTGTGTGTGTTTCTGGTGGTAAGAGAAGATAAACATGAACGACAGCACCTCGCGGGGTGTAGGCAACTTCGAGGAACGTTCTCTGGGTTTGCTGCCTGTTTTCTCTCCTGTGTATTCAAGCGAGCCCTAGAAGCAGCTTTATTCACTGAGTATCCTTTCTGTGGTCTATGTGGAGACGCTAGCCAGCTCCAGATTAAAAAGGAACATGTCTACAGAGGACAGTAAGAGGAAAAAGCAAAATATGTATAAATACATACATGTCTCCTTGGCTTGGTAATCTGTATCTGGTAAATCTTAATGCTGACAGGTGAGGTTTTTCTCAGTCAGGGTTGTAGCTCAGATGTCTCTGCCTACTCCTGCTTCTCTGTGCCCTCGCCATCCCTTGATGAGCCTATCTGACCATTTAATTTCTGAAAGAGAAAGGAGGATCCACGTTCGTCTCTCTTGACATAGGTCCTGGCTGAGAACAGCTGCGGAGGATGGAAGCAGTGGTTGAGGCATCGTCTCACCGGGTGCCGCATCTTTGGTAGAGGCTTCCAGCTATGCCACGAGGGTGTTGCTACTGCTGTCCGTGACTGGACTGACCCGCATTTCACCTTAGATGTAGGTGGCAAGAGTATCTTTGCCCCAGTCCCACAGGTGCACTGAAATACAAGTGCATCTTTGTATTTACCCTTATGATTTTGATCTATTAACTGGTGCTTTTGCTGGTCTGAATAATAACACTCTGATTTTTGCTTTAAATAATGGAACAGATGTTCAATTTAGGATAGCCTATAATAATTTCTGAGGGATGAGGTTATTCTGAGATGAGGCAGAACAAATAAACAGGAATGGAAATGTGTAGTTTCAGCATAGGAAATAAAGTCTCTAAGAAACGATCTTTCTCCTGGACCTTAAAGAGAAATACATTCAAAGACAGTTACGGTCCTTTCAAGAAAAAAAAAAGAAAAGTAATATTGTCAATGTTACATATCTTGGAAAAAATGTAAGTATCTCACTGATTTGCAAGGCCGTACATAGAAGAGGAGAAAATATGCCTCCTTGTGCAAAGGTGAACAGACACAAACAATTGCAAACTCTTCAAATTCTCCTTCAACCTGTTTCCTCCCAAAATAAATCTTCAGCAACTAAGACTAATAAAAATACAATTTGCTACTTTGCTGTAATTTTCAGTATTTTATAGATGAACTACTGTACTTCAGACAGACTACTTAGGGACTACTGCTTTTCATAGAGAAGAACCATTTTTCCTTTTTTTGTCATTATATTTCTGTTTCTCTTCTCATTTACATTAATGTTTAACATGAAGTGATTCTTGCGTTTAAAATACAGCCCAAGCAGTAAAATATTTAGAAGTGATCTTCTCTTTATCTGATTTCTGTCACTTTGTAGATTGCTCAAATCTGCATTTCCCAGTGTCTCTCTGAGTATAATTGTAAGCAATGTATTTTCCTGAGCTTGTGTTTATCTACACTTCATATAATAATTTGATTTCAAAACTTTACCTTTACTAAGGTTATTCACTGTCATTAGAGATCTAATTCGTTTGCACACAGAATAAAATTAGAGAGGCTGAGGAGGATATATTAATTTTTAAGACCGGTACAGCTTTAAGAAGTCTCGGGTTTGTCTATGTACGGCTGAATAGATTTGATGTAATAATTTTTCCATCACTTTTTGAGAGTTTGGGAATTTGGTGATTTACAAATTCAGGAGTTAGTGCAGCTGGATATTTGCTTTTTCTCGCTGTGTGGCATTTGGCTCGCCATTATGATGAGGAACTGGAATAATACTGGTGGTTTGGCAGAGAAATGTAAGCAATGATTTTTGAACTGTAAAGCTGAAGTGTTCATATGTTCTATGAATTCAGGCTCAGCTTATTTTCTTATTCATTAATTTCTCTTAGAGATGCTGGAAGCTAGAATGTCATTAGTAGTCTAGAAGAGACTCGCTCAGCTCATCGCCTACTTCAGCAGTGGAAGGTGCCCCCTCTTCAGAGGGAGGAAAAACACGCTTACAGTTTTGAAAATATGAGGGCAAGGATCTATCCTGACCTCTGCTAAACACCCTTTTTGGGGAGGGAATAAAAAAGAAAGCAGCTTGCTAAGTTATGACTGAAGGCATGGAAACCATGGGCTAAATCAGCTGGAAAAGGAGGAGGTCTTTGCTTGCCACGTGAGGAGTTATTTACCCAGGGACCTGCTGACCCACGTCTGTCTTTTGCTGTTAGCAGAGGAAGTTGGTGGCTATTTTTCCTCAGTTAAATCATCATACTAAGTATGATATACTCAACCGCTAGAGCTCACACGTGACCACAGCGTAACGGGCAATATCCTACTCTGAAGGTCTAATTTTTAATGAGGAGCAAGTAATGTTATCAACAGTGTATTTCCCAGCTTGGAAAAGCCAGCAGGTAAGCCTGGCCAAGGCGGGCGGCTGGCGCGTGCCTTGGGAGCGGTGATTGCTTTGGGTGCTTTTAGCAGATAGTGCCAACAGAGGTCAGCGCCGCACCGAACACCCGCTCCTGAAAATGCCTTTCTCTGGCAGCCGGGACGGCAACGGCTTTGTCTTTTATTCCGTGTGTGACCAAATTAGTGTTCTCAGGACTTCATTGCCGTGTTGAAGCCAGGAGAAGAGGCTCATTCAAGGGAGCGCCCGTGGGATGTGCAAGCCTGGCACCCGCAGCTGCTGTGCTTGGAGCACTTTGCTATGGTGCCATACGTGTCATTTGGGCAAAGGTTTGAAGATTCAGAGCAGGGGACAGTGCTCAGGTCAGGCGCTGCTCCATCATGTTGCAGGTCTCCTCCGAGCACCGTTCTCCAGCTTATCCCTGCCGAAATCTGAGCTGGGCTGTAATAATTCATGCAAAGGCAGGAGAGACTTTTCCTGCAGGGGAGGAAGCACCGAGACGCAGAGCTGGTGTAAAATCCTAATCAGTGTGATGTGTAAAGCTCATTTCTGTGAGGAGCACAGGAAAAGCAGCACCCTGGAAGCATGGATGGGTAGAGGGGCCTCAACACTTGCGACGGGTGCAGCAGGGCCAAAGCTGCGGGATAACGGCTGATTCGCGAACCTCTGCTTGGGAAAAGCGCCTTGAAAACCTCAGACCGTGTGGGATGCTCGTTTTTTATTAAAAAGGCATTTTGCCCCTTCGTCCCCTGCCAAAAAGGAAAGCTTCAGTGCAGAAACGGGAGGCGACTGCCCTATTATTTCGTGTAATCTTTTGAAGGGGGGCAGAGTCCAGAGCTGGGCAGGCTCTTCTGGCACGGCTGAAATTGCCTATTTTTGCTACCCCCCCTCATGTCTCCCCCACTCCCTCATCTCGGCTGTGGCCAGGGGCTGGTGCCCGCGGGGGCTCGCTGTGCCCTGCCCGGCCCTGGCTCCTTCCCGAGGGCAGCCGGCCCCCAACAGCCCCTTCCCTGAGGGGAGCCGGCCCCAACGGCCCCTAACGGCCCCTTCCCCGAGTGGAGCCGGCCCCAACGGCCCCTAATGGCTCCTTCCCTGAGGGGAGCCGGTCCCCAACGGCCCCTTCCCCGAGGGGAGGCGGCCCCCAACGGCTCCCCCGGCCCCTTCCCTGAGGGGAGCCGGCCCCAACGGCCCCTAATGGCTCCTTCCCTGAGGGGAGGCAGCCCCCAACAGCCCCTTCCCTGAGGGGAGCCGGTCCCCAACGGCCCCTAACGGCCCCTTCCCTGAGGGAAGCCGGTCCCCAACGGCCCCTAACGGCCCCTTCCCTCAGGGGAGCCGGTCCCCAACGGCCCCCAACAGCCCCTTCCCCGAGGGGAGGCGGCCCCCAACGGCTCCCCCGGCCCCTTCCCTGAGGGGAGCCGGTCTCCGGCGGCCCCCAACGGCTCCTTCCCCTCAGGGAACCGGCCCCCCCCGGCCACTTCCCTCAGGGAGGCGGCAGCGCGGCGCCGCCCCCGCGGGTCTCCCCTCAGCGCCGGGGGGGCGGGAGCCGCCTCAGCGCGGCCCGCGGCCGCCGCCTCCCCGCCCCGCGGCCGGGCGGCGCCTCAGCCGGGCGCTGGGGCGGGGCCTGGCGGCGGCGCCCCGCCGCGAAGTGGAGTTTGGCTCGGCTGTGGCGCCGCTGCTGCCGCCGCCGCCGAGCGTGGGGCGGCCCCGGCGCGGCGCCCCGTGCCATGCAGGATGCTGCCGGCTCCCGCAGCCAAGCGGCCGCCGCTGCTCTGGCCCGTCAGCGCCGAGCCCCCGGCGCCGCCCTGGGTTTGGATGGTGCCGGGCGCCGCGGGGCTGGTGCGCGCCGCCGGGCTGCCGCCGCCGCCGCTGCTGCTGCCGCCGCCGCCGCCCGCCGCGCTGCTGCCGGCGGCGCCGGGCTGGCCGGTGCCCTGCGAGCCGCTGCTGCTGCCGGAGCCGCGCGCCGCCGCGCGCCCCCCGCCGCTGCTGCACGGACAGGTAACGGCCGCGGCGCCGGGAAGTTTCCCCGCCGTCCGGAGCCGGCGCGGCCCCCCCCGCCCTGCGCGGCCCTCCGCTGCCCTCCGCGGCCGCGCAGCGCTGCCCTCCGCGGCCGCTAGAGGTGCCGGAGCCCGGCCGCGTTTCCCTGTTATTTGATCCTTATAAACATTATTTTATTCATTAGCGATGAGCAGGGAGGGAGGGCAGCGAGAAACCGGGCTTCGCCAGTGAGTATTAGCCAGTAACCAAGCGCCCCTTGGCTGCGAGGCTCCTAATTTATGGATTTCCAGCGCAGTTTGTAGCGTCAGTCCGGTGCGTTGCGTGTCCCTCACCGTGTAACGCCTGGCGAAACAGAAAAACGCTCCCTGGGTTGGGGTTTTGCATGCTCATCTTTCACAGGTTCCTAATTACATGGGAAACACCCGTTTGTTCAGCGTAAAATAACGTCGTCAATGGCCTTTTATTTTCATTTTTCTCCCCGAAGTGGATCTTTGGAGCTCATTCTCCCGTCATAGGATTTTCCCCGTCGTCCAGCGTGGAGTTTGTTCCCGTTTTCCCCCCGGTGTACGCGTCTGCTGTCCCGCCCCACGCCGGGAAAAGCTGGGTGGACAAAAGGCTGCCTAACTGCAAAGTAAGTCCGGTCTCGGTGTCTGGAGGTGTTTTTAAGGCTGATGCATGCTCTGAAAGCCGAGGAGTGTTGCAGGCAAAAGGGCATAATCTGTCGAGCAAAATCCTATTAAGGAATGCTGTAAGGAAGGGTTAATGAAGAAGGCTGTTTCAGTAGTTATAAATCTTCAATTTTCCAAAGTTCTGAAAAGACTATCTTTAATATTTATCTACATTATATTAAGTAAAATTTTTATTATAACCTCTATATTATATTAAGTAAAATCTCTTATTATAACCTCAGAATGTGATTTTGAGAGCTTTCTCTTCCCCTTCTATTCTCAACACGTCTAGTATTTTTTCCTCAAAAAAGGGCTACCATGGATGAAATTCTGGCACCGGCAGCGTCGCTGGGAGTTTTGCCAGTTTCATGGGGGCCAGAATTTCCCTTACATCAGCTTGGGCCTTTACTTTGCCCGAGGTGATGCCCGTGTGTAAATTTAAATAATTAAAATTAGGTTTTGTTATTTTATCCCATCCCTCCCTGCCCCCCCCCCCCCCCCCATCCCCATCCCCATCCCTTGTCTCTCCAATTTAGGAAAAGACTGAACTTGCCATATTGCAGCCGGGCTTGTTCCGGAGTAGTTATGTCTCAGACACACTTGGCACGATCTATTACTCTCTTTTTGCGGTGCTCTACAAGCTGATTAGTCATGTTAAAAGCCTGTCAATTTGGAACTGATCAGCTAACCACTACCTACACTGCTTGTGGAGCATAAATCAATCTCCTTTTGTAAGTTCGTCCCTGAATTGAGATACTATCCATATCATAATATTGAGTCAAAGATAGGAAACTCAGAGAAATAAAAATGTGACCACATTATCTTCATCCTTAACATTATTTTATGTGTTTACATTGGGCAGATATATTTAAATAATGCGTTTGCTCTGGATTCAGCGTGGATACATCCTGAGGAATCACGAATCTTCCAGGGAAATGAGAAACCTCTATTAATGACAAATCAAGTAGCTATGGCTATAGCTAGGCCAGCTGCTGCCTCGAGGCCTCTTCCCACAGTGGTGTTGGCACCTCAGCTTATACCAGGTCAGTAACAAATAAATATTTACTTTTTTTAGCTATTCTTACCAACTCCCAGAGATGAGTAAGTCGTTATCTAAAGTAAGAGTTTCATTCTGTTCATATGAAAAATCTTTTGCTGGAATCTTGATTGTAAAAAGCTTTTCATCCTCTAAATTATTTTTAAAGAAAGAAAAGAACATGTATAATTATAGAAGGCTGTAACAGATTCTCCAGTAACCAGCTGTCCTTTTCCAAAATGAAGGGGCAAAACACCTGCAGGACACTTGGTATATTTCCAAACTAAAAGATTTCCAGTGCAATTCGTATGTATTTCTCTTCAGTTGCTAATTTTAAGAATTTGATGTGGTCTGTGTAGACAGCTATTAGTACAGAAGAGTAATTGATCCATCAGCTCATTAAAACTCAGTTATGCAAGACAATATTCGTGAAATAAATTTCATTAATCTGCACAACGCAGGTATGTTACAGCTGTTAGTGGAAAAATGTTTTTAGTCTTACTGCTTAGCTTTACCCTTGAAAAGAACAGAAAGTATACCGCTGTAAGGATGGATCTATCTATTTTTGTATTACTGTATTAATTTGAAATGCCAGTTGTCTCATAGAAAAGGTTAGGAAGTAAAATGCTACTGATACTTAAACTGCCACCTTATATTCTCAAATTCAAAATCAGACTATTCTTAATGGCTTGCTGACATTGCTTCTGCATTTCTTAGATCAAAAGTGACGTTCATTCAGTTGATAGCAAAGACGCTGTTACCTTGGTTGTTGTCTTATGAAATATTTCTTATTTAGAAGCACACAAGACTTTCTTACATTTTTCCAGTTATGCAGAGATTCAGTAAGAGTGTGCTGGAAGACATCTCTTTACTGTTTGGGTTAATTTGCCACAATGATTAATTAGCAGTGAATATTTTTCAGTGTTGAAACACGCTGAACGACTCAAAACCTGTATTTTAATGTCTTTAACGGTACTTTACAGTAAGCTGCATTCTGTGCTTGCCAGTGTTACTTGATGCTCAACTGTAGTGCGGTTTGGCTTTCTATTATGAATGATACCGAGCATAAATAATAGTGCCATAGGTTTAAAAAAACAAAGTAATGCATTCTTACCTGGATATTATAAGGAATATTTGAGCTGTGTTCCCATATAGGACGTGTTGTTCAAAGTGTGTTTTAATGACGAATGCCATGGTGAGGGAAATGTTGTACATCCCTGAGCGAATGCTTTGCTTGGTAGACAGGTTGGGAGTCTGGTAAATGGTAAACTTGCTTGAGTGTGCTTACGCTGGCTGTAGGTGCCATTTCTGGTAGTGTATGAGGAGGACTCCATCCTGAAGTGTCAACTCGGGCAATATTCATAGTGAAACCGTGTAAAGAAAGAGTTTGTCTGGCAGTGGATTATGAATTATTTATTGTGGGTCTTTCAAGCCCAATTCCAAGTCTGTGATCGCTAAGTTCCAGAAAAAAACTAGGTTGTTTCAAAATAAGTGCTTTTTGGTGTTGTCTTGTTTTGTTTTTCTTTTTTAAACAAAATCTGCCACCCAGTCTGTTTTGGCCAAAGAGATCTTTGGATGGATCAAGCTGGTGTAGGTCCATTTTCTTCGTTTCTTAGTCTCTTGCTGTGAAAGGTTTCTGGTAGAATTACCCTGAACATGTTTTTTTCTGCTACTACAAAGCCTCTCTGCTGTTACCTCTGTCTGACCTAGCTCTACTTACCCTTCAGACTGAACCTAATGTGCAACCCAGTTACTTTGTTGCTCGTTTTGTCTTTCCTCAGCCTCTGCTTTTTCCCTTCTTTTCCATGTTCTTCATCACTTTCTCTCTGTTGTATAATTCTGTGCCATGCTGTGCTTAGTCACCCAGCACTGCAACGTACCATCTTCATCCGAGCCTGCAGGTGCACATACTCATGCTACGTCTAACTGATCCCTGAGCTTAAACGCTTTAAATTCTCAGACAGCACTTGGTCATTGCAAATTTTACAGTGACAGTGAGTTTCTGTGGGCATACCATTCCTTTGTGCATTTATAGAAAAAGGAAAATTCTCTCTACCAGTTTTTGAGAAAATACATTGATTTTAGGGTTCCTCCTGAGTGCAGCTTTTCCAGCTTCTTGAAACAGGTTTATGGTAGCCACTGAAGTCATGTAAGATAAACTTCTGGATCTGATCCAGAATATCCTTTCAATGGCTCTCGCCTTATGTGAGTCCTGTGTTATCGAAGTGACAAAATGTCTTTTGGGAAGATAGTGCTACGATCATGTTCTTGCTCCGTGTGAGGCTACTGCAGATGGGCCTAGCTGGAGGAAATGGTCAAGCTGATGCTAATCAAATCACATCCCACATGGTCTGCAGACTCTAGAGGTTGCGAAGACAAGCGTGTAAATTTATGACATTGCTGCAAGAATGCGAAGGTGTAATAGCTTTGAACCATAATCAGAATCTATTTCCAGACATGCTTAAAGTTTTGAAGAAGTGTTATGGTAGTCCTTGGACGATTTCCCATATAATCTTTACGCTTAATATGAAGATTAATGAAAATACTGAGGGCAGATTACATAGATGGTTTAAACTGAAAACTCTATAAGCTTTTTGCAGACTATGTGACTGCGTTCATTTTGCAAGCATTTTTTACAGGACAGTTTGCCTTCTGCAGTTATCAGTAATGATACAATTATTTTCTGAATTTATTAGCAATGTCAGATAAAGGAATGAAATACTGGAGTTTGGTGAACGGCAATGCACGTAATTGAACAGCTGGAAGTATCACCTGCTGGAAGGTGTTATTTCCTGTAAGGAGAGGAAGCTACTATTATTCCCTAACACAATACAAAACATAAAATTATATTCTTATGATTTTGTATATCTAAAGCGAATAGTGTTTTAGTTTCTCACCTAGAAATGATAGCTTGTTTTATTTCTATTGGCTGCTGTATTTTTTTGTGAGGAAGGCAGTGTCTCGATATTTGTGCAAGAGAATGTACAATGTAGTAGAAAAAAATATTGGTTCTCTCTGCCATATGGCATGAAGTCATGGTTGTTTGGTTGTGAGTCAGCTGTGCCCACATCTCCTATGATATCGCTCTCGTCCCCACTGAAGAAGAGGCAGGCTGAAGCCAGAGTGGAAGCTGGGAGGCTTCCTGCGAGAACCGGGTAATTTTTTCAGACCTAGCTCTTTGTTTTGCACTGAATTGCTGGAGTTTCAGCATGGAGTTTCCTTTGGGGAGAATCGTCCAGAGGCATGACTTTACCCTGGGGAAAGGGTTGTGTCTCTCCACTTGTGTTCAGCACTTCCCAGCAGAGTTGGTGGCCTGCCAAAATTGTGTTATTGGAGCATCTGCAGGGCTACTTGGTTGTCCCATTCACATGAAGGCTGTAGCCCCCTGATCTCAACGTTTAATGCTTTTATGATTGTCAATACCGTTGAAGCTATTTTAAAGGTATCGAGATCCTTGCTTGCGGTTTGGCATTTCTGGTTCTCGAGAGCATTGCCCACAGTGATTCCTTTTAAAGCAGCGTGTTCTTATTAGCATGTACAAGAAGGTTTTCCAAGGAAACCTTGGAGAACAAGCCTTTCATCTAGTCTTCTGTGAAGGAGGGATCAAGGGATATAAATAGAAATGTGTTGTCATCTCTTTCTTCGCAAGGACTGCTCTACAAACCACCGGTTACATGGCTGGTGCTTAGAACCAGCACGAGCAAGTACCGAAGTAGGCTGCGGTGGCACCGTACAGTGCAAGAGCTGGTGCATCGAGGGGGAGGGAAGGTAGTATCCTGGTGGGGTCAAAAGCAACTCGGTGCTTTTATTTTGAGATAGTAGCTTTGAGCCTATAGCCCTTGAATTCCATCTGTGACTTCTGCTCGCTGAAGGGTGACCGTGAAATGCAAGGTTAGTTAGGCAGCGTCTCTTGTGCAAAGTCCCGTAATTCCTACCTTTTTGCAGGGATTCTCATGGTCCCCAAACTTGTAGGCACTGAAAATGAGCTAGCTTCCTTGATAATACCTTTTCAGTATGTTTTGGTGTCACACCTAACAAGATGTGGGCACTCCAACAAAACTAGTTACATAATGTCTTTATTCTACTGGGTTCCTCACTGAAGGCAACCTTGTTTAGATGAAATTCAGAACAAAATGCTGATAAAAGTTGCACGAAGATTCCCCCCCTCTCTGTCCTGTTTCTTTTTTTTCCTGGCAAGCATAAGGACGAGAGCATCTGCATTTTGTGGGGAAAATATGGATAATTAAGAATTTGAAGGGGAGAGTCTCGGACGGTGGGAAATAGTGCAGTCAAGGTGAAGGAAGAGAAGAAGCCGTTCCTTGCCGGGCAAAGGGATGACTGAATGAATGAGACACAAGTTGGACCTCTGAAGTGGTGCTTTGCACTGCTTTGGTGGCCCGGGGAAAATGCTGCCTTGGCATGGCCACGTCTTTGGGTGCTCTTTTTTCTCTTCATGTGGACAAAATATAACATGACTGAAGAACTGTGGAAAGGGCCTGCTTCCTCTGAAAGGTTCAGAGTAAAACAGCTTCACAGGATTCCTAGCTGTTTATAGCCTGGAAGATGTCTCACAAATGCAGAGCTGCTGGCTGCCCGGGTTGTGCTGCTGGTGAGCAAGCAGGTCTCTGCCCATCGTGGAAGGGGAGAGGAAGAAGAGAAACGGAAGAATCATTTAAGCAAGGGTCACTGCATGTGTTAGGAAACGAGCTATGCAAGTTTAAGTGCTCTCAGACATCTTCAGCGGGTGTAGAGCACTGCTTTTATTCCCAGATACTAGGGAACATCGTGGGTAATCTTTATAGAAGAAGCTGTTTATCCTTTCTAACTTTGTTATCTGTTGTTGGAAGTTATACACTGTGCATTTCAGAATTTGTGTAGTCCTAGAACAGGAAAAATGTATGTTTTTTTTTCAATCAGCTGCTTGCTTAATATTTATAATTAATTTCAGGGTGTTGTGTTTTGAGTAGATCTATATACAGGCTCAGGAATCCTGTAGGGAGATCCTCCGGCCTTTCTAACCGTACCTGGCTGTTCACTGCCAAAGGTACAAGGGCGCAGAACCAGCTTGTTTCTGTTCTGTTCCCAACATCTTGTTGAATAAATATCCTCAAGAGTTTCTGAGGGTTCATGTCACGGGCGGTTGCTCAGCCCAGCTATCTGGAGACCTGCACAACCTTGAAAATGCGATGTTTATGTTGCAGGAGCTCCAGTTAGTTTGTTGGGTAAATGAAGCTTTGGATGCTGCTTTCTACAGTTTCTACTCGGAGCTAACTGAAATTCTAACATCTGAAAATTTATTTTTACCTT
The DNA here is from genome assembly GCF_036370855.1 of Dromaius novaehollandiae. NCBI lineage: Eukaryota > Metazoa > Chordata > Aves > Casuariiformes > Dromaiidae > Dromaius > Dromaius novaehollandiae. The sequence continues at coordinate 48,513,875 of NC_088103.1, read as the reverse complement.
GAACCATTTGGTATGCCTCAAATTTAACTTTTTTCCTTAAAAAACACGTTTCAGCATAAAGTGCATTTCCTTACTGATCTTATGAGTACTGTGCTGGTCCTGGTAACACAGGCTCCTTCAATACCTCCGAAGCTGTGCAGAAGAACGCGCTATGGCAAATACGTTGCACTCTTGGAGATCTCCTTCAGGGAGTGTTGACAGTCGGAGCAGTAAATGTTGTAGGGCGATACTGAAGAGGCGAAAGCCTTTTAATGGTTTTGATCTTTCACAAAGATGCTCTGGGTATTTACTGGTTTTCATTGTTACCTGGGGCAAGCTAACTTGGATGGAGACTTCAGTGTTGCCTTCCTTGAAGGAAAATACAGTATTTCTTCAATGAGACCTTTTCTCATGGAGTGACCTTTTGGTATAAAATACTTTTTTGCTAAGTCAGAATGTTGCTCCTGCCTTTAAATTTCAATAGTGTCTCTTTGCTCAAAAAGCAGGGCTTTTTGCTCTTTCATCCATTGATAGTGAAATCAGAAATACAAGAATGAATGAATTCATACAATTTTTTTTTCACCAAATTGCTTTAGTATTACCAGTCCTACGTAGATTAAAACTACTTGCTGCTGCTTATTATTATTGTTTTTCCTTTCTTATAATCCCATTAATTTTGACAGAACTGAGCCAATGTTTTTCATGGCAAGTATCTGTATTAGAGTGTATATACACATACATGTATATGTAGAGATATAATTTTCTGGATAATTTCAGCTTAAACTTCAGACATTTCCAGATACAAATCTGTGAAGAAATGTGGTTGCTTTGTATGTTAAATTTTGGTCGCCTTCTCTTTGAGAAGTCGTATGATTTTTGACCAATTTGGAATGTAGAAGTTTGGAGATCTTTTTGTCAGGTGTCCTGTCAAAGTGTTCCCAAACCGGGCTAAGTCTGAGGCTTTTGAAAAATTCCAGCACGCACATACTCCCTTGGTGAGATTTCAGTGACTACTTTGCTGAAGGACTGTGTTCACGTATTCCAGATGGGAATTTTCCTCACCTGTGGCTCAGGGTTGTCGCCTGCCAGAAGTCACTGTACAAGTCCATAAAGCTGGGAGATATTTCTCTTGTAGTTCTTTCAATGCCTCCTTGCTGGCAAAGATGGGAGAAGAAATGGGCTGTTTTGAGCAGGCTCAGGAGAGGCGGACGTGGGCAGGGGACAGTGTCCCTCCGGGTTCGTGGATTTTCTCCGAGGCTGAGGAGGGCAGGTGGCCTCTGCGCTTGGAAGAGATGGTGCATGTTGAGGCAGAAGTGGCCAGGGGAAGTGAAGAGCCAAATTATGACAGCTAGAATTAATTAGACTTGGAAGCTGGGAAATCTGAAGGTCTGAGACTAAGAGTTGGCATATGGTAGGGGACTGCAAGGAATGATAGTCATACTTTTATTGGTAGAGTTAAAGACAGGACTCTCTCATTGCCTTTGCCACATGTAATACTCTGCTTGTTTCTTAACCTGCTTGCGAATTCCTGATTTTCCCAAGAGCTGGGAAACAGAAAAGTTGCAGGCTTTATATTTGGGGCTTGTGACCCTCTGTAATGCCAAATATACCTAAAAAGTCAGGGTTTGGGTCTCTCACATTGGACGCCTCGAATTTGTGGATTCTCCTGTGTTTAATGTGTATGTGCTACAGCTCCCCGCATGTAAAACAAAAACAATAATGCAAGAGCCTGAATATTCCAGAAATGTCCTGGAAAACCATCTTTGTTCGTGGGCCATTCAGGCCCTGCAGAGGTGAACGCTCAGTGAAGTCTCGGGGGATGCTTGACTTTGGAGCTTTAATTGCAGCCTTTATGGTGTTTTCGTTTTGGTTAATAAACTTGTGCTTTTTGTATGATCTACCTAAACTGAGTACAAATTTCAGTCTCCAGTTATGATTGTTTTTCACTTAAATTTATGTGAGTAAAACTACATGCAGTACATTTATGGAAAGGCATGTGGTTCTGACACTGTCATAATATTGCCTTAGTCTGATCCCAGGACCACATTATAAAGAAATTCATATCTTTCAGTGATTTGCAGAGACTGTTTTTATTTGGGGAGAGCAAGATACTCTTTATTGCATATGGGCAGAAAGGTAAGCTATTAGGGATGCTGTTACTGGCAGACACATGCAATAAAAGGAATTTGCATATATCAAAACAAATGTGCTTTCTTTTTTCTTTCAAAAGTATCAATATGTTTTCCTTTGCACTGAGATATGTACACTGTTTAAGTCAACCCATTGCTTCATTTTATTTATGGATAAATACTGCTTCACTGTTGTTTACTACCTAGAATTTCAAAGCACGTGCATTTTAGGTTACAAGGCCATCAGATTTTCAGTAATCTGAATTCTGCAAGTAAAAATACTGGTCCTGTAAATTTATGTGCTGTAGGTCTTCCAAATATTTGTGCTTGATGAGAAGATAAAGTTCCTTCCAACAGGCATCTGTAGTTCTATCGAAACCACAAATTGTGTCAAAATTTAACGTGTGTGGTAGCTGCATAGGACTGTTGCATGCAGACAGTTGATTTGAGTGCGAATTTCAGGTGGTTAACGGGCACTAGGAGAGGAAAAGCAAAGAAACCGAGATGCAGTCACATCATGTGAGTGGGTGCTCAGCCTAATGAATGGGCAGACTGGTGCATTTGTAGATTGCTATTCAATGAATTGTGAACTGTGCAAGAAATGACAGGAGGGAATTAACTCAGAAGCAACTGTGTCACCATTCTTTTATGTATAATTCAAATCTCAAACCCGAAATTGCAAGAATGCACTTTACTGATAAAGGAAGTAATTGTTTTGTGTTCATTTGGAATGCAATCCTAAAACCGCCCAGTGTTAGACAAGTACAATTTCCAAAATGTCTAGAATTAGTTATAAATTGGATTTAGTACTCTGTAGAATCTTTATAAGGGTAGGTTCAGTTTAAATAACCCTTTTCCTTTGCTTTTTCCTTTTGTAAATGTTTATGTAAGTTTTTCTGTTGGAACAAATACTCTGGCCTGTTGTCTTCAGTGAGGTCTAATGGGCATCCAGCTATGCAGAATACCCGACACTCAGCCTTTTAAGCAGATGTGGATGGCAGAATCTGTAGAAGCACACTTGAAAAACATTTCAAAGGTTTCATTGTTTTTGGAAAGAAACCTTATTTTTATTGACAGTTTACGTGTATCCTTCTTGGAGCTACATTTATTCCTATGGAATTATTGATAACTATTACTCAACTGGAGTGAAATCTTAGAGCACCGAATTCAGCATATTGGTCCTATTGACTTCATGGTACCAAAAGTCATCTTTAAAATTGTAGTGAGTGGCGTATGCAGGGAGAATATCTAATGTTTGATCCCAATGATATGTAACAGCCTTTTAATCCTAGCAGTGAATGAAACAATAATAAAAGTCGCTTCTATCTCCAGGTGCTATCGGTTTGGGGGGAATTATCTTGAAAAAAACCACTATTTTCAACTTCGAGAACTAAAAAGCTCACATCACATCCTAAAAATCACAACATTTCTACAGACAAGAAGTTCACCTCCAACTCATTAACTTTGAAAAAAAACTTTTTTTTTTTTTTTTTTTAGCCTCTTTCGGTGCCTGCAGAAGGTTTTATATGCAGGGCTGTTTTTTATGATGCACACCTTGCTAAATAGTGGGAAACCTTAATCCAACTAGCATTTTTTAGAAAATTTCCTGAAATCAGTATATTTAGATGCATCTATATATGGAGTAAATAGCTATATTAATTACCAAAATAATACTCATGTCGTTAAACTTACAGTTTTTTTTTATAGCCAGTATAATTTAATCCTAGCTATCATTTTTGTATAGAACTGGTCATTTTCATCAGCTGTGCAAACGATCCAGCATGCAGGGTTTTCAGAAGCGTCAGATTTATGGCTGGTGGTTGAAATAGTTTTGTGAAAACGCTCTTAGCTCGCGTAGGGCAGCGGTTAGCCGGGAGCTGCTGCTGCCGGGCTCTGCCCGGCCGTCGGCGGGGCGGTGGGGAGTCCTGCATCGTCTGCAGGCGAGGAAACGCTCATCTTCCGCAGAAAGCCCCGATGTTTTGTCCTGTTCTTTCTTTTCACCTTGTGTTTTAATAAATGCTTTGCTTGGTGGGAAAGACTGTTTCTCTTGCAATGCTACTGTTAGTCAGAAAAAGGTGGTTGAAAGCAACATCTTAATCGTCAGATGCTGGTATAAATTTGCCTCTTTTCGTAGCAGCAAGGCTGTAAATATTCTATTCTGAATATTCTGTTCTATGTAAATATTTTATTCTGCTTTTTATGGCTTGTCTTCAAGGAAGGAGGATCAGTCAACAACAGTCATTTTAGCCTATTTTAACTTCATTCTTCTTTTTTCCCTATCAAAAGACAGTTGGTATCAATTTTAATACTGGTAACAGTTTAATAATTTTAATAAAGAACTGTCACCTAAAAGACTTTAGTATGCTTTTCCCTAAGATGCTGCAGATGAAGGAAAAAAGGAATAAGGGATAATAATACGTATTTCAAATGCAGACTGGGTGTCTGGGAGGGCTTTAACTAATGGCTTGGCCTGAGCCTCGCGAGAAGCAAGGATACAGAAAATGAGGATGTTAGTGCTAACTTGTTCTATGAATTAAAATAAGAAACTTGTATATTACTTCAAAGAGAAGAGAAAATGGTGTTCATATTTCTGGGTACGCAGTTTAAGACCTCCATACTACTAACTTTTGTAAACTTTGTGGTCAATGTATTTAGCTAAAGTTATACCAGCTTAACTGAATTGGTGTTTAATTTTATACAGCTTCTATAGCGTACGCGTTTCTGTGTAAGGCCTTCGAAATATTTAGTATTTTAAATGTACACAGAAGATACTACTGAGCCCTTTGGACATTGCTCAATACTAGAATGTTTTTTCCTATTAGGATTAAGTTCTGGTGTTGTTTCTCTCAAAGTAAACTACAAAAGATTGTGTATGTAATGGAAGTGCTGTTGAAGAGCTTTTCAGAATACTTTGGAAAGCTTTGATGTATAGGAGCGTTGTGTCCTTCCGTATATTTGGCATGTGTTTACCTAGGTAGGAACAGATCAGTACACGGAAGGGGGAACCATTTGTGTTATAATTGTGTCTTTTGGCTATATCAAGTGAAGAAGAAAAGGCAGCAGAGTCAGAGTCTTGCGTTAGTGCTTTTGTCCTCGCGGGGAGGAGGACACCTCCGGTGCAAAAGAGCTCGTAGGTGCCTTTGTTGGGCACTTACAATAGATAATGTGCTGAAAGTATAAGCAAAACCCAAGCTTTCGTTTGATCTTTAAAGGAAGTTGCAAAGAACATACGCACGTGTGTATTAATTCTTCCTTCCTCTAAGACAACCAAGAAATTCTAAAGGCCTTTAACCTGCCTGACTTGTTTTGCTCTTTTAATTTTTTATGTGGCTCTTCTGGGAAAGATATTCCTGTGTTTTTGAGGAAGATGTTTTCCTGTAGTCAAAGCTGAAGAAAAAGACTGAAGGACTATAAATTTAAAATTGCACTTGATAGTTATTATTTTATCTGGACACTAAATTTTCACAATAAGGATTTTTTTTTTATTCCTGAAAGAGAAGGCCTCAAATTAACCATTTTGGATAAGAGCAGGTCTTCAAGTTTTGCGAGTGTTGGTACTCTTTTATTTTGTTAAATAAGGTAATTTCTGTTCTTGTGTATTTCCTTCAAGGAAGAAAATGTAGGAATTTCCTTTTCAATGTGTTAGACAATACTAATAGCCAAAAGTCAGATTTTGGTGTGTTTTACCTAGTTGCAGAAATCTTACATGAATTAAAAGAGGATACTAGTGCAGAAGAGCGAATGCAGAATAGTTTTTGGTGGCTTTTGGAAAGGAAGCTGAGTGCATGCTCTACCACATAGCGTGCCGAGTCTGACGGTCGTCAGTGGGGCCAGCCAGTTTCTGGTCACCTGGGAGGCTGTGGAGCCCGGCACCTGGGCACCCGAGGGCAGTACGTCATGCTGTGTGACTTCACATGTGTCATATGGCACATGTCCATCCACTGTTGGGTTGGTGCACCAACACATGCAAAGCCCTCAGGAAGGAAGGAACGATGGAAGAGCTGGAGGATCTCGCCTTGCTTCTGAAGATCAACATGGGCAGGACAGGCTGCAGCCACTGAAAACGAAGCTGTTCTGGCAAGTCTCGTGCTGGTGAGATACCGTAGCGTGGCCCAAGCCGTCTGATACTACTGCAAGAGTTGTACCTTGAGCTCCCAGGTACATCACATAGCCTGCAGGCACGGACCTGCCAGGTGAAAACAGGTCTTCTAGGTCAAAAGCAAGGAATAAGGTACAATTCACAATGTTACATACATGACGCTATGTTAGAGTAAAAGAGAAGGTACGGTAGAAACGGCTGCTTTTCTACTTCTGTGCATATAGACAGTTTTCTACAAGGATGTTATGAGGTAGATATTGGAGATCACGTCATCCATTGGGATGAGTTTGCTGCGTTGTTTCATTTTCCTCATTTACTTCATTTCATTATCTTTGATTGATTATCTCTGAATAATCTCCTCATTGCTTCTTCAGCTGCTCTTCATTCTTCAGTTGCTTCACATAAAAATGTGTTGACCACCTCAAATATTTTCCCCTAATCTGTTTCCTTGTGAAGAGCAGAGCTGGAAGTCTGGGGAAGAATATTAAGATGAGGTTTGTAATTTAAGCAGACAATTACTACCTGTGATGTAGCATGTCAAGACAAAAACAGATCTGGAGAAACAACCATTGCTAGGGCAAGGTTAGCAATTTTTCCCACCTTGAGGATATAGGGGTGATAGTATTTTCCTACTATTTTCTAGGTATTTGACTCCTGCAGTTTGGGTAAGTGTTGGGTTATTAATGATGATCCTAAGAAACCCTTTCAAGAAGTATTTGGAAGTGCTTATAGCCTTGCAAACTTGGATTTGTTTCTGAGAAGAACTTTTTCTCTCCAGCTAAGCTGAATAGAGGAGAAAATTGCTAACTATAGAAAAGTCATGTTCTGGGCCACTTCCAGTAGGAGCTGCTTTGGCAAATCATATCTGATTTTATGTTAGAGCTTGATAAATTGATGAGATGAATTGTTCATTTGACTGCAAAGCAGGGGACTGGACTTCATGACCCCAAAGCGCCCTTCCAGCTATGTGTTCTCAGATATTAACAGTTGTAGGTGTAGTCTGTTCTTCATGCAATTATTTAGCGAGAGGGAGAGAGTGAACTTCATCAAAGGCAGGGAAATCTCCAAAACTTCTCTTTCAGCTGATTGATGAAACTTTAATAAGGAAATTGATGAAACTTTAATAAGGAACCCCTGCTATCTCCTCCTGCTTTAGTAGTTTTGCTCATGTATGCTCATAGAAGACTTGGGCTGTCTGTGCATCTAAGGCTTATCTTATTATGCTGCTTTCCTAGACTCTCTGGGGAATTGAGTTTTCTTCCCCCAAATAAAAGAATCAAATGAGCAGTAAACAACCTTTCTGCTTATGAATCGCCGATGGAAGCTAATAGGAAAGTCACTTTTCCGTACAGCGTTGGTTTTCGTAAGCGTTACGGAAGGCATTTTGTTAGTTCTCACAAGTGCAGACAACTCCTGGCATTAGAAATGAGTACAGTCTTTTGGAGATGAGGTGTTTAATTTAACCTAATGATCTGTATTATTCCTGAAGTAAATAAACAATAAAATTGTACTACACAGCTGGATTGGTTGGACACTTTTTTTTTTTCTCAGTATTTCCGTTGTGACTCTGGTAGGATAATCTATTTTTCATCCATCCATGGCTGAAGGATCAAAGCTGTAGTAGTGTTGGTTAGCGGGGTGTTTTTCTGGCCTGTGCGTCTGTTGTATTAGTACATAGGCAGGTGTTTTACAGGAATTGTGTTTGGAATTGACAAATACGGTGGAAATAATAGAAGTTTTTTGTGTTGCTTGCTGAAAACATCGGACTTCTGTTTTGCCTACTGCAGAGAGCTTATTTTATTGGCAAATACTTGTTTATGGGGAGTTAAAAGCAAAGCAGCCAAAAGTTAGACAGCACAGATAACCTCAAGAGCCCCGACCTCTCTATTAGCTGTAACGAAAGCAGATTCCTTTCCAAAAAGCACTGACCCTTTTTTTCCCCCGGTGGTAATTGAGAGCAATAATAGCAGTTGGCATGTGCAGTGCAAAGCTTTTTGCATGCCTGAATCCAGAGGAGGACGTAAAAGCCGGCCGGCCGGTGACCGGCTCGCTCGGCCGGGACGCGGGGAGTCCCGCAGCTCTGCCCTCCTGCCTGTGGAGAGGGGGGTGGCAGTCGCTTTGCCGGCCCCCACGAGACACTGGCCTCCCCGGTTCCTTGCGGCCCTGCCCTCCGTGGGTACCGCGTGCGAGGCCGGCCCTGGTGTCCCCTTGCCGGAGAAATCCCGCCGCGGCCTGTTTACCACTGCTGGAGATGCTCTGTGCCACCGTGCACTTCCCTACCGGGGTCGTGATCTGGCCTTAAGTGTCCCTTTGTTGGCTGTTTAAAAAAGAAAAATGCACAGAGATACGCTTAGGAAAAGAAATTCCATCAACTTACGAAATGCCTGAAGTGATGACTGATCAAACAGTGATTTTTGCAGAACTACCAGTTGGCTCTTCTTGCCTGAAGGATTTCCGCATGCACTGAAAACATTTGCTAAATGACATAATAAGCTAATGATTGCTTAATTTTTGAATACATAGCTCAGTGCAGAGAGAGAGTAACAGCTGGTGTTTGTCAAATTAGGTTTTCTTCTTCAGATTTTTACTACTCATTTTCCTGTTTATTTAACATACTTAGCCATGATTGAGCTCTGAAGGTCTTCCGCAAAGCTTGTTACACTTAAAGGTGAACGGTACATAGTGAAAAGTGCACTCCAGCCTGGGTTTGCTAGACTTTTTACAAGTTTTCATTTAAAATTGTTAGAAGTTTCCCGCGTAGAATGTTTTCAAGAGGAAGGTTGCTGATGCATATGACTTCTACAACTCGGGTATCTGCATGCTTCTTAGTGCAGGAAAGCCGTCCAATATATAACACTAGCATTAGTCAGCTAATATAACAAAATCAGATTTGAAATCAGACAGCCTTATTTTGTTTTTACCTAAATATAGGTTGTTCATGCAAGGTTAGGAAGCCGTGGAACTGAAAATACATGCCAATATATTCAAATGTTTGGCTTTTTTACGTAGATTTTTCCTTTCAATGTGGTAACTCTACACAGTTTATGTATGACTTGCGTACTATTTTTTTTTTGTTTTGTCCCTCTAGGTTACAATGGTATGTTCAAATATATGGGTGCTTTAATGTCTAAAGATGCACTAACTACAAACTAGGATTTTTAGAATAAAAATTATGAAAGCGGTGAGACTCTGGGGGATGAGCTCTTGCAAGAGAACAATTGCACTGAATTAGTGGCTCAGGCTTGGAGCTTGGACAAGCTATTACATAAAAATTCTTCTTAAACTGTGTTGTTACACGTTTTCTACGTTGAATTCTACATGGCTTTTGAGTCCTTTGAAAATATTTTTAAAAAAGTGTCTCACTAAGGTGGACACACAAACAATGGAGGCCATGTGAAAAATATTGAATACTTTTGTTTCTTCTTGTTTTGAAATTCAGAATGCTGAAAAATGGTATGTAAACCCATTCATTTCCAATTAAAATTAATATATATTGTATTTCTGTCTTCTATAGGTGGTTGCCAGAATAGCCTTAAACCAGTTGGCGGTAATCAGACCATTGCATTAGCTGCTGCTGCAGCAGCAGCCACCACCGCCGTGGTGTCAGTAGATTCTGAAACACCTCAGGGACCTTCTGCTACGAGTGTCCAACCATGCCACGTGCTGACCTTGTCACCAATCAAAATTCCAGTTTTGACCTCACCTTTTCCAGGTAAGATCTATTCCTGATGGCTTTTGTTGATTTTTGGAAGGCAGAGAGCGCCTTCTGAGCATGAGCTTTGTTCTCGGTGTTCTTCGTTAAACATTTGGTGGATATAGATTGCATTACTGTGTTCAGGACTTAGTTATTTTTTTCTGATGCTGCTTAGAGGTGTCCTCTGAAATTGTGTCTTAAAAATGTGTTCAAAACTCGGATTACTCCATATAAACTTTGAATTTTTATGTAAGCAGTCACATGTATGGATAGTGTATGAACTGAGTGACATTCTGTATGATCCTGCTGACTTTTGTGGTCAGGAAGATGGCTTTTAGTCTTTGCAGAAGACCCTCAATCTGTCAGGTTGGCAGCTGAAAGGTATCTGCTAGACATGCAATAATGCTTGATCAAGAATTAAGTAGATTCTTTGGGCGAGCTTATCAAATCTACTGGAAGAATGTGGCCACGGTGCTGTATGATAAGTTTAGATGTGGTTGCTTACTGGAAAAAAATGGTATTTTCTTAGCTTGATACCACGTTACAGCATTCTGAGTGTGACAGCTGGAGAAGTACTACTGTGTCCCTAACTTGCTGTAGCAAATCTGACTGATTTAAAGTTTTAGGATTATTTTTGAAACTGTTTGTATCTTGTATGCTTAAGACCATGTTTTAGAAATATTATGTATCAATTATGTTAAAAGTTTCAACGTGGGTGCGTTTTCCATCTTCTTTTGGTATTTGAAGTGTAAGATAGCAAAACAGAGTGAGATAGAAATTTGTAGAGAGTATACAGTTACAGTTTTAGGTGTTCAAATGAAATCCTCATGTGTGAAATTATCTGGTAATTATTGTTCCTGTTGAGCAATTATCAGAACAGTTCAGGTAAATGACTTCCAGGAAAGTACAGTTAGAAGTTGTTACCTCTGTTGATTCTGTGAAACTTCTCGGGAGTTTGAAGGAGGTGGAGCAAACTGACTCGTACAAATGAAGGTATAAGTTGTTCAGTCGTTGTCAAGAGAGGAGTGTACTTAAGTGTACTTTATTTAAGTGTACTTAAATAAAGGTGCAAAGCACAGTTAAGGGCTGCTACAGGACAAGCTGCTCGTGGGACTTCCCACAGGGTTCTCGTTTGATCCCCAGAAACTATTGTGCATCCCCGTAAGTAAGCATCTCTGAGGAGGATCCAGAAGGGGAAAAGTCATTCTTTATCTGTGCTGAAAAAGAATTACCTGCCAGATATATTCCTGCAGACAAGATCTTCCCTGAATTCAAATGCTCGGGCGTTCGGGCGAAGAAGCAGTCACAAGGCTTTTGATGTACAACCGCAATAGCAAGCTCTGCGTGAATTGTGCTAGACGTGATAGAATATTATAATATCGAGAAGCTATACCGTTTAGATAACCGGCTCAGCTTTGCGGTGATAAACGTCAGGCTGTGATAATTGTTGCTTTCCTTTCAAATGAGTGTACGATAGGCTATCAAATATCGTGTTTTGAGGGTCTGAGCAATCATCCTATTGTCAGTCATTCACAGTAGACTGCCTGGTTCTAGGTGTTTTCTCCTACAGAATATGTAGTAGCTTTTTAAAAACAGAAAGCTTGATAATGCCCAATACATGTAAAATTAACTTGAGATTCACCTAAACATTTTTCTCTATTAATCCTCAAGTCTCTGGAGTGAAGGCTATGTACTTTGCAAAGATTTCTATAAAGCATTTTCATGAAATTTCTTTTTATTGTGCTAATAGTGAGGAGGACTTTAAGGTGTTCATTTTAGATTATCTTTGTCAATATGAGGTTGATGAAAAGCTTCCACGAAGTTCAGTGCGTTATGGAGCAGAGGAGGAAGCGGGATTGTTCGTAAGGCCTTGGAGCAGGTCTGGCTTTCAAGCTGTGCTGGCGTCGTCTGTGTTCACAGAAATACAGGTACAGGTGCCTGACAAAAAGACATGAGAATTTTCATAAATGCTAGTGAATGAACCAGAATTCTGACAGACGTGAATGAAAAGAGCCCGTGAGTTTAACTGAGCCCATGCCAGTTAAATCCTTTGCAGAAACATTAAAAAAAAAAAAAGTGCTCTGTGCATACTGCTGCTGTATGACTACCTGTGCTCCTTTCTGTTGAAATACACAGCAGACAAGATGTTGAAGTGGGATTTAACTTAACTTACAGGAAAAAATGGTCAGTTGGTCAGAGGCAGCTATCTGCTGTCAAAAACAAAATTACATTTCTATATTGCAGTATAAGTTAATGATTGGAAAAGCATCAAGAAGAAGTAATCTAATGCACAGATAATCCCAAGTGTAGAACATATTTTATAACCCTGTCTGCCTTTGAGTTAAAAACATCAGTGTGTTGACATTTATTAAAGATGACTTATTGTTCTCAAAAAAAATAAATCTTTGAAAGAACATAATCTGTGGACCCTGTGGGCAGCTGCATTTTTCTTGTTTCCTATATGATTTATAAAGTAACATGATAATTAATGAACTTCTGGTGTTCTCCATGTCAGAAGTTTATGTAAGGCAATGTTCCCATAATATCAATGAACTTAGGAAACAGAAGAGTAGATTATTTCCATCTTAAATCTACATGCATAGTGTTATCTATGAGACTAAAGATTTGTGTGCTTAATTATGAACTGTTAATTGAGTATACTGGAGATAGCTATTGCAGTACCATCTTGTGTAATACTGTATTTCTGATTGCAGCGTGGGTGGAATTTGTTTGATCCATAATGTTGGACTTGGTCGTGGTCTGGGCAAGCGTTTCTTGCTGCTCGGTGGCAGAGAGTCACCAGGGCAGGGAAGAGGCACAGTGGCATGAGAAGCCCTCGCGTCGAGGCCGGTCTCTGTGGGTCTGCACGGGGCTTCGGAGTGGTGCAGTGCTTGAAATACAACTGAAATGCATTGCAGGCAGATCTGTGGGTCAGAGGGTAGGTTTTTTTCCCCCCCTCCTTTTAGAGAATTACATATAGATCTATATAAATTAAAGAAACTGTGGGTAGGGGGGAGGCATATCTATGCATCCTGGCAACTAACTGGCACTCATCAGAAGTCAAAGAAATATTTGCTCAGTGGGTGCCTCTGTGCTAAGATCCAAAATTAAGGTGCGAAACACCTTAGGCTGAGAAAAGAGACGTCGGTGAGCACTGCAGCCTAGCTCCCAAATGAGCAAGTGTAACTGAGCCAGGAACGTAGTGCTCTCCAGAAATGTGAGCTCACAGCACACGTCTCCACCCGATAACAGATGTTATCAGAATCAATAATCCACGGGGTCAGTAAGTCTGAAATGTGTCTGTTGGTTTTTTCTAGCCTTAGGACACAAATTTCTGTTAGCCTGAGAGCCTGCTGTAGCATGCAGTTACTCTTAGTATAGGACATCAATTTCCCGCTATTAATGCTGCTGGACTTGAGATTTAAAATGTTATTATTTGAGTCCTTTAAAAATCAGAAACCCAATTTAATTTCGGTATTACCTAAGCAGTTGAAAAAGCCGATACTACTAATCCTTGTCTTGCTTCTGTATGGGTTAAAATTGAGTGCCGCTATAACTCTAATTTGTGTTTGTGTTCATTTACTATTCCTATGATTGAAAGCAATTGTTTCCAACCTATAAAAGCTAGTTTTGGCCATCATCATGATTTTAGTCTGTGTAAATGCATAGTATAATTAGAATAAGTATGAGGAACACTATTCTCCCGCTTTCACCACAGATGCATACAAAGAACAAATTTGCCTTAAAAACAGGGGAGCTAATCATTTTGGGCATGGCTTTGCTATTGCCGTGCTGTTTTTAAAGAAATAAATAGTCTTAGAAAATAATGCATTTAAGAGCTGCACAGAAATAAACACAAATAACCCGGTTCTTCTGATGGCTTCAGCTGAGTCACTGCTCACAACTTGCTGAGAAAAGAGTCAGAACTGTGCTGGAAGCAGAAAATAAGTGAGCAGGCTGGTGAGTCCCTTTTTCCTTAGCACTACCTGCATTGTAAAAAATCTTGAATTGGATGAGTGTACACAGAGAATATGTATGTTGGGGTACTTATCAAGTTATTTTTTGTTCTGATTTGGTAATGATTTTAGAGCAAAATCGTTTTCCTTAACCATCTCATGTATACTCCCCCAGCCCTCAAAAAAAAAAGTCACCGTTCAGCTTTCTGATGTGTGAAAAGGCCTCCAAAACCGCTGATGTCCTACCTCTGTTTCCTGAAAATCTACGGAGGTTTTGGTAGTGACTTGAATGGTTACAGGGCCGTAATTATGACTGGTGAGTAGGTGCTTGCTGAGACTGAAAAATCTTGTAATCCTTGAATATAAGGCTAAATGCCGACCAAGTCATGCAGTCTGGAAGGCTAATGATTCCTGGAAACAGCTAGGCTCCAGAATATCCTAGAAAAGTGTGTAAAACAGAGTGTAAAGTGAGAGGCCTGTCTGGAACTGTGCTGGCAGATAACGCTGCTTCATCTATCTGTGCCCCGAAGCGCGACGTAAAGGGAGGGATGCCGCGGTCACCAGGCTGCTGTTTCTGCCACCTGGAAGAAGCATTTTAGTCCTCAGCTCCTGTTTGGTAGACTGGTTTTGCTTGCTTCTTCACTTTGCATTTATTTTTCTTTCTTTTTTTTTTTTAAAAAAAGTGAAATAGCTGTGAAAATAACAGACTTTTGTGCTGGAGAATGGCTGGATTACTTTCTGTAATCACGAGATTTATGAAATTTTTCAGGTGAAAACATGTCCCTCAGACTTGATTTCCACATTTTTCTCCTCTTCAGCCGTTCCCGTCTAGGAACTGTTATAGTTGCCAAATACATTATTCTATTTTCTGCCTTTCAGAACGTAGAATTCTACCTAGAAATTCATTTTAGCATTTTCCTAACAAAAGCCGAGTATAACTAGTATGCTGCTTTGATGCCGTTTTTGTTAATGAAAGTACTTTTTTCCCTGAAATTTTTAAACAAAGGTAAACATTTCAGTTTTCCTTCGCTGACAGGGTCTTTGATATGCTATTTTCTTTTATTGAGATTGCGTTGTGTTTAGCGTGGTGCCTGTTCCCGTTCCTGTACAGTGAGTTCTGTTTGCAATGCGCTGAAATGCTGCGTGGAGTTTGCAGCCCCTCAGAATATCCAGTAACGTGACTGGTAAATGCAGTTTTTCCAGTTTTAGACTTGAAAGAAATAAGAACTATATGGTACTTTCCATACGTTATGTAGAACAGTGCAGCTGACTCAGCTATCTTCTAATGATGAGTATCCCGAATATTATGACTAGGCTTGCTTCTGAAAGTGGTTAAAACAGTAATTATTAGCGACTCCTGCAACAATGAAATTACATCTTTGGCACCACTTTCAGTTTCTTTTAAAAGCTGTTGAGCTTACAGCTTCTTTTGGAAAAACGGAATTCCAGCAAAAAGCCATCAAAGCCAACATCCAGGGTAAGGTTTTGAATAAAGTGTATGTTGTGGTCAGCCAACACTCGCTCTTGCAGTGAAGGACGTTCAAGATGCTGGTGGGTAATCCTAAAATGCCTGGGCTGTTGCATCTGTAATTGTCTTTTGGCAACTTCCAGAAGATAACGTGTAGTTATTTTACTTTGTATTTTATTGATGAAGGCTTGAGATAAGCCTCACACCAAGCTGGAGATGTAATACCAATGTTGTTGGCCAAACAAATGTTTAAAATGTTGGTATTTGAGTCATTCATAAGCTGTTCACTTAACTATGTTACATATGCGTGAATGCTTATGTGAACGCTGTGACTCTTTCTTCACTGTTCCTCAATGGTTAGTGTTTGGTGAAAAAAATTACCCGAATTTCAGTATTAGAAAATACTAGAAAAATTAATTACCTGGACGGTGGGGCAGAGTGCACGCTCAGCAGTTTTGCAGGCAATACAGAACTGGGAGGAGTGCCCGGTGCACGGGGTGGGTCTGCTGCTGCTCAGGGGGACCTCGACAGGCTGGAGAGATGGGCAGAGAGGAACCTCACGAAGTTCAACAAGGGGAAGTGCAAAGTCCTGCCCCTGGGGAGGAATAACCCCGGGCACCAGGATGGGCTGGGGGTTGGCCGGCTGGAGAGCAGCTTGGCAGAGAAGGACCTGGGGTGCTGGTGGACACCAAGGAGAACATGAGCCAGCATCCTACCCCCATGGCAAAGGCAGCCAACGGCATCCTGGGCTGCATTAGGCAGAGCATTGCCAGCAGGTTGAGGGAGGTGATCCTTCCCCTCTGCTCAGCACTGGTGAGGCCACACCTGGAGTGCTGGGTCCAGTGCTGGGCTCCCCAGTACAAGAGAGAGACAGATTTACTGGAGCAAGTGCAGGGAAGGACCACAAACCTGTTTAGGGGACTGGGAGCATCTCTCACATGAGGAGATGCTGAGACAGCTGGGTCTGTTCACTAAAGAACTGAGTAAAGAGCGGGGAGTAAAGAAGGCAGCCGGATTCTTCTCCATGCTGTGGAGGGACAGGACGAGAGACCATGGTCACAAGTTGAAATAAAGGAAATTCTTTCCAAACGTAAGAGCCCCCCCCCCCCCTTTTTTTTAACTGTTGGCCAGAGAGGTTGTGGGATCTCCATCCTTGGAGATGTTCAAAACATGGTCCTGGCCAACCTGCTATGGGACCCTGCTTGAGCGGGTGGAGCTGGACCAGATGATCTGTGGACTTCCCTTCTGTCCTCCACTATCCTGTGCTTCTGCTTCCTATCCTGCATCCCTGTGCTGGGTTTGGACACTTTGCAGGTCTTTTGTTAAGTGATCCCTTTCCTCATCCTTTTCTAGAGAACGTTATGATTTAATTTAAATTGTTTGCAAGCAGCAGTGTATGCTGTAAGCAACACTTCTCTGAAAAAAACACTTTTTTCTTTGAATAACTCTAAGCTTCATCAATCATGAAAGTTTACACTAATGCTGTAATTCCTGAACTTTATCCCAGCTCTCCGTTCTTGGTGGCACTGAATAGACGATGGAGTTCCTGACGCAGCCTCCTAGAAGACTTCATCTGAAGAGCTAAAAAGTAGGGAGGGACATACAAGGTTGTTCAGGGAAGTGCAATTTGAGAGCCCTTGGCGTAATGAGATTAGAGAGGCATTTTCTGTGCTTTATTCACATCAGTGAGGTAAAATGCAGAAAGTTCCAGAAATCCCGTTGGAGCTCAGGTCCGGTTTATTTCT
Source organism: Dromaius novaehollandiae (assembly GCF_036370855.1). Lineage (NCBI taxonomy): Eukaryota > Metazoa > Chordata > Aves > Casuariiformes > Dromaiidae > Dromaius > Dromaius novaehollandiae. Next base: position 48,496,805 of record NC_088103.1, on the reverse strand, counting down.
TCCTTTTTTCCCTATTTTCATTCATTGGTTCCTCTGCTTATGCATGTGCCGGGCAAAATGTTCCCTTTAATATTTAAATATTTTAATATTTAATCTTGCTATTACTGTAGTTTTTGTGCCAGATTTAACATGAAGGCTAAGTAGGAACTTCTGGACTAGTCAGTGGCAGGTACTGCAGCTTCAGTTTTATTTCCTCTGCTCTTAAAGCGAAAACTTAATTTTCCAGCACCATTAAGCCAGATCTTTGAGGAGGACTAAGTCTTAAAACGAACAAACAAAAGCTTGCAGTAAGCTTCTGGGATTTACAGTTACGTGGTATAGTTTGGGTATGGGGTATCTTGTAATTCCTAATACCACTCTTAGGGCTACTGTATCAATGTAACAGAAATTAAGATTTATATTTTTTTGAAGAGTTGTGGTATTTATTTTCATACTTTCGCATACAATTTCCTAATTATTCAAGTGAAAAAAGGTAAAATACGAGACTGCGGTTACGGACTCTGTAAATTAGCGGTGAGTACAAATATTAAAAAAGGCACCATCTGCCATATAAACCATTTGCCACCTGTTCTTTTGCTTTCAGAATTATTTAATGCTTTAAATTTAATGTTTTAGCCTGCCGCAGAACAGCTGGGAAGTGACTAAGTATTTTTCCTATCAGTAACTTAACAGCCAAGCAACATTGTATGTTGAAAACAGCTCTGAATGCCAGAGTTTTGCTACATGGTCTTGCATGTGTCTGTCAGCTTGCTTCATTAGGAAACTCTGCTGATGGAAAACACATTTTCATAACAACAATTACTCAATTATTTTCATGGTATTTTCTGGAAAAGTTTCTTTTCCACAGTAAACAGAAGTGATGGTCAATTCACAGCAGTCACAGTACTTGCTAATGTTTCAGTGTATGTTGGGGGAGAGCTAATGTGGTGGAGGGGTTATAATGGGAAATACTTAAACGCAGCAACCCTCCCTAAAGCTGGAGCCACTCAGTCTGACCCATGGGGGAGTCCTCAGTGGGAGCGAGACTCGATAAAATTTATCCACAACAAATACCATTTCTGGTTTTAGGCAGAGGGTGAGGTTGGTCAGCTCTAGCTCCTGGAAGTCGTCTAGAGATGGCAAGCTGATGCCGGTTTTGGCTGTAATGGGCTCGTCGTGTCACTGCGAGGGGCGTTTGTGCAGCCGCTGCTGGGACTAGGAGCACTGCAGTTTGTTCTTCCAAAAAAAAATCACTCCAATTAATTTTTTTAAATCTAGGAAGAGCTGTAAATACTTGGAGACCTTCTTTTACAGTTTTGGATGTTTGGAGGGTTTCTTTATGCTCTGCTGAACGGGGTATTCTGCAGGGGTTTCTGGCTGTCTTTCTTTCCCCCGACAGCCACTCGAATCAGTAAGACAATTCACTCATCGGCAATTTTCCTTGCGCATTTGTTACTTAAGAGAGACCAGCCAATACATATACTGGAAATCATAGATTTTAGGTGAGCAGGAAATAATGTTTATGGAAATAAAATGGGCAATTCCCAAATATTCGAAATGGAAATATGATATTCATCTGCCCAGGAAGCTGATTCTTGTTGCATGTGTCTTATGTGTCTAGCAGTTAAAAAAAGCTTCATTTTGAATACTGAGTAGTTTTAACAAGCCTGTTGTAAATGATCTGCCCAGTTCTAATGCTGTGTAATGAAGCAAGCAAATGAATGTTTATAGTTATTAAAGTGATAACTTCCTACTCAAGCTAATATTCAGCATAAAATTACTTTTCAGTTTCATATCTGTGTTGGCACATGCAAGGAAAAGCATGCGCATACAGTGTTTTTTTGAGCTAAAATAATGCCAGAAATCACATTTAAATGATTATCAATTTTCTCCTACTGTTGGACAGTAAATCTGTGCTGAAAACTGGAAGCGCTCAGTTCCCCAGCTAAGACTCTAAGAAATTGGATGATCTTTTCCTAAGATGATTCTTAGACGTCGTATGAGAATTCAGCCATTCGTTTTCTGTCATTATTAAAAAGCTCGATGGCGTTCATAATGAGAGAGGGTTACAAAGGTAAACGTACTACACAAGAAAAAAGACTCAGAATAATAATTATAATAAAATAAGCAGAAATTTTTGATACTGCAATTTCTTTAACACCATTGCCATTGAAAAACAGAGTCAGTCATGGCACATCGATGCAAATATGTGGACGGACAGATCTAAACGGGCGTTATGGATCCTGGTTCAGCTAGTCTACGCAAAGAGATTATGACTTCTAATGCAGTAAGACAAACTCTATATGAGTCTCTCGTATCTTTGTGTGAAAATACATCTATAATGTGCCTCTCATTGGAATAGCATTGATGTGACAACTAGAAGGCAAGAACTTCTGCCACGGTAAAAATACACTCGCAGAGGGAATATACGGCTCTGACCCTTCATCTCATCTCTTGCAAGAATCGTGTGACCAAGCTGATGTATGTTACAAATTAGTTCTTCATTCATGCCTCTTAGATAAACAACTGATTTCTCTAGTGTGAGCCAGAAGAAACTGGTTCAGTGTTTTGAATGTAATATCAAGATATTGACAATAGCAAAAACTTAATTAAATATTTTATGTCGTGGTTAGAAAAGGCAAACAAGGCAAATCCTTTCATTCATGCCCAACTGTTTGCTTGGTAAATGTCATGAAAGTCAGACCTAATTTACTATATATTTAACTACTTGTTAAAACAAGTAGTAGGGTTTTTTCTTCCAAAAAATGTCAGTGCAGTGCTGTTGAAAGAGCAGGCTTTAAATCGGATTTCACATGTTAGTAGCAGCATATACACTCTTAAAACACCTGCGGGGTGTGTTTTTCCCATTCAGGGGGCAAATCAGTGGGGCAGATGTAGGAGATACTGTTGCTGAGAGCTGAGATATTAGTACTAATATAACACTTAGTAATTTCCCTAAGGCAAGGAGAGGTACTTGAGGACATTTTGCATGGAGCGGTTCGGGTGTCTCTGTTGGCTCGCCCGGGACCTGGAGCCTTGTGCACTGCTGCGATGGGCGATAGCGCTGGCAACAGCCCTTCACCGCGTGGAGCGAGCTGAAAGCCCTGGATATACACGGTGGGGCTGCTTCTCCGGACTTTGGTAAAGTTTAAAAGCTAGCAAAAACTGTAACTGTTCTTTGTCTTGTATGCCTTGTGATTATTTATCCTCATAATACTTGCATGTCCATCTCGGGATTTTTGAACTCCTGCCTTGGCTGGACTTGGATGTCTTAATATTTTCTTGACCTCATGTGTGAGACAAGAACAGGATGGGGTGGTAACGGAGTTAAGGCTGGTGGGAATCTTTGCAGTTCTTGGTCTGTAATTTAAGGCTGGTCAACTGGTTTGGGACTCTGTTGGGTAGGTCTAGTTCAGGGCTACCTGTGAAAGTCAATGTGTGTAATTACAAAAAAGTATTACGTTACACTACATTACAGAAGTATTGTCTGTAAGCTGGGCTCAATTTCATGTGTGATGCATATGTTTTATACACTTGCTTAAACATTTCTATGCATATGTAAATCAATTTACTGCCTCCTCATAAATTATGAGACGCTATTTTTTCCCCTGAAAGACTTTTCCATAAGGAAAGTGGAAGAAATGTTCTTTCTATTATAGACTAAAATTTAGCTGAGATTTCTGTTGCTTAGTGCAGAGTATGCAGAAACCTCAGGAGAAAAAAAACAAGTTGCCTAAAACTAAGAATAGGATGCAAACAAATAGTTTCAAGACAAGGAGAGTCACTAGATGGGCCTTTTTAGGAGAAGATGTATAGACGAGAGTTTTTATTTGTGATTATGAGTTTTTATTATTTGTGACCATGAGATTTTTAATCAGAGCTAAAGGAACAAGTTGTTTTGGTGACTGCTGTAGTTCTTTCCTTAAATTAATTTATGCAAGTAAACCACCAGGAACTTCAGATGCATTTTCCAAGACCTAAAAGAGTTATGATGTTACGTTGCTGCACTACAAAATAATTCAAGGAGCAATGGCACGTAGACATCTTTTCTGAACTGATTAGAAGTACTGTGGAGCTGTTGACAGCAATACAAAGAGGCAAATTTTGCTAAGGTCAGTATGAAAGAGGGAAGGATGCAACAGGAGTAACAGTACTCTGTATATATTTCTCTTTCACTAGAGAAAATGTTAAATATGTTATCAGTGAGAAGAGATGTGCATGTTTTTTCTTAGTTATATTTAAAAAACTAACTTTTGTAATGTTTTCAGCCAAATTTATTCTATTTTTCAGTATATTTTTTGGCTTATTTTGATATAAAAAAAGCTGTAGTGCAGATCGGAATCAACATGTTTTCAAAGCTTGGTTTTGACCTGTGGTACTGAATCAGGTCTATATGTTATGTAAACCAGTAAATCTACTGCAAACAAACAAAGTCTGATGGAGGAAAACCATTCTTTGGTCTCTGTGAATTGATATATTCTTGTAGAATTTGCCTCTGCGGAATTTTCTACCTTCTTGTAGAAGATGTTTATGAGGATGATTAGTTAGGAAGTAATTTTACAGCATGCCATGAAATTGCGTGCATTCGAAGGCGGCTGCGATTTTGTTAATTTTTCTCCTAAACAGTTTGCCTAATGTAATTGCGAACTTAACAGACAGTGGATAAATTCCATGCCAGAAAAGCATGCTTCAGTTAATTTAAGAATACTGTTACATTTAATCTGGGAAATTAAGAATACTATAGACGTACCTATTGCTTTGGAAGTTTCTTCTGCAGAAAACTGAATGTAAATATGAATTTCAGGGAACCGTAGCAATTATGTGCTCTTGTCCCCATTAGCGATTCCAAGCAGACACGTGAGATTTGTAATGCTGAGATCTCGGAGGAGTATCGTGGAAAGGGGCCTTCTGTCCCTTTTACTAATTGTTTCAGTCCTTCAGCTTCTAACCGGTGCCACAGGGGACACCAGAGATAATTAGCGTGCACAATGAGAGAAAACAGGAAATACGGGGTTTTTTAAACATTATTTTTTCATTTAACCAGTAAAGCAACTATGCCCATTTAACCTCTTAGATGGTAGAAAACAAATTTATAGCAATTTCCATGGTATCTTTAACTAGTTAAAGTTAGGAGTCAGTGAACGTTTTCCAGCTGACTTCACATGTTTCTCAATCAGGTCCCACTATAAAAGTTTAAATAAATTTAATGAGGTAAAATGAATCTTAGCTGGTTGAACAGAATATAAATAAGAAAAATTAATTAAATTCCACAATTTTAAGTGTTCCATAGATGCTTCCCTGGAGTCGCTAAGTGGAATTTCATTGATTTTATTGCAAATTTAGTTCTGTTTACTGTGCTCGAAACGAGATGATTATGCTGCGCTCTCTAAACAAGGCAGGAGTGCTCGCGGGCCTCTGGGGAAAGCCGATGGCTGCCGTGGCTCCAAATGCTCGCACTTCACAAAAGGCAAACGCAAGTTATTGGAATAAAGAACTTTCTTCGGATTTGCAAAATCCATCGTCAGTATGGAGGAGGCTCTCACACCGGACCGCTGGGCTGCCGGGCTACAAACCGCTCTGTGGGTTTTACCTGGATCTGCGTGAAAAGCCATTCCTGTCCCCTACGTGCACGGATGCCTGGAGACGTTTTGTTTTTCTCTCCTTGGGTCGTTATTTGTCCGAGACGGGCAAAGGTGCTGATGCTCCAAGGATGTGGAGCACCGGACAGGACCACGTGCCTCTGCCTCGCATGCAGCCTGAAACACACATCTGATTTAGATCCGTATTTATCGTGATCCCAAAATGAACAACTCTATAGACACATCTGAAAATATGGCTGAAGAGAAGGGAATGGAGATTATTCAGTTGACGGTTTACCGCAGGAGCCGTCCTCTTTGCTTCACCGATGAACTGGCAGAAGATGCCGCAGAGGAGAGTGTCGGCGCCTGTTGCTGCTGCTTCTCTGAGGTTCGGCAGCGCAGATGGGATCTACCCCGACCTCCACGTTTCCTGGGGGAAAAAATCCTGTCATGTCCTCCGTCATGTCAACTTCCACACTATAATTTCAAGAACCACTGATTTTAAATCTCAGTTCAGACACCACCATAAAAATAGTGTATAAAAAATAAAAAAAGAGAGAGTCACATTCCTGGTTTCTACTTTGCCAGTTTCAAAATTCCAGACCTGCTTCGTAACTAAAATCCTCCTAGGGGTGTGTGTTTGAAAAGATTTTACTCTGAAATACAAATGGATTAGTTCATGCAGAAATAGTTGCTTTGATTTAACAGACAGAAATCTGAAGTTCGAAAGATCTGGTACTGCATAATTTATTGTATTCTTTCAGAATTACATCCTGTTAAACCAAGAAATTCAGATTTTTTGCAGGAGTTAGTTTTCATAAGACTGGACATAAATCGCAGAAGTTTTACAAATGTGGATATATTAGCAAGCAGTGAAAAGTATTACAAAAGATGAAATACTTTAAGTGTTCAAGGTGTGCGCCAGCCGTCTTCCTTTGCTGTGAATGAGTTGTTGGAGATAGCAGACCCTCGCACGCTGGAGAAGAGGGACGGGAGGAAGCACGCCTTTGGATGGACTCGCACGTGAGCACGTTACTGCAGGGCAACGAGAAACCGCGTCAGCCGAGCCCTGACCCCTGCCCGCGTGGGTGCTCGTGGCCTAGGGCGGGTGAGAGGTAACACGAGTTAGCACGGTGCTCGGAAAAAGCTTATCGTGTGCTAAGTGTGATTTGCAGCCAAAGGTTGATAAAGAAGCCGAGAGGGAGCAGCCCTGGTATCTAGCTCTGTAGCATACAGAAAAACAATGAAAAGCACAGGCCATTAGCAAGGAACCCTTTTGGATCAGATAATCCAGGATGAAGTGCTGCTGCCTTAGCTCAGGTAAGCAGTTCCCCCGTCTTCAAAGAGGAGGGAAGAGCGTTGGTGCCGCCTTCGCAGCGCAGCCTCTGCACCGCGCCTGGGATGACGTGGAGGCTTCCAGCTCCCTTTCGTGGCAGAGGAAACGTTCCTTTGCCTGCTCTTTGAAAGAGGGCCGGAGGGTGGATCAGTTACGGAGGGAAAATTAAAATAAATGAGGCTTTCTGTCAGAGCAGCCTCGTTGGTTAGAAGAATAAGATTCGAGCTGCAGAGGCACTGCAGGCGCCTTGAAAACTAGAGGTAAAGGCCTGGAGCTCTTGCTGCGTCCAAGGCAACCCTCCAGCCAGGACGTGTCCATCCTATGGCATGGTGAAAACAGCACGAGGACGTCATCCCTCTGCCGTGTTCGTCCTTCAGCTTGGCGTGGACCTCGGTGGGGCCCTTGCTGGCCTCCGGCCCCAGACAGACCCTTTTTTCTCCCATCCATCCCCTTGATTACTGGGTGTGCAAAACCAACACGCCTGAGACTCAGCCGGGGCCTGCTGAGCCCTGGAAGCTGTGGCAGAAGGAGCGTTAGGCTGGACGCAGCCAGGCCCCTGCTCTTCAGGGGGAGAAACACTGCGCTTGACAGCCTTGGAGACGTGCACTCAACCTGCGCTGGGCATAAATCAATAGTGTTTGTTTTGGGGACTTGAGCGAATGAATAATTCAGAATCTTTTTTCATCAAGTATGTGAGGTCACGTTCCTTGGCTGGGGAAGTCCCCCTTGGCAAGGAGTTCACCCGCAGCAGGTGTTAGATTGAGAAACTTGCCGAAAATCCAGTATTATCTTTTCCTTCGCTTCGGCGGTACTGCATTATGGTCTTTAAGGCAACAGAACCAGCAGTGCTTAAAGCGATTTCAGAGAGATTTTAGATCTGTGTCCCTAGAAATGCATGAACTGCTGTTAGAAAACCACCGTGTCTCGAATGCCGCTTCTCTGAACTACCACTGCCGCAAGCACCAATGCGACGTCCTTTCAGAAGTGAAAATCCACGTTGCCACCTTTTGTCAGATGACGTTGATTTTACTAGCTATTAAAATGAGGCACAGAAGACAAGAAAGCCTTTTAAAATAAAAGGGCAAACAATCCATTTTGTTTTTTCTAGGAAGCAGAAATGCCTGATTTCAATTCATACATTGCTTATTTTTATGGTAAATCTAGAGGAAGACTTGATTCTACAGCCTTTGTAAATCACACAATATAAGCATCCCATTTTAACAACATTTAAACGTTTTAACAGGAGAATAGCGTGACTTTCTGCACAATATTGCACAAATACAATGTCCTTTCGTTCTGTCTAACAGGTGCGCTCTGTTTACTGTAGGCAAAGAGTATTTTGCTGGGAAAATGGTAGTGTTTGCATTTTTTTCTGAATTAGCATATTGTTTGCTTTCCAGAGGATCATATTTGCTGGGCTGCTTGGCTTTAGAAGGCTGTAATCACTCTGAAAGGATAAAGATAACTGTCCTGCTGCTGCGCGCCGCAGAACAATTCAATAACACTGTGTACGTTTCTTCTGCAAGCGTACAGTGCCCAAGATATACCTACCTGGGATGTACTATATGAATCTGTTTAAATTATTTCTGTGCGCTTGCAAGTTCATATAATTTATGGAAATGAAAACGAAGATTAGGCCGGATGCACTTTACAAAAATCATTTCAGTAACTGCGACGCCGGTATTTGGAAAGCAGAGGGATAGCGGCGTTGTTCTGGTGTAACCGGGAGCAGGATTTGTCAGAAAAATGTTTTGGCTGGTGTTGGCTTTTTTAGCAAAAGTGAGGATAGCGAGGCAGTCCAAACAGCTTGGAGAAAGTGTATTACGCAGTGAAAATTGTAGTTAAATGTAGGATTTATCTTTACGTGCTTGAGCTGCTTTCCAGGTGCTTTGGGCTTTCCGGTCTAGCCTGGATGACGCCTGCAGGAGAGCAGCCCCCTTCGCTCCCGGTGTCGGTGCCTGGGGAGTCGAGGTGTTCGGGAGCCCTGTCGAAAGGAGAAAGCAACAGCCGGGAAAAGGATGCAGAAGAGAAGCGGGTTCAGGAGACCTGAAGGGAGACACAGTACGGCAGTGCGAGGCGACGCTGGGCAGGCGACGCTGGGGCTCAGGGCTTTGGGGAATAGAGCAAGGTGCCTGTTGGACCCACGCACTGACCTCGGTTGAAGGAAAAAGCAAACGCAACATCCACGTTGTAGAGCTTTTAATGGTAGAGACAGCAGTATTATTTCCCGTCTATTAACTGGTGTTTATTTCCAATAAAAATTGCAAGCATGGAAAAGAGTATCCCTGCAAAAGTTTAATGTCATTATATAGATAGTGTATGGGGCATATACATGTATGTATTTATGTGTATATAAATATACATTTGAGGTTGCTCAGTTACTTCACTGTGACAGATCACAAGGGTCATAGGATGTCTTTAACTTGTTGGAGGCTGGGAGAAGTGGTGCAAGTCCTTTGATCTGTAACGTCTTTTTGGGTTCTTCAGCCTTGAGATTAAATGCACAGTGAAATTACTGCATTTAAATACATTGTAGATCTGTAATATGTCAAAATCAAATTAGTTCCCCCTCTTTAAGGTCAATTCCAAAATAATATAGAATAGTTACACTTCTGCCGTTTATCTCTGACAAATGGAAAGACTACGAGTCTGCTTTTCATTAGCGAGTATTTTTTAATCAGTTCTAACAAAAGATTTCTTTCTTTAATCTCAGAAGAACACACTGATCTAGCTTAGCAGAGTTTTATGACTATGTCAGCGTTTATTTAGCGTTACCGAAAAAACAGAGTTGGGCAGTTAATTGGGAAAACAACTCCTGCAATTGCTCATTTGCTGGGGCGTCCGGCTGGAGAGGAGGAGGCTGGAGCGCGGCAGCGTGCCGGTGCCGAGGGACGGGACGGGACGGCTGTCTCTGCGCGCGTCCGCGCCCTTCATTACTGCCCCGCGTCGTCCACATGTGGTTTAAAGATAGGAAGCAAACCATTTTTCTTTCTTTCCTCTCTGTTTTGCAAACGCGTGGATGATTTCAGCGCTCATGAAAATGAGCGATTAATCCAGCTGCTTTGAGCCAGACGAAGCGGGTGCAGTGTAGGTGTCCCGCCGGAGATCAGGCCTGCCTTCGCCTTCTGCCGCGCGTCACCTTTCCCGTCCGTCCCCAGCCGTCACTTGGGTACGGGCTGCTAATCTGTGCTAAGAGCAGGAGTTTGCGGGACTGAAAATTGCAGAGAATTGCAGAGTGAATTGCAGTGGAGAATGAAAATTTGGTGCTCATTTTTTGTTGACTAGAATTGCGACAAATATTTGTTTTCCTTTTTAATAATTAATCTATAAGCAGTGATGTTTTCACATTAGTTTTCATGAATACGGTTATGGGAGAAATTTCCCTGGGCTGCTTTTTCCCATTACCATAAATATTAGACAGTTTCAAGTCTCAACTGAAAATGGTGACACTGAAATTCAGAGATTTGAGTGGTGCTTTTCAGAACAGAAGTCCACTGTTTACTTGCATCAAATATGAGTTTTGTCTAGTCTTTCTGATACTTGTCCCCTTTTTCCTGAAATTGCCTTCCCTTTCTTGTTAAACTGGGCAAAATTAGATGGAAAAGTGTATTAACTTGCAATGAATTTGTTTTTGGAAGAAGGAACATGGCTTCATTTTAGCATGGAATAGCAATGAAATAAGTTGGTGGGAGGATAGCCTAGGTTCTAGTCTGGAGTTTTGAAGAAACATCTGTAAGTGAAGAAAGCAAAGAGGCAGAGAAACAACGGTGCAAAAAAAGCCGAGAGCTGGAGCTCTACCAGAAGCTTCCTGTGCTGGATATGGTACAGTTTAGGAGTACTGAAATAGATTCGAGGAGGTAACTCATGAAAGCAAAAGTAGGGAATCTAATCTAATCTAATCTTATGTAGCTGTTAGGAAGCATACTTCAAATGATGTTTAAGAATCCCCTTAGGAAATGTATCACGGTCTGTCTTGGAGTTGGAGTCGCACAGGCATCTCTCAGTTCTCTTCTGTGGTTGTCCTGTCCTTTGAATTGCACGATAACATGAAACATTAGAAATGTGGAATTCTGTCTTTTTAGCTTCAAGTAGGGAATCACTGATTAATGGATCAGAGGTTAATGGTTTTCTGGCTTATCCTATTCATCTTTTAAAGAAAAAACGGTGCAAAAAAGCTTTCAGGGGTATCAGATCGCTTCAGAATGCTTGGTATTAACTTTGCATTTTTGTATCTGCCAGTATTAAGACTGAAATTTCCTGGCAAGACTTGTATTTTCAAATCACCTGAAGATATGGAAGCTAATCACAAGCAAAATGTCTCTAGCATTAGGAATAACAGCAGTTCCGACAGCTGAGGAATTAGAAGGGGACACTGGCTGAGGCTCTCGGGATTTACATAATTTACTTTTCTAAGTGCCAGTCTTAAAAAGTTGTGGTGGTGTTCAATAATCTTGTTTTTGTTATTGAATATGCCATTTTTAATAATATTAATGTATGACACTTGTAAGGATATTGCAATGAGAAATCTCATTAAAAGTTGGGAAATGGTTTGTGCTAACTTTTGCTGGTCACAGAGCTCTGGTTTAAGTCTGGACTTTTTTCAATTAAACCCCGCAGATAGAGGAGATAACTGTTTTCATGCACAAAGGAAATTAATTCCTGACTTGGATCATACATAGTGTAAAGGCCGTGTCGGAAGATGGGGAGCGCACCAGAACGCTGTCAAGCGCCCTAACAGGGTATGTCGCCGAGAAAATGTATTGATTTGTAGAACATTTCCCCCCAAAAGGCAAGAAATAGGAAGCTAAAAACCCATCTAAAAATAATTCCACTGAGGAATCTTTTAAATCGCAAAGCTTCTGCTTTCCCGCATGCGGCAACAAGACTTTCAAAAAGCAATTAGAGTTTTAACTGTCTGCAGTTAACATCTTTTGAATGGCAAGACCGTGGAGGAGAGGGGGAACAAAGAAAGGTTTATACAAGAATCTTCTTCAGCAGCTTCTGACATTGAAAGCCTTCCGTTCAATGAATATTTTCATGCATAATAAAATCAACCAATTGGTTGTGATTTAGTGTATTGCCTGGAGATTCAACGCCTTGCTTGTCCCGTTTGTGATGCCCTGGCTGCTCCTTCTGATGGGTGGGAAGGTAAAAATCGTGAAAGCCTTCGAAGCACGGGCTTCTCGTCATTCCTCATCCGCACTGAGAGGATGGGGAATACAACCCAGGCTGACGGGTTTTTACTGCGACTTTCCACCTCCCTCAGGTTAGAGAGGAAACCCCTTCCAGATAGGAAAACATTTTTCTCTAGTGGGATCATTAATGCAAAGCAGTAGCAGATGTTTTAGTCAGGTACCGCTGGAGGGAGAGTAAAGCCCGGTATCAGTGTTGCATTTTATTCTCCTTCCCTAGCAATCCATCGGTGGCTGCTGTTGGAGGTAGCCGGGTGGCGGGGACGGGTGCTGGGCGATGCCGTGTGCGGGAAGCGGCCGGAGGGGATCGCCAAGACTCCGTGCCAGTGTTTTGCCATCTCTACTTCTGGACAGTTTTTCCTGCTATCTCGCCTGAATCTGCCTTGCTGCAGTTGAAGACCAGTTCTTCTTCTCCTGTGCACCAGGGATGGCTACGCCATCGCTTCTTCACTTTTGCACTGGTCTGTATTGAGTTTGGATTGTTCTTCCCTTCCCTGGACATGCACAGGATGTAACGTCTTTGGGCAGACAGCCCCGTTTTACTCAGGTTTTCATCAGGGGCCTTGATTTCTTGTGCTCTGATTATTTTAGGTGTTCTCTCCAAGGATCGCTCTCTCGTGGCTATCTATCTTTCTTCAAAAAAGATGGCTCAAAACTAACCTGAACGCACCGCTGGCAGCTGTGCTCGGTGCCCTCTGCCATGACCGGCCCACGCGGGTAGGATGAGCTCAGTGATTGCCCGGACAAGATATCCTTCAGCTTTGTGTTTGATATTAAGCTTTACCCAGCTTCTGTCTTCTATTAGGAGCAAGGTAATGGAAAATAAAAACTGCCCAGAAGTGCGAATGTTTGGGACACGCAGCACTGCGGCCGGATGGGCCAGTTCACGTGGTTTTTGCGTTTTGGAGCCTTTTGTACCCTCTGACTTCCTGGCAAATTCATTTAGTTACAGCAATTTCTGGAAATTGGTAGTCAGCCTTCGTGCAGAGCCAGATTCTGCCCTTAGATGTATATTTACTTCTCTAATAGAGTTTTTCTGTTTGGCTTAACTAGCATTGCTTTGGTTTGTGATCACTGCTGCAGCGTTAATTATCTGTAAAGGGGAAAGATGATGGTTTTAGTGATGACCAGTGTTTATTGCTTTGGAGCTGGCTATGAGCCTGTGAGTCGTGTGTGGCCACAGAGGGATGGAAGTCCCTAGTTGAACCCGTGCAGTCCCCTCCCTTTTTTAGGATTCGTATGCACGTGCATATGAGTGCATTTTAAAATCAGCATTTCATGCATTTGGACCACTGTTCTGTGCACCAGCTTCTTCCGATGTGGAGATTTTCTCAGTCCTCTGTGTAAAATGCTGCTTGTGGCCATGTCGAGACTGCTTGGAAGAGGCAAGGGTTGGCCGCAGACCTGTGCCGCGGTCGTGAAGCCCAGGGCTTCAGGAGCTGAGGAGCTCCAGGTGGTCCAGGCGTAAGGAGCTTTTCAGGCACATGAGAAAGCTGCACCAAACTTAAATCCACCTCCAGGTCTGAAGTCGGGCAGGTTTTCTTCAGCTCCGACTGGTAAGAATCATTTGTTTTTTTGCCTCTTTTTCTTTTATAGTCCCCTCGTCTTTTACATGTTAAGAAATTCTCTTTACTTCAGGGCTGCAACATGCAGACGAGTCTCTTGATCTCCTCTGCTCCCCTCCTGTGGCACACAGTTGTTTCAAAGCTTTTGATGTTCCAGGCCTGAAGGTTGTATGGGGGCTTAAAAACCTTTTCCTGGCATGCGCAGTACGCTGTGCTGAATGCAACTGGAAGGAGCTGGACTAGTTTTGAGTTCTTCTTCTGCTGATTCCTGTTGAGGAGAGGGAACAGTTCCAGTGCAGAGAGAGAGCTACAGCTTGCAGCTGCGCAGGGCTCCTAAGAGCATTTCTGGCTTGCATCACCCTCCCTGTCTTGGCCTTTCTTTTATCAGAAGTAAAAATGTTGTCAGTGTTTAAACAGCTCTATATGTCACACTTAGTTTGGGGTTGCATTTCCTGGAGATTTCTTAAGTAATCTTTTCATAGGGTTTATTCTGAAAGATTTTTCTCCTTTTTTTTAGAAGCAGAAAAGTCGCTGCAGCGCGTTACATTGCGTATATGATTTTATGTATTTGGATATTGTGAAGTAACTTCCAAACCAGGTGCAAAGTTAGTTTAAATACCATCACTTTAATTGGCTACCTGTTTGCATGTTTTATAACCATTCTGCAAGGTTCAGGGTGATGGGAAATCAAACCTGGATAACACCAATAATTTACTAAATATTTCTTACCACAAAAAGAAAATGGCTGATTTTCCTCTGATTCCCCTCGAATGAGGATTTGTGTGTGTGTATCTGTAATATGTATTTGATATCAATACAGATCATTTTGGAGGAAAAATTTTTCAGGGTCAGCTTTAGCAGATGAGAAGTTTTTAAAACAACGCCAATCAAACTTGGATTGCAGTCTAGGATTTGTAATGTGTCCTTTTTACAATTTGTTTCTTGTAAAATGCTTGCACAGAATGAGATAATGAAATCATCTTTTCTCTTCTTCCCTTGAAATCAATTGTCTTGTTAAAATCATAGTGAATAAAGTGGTACATTATAGAGTAGCTTCATAATTTGCAATCATATAGCGCAGTCTGAGCACTCTTCTAGTCTGCTGAGGGTTATAAAAACAGTCATCACATTCATTTCTTCCTGAGGGAAAAGGAATGGAGTTACTGGCGTGGGAATTCCTCTTCCTCGGCCGCTGGGCTTGGGTGTTTGCAGGAGGCTGCTCCAGGGTGACCAGGGTAGCAGTGCTTTTTTTTTTCCCTAGCTCATAGCAGAGCCAAAATTGGTCTTCAGAGACAAACTCTGAGCTTCCCACTACTCAAAATGCAGTTCCAGGGGCGATTTGTGGAATAACCCATCATATGAAACCGGTAACGGAGGGAGTCCTGTAGGGATGTAGGAGGCAATACAAGGTCAGGACTTTCCAGATGAGAACCTAAACTGGGATTCTTGAATTTTTACTTTGTTGCCTGAACCCTGACTTGGCTTCTACAGAACTCACAGACTTTTAAAAAGAGAAGGAGTAGGAGGAATAACGGATATTCAACTCATCTCCGCATTAATGCGCGAGGCCTGCTGAGGGGCAGGTTTTCGGCGGGGAGCCTCGTGCCCGGAGGGCTGGTTGCTCCATCCGTCCCCCCCGGCTCCGAGCAGTTCAGTTCACGCAGGAATCACGCAGGATTCACAAGCGAATCATTCAGAAGCGCCATGCAAATTCTCCGTAGTGCTTCACAAGGACAACACTCAGCCTATAATTAGTAAGAAGCTACATGAAAACAGTGGGTTTTTTTTCACTGAAAGCTCTTGACATAGTTTGAAACCCAAATTTGAAACAAAACAGTAATAAAGACGCTGGAGGAGAGTGGCGTATGATCTTGATTTGGCTCTAAATAATTACCGTACTATCAGGATTTGGCTGTGCTGCAAAATGCATCTCACTTAATTATCTGAAACTGATAGTGACACACAGCTTGCCAATTATTTGACATTATACTTTATTTTTGATTTTAACTTTAAGGGAACCAATGGTTATTGCACACAACAAAATGAAAATCATAGAAAATCCACACAAGTAGCAGGGCCAGAGTCTGGCTCTCGATAGAAATGAGCAGTTAGTTCTGTTTTCCGTGCCCAGAAGTGTCTGTAAATAGGCGGCAGCTAAGTTTGCAGCCTGCACATCCCGTGCGTTGGGCTTCTGCTGGATGTGCCGTCCGGAGGTTAGCAAAGCTTGGAAATGAATTGAAGGACACCTGCATGCAAGGTAAGGAGCTGCAGCGTTGCATCCCTCGTGGCCACGGTACCCCGTGGGACAGGGAGACCTGAACAGCATCCACAGCTGTGGGGGCAAAAAGGCGGAGGTGCAGAAGAGCTTCTCTTTTTGACATTTTCCCCGTGTTATTGGTTCCGCTTTACGCGAGGGTAGAGAAAAGGGTTGAAAAAAAATCCTGCATTAATTTTCACTCTGGGATTTATGAACCATAGAGTAGAGCAATGTGGAGGAGCTCACGGTGAAGCTCATGCAGAATATGATGCCCCAGTCTCGGGAGTGCAGCCGGCTCTCGTCTGTGAACTTCAGCTCTCCCTGGGACCCGATGCCGTTCCTCCTGCAAGGGTTCAGCCGGGTATGGAGGGACGCTGAATGACGCCCTCCAACCGCTGCTAATGAGTCAAAAACAAATAGGCTGCAGATTTTGAGTCTCGTGAGCTTTTAATTAGCTTTTTTAATTAAAAGCTGGATGTCAAGTGGTGGCGGTGGTAGGTTTCTATGGTATGAGCCTGACATGATTAGGTACCCCGGAGACTACTTTCCCCAACCGTGTGGTATGTCGTGTTTTGCCAGGACTGAGTGTAGTCAGCTCTTACTGCGGCTTCAGTCTCAGCTAGTCATTAGCAAAATCATTCATCTGCACTTCCCAGGTACTGTGAAATCAGTGCTAGGAGACAGCGTTAGGCGTGATCTGCTACTGCCAGTCATTTATTTTATCTTAGCTGCAACTCCGAATAATTGGGGAAGTCCGACGTGTGATTAATGCCCTGGAATTCCCCGAGCACTTCAGAAGGTCCATGAATAATTCGGATCATCAAAGCCAGAAAATTCTGGTTGTTCTTCTCTCATCCCTGGGACGGTTTTATTGGTTTACAACCAAGCTATTGCGTCTTCAATTTAAAATGAACGTTCCTGGCAATATGAAGCAGTGAAAAGTAAAGCTGTGAAGTGCTGCTTGATCAAAAATGGATCCGTCTCTCTAAGCCAGCAGCATTGAGGTGATGCTGCTGTCTCTGGAGGTAGCTGGTTATCAGTGAGGTGAAGATGGGAAAGACCTTCCCTACTGGCTCCACGCAGTAAACGTGAACTTAAAACTCCTAATTATTTACTATCCACCGGTCTCCCTGCCTCAAGGTGAAGCAAAACACTTTAGAGTTCATTCTTCTCTTTATTTACTGCTCCACTTCTTAATTACTGTATTCACCTTCTTGATGGAAGCATATTCGTCTGACGGGTCCCGCCCTGGGGAACGGGGCTGTTGCTGCGCTTTCTTCGGGGCCTGCTGCAGTGACAAAATGCTGCAGTTTGAGTAACCACATGTCTCACCTTTGTGGTTAAAACTGCGAGCTTCCGTTTTTGCTGGAAAACAAGTTCGAGAGCTGGTTATCCCTGTTACCTCAAAGGTACCAAAGTTTGGTATTTCAGACTATTCAGTGGGAGGTTTTATGAGCAAATAATTCAGGTGACTCATACGTGGCCAGCGCAGAGCTGGGTGAGATTCGCAGCTTTGGGGGAAGAGGCCAGTCCTTGCCTAGGCTGAGCTCCTTGCTTCAGGAGCTGTTCGGGAGGACCACTGTGTGTGGCAAAGGTGCAAAATGGAACTGTGGGAATTGTCCCCCTGTGTCAGCGGTGAATTCCAGGTTCGGATTGGCTTGCTTTTTCCATAATTTGAGCAATTTTTAAAATCCTTGTTAAAGTTTTAAAAAGGCACCTTTACCCTCGCTGCCTGGAGGGTCGGGGTTGCAGGAGGTGTCGAGGTGGTAGCAAACTCCAGCGTGGATTTCAGCTGCAGGAGTGGCTTTATCGCGGGAGAAGATGTGGCTAGAGTTACAGCGGGCGATGATGGGCTGCCGACTGGGCAATACCAATGTCGTCACAAAATAATTAAGACAATTCCTATGCCAAAATGGAACAGCAAATGAAGATTAAACACCATCTTCAGGGCAGAGAGGACCTTTTCTATGTCCCGTGCTTAACTCTTCCCCTTTAATCTTTGTATCAAGTGCCTTTCACAAGTATCCAAACCAGAAAATGCAAAGATGACCATTGGCGTCACTTCTGGTTATTACACCTGAAGTAAAAGAGGCCGGAGACAGACCGGCCAGACTTTCTGGTGAAGTAAATTAACACACGTGCTCTGAAAAATCAGGATGTAGAGTTTTGGATAGAAGCTGTCCTACTAATACAACTTGTATGTGTATGTAATAAATATATTTCTGTGTGGTATTTGTCTCCCAGCATGTGCAGTGAAGCCCAGAGGAGATCAGATGAGGAGTTAAGGAATGGAAGAAAGATCTTTGAATTATTCCCTCGTTTTTCTTTTCTGTTAGTCCTAGAGAGGCATATATTATTTCTGTTCCCACCTTGTTTTGCATTTAAGTCTGAGTTCAGAAAAGAAACAAATTAGCTGGAAACATTTTGCTAGACTTGTATAAAAATATTTGCATCATAGCTGCTGCTTTCCAGTCTGATCCCGTATTTTTCCCTCTGCAGAGAAGGAGAGGAGTTACGCTGATGTGCGTTTCGGTAGTTCTGTTTTAAAGTTGTTCTCATTAGTGCTTTCAGAGCTCTTGAATCTGATGGGCAAAACAAACATTTCGTGTGTTGCTCTACAAGATACCGGGTTTAGTTAAGGCTGCGGTGCAGCTATTGCTGGTGGGGCTGGGCTGTCGCAGGGGAAGGGTCAGTCCGCCCAGGAACCAAGCGCAACACGCAGCGAGGAGGGGAAGCTGGGACGAAGAGCAAAAACCCTTCAGCTTTGCTTCTTCCTTCAGTCTGATGATAGACCTGCTTGGACCTGCTTAGGAGGGAGTTTGGCATGGAGAAGGACTTAAAATTTGCTCTTTACCAGGAGCTGAGATATGTTTTCAACTTGCATAGAGCAAGGGGTCAGGGCTGGTGGACACGAGTACGGACGAGCAAGATCAGCGGGAGTGTGCGTACGTGCGGAGGAGATGGAGACAGAGCTCACTTTGCTCCCCCTTGCATCTTTGTGCTTATTCAAAACCTCCTAATCTATTCTTGTGGGTGTTATTCCAGATAAATACAAAAATAACGAGTCTGGTGGTTCAGATAAGCATAGTTCAGTCAATGACTCTAAGCAGGAAAGTGAACCGGGAGGAGGAGAGGGGCATTAGTTCTGGATCTGTCCTTCAGCTGCATCCTGTTGAAATCGTCCTCCCTGAGCAAAGCGCAGCAAACGGGTCAGGATGGGACCCGGTCTTGCCTCGGGGGAAGGCGGTGCGCGGAGACATCGCTCACCGCGCAGGATGCTCAGTGCGTTAGCGTGAGCCCCAACCTTGCTGCCGTCACTCACGGTTGCAGTGATGGGCGCGATGATAAAAACACAGGGAAGCAGAAGCCGACTCTGTCATGTGTCAGAGTATAACTGACTTTCCAAACCAGAAATCTGAGCTCTCCAAAACACAGGTTTGCTACTACAACCGTTTCCGTTCAATTTAGCGTTTTACTTGCACGCAGTAATCAGGGTTTGAAGGATTGGCATCCCGTTCCGAAAATAATCAGCACAGCTTTGCTCGTAGTGCGGAGGAGCCATGTTTGGATTTAAATAGTTTCAAAACAGGTTTTAGATGTTTTGGGATACAAAAGGGAAGCTCCTGAATCCTGTAAATTCTCACTGAATCCTGTTAAAATTTCCTCTTTAAATAGTACACAGGGTCAAACTGATTGAAAAAAAGCTAAATAAAATTCTGCTCTTATCACCATGGAGGCAAAGCCATTTATGTTGAAGCAGCTTCTGAAATAGTCACCTCGCACTGTCTTTTTTTAGTATGATCAGAGCAGGTATAAAATCCTACAGCTCTTCTGCCATATTGAAGCAAATAATGGCTCATTAACGATGTTTGTTGAACATAATGGCCTTCAGCGGGAGGAAGTCTTGAGTTGTGAAACCTAGGTTTATCATGTTTTTTTAATTTAATATACTTAACTCAGTAGAATTATTTTCAATCTACATATAAATAAGTGGCTAACTTTATCCTGAACACATCAAACCCGATCCAGACCTGTGTATTTTGCTCTTATTCGCACCATCTGTTTGATTGTTTTTTATCTCCTGTGGTTGTTTGTTCAATAAGACCATGCTTCAGTGCTTCAGCTGCAGAGCAGAAAATCTGTTCCTTTTGTGACACTGATTTTTATGGCTATAATCCCAATATTTATGGTTTGGCAAGAAGACCTGAAAACTTCGTTTATCCCAGATTTAGAATTGCCTTGGGAGCACAAAGAGCCTGTCAGCCTCCGGAAGGGATGTTGTGTGTTCTGGCGTGCGGTTTGCAAGCATGCAGTGGAGCCAGGCGCAGGATCAGCTCCCTACAAGGCCAGCAGAAGTGAATCTGTCTGCCCATGGCTCCTGTTTCGGAGGACCGCTTGCATTTAAGACTGCTCTCGCTTGCCACGCGTGCCCGTCTTGGCACACAGTAGATGCTAGCTGCTGCGTTGAGGAGAGGCCTTCCTGAGGTTGTCCGGCGTTAGGTCCGCGTCCTGAGGCTGATCAAAGCGTTTCACCAGCTAGGAACAAGACAATACTGATTCTGAACGTGCTGGAAGTGCAAGAAAGTGGGTAGAAGTCTAGGTCTATCTTTAAGAGGCTTCACACTGCAACGTCTTACTCTGCCCCCTTCCAGCAGTATTTTGCCTCAAAATACGGGAGGAGGGAGAGACACCAAAAATATTGTATAATGCTGTGTCCTCGCTATCCTTAAAATACAAGTTTCACATTTTCTTGCCACTGATAGACCAACTTGAAAGATATGTAGAGCTGCGGTGTTGTTTGGGTTAATTCATCGGATCCTGGAAAAGGTGGCAGCTCTGATTTAGGCAGGTGGAAAGCAGCAAAGATGATAGGTGCTACTGCTGGCATCATGTCAGCAGCTGAAGTGTGAAGGCAGCGTATGGGCAAAAAGAGACAGTCTGCCTCCAGAAAGCTCGAAGTCCAGAGCTTGATCTCGCTACATACTTGCTGGGCTGTCTGGCTAATCCCGCTGAACAAAGCTCTTCCCTAATCATTATACTCAAATATATTGTGAAAGAAGTTCTTCCGTACTAAAAACTTCTCCCTTTTTGCCATTTTACATTTGATGTTTTGTGTTTTAGAAACACTGAGCTCCCAAAGCTCCAGTGGACACTTTGCTGTTGGTTTTCAACGGCTTCTGTAATATTCTTGGGCGTCCACGACCTCGCGCAGGAAAGCAGGGTTTCCACTGATGCAGGATTTTATCCTGAAAGTTAGCAAACTAATAGCATAGATAAAAAGCCAAAGAACTCCCTGGATAATTTAAGTAGAGCATCTCTAATTGATCCTAATGGCTGTAAATTACTAAATTTTGTGATTTCAGGGTAAGCGTCAAGTGCAATTAAAATTAATTAAGAATTACAAAATTTACTTCGTTGACTTGCGTTAGTATAGTTTAAGCATATTTCAGAATAAAACTAATGGTGTATTAATGTGGATATTATTTTTCAAAATATGCTATTATCTTTTTAATCTCAGCCGTGAGTAGGTAACTGGCACCAGGTTGCTTCTGATCAATGGGGGGGGGAGTCCTTGGTTTGTGTGTGGATGTAAAGGAACGATGGAGACTGCGGACTTTGTCCATCCAAATTTGAGATCGACGCCTTAATGCGCTGCTTGCAGCGGGGCCGGAGCTGCCCCCAGCCTTGCTACGTCGCTGCTTTTATCCCATTAACGCTCAGGCTTAATAGTTTGCAGAAAGCATCTGTCCTTCCTTCCAGCACTTGTTTGGAATGAAAAATCATAGCTGGTCAATTCTGGCTTTGAGTCGCAGCAATTTGTGTTATCTATAGAGGCTTATTTAAACGTATCAGAAATGCTCATGCTTTTTCAAAATGCAAATATTATCAGGTTAAGCCCGTCGCTCATTGACAGACACCACAGCTTCCAGGAGGTAGCTCGCTGCAGGAGCACAGGGTCCCTTCAGCCCAGCCGCGGTGGTGTGGCGTCAGGACGAAGTGAAGGTGAGCCGGCCCTCGTTCCCTCACGGGCGGTTTTTGGAAGCGCGTCTTGGCTCTGATGAGAGACCGGAATAACGTGAGTAGCTCAAAGCGGAGTCTGTTTCCACAAGTGGTTTCCAAGACGCATCCCAGCTTACTCATCGCATTTGAACCCCATGGTTTGTGTATTTGGTGACGTAGGCGAAGTAGGAAAGCAGTATCTAAGAAGTTGGATGTACAAGAAACTGAAGCCTCAGTGCAGCTGTTTTCTTTCCGGAGCTGCTATATGAGACGGTCTCACGCTTGCAAGCGCTCCGTTCTGCGGTGCTCCAGCACAAACGGGAAAACCCTGCTCTCTGCTAGCAACATCAAGGCATTTCTCAGAGGGAAATGATAAAGATGGCAGAGCAGGCTTGGTGCAAGCCTGAAATCCGTGCTTCCTGGCTTCCAGAGATGTAAACAGAAGTGCATCGGATGATTGGGTCCTAATAAAACGCCCTGTTAGTCATGCCTAACTGTTTGTATTAGCGGGTGGTGTCAATGGTAGACGCACGACGTACAGCTGCTCACCAGAAGTTGCAGTTTCGGCTGTGCTCGCTTGCGGAGCACGACGGGCTGCTTGGCGCACAGGTCCGCTTCTGTGATGGAGGTGCGTCTTCATGGTGTTTCTCCTTTTTTCTTTCAAACAGATAGAAAACCAGTGTTGATTCCACTTTTGGCGTTAAAGCTAATTGAGTCAGTGGTGGTTAAATATTCAAGTCCCTACATCTGTGTGTACATCTGAGCCTTATGGGCTGTGCAGCGTCGGCACTGTCGCTGGGTCAGGATTACTGGACCTGTGAACTCCTGCAGACCGGCGGGGAATTCACCGTAGATACTTCCAGATGAAAGGTGCCTTATACAATGAAACTGCGACCTGGGAATGAATGAAAACCCTGAGTTGTGCCCCTTAAATAGCGGAGCAGGAGTTCTTCAGCACTTCTAAGACTCCCTGGCTTTGGGAGGAGACATTCATCCACAACAAAAGGATCTCATAAATTATTCCAATCCTGATGTCTGGTGAAACATGGCTTATTTTTCTCACCTGATTTAGCTAGGCCATGCTCTAATTCTACGCTTAGCAAGTCTTGAGAGCCACTGAAAAGAAAGGATGCCAGTGAGAAAAAAAATGGTGCCATATTTGCTTTGCTAAGATCCCTGATTTCCTTTTAATAAATTATAATATCATCAATAACTTTATGAGTGTTTAGCATATTTTTAAAAAGTATTTTTGCAGGAAAACCCCCCCAGCTGTTACCCATACCTCTCAGCTGATCCAGATCTGGTGCAATGTTCTCATTCCTTTAAAATCTCATGATAAAAAATGTTGCTAGCCTAGAATTGGTGGTATAGGTGGCAGAAGGTCAAAGTGAGTATATATTACTATGGATCGTTTGGCTCTAGAAGGAGCTCATTTTTTAATCCTTTTTTGGAACATTTCTTTATCTTTTTCTAATGTATTTGTTTGGTGTTGCTGATTTGTTTCTTCAAACAAAGATTTAAGAAACGATGACGACAGCCTGAACAGAACAGCTGCTATACGTCAGTGAGTGTAGCCAGCAAATTTCCAAAGGCACTGCAAATTAATTGATAGGTTCCCGAAAACCAGATTTCCAATATTTCCAACACATGATAACATGGAAAACATGGTACGAAAGTACGTAACACGTCACAGCAGAATAATTTAGAAAGAATTCCCACTGTGGAGATTTCCATAGATTTGCCCTGAAGAAAGAGCTTGAAGAGGAAATCTGTAAGCTGCAAGGTGGAAAGGGGAAGTTTTG
The DNA here is from genome assembly GCF_036370855.1 of Dromaius novaehollandiae. Taxonomy (NCBI): domain Eukaryota; kingdom Metazoa; phylum Chordata; class Aves; order Casuariiformes; family Dromaiidae; genus Dromaius; species Dromaius novaehollandiae. The sequence continues at coordinate 48,473,095 of NC_088103.1, read as the reverse complement.
GGAAATGTCCCTGAATATGAGTCAGTTTATAGATCGCACAAGCTGCTTGCTGGTAGTGGATGGATGCAGATGTAAAACGGATGGGTTTCGTACGCCCCAGGCTCTTGCTGCTCAGGCACCAGCGACCGCTCTGGGTGACTTCTGCTCGGAGTGGCTGTGTGCGAGGGGTTAATCTGCTCGTTTTCCTCAGATGGAAATCAAATAACCCGCAGATTGCACCCTAACTGTCTGCGATGGCTTGCTTCGCACTCTTCATTATTCATGAGGGCTCTGCAGTAAACAGCTGTAAAACACAAAAGCCTTTTTGGTCAAAACAAGCTGTTCGGCACGTTTTCGTGCATCTCCTGATGAGGAACGTTGTGCTATCGCAGAAATTCAGAGGCGTAGGAACGATTACTAAGGTAACTTTTTATTAGTGTTTTCTAGTCGGTTAACAGCAAGACCTTTAGTGGTGTTATCAGCTGGAAGCTAACTATGGAATCAAAAGTACTAAATGGGGAAAAAAATCCTTGAAAAAATTTACTGCTCCCAAACCATTAAAAAGCTAATCAGTGCTGACTGGAAGTGCTTCCCACCCTTTCAGAAGGTGGGTTAATCCGAAGGAGACCTTTCCATGCCAGAAAGGGTTCATGAGCTGAAAGGTCGCGTGAGCGAGGGAGCTACCCCAAGAGGAAGGAGAAGACACAAGACTTCATTTCTTTCCTAGGTGCGTCCAAAAATGCTAGAAGACCTAAAACTTAACGTAGTAGATTTATTTCTAAGTGAGATTGTATCTCGAGAAGCCTCTTCAGAAATGATTTGAAATATATGCAGCAAAAGTCCTGTCTCAAAATCCCACGAGGAAGGAAGTTTTTAAAGAAGATCTAAATTGGCGTGTAGGAGGATGTAAGAGCTGGAGGGTCAATCTTCATTTTAAGTACAGTGATGCCACAAGTCTGTTCAGTTCTGTTTGCCAAAATAATACAAGGGAGGACTGTTTTTTTTTAAAATCATGCTGAAGTACTTAAACTCTGTAGAAATACGGAAAGAATAACTGTTATGGAGGTGTTTCCTGATCTTAGAAGGCTGCAGGCTGTTTATGCGGAGATCCCAAAAGGTGATCGTACTGTCAGCTGAGCTGAATTTACTGTGTGGATACCCGCTCTCCGCTGGAAAACTTCTGGGGCCTGCCAGCAAACAGCCCCCAAACCCCTTCCCTCGAAAATCCAAATAGGAAAGAAAGAGGAAAAAAAGCGACCTGCTGGTGGGATGCAGATAAGAAGATGCAGTGTTGGAGCTGCTGTTTGGCCATCTGAAAGCAGTGGAGAAGCTTAGCGAGTTCCTAAGTTGAAATGCTCACGCAGCCGGAGGGCTGCATTGTAAGGACTAGACCAGGAGAAGCGTTAAGTTTGGTTTGCTGAACCACCATAATAAATATGCACGTTCTTCCTTAGGTGCATAAGGATGTGCCTTGCTTACCTACGTAAGCATGTTTTTGTTCCAAAAAAAGTTTTTCTCTGTTTTAACTGTACTTTGAGAGCTGAATCCGTCTTTTCTAAGCGTATTTCTTCAGTAATCGCTGCCATTTACTTTATAGATTATTATGGAGGTTCACCAGAATTCGTCAGAACTGGGCAGGGAGAGTCACCTCCTACTTGCTTGTCCATAGTGCTCATTTCTGTTGCCCTCTTGTAGTTTGTCAGGAGTTACAGCATTTGACAGTGTTGAAGTGACCCGGCTGTAGTGTACGTGATCCCTGGAATTGTCTCATTACATGGATTTCTGCTAATAACGCAGAAGAAAATATTTTCCAGTAATCCGGGGCTTTTTTATGTGGAGCTTTCTTGCCAGTCTGCCACTCAGAAACGTAACAAAGCATCGTTTTAATGAAATGTAAATATTTTCCCAGCACGGCGCCTTTTCTGTTTGGCACCAGCTGCGGCGCGTGAAGAGCAGCCCAGCGGCCGCTCGCACATCTGGCTCTGTCGTCCCCGTCTCCGCGCCGGGGCCCTGACGCGGCTGCGCTCGGAGCAGCTCAGCCCGGCTTCCCCGCGCGAAGGGCAGCCGGCGAGTGGGTGCGGGCACAAGGCGCAGAATTAACCGGGGCGAATCACCCGATTTATTTATTGACATTCTGAAGACTTTTCTTTCTCTGGCGCTTAAAAAAGATGAGGTTTTGCCTTCCTTCAGTGCAGGTGCTTACAGCATCCTTCTCATCCTCCCTAGCCCGTTTTTCATGAATATGAGAGTATTTTTGAAAGAGCAACCTTTCTGTCCAGATTTGCACGAAGTCTGCTGGTAGTTTGAGTTGTATTTTTGGAGGAGCACGAGCACGTTTGTGCAGATGTCCCCAAGAGCAGGTCTGGGGGGAGCTTGCTGCCGCTGGAAGGGGCACGGGCGGCCGCGGTGGCCTCCGGGGAGGAGGTGCAGAGAGGCTCCCGGCTGCTGGACGTGCCGAAGCCTCGGCGCAAGGCTGGGGAAGGACGGGGTTTTGGCCCACGCGGTTTCGTAGCTGCATGCTAGGTGCAGATGTCTTATTTCTGCGCCTGCTTTATCAATATTCAAAGGTATTTGCAGTCTGTGTTTACGTTCAGACGTATCCGCAATCTGTGCTTGTGTTCAAACCTGTGTATACTTGCATATACAATATAGAAGTATGCTGTAAGTCTGTCTGCAAGGAGGCTGTAAACAGCATCAGCAGGAGCAGAGCGGCTGAGCAGCCCTTCGGGAGGAGGACCAGGAGATCGGGAGTCAGGAGAAGCAGAGCTCATCTCTCAGGATCGTCATAAAAAATACACGTCTTCTTCGGAGGCTTTGAGAGACGGAGCTAGCGAAACAGGCGTGAATTAAAATACCATCCCACCAGCCTCCTTTCCCCGTAAAATCCTCAGGAGACCAAAGAGCACGAAGATCCCTTCAATGTTTTTGGGGAGGGGGTAGCTGTCTTTTACCAGGGAAGAGCTTTCTGCCAGATATTACCCTCTAAAGCTATTCTTTGGAGATAATCAAACAATTGACGTTAAAAAGCCAGAATTTCTTGATGTCACATTAATTAAGTGTTTCAGCTTAATTCCACATTAACTGAATTCCAATATAAAGGTGGAAAAATGGATGTAGCCTTTAGAAATGGCTGAAGATAATTTTCTATATTGTCTGTCCTTGGTGGAGTTATAGATAAGTGGAGGTGTTTGTATATTTATATCTGTGTAAATACATATCCGTGGTTACATGTGTGATCCTACTATTTTTCATCTAACCAAAGAGTGAAAACTAATTTTCTGTACTAATTTTCTCACCTCCTTGTAGGACAATTTATTAATCTAATGGAGTAGCGATGAGGTGACTCAGTTTCTATACTCTCCATTATTAACTTAAATCTAATTTTGCAAAAGGCAATGATGCTGCCAAAATTTAAATTGCCGTTTCTATTTAAAAGAAGAAAAGAGAAGTCTTGATGCATGAAGTTCTCCTCTCCGTCCTTACGTAGGTGCTGCCGGTACCGAACAGGTCCCTGGGCTGGGAGTGGGCTGCGGTCGGCTCGTCTTTCACAGAAAACGAGGAGGAAAGCGTGACCAACCCGCTGCGATTGGCAGGCTTGAGAAAGCTCAGAGTCGGGACTTTGCGGATGATTTTACATTCCTCAGCTTTTTACTGGGTGGATGTAGTAGTGGTGCTGCTTTTCAGGACTGCTTATGCTTCAGATGGTTATTTTATGTAAAGATAGATCTCCATGTTCTTTAGATATCCATAAAAAGGAACATAAGCCTTTTGAACATAATCACCTCCTGGTGATTTTCTACCTTTTTTGAAATACCCATCTCCATATTATGATTTTCGCGCTGTAGCTTTGGCTTTTGGTGCTGCTTCCGTTATGACCAGAGGCTGTGAACAGGGTGGGCAGCAGAAAGCGGCGGGGTTTGCACGCGCCTTCTCCTGCCACGGTGGGAAACGAAACTCCTGATCCGACCCCGCAGGGCAGCTCCCTCCTTCTCATCCAAGCGTGATTCAGTCTCCATCTGATCCTGAAATGAACCCAGCTTTCCACAGGTGAAGCACAATCTGTGTTTCAGCCCCCTCCGCCACTTGTTTTCCAGGGATTAAATTTAGGACTAAAAAAAATTGTGTGCTCAGCTTGTACCTTTTTTAGGAGGGAGGGAAAGGGAAAAAAAGACGTTCAACATACAGTCACAATGTGATGGCTTATCTCCTCTAAAGAGAATCATGGAATTTGTCCCTTTTAATTACAAATCTCTATAAATCTTCTGCTTAAAAATAGAGAATGGGAGACAGTTTTATGTCTTTCGCACTCAGCAAGGTCCTTGCTGTGCTAACCAGCTTTCCAGATGTTTCTTGTCGCTGCCACCCTTTTGTTTTCTTCCTCAGTTAATGAACCCGTACATATTTGGCTTTGGCTTGACCTCGAGCTCAGTCTCGGTGGCCGGAGCGGGCACGGACGGCTCGCAGCCTGTCCGGGTCGCACGCGCAGCGTCCCGCAGCGGGGAAGGGGCAGACCCGGAGCAAATCCCTGCTCCGCTTCACCCGCCGCTCCGGAAGCCGTGGGGCCGTGGCGTGCGCTGCATCGGAGGTAGTCTCAGGCTAAAAATAGCTTTATAAACTCCTGACGTTGTTCTTATACGGCCTGTCCTTCTCAATGAACAAACAAACAAATCCTGTTGCATCTTGTTGTTGAATTTGCCTCAATTTCTTTCTGGTTTCTTAATGAGAAGTCAATGAGCTATTAGTATGTTCCAGAGCAGGGAGCACTCAGAAGCATTACACAGGTATGTGCCATAAATCATCATTATTTTGTGTCTCTGCTTTCACGGTAGATACCGAGGAAAACTGTGAACAGTCATTGCCGGTTTCTTTTCCCCGGCTTCTGGCGTTTTTGGAGGGCGGCACAGACTCACTGCACTTCTCAAGCTGGGAGCAGGGGCGTCTGCAAAGGGGCAGTACGTGTCCCTCGAGCCCCTCGTCGTGCCCGAGCCGTTGCCTGGCGCTGGCTTCGGGCCGTGCGGACGGTGCCGCGATGGACCGCGCTAAGCGGGTTTGCAGCCGGGACGTTTACCTGCCCGCTGTGCTGCGCGGGAGGCTTCTGCAAGGGCTCCGCAAACGCTTTTAGGCACCGTTGGTAGCAGCGTCTGCTCAAAAACCATGCACGTTCTGCAGCCTGGCAGAAATAATAAGGGAGAAAATACTCGGATTCAGAAAATGCAGAATGTTTCTTGTGAACGTTCCTGTGCCTTTGGAAGAAACAGAATAAAAAAAGACGTCAATAAAGGCAGCATCTAGGAAGCCTCAGGTTTAGCCAGCAGAAAATGGCCTTGAGGAAAAATGTAGCGTGACCTTGAGGAAAAAGATAAAAACAGGGCTTTGGGGCTGAATAGAGCCGGAGGAGTCTGAATGGTGTGTAAATAGTGATTTTTTTTAATTGTTCCATTCTTCTTTTGTACAAGAAAACAGGTTTCTTTTCTCCTTTGAAATAAGCAGTATTACTCCAAATTACATGATCATAACATATGTTCATTCCAAGGGAAGTAAGTCCCCGGGCCCCGATCCTGGCTCACTGTTAGGGTTGTTAGATAGCAGTGGTAGTAAATCAATGTGTTTCTGTGTCCAGCTCGGTTACTGGTTATTAGATACAGAGATTATTGAAATTATTCATTTAATTCTTTTCCTCTTTTCAAAATTAAACTGTGTGCTTGTGTTTAAGAAATTTTTGCAAAACCATCCTCACTATTGCTGACAGTGTTATTGCCAGACCAACAAACTGGGAATCTTCATGCAGCAAACTGCCCGGCTTCAGCCCAGCGTGCCTCGAATCTGCGGTTTCGCGGGGTTGACCAGCACGTTGCCTAAATGGGCATGCGAGAGGGGAGAGGGCTGCACAAAGGACCCCGAGGTTGCTTGCATCAGTGGGGAAATCAGTGCCAAGATGATCAGCGCTAGCAAAACTTGGGTTTATTCACCTCAGAAATGAATCCCCCTCCGTTAGCTCCCTACCGCGAGGCGTTACCATTCGCTGAAAGTCCACGCGGGCAAGATCAGAAGTATATATATTATTTTGTTGTTTTAAGTTTGCTGACAGATGGTGATTTCACTCACCCTGATGCTTAAGGATTGGAATCAGGACAATTCCTCCTAATTAATATTTTAATAATAGAAGAATCTGAGCAGATATGGCTTTATTCTGTTTCCATATTAACAAACCATCGTGCAGTGGTCTCTTCTGCCTGTGACGTTTCTCACCAGCAGAAATACTGCATTTCTGCAAAATATTTAGTTTATATCAAATGCAGTTCTTTCTGACATGTCTTGCCTGACCTGCTTAACCGTAATTATGAAGTTCTTGGTGTTTGTTATATTCTTTTTCAAGTTTTTTTGAGCTTTATCCCGGTTTTTTTCTCTAAACTCCAATAGCAGTCCTACAGGAGACATTAGTGAGTCTACAGAAATGAATGAAATGTGAAACGTTGTCTGTGACTTTTATAACTATGCTGTGGTTTCCCTGCAGCATCACACATTGGATTTTCATTCCCACTAGTTAGCTTCAAGTGATTTAGCTACCTGCAGTTATGGTTGGGTATTACACACATTTCTCAAAGAAGACAAGTTCTGTGGTGCGGTGCTTGGTATCAGACATCTCTCAGACTTTCCAGTCACCCTGAAGACCGGTAAGGTGAGTACTCCGTTAAGGGCAGACGCGTCTCCCTCTGCGTCACCACGTCTGGTCCCGGTGGCTGTGTCTCTGCTGCGGGGCAGAGATCCCGCAGGTTCGGGTTGAGGAGCTGCAGCTTGTACCAGCTCTGCAATGGGCTTGTGCTCGGTGGGTCCTTCTGGTGAACTGAGTGTTGCATCGCTTCATTCATCTGCTTTGCAGTTTTATGTTGCTTCCAGCGTTTCCTGGCAATTCGGGTAGGATTCTGCCACAGTTTAAAGCTTTTTGGTGATGCTTTTTGTATTTCAGTAGCGTTAAAGTACTTTGTTTATTTAGGAATGAGCCAGATATATTTAGCTAAATACAGGTCTTGGTTCATATGCTATGATTACACTTCTGCTGCATAATGTTCAGACGAACCTCAGAAGAGCAGATAAGCAACCTCGTGCTCTTCAGCTGGGACGGAGACCAAGCGCGGGTGCGAGAGGACATGAGGGAGGTCTGTGAGGCCATGGCTGTCCGATGAATTACAAGGATTATAAGATACGAAGCTAGTAGATAGCATTGTAAAAACAAACAAGACATACAGCATGCAAATTGTGGAACTGCTTGCCAGTCTTTTTAAATAACAAGTATGTTAGCATGTTGATTACATTAAAATATCATAGAATTAACTTGAAATGCACCAAAACAATGAGGCTTTTCTATTACAAAGCACGATTTGTTTCAAGACTCCTGAGCACAGAGCAGCCTCAGCTGCCGCAGAACCGCGGAGGGTTTCTCGGTGCGGGCGCGTACGCTGCCGGGTGAGCTTACCCGCGTGTTTGTAAGTCAGCGGCAAGGTACCGTCTGTCTGTGCATCTTTGAACTTCAGTCCGAGAAGAGAAACAAGACTCGCAGTATCGTTCAACTTCTGCTCGCCCGTCACTGGGAGTTCCCAGTGCAAGATGTTTTTCTCTCCTTCAGCCTTTCCATGTTCTCTCCTTCCACCTTTTAGCCATGTTTTCTAGTAAAAGATGACCAAGAGAATTTACTTCTTTTTGATTTTCAGCCGTTTTGTTGCTAACTGGACAGTTAGGAACAAGAGTGGGCAATCTGTGATATTTCTTCTGCCATGAGCTCCGCCAGAATCCCCATCCCTCGCCGACCGCAGAGGTCCTTGGACACCGAAGGAAGAAGAGAGCTTTTTGGCAGGGGTTCGTGTAGCAGAGCGTTGGCTGTATCCCGTCTGTGAGAGGTTAAGATAAATCATGGCTGGGACTAGTTACTTTGCTGTCCCGCTCTTGGGGTTCTCCCTGTGCAAAGGCCAGGTATTTTTGCCGCTTCAGGCTACAGGAAAAGGAGAGCTGGAGTAACAGTAAGCAGGGCTCCATCGTGGAGGAGTTGAAGGGAGAAAACAAGTGGATAGAGGTTATTAAACCATCGGGGAATCGTTTGCATCTCATACCTTATTTGAAGAAATTGAGCTGAACACAAAGTGAATGAGCAGCAAAATTCCTTCCCTCCCTCTTTCCCCTCCTCCTTTCATTTGCTTAATCGTTTTTACTTACAAGCTGTAACTACCGTTTCTCAGGAACAAGCCGTTATGTTCCTCAGCGAGCACGTGCTCGTGGCCATCTGCTTCAGCGGCTGCCTCCCTGAGCCTTCGACTCCAGAAGACTTCACTCTTAAACCCTGCCACTGGAGAGCTTGTTCTTCCCTTGTTTCTAACGCTGTGATTTGTCCTGATGAAGACCCAGTTCCTCTCTGCAGACCTCGTCTCTGCCGTCGCAGCCCTGTCGCAGGGCTCTCCCGGGACTCCCTGCCCTTGGCTGGGGACGACTCTTCCATGCAGTGGAAGCGGGTCGGACTCGAGTGTATCCGTGACCCCCGCTGTGCGTTAGATCCCACCCTGGGGCACACGAGCCTTTCTAAGCATCTTGCTTGGTGTCTGCTCAAGCCCAGTAGCTCTCGTAGTTGAGGCGCTTTCAGAGATTTCCGTTTCGGACTGCACATGCTCCATGCTATGTCCCCTGTCAGGTTTGGCACGATTTCAGATTCCACGTGACATGTCTTCGTTTTGCGAAGAAGAGCTGTCGCGTTTGGACAGCCCGCGTTTTGCAGCGCCGCCACGACGCAGCAGCGAGCGGAGGCAGGGAAGCCGCCGGCGGCAGCGCGAAGCCGGGCCCGGCGCGAGCCCTCAGCAGCGCCGGCGGCGGGACGGGCTGCGGGAGCAGCACCCGCGAGCAGAGACCGAGGCACCGACCGCGGCGACCAGGTGTTCCGTAAGTTGTGGCACAATCACCCGTATCAAGTCAGCCATGTGAAGGGCATATTTTAGGTACTTCGTCTGTTCTCAGCTGCTCTCGCTCGCGTGGCAGTGCCGGCGTGACTGTCTGGTGCGGATGCCTGAGAGCGAGGGGTCCTGGACCAGCAGCTACACGCGGGTAAAAAGCGCTCCATAACTTTCCAGAAATATCTCACATCTTGCTCCTCATTTTTCTTTCTACACGTAACTAAATTCTGTTTTTCAGTACGGTTATAACTTGCCCGCTAAGACCTTCATCCTTCCCTTTCAAATAAAGGTAGTCAATAAATAGTGACATATTCACAGTTAATAAATAACTTGACATCTTCCTGATGCTTGACACTTTCTTGTAGTATTTCATCTGTGTTTTGTCTTATGTTAATACCATTCAGCGCAAAGAAATTTTCATTCATTAAAAAGGATAAGAAATAGGAGGGAAGTCAAAATGAGTCACAAGGATTTTGGGGAACTTGAATTGCAAATAAGCTGCCGTAGCTGTCGCTTCACTTTGCGGTGGTTTCCGCGGCTCTCCAAGGCTGGGGATGCTGAAGGGCCGCGACGCGCAGGTGCCCTCCGAGCCGCCCGGGACACGGCCCGGCCGCGGCTGCCAGCAGCGAGGAGGCAGCTGGAGTTTCTCCGGGCAGGATGGCTTCTGTGCCGTGTCCGCTGTAAGTGCTTCCTAGGCTCGTTTGTGTCTCCAGCTGCAGCATACAATTTTTACACCTCCAGACCTTTGTTTGCAGCCCCTCGGGTGGAAAGTCGTGCTGCCGGGCAGTGTGTGTCTGCCCGCTCGTCTTCGTCGTGTTGGCCGGTGCCCTCAGCGCGGGTCGTGCTGTCGTGTCCGTCGCACGTCCGCACCAGCCGGCTGCAGGCCGACCTTCATTTAACGCAGCCTCCAGGAGCTCAAACCAAATCGTGCCGTAGCAGCCCGTCATTGTCATCGTCATCTTCCAGCAGAGGCACGTACGCAGGAGCTTGAGAAACAGCACAGCCTCAGACGCCGGTGCTAATAGTCGGCCACAGAGTTCTATCAAACAGCTGTGATTCAGTTAAAAATCGAAACACGTAATGGAAGAGCACAAAGCACAGTGCGTCTTGTGTGTCCCATTTATATGGGATTGAATCCGAGCTGTTCTTCACGCGGGTTTCTGTGCTGGCAAGAATAGGCATCCTTTTCTGCTTCTGAGATGCCAGGCGTCGCCTGTGAGACTTCTGCGTGCTTTCTCAGGTGACTCTTGCTGTGATATTAAGTTTTGTCTTTAGTCTTTGTCTTAGTGTTGTCTTTAAGAGGGAGGCCCGTGACTTGCAACTTCTGCCCGCGGAGCCCTGTTCATGGGAGTATCTATAACAGAAGAACAAAATCAGGTGTTCCCATCTCTTAATAACAACCAAACCAAGGACTGTCACCAGGACCATCTATCACAAGAACAGATTCTTGGAAGATAACTCAGGAAGGAGCCTGGCAGCGTCATATATGAACCCTTTTGGAGATGTGTTTTCTCTTTCGATGACAATCTGAAAATCCCATCTGAATGTCACGCTCTGCTTCTGGATTTCTCCAGTGTGTTTCGAGTAAGTCAGGTTGGTGGAGGTGGATCCCCAAAGCAATGTCTTTTCTCAAACATTTCTGCTCAGAAGGCAGCTGTGGGAAGCTGTGACTCTTACTCGCTTGCCATAGCTCCTCCTTTTTCCAGGCAATTCCTTCTTTCTTTGAATAGTGAGGTTGTATTTCCCATATCGGATATGACTTATTGAGGGGACGTTCGCTCTCATCTCATCCTACTGGAATTAGGAATCCTCAATTTTCTTTGTTTTGTCTTAATGGTAGGCCAGAATTTTGACAAGGAAATGTAGGCAGACAATTATTACTGAAAGACATTAGGATGAATAATTCTTTTTTTTGTATTTTTTAGCTAGAAAGCATTCTGCTAGAGGAACCCTAATTAGGTAAAATATGGCCTGATAGAGATTACGTGGGCGTTTGGTGTACCTTGACCGCGTCCGCTGTCGGTGGTGCAGAGCGCTGGCCGGTTCATGCTCCGTGGCAGCGTGCTGCTTCCTGCACGCAGGTTTCTGGGATCTCTCTTGGCGTTGCACAGTTGAAAAGGAAATTATTTGGTCTTGAAATCAATTATAGGACTTGCAATTTCTAAAGTTTGGTAGATATCTTGATGAATTTCTTTAATTATCATTTTAATGAAAGCATCCTCCTGTTAACCGACGAAGGCCTGGAATAGCACTTTCAGTATGTCATCTTTATTTGCTTTTAATTACCTGACTCAAAAGCCTACTCTTATGCTTGAGACAGTATAAATGGAAATGCAGAACTATGATTCTTTGCTTGGCAGGTAAACAAAATTTGCCGTTTTCATACTAAGAACCCCGCGCCCTGGTCAAATACTTACATCTTTGATTTCTGTGTTCATTTACTTTTCAGGAAGAATCCTGTCATTCCAGTTCCCGACAGCCAGTGAGAGACAGCTCTGGCTAAGGATGTCACCTCTTTGCTCTTACGAGCCTTTGAAAGCTGCTTCCCAGGTGTTTTGCACATAGGCGAGCACACAAATAATTACGTTTGCGTGTTCCATAGCAGGCAGCAAAGCTTTACTCACCCGCTATCTCCGTTTATAAAACTTGCAAAACTTAGTATCGGTGAAAGTAATTGCATCAGAACCGGCCAGGGAACTTCACAAATGCTGCAAGCACATAAATAAAAGCACCAGTTAGCCACTGCCCCCCCGCAGCACTGTGTCTGCCTGTCACGCGCGGGGTGAAGGTGCCCCTCGTTGCTTCGGAGGCGTAGGACAACAGCATCCCCTTCCTGCCCTGCGCGCCTTTTCTTCCGAAAAACACAAATCATTCTTCGAAAAACAATTCCGATTTCATATTTTCTCCCCAAAGCAGCATTCCAACGATGCAGCTGAACTTCAGGAATTCTTACAAGTGTGGGCTGTCTTTGTTCTCCTGTAGACTGAGCTTTAGTATAGTTGCTGTGCCTATTAGAATATATAGAATAATTAAATGCACAGTGCATATGCATACCTGGGAAAGATTTTTCTTTTAGGATTGATTCCATTCATAAAGCACTTTTACAAATTAATAAAAACAAGTTCTGACATATTCAGCTAAAATAAATATAAATGACAAACTGTGTTGTTCAATAATGCATTAAGATCTTTTGTCCCATGGAATAAATCGTAGCTTAGCAAGAGACAAAATGAATTTTAAAAAGAAAAGCTGTGGTTTTAAGAGTGTGACTCAATGCCCATGAAGCTCAACCGAAAGACTTTGGTTGACTTCACTGAGTTCGAGATTAGGCGCGTGCTACACATATTTTCAGTATGAATACATTAACATAAAGTATGTGGCCCCTGTCCTTTTTTGGGACATTGCTGTAATGGGCTTCTTAAATCACAGTGAGGAAAATAAGACTTAAACCCCTGCCAAACTCCTAATGTAAACAAAAATATGCTTAAGTTACTGTTCGAGTTCCATGGCTTAATTGCAGAATATATGAATTAGGACTAAAAGCACCAGCAGCAAAGCTCTGGTGCCTCAGCTAGTGCTGAGACGTGCTGGTTCTCGAGCCTTGCTCTTCTGCTGCTGGCAATACGACTTCTCTTAGCATGGATTTGTTAACGTCCATGCTGTGTATAACAGAGTGATGATAAACGATAGGTCTGTTAAGGCATAGATTAAGCATTATAAAAAATAGGTTCGCCCAGAAAATCTGTCCTTTAAACTAGAGCATGAACCTTAGTAATTTATCTGCTCCCTCTCCTAAGGTCTGTTTTGGCCACAAGCAAGCAGACGAGGGAGCTAGCAAAAGTGATCCGTCTTTATGATACAGGGTGAAAAATAAAGAGCCTTGTAATACTGTTAGTTAGAAATACCAAAGGTGGAAAAGGTAGTCATGTGTTCCGGAAAAATCTTGAGAAATAAAAGATGGAAAGCGGTATCTTTTACCAAACGATGGTGTTCTGGTTTACTCCAGCCTCTGCTTTTCTTGTTTATAACCCTATATTGACCTTTGGAGTAGAAGTTTGTGAGTAACAGGTAAAATGAGAGTTCTGGTTGCACTGGATGACTTAGGGAGCACTAGATTTATGATTTATGATTAGATTTAGGAAGTTTAAAGAAGTGAAACCTGTGAAGTTAAAAGAATGGGATTCATTTAATTAAAGATTGCTTTTTTTATTTGCCTGTTGGTATCTAATTAACTTTGGACGCCTGGTATACCCCTGGGGACAGTGGTGTCTGCTAAAGGTAAGGTCCTGTTGGTCGATTATGTGATGAGAAGTTCCCACTCTGGTCTTCACATGTTTAAGCAGCAATGTTAAGGGTGGCAGTTAGAAATCCCAGATAACCGCACTGTCCCCCATTTTCCTTCTCAATTCAAGCAGCAAGGCCACCACGCTTTGCCTTTCTGCCCTGCTCTTGCATGGGACGTTTTGAACCATCATTCTGCAAAATGCTTGGGCATACGCCGAGCTGAAGGTACGGCCCACGTCAGGGCTGCCCTCGCGGGAGAAGGGCCAGATTTCCTGCATAATTGCTGAGCAGAGATGGAAAGATTAATCAGCTCTCTTTCCACAGCAGGTATCCATCCCATCGATGTCTCTGGCAGCTTTACACAGAAATTAGGGGACGAAAGCAGTTTATTGTTTCGGGCTGAACTACTTTTCCTCTTTACTTTCCATAGGCTAATATTTTGTTCTGTTAGCTCCATCCCTGCTGTTATATGTGGCATCCTCCAGTGAGAAGCTCCAGAGGCCCCTTTTCTGCAGGCTCTTCTGTCCTTCTTCCACAGCTCGTTCGGTGTCTTTTCCTCCTCTTTCTCTGTGTCCCCTTCCTCGAGGAGATTACTGGTTTATGTGAGTTGAGAGCTTCTCTCCTCCCCACTTGGCCTATCGTCTTCTGATTTGGAGCAGAGAAGAGATAACACGTGGCCCTGGGGCTGGTTCAAAATAAGAGGCAGAGATGAAGGGAAAAGGCAGAGTAACACAGATGCTTCCATAGGGCTTTCAGAGCAAACCTGCGCTGTAACAACGTCCGCATCTCCGCAGCCTTGTCAGCTCTAAATTCCAGCAATCAGGAGATGCAAATCGATGTGTATTCATCAAGCATGCAAATCGGGGCAGTATATCACTTGCACAGGATCTTCAGCTTTCTGAACCATCAACTCATCTGATATTGTCCTCGTTTGTCCTTGCAGTGTCTTTGTTGTTGTTGCACTGAGATGCAGGTTGCTTGTATTTTTAGGTGGCAGTAGAATGTACCTGCCCTGAAATAACCTTGAAGATGGAGCGATGCTCTCAGAGTGCGTGACTGGCTGGTCAGTCTTCCTGGGCTTTAACAATAATCAGAAACTTCATAGACAAGAACAGTTTTATCCTCCCCCTTCCCAGTATCGCTTTGCAGTAAAATCTGCCTGAATTTAGTTGTAAAGTGCACACAGCATGTGTGGGTGTACGTAGGTTCTTTATGGTTCTTGTCTAGGTATTATCCCAGGCCAGGTTATTTTCAGTTCATGTAGAGAGCTTACGTTGGATTATGACATTAAACCAAATCCTTAGAGTTTATTTGGCATTTGTATTCCAGATCAATCTATTGCAAAGATTGCTTTTTTATGAACACGAAGTACTGAAAAGCACAAATATTTATTCTTTAAAGGTTATGATTGCCTTAAATCATTCAAGCTTATTTGGTGAGCAGAAGATATAATTAAATGAAGCAGTTGAACCTGGTCTGCATATGAAATAAATAAAATATATATGTGCTTGACTGAAATAAGGTGGAAGCTGTGAGCTAACTGCTTCCATCGCATTGAAAACTGCACTATGAGTTTTCTTTTGTTCCTGAATGTGGAAGTAAATCCAGCTAAAAAAGCAATTGCAAATTTTACAATGGAAAGTCATGTTTCAACATACAACATACATTATGTTAACAAAATGAGCAGAGGTAATCTCAAACGGCATGTCTCTAAGTATTAGGAGATAATTAAGCACGTGTTATGAAGTGATTCCCCTTTTAGGTGCACAGAGTTAAGGCTGTGTACTGAAATTCATCTGTCTACCTGAATGTGTGCTTGCATTTAATTGGTGTCCCTGAACACCTGAGAAGTTGTCTGTGAATCTTCGTATGTCTGAACATCTAGTCCATTTGTACGTTGCAGACTCCATGGTCAGAATAACGATAGCGCAATCTCCTGTAAGCAGGAAATAAAATACGAACCGTGGGATTTGCGGTATTTGTTTCACTTGTATGATTTTCTCATCTGCATTCTAAATCGGTTTTCAGTAAACTGCAGTTTTCTCCTCTTGGCTCTAGTGTGAGTCAGGGAACCAAGCTATGATGGGGAATCAGGTTTTGGGTCGAGTTACTGTTTGTTAGAGTTTATCCAGAAGGTAGAGGACTCTCTGAGACAAACCCACCCCAGCAGGCAAGTTCTTCAGCAGCCAGAGGCATATCTGGGCTGAATCAACGGGCAGGCAAAACCACAGTGGCAAGTTCACATCTGTAGGTATGAACCTCTTCCCCTTCTCTTACAAATTTAAAGGTGGAAAAGGACAAGCCTGAGATGCCCAGTCACACTTATCTCCAGTATTTCTGCATTTGTTGTTATCTTTAAAGATGGCCATTCTGGATAAGTAGCTGCATTCCTTTTCCAAGTCTTCTCTGTCACAGATAGCAAAACATTCGGTATGCACATACCTTGCCAAAATCAGCAGAGACCAGAAGACCGAAGACCATTTTAACCTATCTCTGATAGCTCTGAAAGCGATAGAAAGAAGGTGTCCTTTTTGTTCTCATTAAGATGAATATGAAAAGCCAAAGAACACCAAATTCCCCTTGGTCTCTAAAATATTATCAAAGGAAGTAATTGTGTAGTAATGTACGTCTAGGATACATATATAAATCCTAGTTAAAGAAATGGTCTCCACATATATGGGAAACAGAGTTTTACTCTACTCATACGTGTATACCACGGGCTGTCTTCATAAAAATGTGTGGGGGAGGTGTTTTGAATACTCCGTTGCATGCAGATTGCTCCATATAGTTAGAGGCACCTTAGACTCAAACGTCAGAAGCTGCGTGAAAATCGATGGTTCCTCAGAGCTTCTTTAGCTCCAGAGAGCCCATCAAAGTTAATAGTTTTGCCAGAGGATTTGACAGAAGCAGAGGAAAAAAGAACCGCTGCTGCCCGAGGTCCGAACATCAGCTCAAGCTAGAAAATGGGTCACTGTCTTGTTAGAGGTGGCCAAGTTAAAAGTGCCTCCAGTTACGGTATTATACTGTAGATAGCACAACAAACAGCACAGTCAGGAGTCCTTGTCTGTAAATGCCCTATTTACAATCCTTCCTTCAAAGTAAATGTGCATTAAATTCATCATAGTACATTGCAAGGTAAATCCTAACTCAAGCTGCTGACAATGTCTTGCAGGAATTTCTCTTTTCTGATTCAATTGCTCACAATAAGGAGAAATAATCAAATGTTTCCTTTTGGAAAAACACCTTTCTGGTGTTTTTTCCTGCAGCTGCTTGCAGCTAAGCTTCTCCGTGTCTCCCTCAGGTAGCCCGTGGTGACTTTGCGAGGATAATTGTCAGCAGGCTGCTCTTCTGGCCTGGGGAGGAAGGTGTTCAGAAAAAGGCAAGGCGTTGCTTCGTCGTGATGCTTAGGGGATCCCAGAGGTCCTTGTTCTCCTCCTCCTTCCTTTGCCCTCTGCTCCGTTGATGCTAACGTGCTAGGACCTTGCTTCGTTACCTGTTTTGCTGTCTCCCGTTCTGCTGCGTGTACTTTGGGGACCTCCGGTCGTGAAAGCGCTTGCTTCTCTTTCTAGTGGTCCCTCCGGGCATGTTCCTGTTTGGGTTTCTATGAGAAAGGAACAGCTATCACCTGCAGATCACATAATAGCCAATGGAAATACCTAATTGTATTTAGTATTTAAAATACCATTTGTTGTTTCAGAGTTGTTGATCTCTTCCCTGGCAAGGCTGTGCATCCGTACCTGTGGTATCTGCTACTTTCCCAGCTCCTGGTGATTCCCCATGGTCCACGTGTTTGTGAGTCCTGTTCTAGACGCAGAAGGAACCCATTCACATTGGTGCAGGGAGAACTGTGCCCTTTGTATATAGCCACGTATGTATATATGTGCATATATATATATACTCACACACAACGTGAGAGTGATTGCATAGGAAGGTCCGTACATCATGTCTGCAGTTTCACGTACGTCTCGAGATGTTTAGTCTTTTCATTTGTCTGTCTTGTACAAATCTCTGCTGTGCCTGGAAGCTGAAAACAGTTTCTGCCGTCTTCTCGTTTGCTGCCGTCTGCCCCGGCAGCAGCTGGGCTGTCGCAGCACCGCGCTTCTCAGCGGTCGTTCCTCGGGAGGGCCGTGTTCTGTGAGCTTCGCGTTCGGACCTGCAGACCGTGGGTACTAGACGACACAAGCAGATGAAGAGCAAAGTTTGGGAAGAAGCCCCCTGAATATATTAAATGCGCTCCTTCCGTTCATTTGATTTTCCAGTGTCTTGGAGGAGGGCAGCAAAACAAAAATCTAAAGATCTGATGTATTATCATGCAACAGCTTTGAGGCCCGTAGCTTCTTGCTGTGTGCACACGTAGGCCTTGGCGATACATCAAGGTATGAAAATGGACATGTGCCTATAGCAAGTATTGTTTGCTTGTGCAATACTCGTCTTAAGGTGGCATTTCCGTTCTCTAAAGGTCTGTTCCTGCATCAGCGAAGCCAGAAGTTCAGGGATTGATCTGAATAATGCTGTCAAACCTCGAAGAGAAATAATACTGTATTTTTATGGTATTCTGAATAGTGAGGATTTATTAGATCCTCTTAGGAGAGGAAGTGAATAGCAAGTAGCAGGTTAATGAATGGATCCCCCCAGCTTATTGACAATAATAATCCTTTCCACCTTTTTCATGTTGAAAAATTGCAAAGTATTAAAAAAAAAAGCAGATGCCAGGGAGTCGTTGTCGTGCAGGCTGGGCTCACCGGTCGGCACCCAACGCAGTCACGCAGAAATGCCCGAGCCCGGCTGGAGGCCGTGCTGCGGCTGCCCGAAGAGCGGCAGGTCGGTGGTCCTGCCCTGCCCAGCCTGGCCTTGGAAGGCCGAATATAGGAATTATCCCTGGCAAGGTTTGAGCCTCTTGTTAAAACAACTCGATGATATATTTCCAATCCTGTTTACTAAGGTACAAGTAGCTTTGCAGACTGCATCAAAGAAAGTCATCTGCTCCCGGGACAACATGCCTGTTGAATCCATAGGATTTTTAAGAATTGTTATTCAAACTATTCTGTTCAGCCCATTTGTACAGTCGTTGCTTTTTACTTGCTGGACTGGGATCATGGTTTTCTGAGGTCATGGTTTTTGAAGCATGAAAGAAAATGAATTTAAAATTAGTAAGTCATCCTTCACCTACTAATGTCTTTAAGATACCCTGGCTAATGGCAGCTGATATCATGAAAACGCGTTATTTGACCTTCAGTGAACTTAGAATCCCGATCCCAACTCTTAAAGCTTCAAAGCTCCTACTTTTTTGAAGATACGTATTAGTTTTGGCAAAGCTTTACTTTCCCCAGCTGGTTCCTTAGTCATTTTATCCCTTTATAGGAATATGACTTTCTAATTCTATAAAACCTTATTACTTTAACAAGATTTATTATGCTTTCATTTCTGGGGGTCTCTCGCTGATATAACCTGGGTTTTCTGTAGCCCAGGTTTCTACTTTCTCGTTCATTAACAATTACCAGTTATTCAGATATATCTTTTCTGAGAGAGCTTACAGCCTCCGCTGCTGTCTCCTGGCCGTTGGGGCGGGAGACAAGGGAGTGCAAGGGAGGGGAAATCACTGGAATTTCAAATTGAGTATTTACTCATAAGTAATTCAAAATATATTCAACCGAATATATATCTGCCTAGCAGCAAAATATGCACAGTATTAGCGTTATTGGCATCATCGTTGTTGCTGTTACTGAAATAGCCCCTTTTGAGTGCGGCGTGCCTCTTCAAGAGCCCGTGACGAGGCCGCGTCTCGCCGCTGTGCGTGCAGAAGGCGGTGGGTAGCTCTGGTCCCAGCTCAGAAGTGTCCGCCTTAACTCCGTATTTGCTGATTTACATCTCAAACCAGCGAGGAAATGCCCTCCTCAGGTGATACCCAAGACTATAGCTTTGAGGAATAAAAACTGCATCAAAGTAACCTTTCCTTAGGATAAAACGATATAGTTGCATTCCAAAAAAAAAGATCAGTATTCTCTGTAGCTGTGAGAGTTATTTTTATTAATCTGCTTCAACGCTTGGAAACTGAGAAGCGAAGATCAGTGAATAAGTTTATCGAATAGAAGTGAGTTGTTATAATAAAGAGCAGAGGCTCCAGAAATGATCCATGTTACTCATAATGTAGAGAAGTTTGGATGACAGCTGTGTGATAGCAGAAGAGTATTTAGTGAAACAAAAGTGTAGTAATTCTTCAGATGTTGAATCGTGCTTGGGAAAAAAGAGTCTGTCTTAAAGTAAGGACAGGTTCCTACAGCCAATTCAGTCTTGAAAAGGTGGCTTATAAATAGCGTGTGTAGACTGCTAATGGGACACCTAGATTTACGTCCGAAATGAGATGATGTGAAAAGTCCTTTCGCTTCTGAAAGAAGGTTTAGTGTCTAAACTCATAGATAATGGGAAACTAATGCTCAACTTTTGACCTCAAATTTGGCAAGAGCCACAAATTCTCGAGGATTAAGTAGCCTAGTTTCATTAGCGTAGTTTTGGCAACGGACCTGGATGACTAATTCATCATAAATAATGTATTTGATCAATTGAGCAGTTTTCTCTTTTGTGACTTGTCTGTGAGCAGACTGTGATTTGCTTGGATAGAGCTCTTGTTTTAAATTATTTGCAAAATATTTTCTGTGGGTGAAATGGGACACAAATAGTTTGTGTTGAGTAATTTATGGTAGTAATTGGAGGTGCCTTATTTAGTGTTTAATGAGAAAATTGGTCTTATTGTATGTGTGTTCTCAATCTAGTCATACATCCTTGTGAATTTTTGTTCTGGGAGACTACATACTAATTAATTTAAATTTGCAGCTATGATTATTTGCTGAGATTCAATGCCTCTGTGGATGTCTTGGACAGACAAGGCCAGTACTTCAAATAAAACAAACACAAAGCCTATTGCTTTCAACATGTGCATAGATATTTAGAGAGAAATGTTTTAATTCGCCCCAGTCTGTTTAGGAGGAGGAAGAAAGAGAAGTTACTGTGAAATCAGGCTGGAAAAAGCGTGCGTTTCTGAAAGGCAGTTTGGTTTAGCGGGGGACGCGGCTGATCTCCTTGTGCTTTGGCTGCAGGTTCTGCCTCCAGGATGGATGCTCACGTGAATCCTCTGATGCCAGCGCAAGTCGCCAGGGTAACTGCTGTCTCCGCACCAGCTGTGACTTTCATGGCAACCAATCTGATGGATCAGACATTAGCAGGTGGGTTTATGTTTCAATGTACTGATTATATTACTGAAGCATATGTTACGTATTTGTCTACTTCCAACCAAATCGTTGTTTTCCATACCACATAGTAATGGGGGACCCTTAAAAACCAGCTCAGATTTTATGGATTTTGCGTTAGCCAGTTAGGAGCGTGTTCAGGAGGTTTCAGATCCTGTTGCTCTGTCTGGCAATTGGCAGTCGCTTTGCATTTGACGATACAAAAGGCAAGTTTCTGAAATGGCCCTCGGCTTTTCATTTCCCACGCCGGTGGTATTCACAGCATTTCAGTGATAATGTGGTTATCTCTTGGCTAGTTGCTCCATGAAGCCTCGTTGGCTTCAGTCTCAGAGGATGCTTTGTGCGGTCCTGTTTTATTCACTATCATCTAAATGTGTGTGTGTTGTAGTGAAAGGAGGGGAAATGCTATCCCCAAAGGCTGGAAAAAGTCTTATGGCTCCATTTAGGTTCACATTTACGTGTTGCAAACCACAATTAGAAAGAGAAAGTTTTTTGACGGAAAATTGCGAACGTCTTTCCTGATTATATGAAATTCTTCCTACAATACTGTTGTTGTGAAGACAGGAACTCTGTTAGTAGAGGTGAAATACTACTATTGGACTAAACAAATTGCTTCCTCCCGCTCACTTGAATGCATGCAGCAGTACAGTGAGAGGTAACAGCCAGCCCTGTCTAGCTGTGTTTGTTATCGCGTGGGTGGGAACACACATTGAAAGGCATATTTAATAAAAAATTCTGGGGTTTATCCAGAATTAATACGTTTCAGTACTGGCGTAGTTTATCTGATCCTTTATAGGAGATAGGGAATATTAGCGCAGTCGTGGAGGTGTTGGAGGGTTACACATTAGAAATGGATGTGCTACTACTGTATTCGATCACATACAGATTTTTTTGTATAAAAACTATTACTTGCTCAGCTAAGTGTTTACTCTGTGCATACATCAAGCACTACACACAGCTAAATCAAAAGTTTCATAAAATCTTTTGTGGTTAGCTGGGTGAGACCAGTCGGTACATGGAGCTGTAGGCTCCTTTTGAGGCAGGTTTAATTGATAGTTATACCTATCTTGAATAAAATCTTCTAATTGAATTCATTTTACTGAGTTTTCCATTTCTCTCTGGAAATTGCTGAAGATTTTGTAACACAGACACCTTAAAATTGAAGGAAAGTTCGTATGCATTTCTTTTGACTTACTTCAATTTAAAGTTTCTCTTCCAGTTTGGTTTGGTTTGGTCTTGGTAAACACCTACCGTCCTTCACCATCCGCTGTAGTTACTCTGCTTAAAGACCTGCACGTTCCTCCTTGGGATCACCAAGAACAGCGTTACCTTGCTTTCTTGTTGAAAGCAGGTCTGATGGAGGAAATACTGCTACTATTTAAAAAACTCATTGACAGGAAGATGAAGACTTGTGCAAGAGCCATGCTGATTGAAAACTGAAATCATGACTTGTAATATATTTCATACAAAATATATGCCATAATCTTTTTATTGGTAGAGGTGGAAATACAGATCCTCCTGATTTTATCCATCATGCTGAATGATGATTCAGCTGTATAAAGCCTTTTGATGACTATTTTGATGACTAGTAAAAGGCCAGCGTGACGTTTGGTCAATACTTTTCCTAAAGCAAATGACTGCTAGGCTTACTGAGGTGCCGTAGTTTTGGAAGAGCGATCATTATATTTTCACATCTATACAAGTAATTTAAATAAGGTGACCGTTATACTTTTGTTCCTAGCTTTTTCTTGAAAATACAAAACACATAGGTCTCTCCCTGTTTGTCTTGTTTGATTTGCTGCCAACTTCATTTAACAGAAAAATGGCAGTTTTGCTGTGGTATGGATTTTTCTGTAATGTTTTTCAGGAGATCACACTGTTTTCTGTAGGTTGCTACAAGGTGTCGTTATCTCCATTGGAAAAACAATCAAAGTAAGAATCATAATTAAGAACAGATAACAGTAATAGAGGTGTTTCCATGCGTCAGGCGCAGAGCGCTGCAGAAAAGCAAACGGGCGCTTGCAGAGTTGCCGCGAGACACGGAGCGCTCGGCCGGGGCACCCGAGTCGCCTCTGTCGCGCGGTCGGCTGCGGAGCTGGGGAGCCGGGGCCGAAACGTTGGTCCTTCGCAGGAGAAGTCGTTGCACAGCTGAGCTGATGCACCGGACGTCGGTGGCGGCAAACCACCAAGCTGGGCCTGTCGCAGTGGTCACGATTGTGTTTTGCTCGTGATAACACACAAAAATCCTGCTTTCTTACTGAAGACAAAATTAATAATATTTTCTTTATTTTGAGGACATAAGTAGTAGATTTCGCAGTGGTCCTGGGTTCTGGAAAGCCGTTTGCTTTTTCATCTATAACAAAGAAACTGTATTTTCAGCGTAGGGGCAAATAGCATCTCTCGGACAATGTTGGCCATGTACTAGAAAAGTAAAATAATGCAGTAAGCTTTTCTTTACGTGTGCCTTGGGAGTACAGCACGTGCTCTGTGCGGTACACTAGAAGCAGAATCCGTCCGCGTTGCTCTGCCGTGCCCGTTGCACATCTCCGGGGGAATAAGGTGGGAAGAGATGGTCAGAGAAGAAAGATGCTGAAATACTGCTCAGGGAGACATGTTCTCAGGAAGAGACAAGGTGTTTGGCAGATAACGGCAGAAAATATGGTCAAAGCAGAAAATAAACAATAATCAAAAGCTGAAATAAACGGTGCAAGCAGATGCGGGAGCAGGCTGTGCCGGGAGAGTCCGCATTTCTCTAAAGCGATGGGGGAATCAGTCAAACGCATTGTTTTAGGCTAATCTCAAAAAAATTCAGCATTTGGAT
Source organism: Dromaius novaehollandiae (assembly GCF_036370855.1). NCBI lineage: Eukaryota > Metazoa > Chordata > Aves > Casuariiformes > Dromaiidae > Dromaius > Dromaius novaehollandiae. Next base: position 48,449,834 of record NC_088103.1, on the reverse strand, counting down.
GTGTGCACCTGGTGTAAATTTAATTCTCTCTAAAACGTTTTGAGTCAAAAATTTAAACCTATTTAAACTTCCCGTGAGATTAATGGAAGCTTGGTCTCTAAATAGCTTTAGAAAACTAATTTTTACTCTTCTCTTCTCTTCTTCTAATTCTGTTTTTAGTAAGATGTTTATAATCATATACAGACAACTTCTGTAATATACCCCAGATGATTTCGCTGCTGCACCTTTACTTCTGTACTGTGAATTATTCATGCGCCTCTGCCTGCAGTGAAATCTCTTTAATCAGATATCTTTATTCGCCAGTCTCCAGCGCGTCCTTTGGTCGCGTTGCAGCCGCCGCAGGAACGCGGCAGTGTTAATTACGGTGCTGTTTAGGGGTAGAAAAGCCGTGTGATGATGCTGAGACTACGTCGCGGTAGGTTGGTCGGCCGCAGCGTGCTCTGCGCTTAGGCCTGGGCGAGGGGGCGCGAGGAAGGCTGGTTCCGGAGAGAAGAGCGAAGCGGAGCACCAAAGCCGGGTACACCCGCGTCCTGCTGAGCGTCCTCTTCCAGCGTGCCCAGATGAGGAGAAACCTGCAGTGATCCAAGAAGTCTTAAAAATGGTCTTTTAAGAGTCTCCTTCAAAGGCAACGTGGGTCGGTCGATCTACAGCGCGGCCTCCCAAAGCCTCCGCGATTTCCACCCCGCTGGGTCTCTTGCGGCGCGCTGAGGTCCCCCCAAGCGCAGTCTTTCCTGGCTCGCTGCTCCCTCCTTCAGCTCCAGGTTTTGGGACTAGCTGGGGGAAACACCAGCGCGAAGTGTTTTGATGTTATACTGAGAAAAACCCATCTGAGTGTTCAATACAGGTATAAAAGCAAATGAGTCCTGACGTGCAGCGTGGCTTTCAGGAGTTCAGCCCACACTTTCTATTTTAATTTCTTTTTATTCCCATCTTATTTTGAGTGTGCTCCCTGTCCAGAGTTTTGTGGACGTATATTTTACATGGGAAGGCTTAATGAGCTACGAAGCTTCGCCGCGGTGGCCTGTGCTGATGGTACCTGTTTCTAGCATGTGCCGCCGCACCTACGTCGCCAGCCAGATAAACGTCTGCTACTTTTCTCGTTTCTCACGTGTGTATACGTATGCATATAAAAGAATGAAAGATCCTGGCTATATTTAAACTACACAATAATTAGACTATAAAGGAATCAAAACAGCTTTCTTCCTAGGATTAGAGAAGTAGCTAGGAAGAGGCAGAGCTGGAAGGGGGTTGCCGTGATTTCTCTGCCAGAAGACGACTCTCCCATCCGTTCAGCATCTTTCTTCGGAAGCGTTGTTCCGTTTGCTGTCGCTTCTTGTCATAGCTGCAGGATCAGGGGATTTGCCTTATCTAAACAGTAATTTGTTTGTGACTGTTTCATCACAGAGTAATTTGCCTTCCAGAATCACTGCTTCAGGGATTATTTCATGGCAGGACCAGAAGAGTTGAAAGCAAGAAATACCGAGACTTATCATACAATTCGGCAGCGTTATCCTTAAAGGCTCACAGCATATGTTCTGCTGTCGTACAAGGAGCAGAGCACCGAGCCAATTACGCGCGTCTACGATGCCACCAAAGCCGAGGGTATTCAGGCCGATTCACAGGCCTCTGAATTGCTGCAAAATCAATGACTTGTAAAGGAGCATTTACTACAAAGGGAGGTGTCGCAAGGCTTCTTTCATCCTCTGCAAGCGCATTTCTGGAAAGCGCACTAATAACATTTGGGTTTGAAAAGCGTGTCAGAAACGCGGGCGTTTGTAACTAACACATCGCGCCTACGGTTTCGCGCAGAGAAGCGGCTGAGCGGTGGACGTGGAGCATGCCACGGGAAGGGAAAAAAAACACGCCAAAATACTGTGTGAAACAGTTAAGAAATAGCCCCTCTTCTTCCTTCTGGCGTGTTTTAGAGCTTTAGAATATACACGTACAGCAGAAGTGCATCTAAGCCAGGTCCTCCTGTTGCGGTACTGGATTTTACCGAGCGAGTCGAGGGAGAGAAACATCTTGGGTTCTCAAATGTCTTTTTTGTTTCTTTGTTTTCCTCACAAAGAGCTTTTCGATGGGGTTTTTATCATCGCTTCTGGCACCTTTTGTGTTTTCCAGCACAAACAATAATGCATTGTCCCAGTACGGGCTATAGTTTTACTTTGGGTTAAACTAAAAAATGTAGTATTTCTTATTTGACAGCAGGATCCTGATTATTCTCCTGGCTTTAGAATGAAACCCCAGCATGGCAGTTTCCTCTTAGCCCTTTTCAGGTGTTCTTCAGCACAAAAATGCCCTGCCACACGCAGACCCTTGCTTCAGAAATTCCCAGCAGAGTCACCGCATTGTTCCTTTGATTCCTCTGACCTTTCTGGCTATTCTGGCTGTGCTTTCTCGAACCTTTTCTAGAAGTGCATTAGGATAAAAAATAGGTTTGAACACGTACAGTCAAACTGAAGTCACATGTAGCTTTACCATGTTTAATCAAAGATGAATTTATCAAGTAATGCTTTGATTCTATAGTAACATGTCTAGTGAAAAAGCTAAATTTAGAGATGCTTTTGATATGTATTCTCCACTCCCTCCTCCCAGCTCCTTTAATGTAGAAATTAATTGATATGGTTAGTAAATCTTGCTGTTCATTACCCATAAAAATTGAGTAAGTCATCTTCTGAGAAGAATGACTTATTTTAACTTTTATTATGATACATTAATTGGTGAAGCAGAGTAAAATTCTTGACAGGCTCTAACATTTTCATCGGTGCAGTTCATGTGACATGCATGTATCTATGCTTCTGTAACCTGAGCAATTTGCAAATTAATCGAATAGTATTTTTACATGTGAATCTACTATATAATATGCACTACCAGAGAAGCAGTACTTTGAAATAGTCTTTTTTAAGCTCCTGACAAAGTTTTAGACTATTTGGCAGACAGAAAATTCTCGCTGTCTCTTCAGTTGAGCTGGTTAAAAGGTGAGATGAGTATGTCGTGCTTTGTCCTCATTATAGCACTCTGTAACGGGAAGTATAACGGGAAGTATAACCTCCCATTTGTGTTATGATGTTGTACCTGGAGATTGCAAAGAGACCTGTTGTGCTGCTGCCTGGGGTTCGGACTGTGAGAGCGGTGGGATGGTGCAAAGTGGGTGTCTGCTGGCACGGCCGGTGCTGCATCTGCTGGGCCTCCGCAGCTCCGTACGTAAGTGCAGGCGTGGGGATGGTTATGTCCGTAATTCTGGAGTGTTTTGAGCTGCCTCTGGTAATTTGTACTGCTGGGCTGGAACTCTTCTGTGTGTGCAGAGTAATGCTTGGTTATCATTATATGTAGCTCTTGGAATTTATATTGTGAGTGAGCTGAAACATCATCATTATCTGCTGTTTAACTATGCCTACGATTTTGTAGGAATTCAAGGTAGAATTCCAGACGTCGTGGCGTGGGACCCTGCTCGTGGTCTGGTAGACTTTTAGGCTAAGAAGAACCACTAGATCATGTAGTCTAGTCATCTGCATATCACAGGCCATTCGTATTCTCCACTGAGCCCATTACCGTGTTTAGGGTAAAATAAATTGTTCCGTTTCACTTGAGAAAAGGCAGTTGCTTTAGTTGGGAAGAGCAAGTGGGAGAGATCTTGTTTTTGGTTTTTTTAAGATTGATTAACTTACTAAGAACATACGATGTCCTACCTGTCACAGGTGGGATGGAATATTGTTGCTCAAAACCCCAGATGTGTTACAGAAAATAAAAAAGAATCTGCCTCTTTTGATTTCTTAGTCAGAGAAGCACTTTTCTGACTGCTAAGTCTGTGTCTGGTACTTGCTGCCTCTTTCCATGCTGTTACTTGTTGCCCCTCTATTATGGAGACACACAAGTTTTGTAGCCGGTGGAAGCACTTCGGTGGAAACACTTGTTATTTAGTGATGTGGTTTAGTTTGAGTTAAGGGTATATACCTAATTTTAGGATAGAGACAACTGTTGTTTTATAAAGGAGAGGAACTTGTTCTTGCAACTGTTTCCAATTAAAATGCAATTAAAAGCCCATCCACAATTTCCATGCAAGTTAACCCACCCAGAGCATAATAGTATCTTCCAGCTTGGAAGGGAAGCGGAGTGTACAGATTCTCCTGGCAGTGTCCTAGTCATTAACGGCATCCGCTGAAGGAGTGCTTGCTGTTCTGCGCGGCGCGGGGAGCCGGCTGGCGTGGGGCTGCGCGTAGGGCATCAACTCCAGATGTTCTCCCTGGTGTAAATCCCACCTCCTCAGTTAAGGGCAAGTGAGTTCCGCCGGTTTAAAGCTGCTGCAAATGTACGCAGCGATAGCTTAGGGCAAGCTGATGATCAGATTGGCAGATATGAACTGTTGTGGCAGAAATGTCAAGAAAAGATCGAGTCACGGTCTCCATTTGATCATCTTGTCATCCCACAAAGGTACAGCCTGATACCAAGTAGTGAAAGATGCTGCTGTTCTAATCTAGCAACATTTGCAGTGTAAGTGTAAGCAATGAGTTTACACAGTGTTAAAAGGAGAAGTAACACGTGCATTTCGAGACTGCCTAATTATGAACCTTTTTTTAAGGAAATATGTTTTCTCAGACTCATCGAATCTGTTTTGATTTTATTGCATCAATTCTGTTAAGTTACCTAAAGTGTTTCCTCCCCTTCCATAAGTGTTCTCACTTTCAGTCTAGTGATGAGGTGATAATTTAGTAAACTAAGGGGAAAATGAATTTCCAAAAATTTGAAGAGTGCTACTAGGAGCGTCAAGCAATTGATAATTTCCATGAGATATGTTCGTGTTCCCATAAAAAGAGAGTTTCTGCCTTGATTTCAGGGAAGGCAGAGTAAAAAGCTCAGAACAATATATATCTCACTCTAAAGTATTTGGATATGTCCCAGTAAAATAATGTGTGATATTTAGAAAAGTAATATGATCTGTGTCAGCCATATATGTGTCACATACATATGTGTATGTAAATGACACGACTGAGTGCAGAAGAGCAAGGGAGATTGATTCCCGTAGAGTTCTTTGTTTTTCAACTATCTATAGAAACATGTTTGGGGTGAATTGGGTTGAGTCTTGTTGTGAAATTGTTAAGCACACAGTGCAAAGCTCCGATCAGCCTGGTCAGAAAATGCTTGTAACGTTTCCTGTACTACAGACTGTCTGCTCTGTCCCCGACTTAGCAATGTCAGTGAGACTTCAGTCTTCCTTGCTTTCAGAAAACAAACAGTGCCTACTGACTGAGTTTTTCCCAGGAAAATTCTTAGGGTAGCATGCACTCGCAGAAGATCACTCCTGCCAAAAGCCATAGTCTTCAATTTTGAATAATGAAGCATTTTGGCACACCAGCTGTTTTATTCTCTGCTTAGAGGTTCTGTATCGGATGGTGAGATAGTTTGGTGGAGTGCTGGGAATGTTTTTATTGTACATTTAAAAAAATATTTTGCCCTCACAGATAATGGCAAAGAATCAAGTAGATCCTCCTGCCCACCGACCTTGATTTTACATACTGACAGAAAAAGTAAACCGGTGGAGAATGATGACGATAAGGTCTGTTATGGATTCTTTTTTCTTCCTTTTAAAAAAAGTCTTTTTAGAATATTGCACTGCACAGATTAGAGAATAAAGGACTGTTCCTTGATCTAGAGCTTTGCTGTCAATACAGGATGGTTCCCCACAGTCGATTTTAAAGATCTATCTATTTAATCTATCTTGATCTATCGTTTTAATCTATCTTGGTACTTTATATGAGCTCTGTCACTGCGGCATCATAGTATTTAGAGAAAGGATGTTCATGTCTGGGTTTCTCCCTGTGCTGTAAGAGTAATAGCTAGCACAGTTAATCAGTGATTCTTGATTCTGTTGTGTGAATGTGTGTGTTTGTGTGCAAATGTGGAGATGTGACACAATGTGGGACAAAACTCATGTACTAGAAAGTTAAACTGAAAAAACAGATTTTTTGTGATTCTCACAGAAGAGCTGCTTTTGGCAGGGACCTCTGGAGAGCATCTGGTGCAACCCTTGCTCAAGCAGGGTCATCTACAGCAGGTTGCCCAGGACCATGTCCAGTTGGATTTTGAATATCTCCAGGGATAGAGACTCCTCAACCTTTTTGGGCAACCTGCTCCTGTTTCACTACCCTCAACAGTGGAAAAAAAGCTTTTTCTTATGTTTAGCTCTATTTTAGTTTGTGCCCATTGCCTCTTGTCCTGTCACTGGATACCATGCAGAAGAATCTGGCTGCCTTCTTTATCCCCCCACCACCCCAATCAGGTATTTATACATGTTGATATGATCCCCCTGAGCCTCCTCTTCTCCAGGCTGAACAGTCATGGCTCTCTCAGCCTCTCCTTGTGTGAGAGGTGCTCCAGTCCCCTAAACAGGTCTGTGGTCCTTCCCTGGACTTGCTCCAGTAAATCTGTCTCTCTCTTGTACTGGGGAGCCCAGCACTGGACCCAGCACTCCAGGTGTGGCCTCACCAGTGCTGAGCAGAGGGGAAGGATCACCTCCCTCAACCGCTGGCAATGCTCTGCCTAATGCAGCCCAGGGTGCCGCTGTCCTCTTTGCCATGAGGGTACGTTGCTCACTTACGTTCACTTTGGTGTCCACCAGCACCCCAGGTCCTTCTCTGCCAAGCTGCTCTCCAGCCGGCCAACCCCCAGCCCGTCCTGGTGCCTGGGGTTATTCCTCCCCAGGGGCAGGACTTTGCACTTCTCTTTGAACTTCGTGAGGTTCCTCTCTGCCAATTTCTCCAGCCTGTCGAGGTCCCTCTGAACAGCAGCAGACCCACCCGGTGCACCAGGCACTCCTCCTCGTTTTGTATCGTCTGCAGACTTGCAGAAGGTTTACTCTGCCCCATCATCCAGATAGTGAATGAAGATGTTGAACAGTATAGACCCCAGTATTGACCCCTGGGAGACACTACTGGCAACTGGCCTCCAGCTGGACCTCGTGCTGCTGATCACAACCGCCTAAGCCTGGCAGTTCAGCCAGTGTTTGATCCACCTCACTATCCATTTTATCTAGTTCAGATTTCATCAGTTTGTCTATGAGGATGTTATTGGAGACAGCATTGAAAACCTTGTTAAAATCAAGATAAACGAAATCCACGGCTCTCCCCTCATCCCCTGAGCCAGTCACTTCATCGTAGAAGGCTACCCCCTTGGTCAGGCAGGATTTCTCCTTCATAAATCCATGTAGACTACTCCCAGTCACCTTCTTGTCCTTAACCTGTTTGGAAATGGTTTCCAGAATTATTTGCTCCATCACCTTCTGAGGGATCAAGGTGAGATTGACTGACCTGTAGTTCCTTGGATCCTCCTTCTTGCCCTTCTTGAAGACAGAGATGACATTTGTTTTCTTTCTGTCCTCAGGAACCTCTGCTGATCACCACGACCTGTCAAAGATAATTCAGAGTGGCAGTGACATCGGCCAGCTCCCTCAGCACTTGTGGGTGCATCCCATCAGGTCCATGGACTTGTGATGTTCAGTTTGTTTAAATGTTCCCTAACCTGACCCTTTTCCACTGAGGGTAAGTCTTCCTTGCACCAGACTTTCCCACTGGTTTCAGAGACCTGGGATTCATGAAGGCCAGTCTTGCCAGTAAAGACCAAGGCAAAGAAGGCATGGAGTACCTTAGCCTCTTCCTCATCCTTTGGCAGCAGGTCCCCTGCCCCGTTCAGCAGCAGGCCCACATTGGCCCTAGCCTTCCTTTTGCTGCTGATATGCCTGCAGAAACTCTTCTTGGTGCCCTTCATGTGCTTCACCAGATTCAACTCTAGGTGAGCTTTGACTTTCTTAACCCTATCGCTGGGTGCTTGGACAGGGTGTCTGTGCTCCTTCTGGGTCCCCTGACCATGCTTCCACTCTTGTCTGCTTCCTTTTTAAGCCTGAGGTTAGTCAGAAGCTCCTTGTTGATCCCTGCAGGCTTCTTGCTGCCTTTGCTTCATTTCCTGCATGTCGGAGTGGACCACTCTTGGTCTTTGAGGAGGTGATCCTTGAAGATAACCAGCCCTGCTGCACCCCTCTTCTCTCCAGGACCATCTCCCATGGGATTCTTCCAAGCAAATTCCTCATCAGGACAGAGTCTGCTCTCCTGAAATCCAGGGCTGTAATCCTGCTTTTGCCTTGTTCCCTTCTCTCAGGATCCTGAACTCCACCCTGTCGTGGTCACTGCAGCCAAAGCTGCTCCTGACTTTCACGTCCCTGACCAGTTCTTCTTTGCTTGTAAGCATGATGTCCAGCAGATCCCCTGCCCTTGTTGGCTCCGTGATCACCTGTGCGAGGAAGGTGTCATCAATACTCCAGAAACCTCCTGGACAGCTTGTGCCCTGCTGTGTTGCACTTCCAGCAGATATTGGGTTACCTCCCCTCATGAGAACCAGAGCCTGCGAACCTGAGGCCTCTTCCAGTCACCTGAAGAAGGCCTCATCTATTTTTTCTTCCTGATCAGGCCGTCTATAGCAGACCCCCACCACTACACTGCCCATGCTGCTCTGCCTGCAAATCCTGACCCGTAAGCGCTCATCAGGCTCATCATCCGTCCCAGGGCATCGCTCCATGGATTCCTGCTGCTTGCTCCCGTAAAGGGCAGCTCCCCCTCCTCGCTTTCCAGGCCTCTCCCCCCTAAAGAGGCTGTACCCAGCCACAGCAGTCTTGTGAGATGTCCCACCACGTCTCCATCACCCTGAGGAGATCGTAGCCCTGCAACTGCACACACATCACCGGCTCCTCCTGGTCGTTCCCCATGCTGCATGCGTTCCCACACAGGCACTTCGGATGGGCACCCACTCGCGCTGATTTCCCGTGAGAAATGTGAGATCTTCCGCCGTCGTGTTGTCTTCTTGGCACCTCCTTATTTGCGTGTATATGCTTGGCATAGGCACCTTTCAGGCCTGTTTTGTGATTCTCAAGGTTTCTCTTGTCCACATCATCCTGGCACCCTCTGCTTACCAACCCGGTCCATGACTTCCTCACGTAATACCGGGTCATCACCTCCCGCCCCCATCACTCTTAGTTTAAAGCTCTCCTCACCAGGTTAGTGTTCAGTTCCTTGGAACAGTCCTACCAGCTGTGGGGGATGCGTTTTCCTCCTGCTCTCTCCCTCTTTGCTTTATAACCCTGTATTGGGAGACACGGCTGAGCATCACGTCAGTGTCGTAGCTGAGCCCAGGTCTGTGGTGCCAGCGTAAATGCCTAGAAAAACAGTATTTCCCAGACTGCAACTGCTAAGTCCCTGTAGAGCTTTAAATTCCGGATGCCTCTACACATCTCCCCATGTACAAGGAGGAATTTCTTCATGGCCCCTTCCTTTTTGATGTTACTGATTTAAAATGCTGTGCACCTCTTAATGAATGCTGTGTGTAGCCCTTCTTTAAAGATCGGTCATGGGGTCCTTAAATAAAACTGACAGGAGAAGGTAAATGGAAAGCAAATACTATATTTGCATATATCGGATGGGTAATTTTATATGTTTGTAACTTCATTAATTTGTTTTAAAAAACTAAATTATTAGTATTGTGTAAAGGAAAATGGCCTAAATCATAGCCCCAGCTTGTGAAATAAATGGAAATACTGGCTTTCTGCACAGCTCGCACAGGCATCATGAAAACGGCTAAAGCCAAAAGAGGGATTCCTGTATGTGAGTGTGTTGGTGTGGAAGAGCATCTCAGTCTCAGAAAGCAGCAGTAACGAGGGTGCCCAAAGCCACTACCGTGCAGCTCCAACAGGCATCTTCTGTTCCCCCACGCTGTCCTCCTGCCTACACGCCTTTCACGTCAGGAGCTTTGTCCTGCAGGAAGAGGAAATGTAGACTGAGCCACTGCTCAGTTTATTTTCATTTATTACATTCCTGCCATGCTGTCATCTTCATGCTTTCCGCAACTGAAACTTCTGTGTCTGCCCTCAAACTCTGCCGGTATTCCCCACGTTCACAGCTGCGCTGGTACTCAGGCACATGCCTTAGTGCTTTAAGTTGTAAAGTACTTTCAAGATGAAGACCTCAGTATGCATGCTTTATTGTTTTTGAATTATATATGTGCTTCTCAAGCTTTGATATTGTACTGAGCTATCGCTGCCTTCCTTTCCCACAGCACCCCCTCTCCATTAGCTTCCATAAGCTACTACAATAAATAGCTGTTCTTTAGCCATTAACACACTCACAGCCTGTACTTTTTGGAAGTGCCGTACAAGCAGCTGTTCAGCTGTGCCCTGTTGTCTGTTAAACCATCTGTACAGACCGGCTCTTTGAATAATGGCCAGAACCGCATCACGAGTTTGTCTGACAGCAGCAGAAGTGCAGTCACGTCCCCCCACGTCAAGCCTCTGCGTGGTTTCGAGTGGGTGATATGGTTGGCCAAAGCCAAAGGGAATTGCTTTTGCCAGTCTTACGGCTTTGCAAAGTACCATAAAAAACGTGAACAACTAGACAGCTAGTGATCACAGAGATGCTGTTAACCTTTGCAGAGTACTCTGTATTCCCTGGATTCGCACTCACAGCTGCTCCAGTTCTGTCCATGCAAACCATTTCCTGCAGCCACACAAACCGGTTCCTTCAGCCACATCCTACTTAAAGCACTAAAGTTTGTAAAACTGTTTTCTCGCCAGCTTGGGTCACCAGCACCCCTTTTCCTTGCCGTGTCCCCGCTGCTGCCGTGCGTGTGCTGCTGCTGTGACTTTGCACGACTCCTCGGAGCGCTCAGCAAGCACAGCTCCCCGGTGGCTTCCAGGTCTCGGTCTCGTTGCGAGTTTAGTCTCTCATTCCAGGCGTTTTATTTCTGACAAGGTACCGGCCCTGTTTACATTGCAATATCCGGAATTACACATGCTATCCCAAGTGTGCTGTAGGCATACACAAAAGCATGTCTACTGGCTTTTCATTTGTGTTGCTTGAAGTGGGACAACATTTTTGTTATTTCCAGTTTACCTAGGTTGTTCTCAAGGTAGCTGCTTGTTTGTATAACCACTAGTGGAATAATGGCAAGTTGGGTAATCCACTTCAAGCTAAAGCGAATGATTTGTATGCCATTAACATCCTTATGTATCAGCTTTATTTGTTGACTATTCTCTATCTGTCTTTCAAGGATCATTCCTTAAAACTGCTAAGTGAGGATGACAGCACAGCAAATGGCAACAAGCCTGTGGCATCCACTCCAGTGCCAGGATCACCATGGTAAGCAAGTGCAGGCAGACCTAATAAAAGTCATTCATCAGTATCACTGCTCTAGCCAAACACGCATTAGTGGTCTGTTATGGGGGAAAATACGCTGCGCTGGATGTTAAGTGGCAATGCTGTATTCCTTTGCAAGCTTCCGCTGCAGCTTTTCGTCATTAATCATGTACTTAACGAAAATGAGAGGACATAGTGGCAAACACAGTATGAGCCAGCTCCCTGAGATTTATGGGGTAAGTGGAGTGTGCTACTGATAGCCGGAAATCAGTTCCTGCAGAACTGAACTGATTATTTTCCTTTCTAATTTTGGTGCTGTGTATCTCTGCTTGCATTCGGTAAAGCAGCGTCGTATTAATGTTCAGCCTGGTTCTTTAGGGCTCAGGTCTTGTCAGACCTCACAGGTTTCGAGGATCCAGCTTGGAAAGTGCTTGGATGGATCAAAGAGAAAATGTAAGATCTGTAAGAAATGGTCATGCTTTTTAGGGCCAGATCTTCTTCATCTCGTAATTGTTTCATTGGCAGTGGAAAACTCTTGTTGTCTTGCAAGACTGGTATTGATTTCAGGTTATATCTGTGAAAACAGGTTGTGTCCCATGTCCCAGGTTTCCTGACCAAGTTCCCATTCAGGTAATTACATGCTGTGTAACTAAAACTCTGATGTGGCTTTCAAATTAAAAAAAAAAAAAAAAAAAAAAAGACGTCTTCACCTTCTGTCCTGAATGGTTCGCTAGATGGATGTTTTCGTCTCCGTTATCTATATGCATTTTATGCTGGACAAAATAATCATCTTAGTTTATAGCCAGTTACTGAAATCTCTGGAATCTTTGGTTAAAAGACTCTGTAAATGCCAGCCATTATTTACTATTATTCCATGGTGCCATTTTGCAAAGCAATGCTGTAAACACAGTCCGATGTCATACATGGATTAGACATCATAAACTTGTGATTTACATTAATCATTTCTCTTCCTGACCTTTGCAGTTAATATGAAATAGTAAACAGGAAATGTTTGAATCCAGGAGTGTCATAAGCAGTTTATAGCTTCAGTGATGCTTATTCAGAAGAGACGTAGTCGGTTGGTGGTCTCCAAGGGGACCTCGCGGCATTCCATCTTCTTTAGCAGTATATGCTGGATGGTGAATGGGCATTCAGCACATTAATCGAAAGTACACCGCTCACACATCCAAACTGGTGAGGTTTTTATCTTCAGGGTGTAACCTCACTTCTTAGAGTCTCCTGATAGTTTCGAGAGGACTGTTTAATGACCAAGTCAGTACTCAGAGTGCTAGAGAAGGCATCAAAGTCTGGTCCTGTGGGACCAGAAGAAAATGGCATAGGCCTCATGCTGACACTTGTCCCCTTCTGATGTGACAAAGTCTGATCTGCACCATGACTCGTAATGAAGCACAGAGTAGGCCTGTTGGGTGCTTCAGTCATAATTTACATTTTTTTGGATAGGAAAGTCTTATAAAACTAGATGTTTTATACACAAATTCAACAAAATCCTGAATTTACTTCAACCACTCTCCACCCATAGGTTGGCTCCGTGCTTCTGCGGGATCCATGGTTGATGTGACATCACCAAGCATATGCTGGGGTGTCATTCTGGAGCAGAAGCAGGAAATCTGAGTGGGGCTGGAGGTTGTACCACTAAAAACAAATTAAAAGGTGAGTTTCTAGTTGTTAATGTGCTGCCAGCCCCTCTTAGCCTTGCAGGACATTCAGCACATAGTGCAAAAGGCAATGGAATTCAGATGATTCCAGACTTGATCCTCCACTCCTTTTTCAAAAAAGTAGGATGGGCCTATGCAGTAGATGCTGATCTTACAAAAGTAATCTTTTCTTCCAAAGTAACAGGTCATATGTTTTGGGATATATTTAAACTTGTGGCATGCTGGCCATTTACACATAATATGCTATCTATAATTATGTTTTCTATGAATTAATTACCATTATTCCCACTACTAAGGGCGACCACTTTTTTAACAGAAGAATTTAATTTGAAGCTAGAGATCAGTGTCTGGAATAGATGAATATTGAGTGTATCTGATAAAAGAGATAGTGAACACTTGAGAAATGTTTCTCATTCTACTGTTGCCAGCTTTTGGGTTACTAGATGGCCATTAGGGTACCAGAGAGGCATCCTAGAGAATGGAGGAAGTTGGAGGAGACAGATAGAGATTTCCAAACTGAATGGGAATCACCATGTGAAGAACGTGGAGGGAATCACAGCTCTTGTGCTGCCATCTCGTAGCGCTGCCAGCACTAACGCAAAGGCTCTCGTGCGTGCTTGGCTTTATGAGCTGCACAGCTCGGTTACCTTCAGTGGGACTGAAGGCAAGGCTGAAGTTCACAGAGTGTTTGTAGGATCTTAAGTAGAGGGAGGACAGGAGGTGGTTTCAGAAGCCTGTGGACATGCAGAGGGAGAAAGAGCAAGAAGAAAAAGCTGATAGAAAAGGGACAGAGCCAGAAGAGGGGAGAGTTGTCCAGAGACAGGCAGCAGCGGGTGCTGGTATAATGAATAAAATCACCAGTGCTTACCTTATCTTAGCCGTTTTTGTACCTGCCATAGGCACTGCCTGCCTGCCCAAAACCTATGCAGCTGGATGTCCTTTCTCTCTTTCTGTTTCTTTCTCATGTTTTCGTGTTTCTCTGGTAGTATCAGAAGCGTTGGGATAACTGTTGTCTATTGCTGAGACTCGGAGGAAATTGGTTATCAAGGAGACTAGGACAGTAATGCCCAACCCGAAAAGATCTGTGACTTAAGGTCTTCACATCTCATCACTGTTTCCAAGCATCAAGTTAATACATAAATCAAAAAAATGGAAAGCAGAGGACCTAGCATGATTAGCTAGAGTGTAATTTGTAATAGCAGAAAACATTTCAAGAATATTACCAAATCTTATTTACCTTATAAAATAAATAAAATATATTAATATTATCATCTTATGGCTATAGGTCTTACTCCTAACCTTACTCATACTTAAGTTACAATTTCCTAAATGGAAAAATGAGCATAATAGTATCTGCATTCCCAGTTTATGCCCTGTGACAAAATACTGTGCTTCCCTTTGGATAATTGAAACTGTTATTTTACCAAAGAGGGACAGGTGAGATGTTACACTGGGAAAGGGACACTAATTTTTAATTAAATGTCAAATTGCATTAGTTGCAGAAAAAAGAAGAGGCGTCACAAGGGACCCTCGAGTTTCTAACCTGGGTCATGGCAAGCGAGACCCAGTGGTGTGCAGTGATTAATGAGCAACATCAACATCTGTTTGAGCGGTGAGAGAAGCAGTAAGCACATCAGGATAGGAGCAGGGACAAAATGCGAGTTTCTGTAAATACTGATTAGAATCTCTGTCAAGTAATAGCTTAGACAGTCCTGTCTGTGTCTGGTAGCTTCGGTGGTCCTAAACAACATGCTGGTTTCAAGTTTACCATCATCTGTAAGTAATTCCCCTAGTGATTCAAATTCCAGTATGCTTATTTGCCAATAAAATAAATTACAGTAAGGGACGTTTCAAAGCAGGCATTTACTTCTGGGATTGACCTACATCCTGGTTGTAAGTCTAATATTTAGTAAGAGGATAAATATAACCCTTTTAAATTAATCAGCTAAATCTGTCCTCTTCACCTAAATGCTAAGCTTTTTCTCCTCCCTTCTGCTGTGATTGTGATATTTATGGTATTGTGGAGTCTTCCTTCTGAAAGGTTCCTGCAAAAGGCCCTTGGGGTATTTGGTGCAGGGGGGACTTGTGGCTAATGGCACAGCTGCAGTTCGCGACCTGATAGTCAGGGTCTGGGACAGGACAGGGGACCTGCAGCGCAGAGGTGCAGGGTCAGGCGTGCTAGTTACACCTGGTCGTTGCCTCGGAAGCACGCGGAGCATCTGTTTGGTGAGGCTGTTTTTGATCCGAAACATCTGTATTTCAAAATAATACGGAGGTTATTAAAATGTTTGTCACGTCCATGTCACCAAATTCAGGATGCCAAAACTTGTATGTTGTGTAAATACGATTGAAAAGTCAGCAGCTGAGTTTGTTCAACTGCGTTTGCGCTGGTGTTCATCTTGTGAATGTTTTAACTTTACTGAACATAATTACTCTGATCTCCAGACTCAATAACACGTTTCTTACGTTGAACTACTTCCTGCACTACATAGTTGTACAGAGGTGCATTTCTTTATTCTTTACTATATGCATGGGCAAGATCAGCGGTGATGTCTTACCAGTCCTATACAGAAAATTTCAAAGAATCTTGTAAAAATACTTTGCCGTGATGTGGCATTTTTCATGTTTGCAGTCTTTTGCCCAGACCAGACTTCTTTTTAAACAGTTCTGTTCCCTACTGTGTTAATAACAATTAAGTGCTGGAGAATTAATTTGTCCCTTCCAGGTACCTGTGTTTCAAAGCGACCAACATCTTCCCAGCGTGTGCGTGCGTGCGTGTGTGCAAGTCAGACTGTGCATATAGTGTTTATTAGTTTTCTTTAGCAGCTATCAAGATTTCTGTGGCTTCCTACTTTCACAGTTAACATCCTTAAAATATGAAATGTATTTTTCTATGTCTTCTTTTGCTATGAACATCTCTGTTTTCCTCCTGTCCAATTTCTTTCTTCCTGCCGTGATACAGTGTTGGACCTACTGCTCTTTTGGAGTGTTTATACCATTTCTATGGCATTTTATTGATATGGAGAGAGTTACTCTGCTCAAGATAACGTGAATGGGGTAGCAGGGCCTTGCGCAGGTTGTCAATTTGAAATGAGTCTCATCTATGCACTGCAAACTAGGATACAATAAGCTAGCCATGGGTTAATTGTTGTTCATAAGTGTATTTGATATTATCTAAGCATAATTTATCAATTGAAATAGGTGTGTAGTCTGGACTGGAGATGACAGAGTCTTCTTCTTCAACCCTACAATGCAGCTGTCCGTATGGGAGAAACCAGTGGATCTAAAGAATCGCGGCGATATAAATAGAATCATTGAAGACCCCCCTCATAAACGCAAGCTGGAAACTTCTGCAAGTAACTAACGCTGTGATTATTTGCATTTATTTAAACTCAAACGTTAAATGAAACTTGATCGCTAAATGCATTCAGTGAAAATTTGATAACCATAATTAGAATGGTTTTCGTTTTGAGATTTCGTGTAAAGTAGGGTGCTAAAATTGATGTTTATTACTAAATATTTGTTTTACTGAAATGCTAAACTTGGGGATTGAGGACTTTCATTATTTCCAGTGAAGAAATAGATGGCTTCTTATTTTGGATGAGTCTTCAATGTATAAAATACATCTTGGAAGACACTGTCTTTATGTCTTATTGCACTTACATTTCCAAGATGTACATTAGGAATGCATTAGCATAGTTTTCTTTATCCAAATGTCCTATTGACTATTCTGAAAAAGGAGGTACTTTGTAGTTAAGGATTATTCAGCCAAATTGTAGAGGGAGAAAAAATCCCAATAGTAAATCTCAGATGAGTGCTAAAAGGTTTGATAGAAACATGAATGCTTCAATCCAGACATAGCTCTGCCACTCACCTCCTAAACACGATGGATTCCCGAAGGGGATATTTTTGGCACTGATTGAAGAATAACTTGCTGATCTACAGTGATAGATGTTAAGTGGTTCAAAATGTTGTTTAGAAGAAAGGCCGTGGCTTCTCACTGGTCCAGGGTTTGCCGTCTGGTCCTCCACTAGACAGGCCGATTTGCTGAGACAGTTTTTCCAGCCTGATTTTCCCACCCCACCTCCGTTGAATCCGCCCCGCCGTGCTCCCCGTGCCGTGCTGTCGTTTCAGTCTGCTCTCCGTCATTTCTTAGTTCAGCCCCGGCTTTATTCATTGGTGACCGTCCCAAAGTTGCCCCCACGTCAGCCTGAGCTTGCCAGGGCAGTAGTGGCTCCATAGCTTGTTCCGCTGTGTTTCTCTCCCAAAATTTTGTGTCGCCAGTTGATGTTCACCCCTTTGCTCTCTTACTGGGAGCTGCTCCGTTCAGTGTGGACGCGTCTTCTGTTTCCCAGCTCCTTCCGTTGGCGTTCATGCGGGAGCCGTGTCCGTAAGATCTGCTGTCGCGGGGAGTCATCCGAATCTGTGCCAGCCGTTGGAAACCGTGTTTGTTTGGATGAGCTGTTTATGCCAGGGAATTCTTGCTTCTACCACACACAGATATGTTACTTAACGGTAGTTTCACTGGAGAACCTCCTTCAGCTGCTCCCCATTCTTTAGTGGCAAGATCTAGAAATATGGAGGGGGAAATAAGATGTGACCTTCATCGTTATTTAAGAGTGTAATATTTTGTGACTAAAAATAAGATAAGTCTGCAAGTCTCATGAAGTGACCTGTCTTTTGCACTCATGCTATCAGGGCCATAATGTGTGCTTTGATATGCACGCACAGCTCCAAATTAACGCCTGCAAAATCAAGGTTGTGAGTATGCATTTGTGGATTTGAAAAACTGTGCTTACGCGTAGATACAAGTGAGTGATAGTCAGGATTTATGTTACCAGTATTAGAAGTTTAAGAAGAAATGCTACAGAGAGTGGTTTTCTATTTATGTATTCCTTACCAACATATAATATCATTGCATTTTTCAATATAAATTTAAATTGTAAGAGGCTTGAAACAAAATCATGTGGTTTTTTTATGTGGCTTGAGCAAGTTTTGATAAATACCTAATAATTCCAAAGTATATCTGCTGAAGTGCATTCTTCAGGAGAACAATATGGCATAAATTGTATGTTGCAGGACATACTGAAAGATTGATTAATTACTGGCTGGGGGGCATGATAACCAAAGATAAGACTGAGGGTCCTTATTCATAGTCTGTCATTAATTAATGAGAAGGATCTAAAGCCATTGCTGATATGTGTCATTTCCAAAATTTATTTTTTGCTCTGTGTTCCATCCTTTATATTCTATAATGTATATCTACTATTAAGATTTGATTCATGCACCCGGCTCTTTATGACCATGGTTTTCATTGTTGCTGATAGTCTTCATCTTCTTTAATATAACTGGAACTCGTGGTTGCTCAGTATTTGTGAAAATCGGTTTATAATTAGTGTATATTAGCTGGTGAGGTCAAAGGAATTATTTGTTACCGTTGCTCTTACATTGTAATCTGGGGTAAATAAATAAAAGAAATGAGCCGTGTGTTTGCAACAATGGTTGCCAAATTTATTTAGTTTAGTTGCTGCTGTGGAGTTTTAATTAGAATTTTTAAATCAAAGGCACAAAAAAATGTGAGCAAGCATAATTATTCATGGAGCGTTGCAGTTTATCTGTGCATCACTCCACTGAAAGATCAAGTGCATTTGTAATTTAGGCATAAATGAAAAATTATTCATTTATCAATTACTCCATCTCCACAAAGTATTAGTTCTTTGGAGATTTATGAAGGTGTCATGATTC
The DNA here is from genome assembly GCF_036370855.1 of Dromaius novaehollandiae. Classification (NCBI taxonomy): domain Eukaryota; kingdom Metazoa; phylum Chordata; class Aves; order Casuariiformes; family Dromaiidae; genus Dromaius; species Dromaius novaehollandiae. The sequence goes on along the minus strand of NC_088103.1, from coordinate 48,431,242 downwards.
TTTACTAATGGGTTCGCATAAGGCCGTTTCTTGTGATCAGAAGGGAGGCACGGCCTCTTCTGCTGTTCTCGAATCGGCGAGCGTGCGTGGAGCCGATGGACGCGGGACCTCGTCCCCTCTTCCCCAAAACCAGCTCTCCTCCGCCAGTGCAGCTCCGGCGGCTTCAGCGGCGTCAGAGCCGCCTCGGTTCCCTGCCAGCACTCGGACTGTCCAACAACATGTGGGGCCAAGGCAATGTTTTCTGGACTTGCAGAGTGTGGTCATCCGTTTTACCACCCTTGAGCTTTCTGATAGAACAGCGCAACATATTCCGATTCCAGTCGTATTTTCTTTTCACTGATTATCATTGCTCCTCTGTATCTTAGTGGGATCATCTACTGACTATAATATCCTTTTCTCAAAGATTTCTTGAAATTTTTCTTACTGCAATGGACAAAGGCATTTTCATCTGCTGCTGTTCCTCTCAGCTCATGCGGTACTCAAATATATGCCCAGTGGGATCTGAGCAGTCAAAGCCATCAAACTGTGCAGGTCATTACAGTATATAAATGCAGGAGACAAAATGACGACTACAACTTAGCCAGCAGAGCCCCAGGAAAGGTTTCTGAGCTACTGAACAAGAACATCTTGCATTTGCAAGGCATGTAGTAAATGTGAAGGCTATATGGAGAATCTGACGTTTGTTCCAGAATTCTGAGGCAACTCAGATCAGATCTTCTGACTGACACTGCCCGTCTCCGCGAGCCGCTCTGCAGCCCCTCAGGTCTGACAACTAAGCATAGACTTAATTCGTTCTAGCAAGAACGAGTACGGCACCGTGGAAGAGAATCCAGAGCAAACTTTGAACCTCTCCGGCCACCTATTTTTGCTAAGGGGCAGTGACAAGCAGGAGAATTTGAGATGAAAACCCCTGCAATATCAAGAAAGTCTCAGGTTGAAAAAAATTTTTTTTTCTATTTAAAGAAAGAAAAAAGGTTTTTCTGGATGTTTAGGCTGAGGAAGGATTTCCGCCATCCCCCAACTGAATAAAAGAAAATTGGCATTTTAAGTACACAAAACCACATATTAATTCATATTTCATTCTGATCCATACTGAAAGTTATGATTTAGTCCACTCTATTCCCAGAAATATTTTGGATTCTGTAGTAGTCAGATAAAAATATAAATATAAATAGGATGTTAGATAATGGATAATAGCCCATATAAATAGGATAGGTAAGCTCCTAGTCTTAGATGAGACATATGTACGCTCAGTTTCTTTACAAAATTATGGATCAGATTTTTGTGTGTTGGCGGTGGATTGACAATGCTTTAAGTCTACTGCTAAAGAGTGGTGTTTTCTTTTTGTTCTGGAAACTGAACTGGAATTCATTACATGACTGGAATTAGTTGAATGATTTAATTAACTAGAATTAAGCTTGGCAGACAGTCAGACTGGGCTAGCGCTCAGCTTCATGATTTCATGGCAAGATTACTGTCAAGTAAAGTTCTTCCTCAAGCTTTAAATCAATTATTAGATTTTGTGCTCAGTTGCCTCTCTCCCTTTTCACAGTCAGTATATAATCCTGCATAGAAGCCCAGTGGTACAATACGGTTCAATAGCTTCCTAAGTGAGAGTATAGATATCATTTGCCATGTTTTACTAAGTTTTCCATTGCACTGAAATTTTAAGTGATGATACTAATTCTAATTTTGTTCCATTCAAGGCAGAATTCCCATAGTAGTCACTCATGTCACTAAAGCAAGAAGGATTTATTATCTCTCCTGCAAGTAGGCTGTCATTTTTCAGAAGAAGAACTTCAGATAGGTCTTGTATCAGCAGAAGGAAGTAAATACTAAAATCAGAGTAGATTTTGTAGAAATAACACTCTGCTTGCCCAATCGTCACTGAACCCAGAGTCATCTTTAAATTCACTTCTCTTTAAAACAACATCTGTGCTCTCTTATTTCCATATTACCATCATCAGAATTTATTGAAGTTAAGATCATTGCTGCCTCCACAGGTTAACTCCTGATTAATAGCTTTGTAATATGCCTCTTGAATTATATTCCACCATCTAGATCTACAGAGTGTTTTTCTTATTTCTTTGTATTTTTAATTGAGCTTCCCAAAGAAGAATTTAGCAAGAAGGGTTCGTGTGGTTAATATAGATAAGCACACTAATATACAAGTAATTTCCCTAAAACAGGGAAACAAAATGAGCTAAGAACAAAATTCTGTCCCATTTGAAATAAGTGGCCAAATTTGTATTAGCTTCAGTATTACGAAGATTGGACCTGCACAAATAAGAACTTGAAATTAGTTTATAAGCTTAAAAATAATTAACATTCTCTATTTGTATTAAATTTTTTTCTAGCAAATCCCTTGGAGGTGAAATCCTAACCTAACTGAAGTCTAGGAGAGTTTTAGTTGACTTCAGTGGACTCAGATTTCACCATATCGAGTTATTCCAAGCGGCTGACCCATCCATTTTTATCTCCATAACCTAAGTTCAATTTTATATTTATTTTTAAACTATTTTTGCTTTATTTTTTCATAGTTTCTTATATAGCAAGGCATGCCTTTATTAGCAGTCTAACACAAGAAGGCTGAGGTTTAGTGTCTGATATTCCAAAGCCACTTCCAAGTCCGGTGTGGAAGAGTATCCAGGCAAGAGCAGGAGCGGGACGGTGCTGCTCAGCTGCTCTGGAGCACTGGGAATGTGGAGGCTCCTCAGATCCACGTAGCCCGTCGATACCACTGCGTTGCATGTGCTTGTGTGGGAGGGGGAGATGGGGAAAGAAGGAAGTTCTGGTGTGAATTAGGCTATCGAATATGCAGGCTGTCAGGGCTGCAGTGCTTTTGCGATAACATCTTTGCAGTTACATTTTTAAGGGAAGGGAGGAGGGAGCAGCAGGTGAAGCAGCAACATGATTTTAAAAAAACATGTCACAAGTGAACAATGAGAAATTTTGCAGAATGAACGTGGTTGTTTTCGTTACTATCACTTTAATTTTAATGAAAGCATTTCTGAGTATCTGATGAAATATATGTTATTTTTAAAACACTCATTGGAAAACAGTAAATACCTGAGCAGGTACCAAAGATGAGGAAGTGAAAGGTTAATTTGGGGAATTTATATTCCCATTTCTTTAGTTCGAATCTAATCCCCCTAATTTTATTTATTTTCTTTTAGCAGATAAAAGTGTTAGTTCGTGTCCAGGGGATGAAAATGATGATCTTAGCATCAAAACTAAGAGAAATAAGTAAGTTCTAAAGTTTACTTATTCATATGTAATGTCGGGAAGCTAAAGTCGTCTACAAATAAGTGCAAAGAGAAAAAAAAATATTTTCTTTCTTATGGATAAATTATGGGAGCCATTCTTAAGGTATCCACTGTTCATCGAACTCCACGATTCTCTAAAATACATATTTTCCATAGCCATCAACCATGTTTTGTAACTGTTATTTATACTGAAACTGGTGAAAAGGTTGAACTGTGAGGATATGTACTTATGTTAAAGACATTGGATGAAAGCCTTAGCTCCGCTGAAGTCAAGTGCCCCCTCGCCCCTGCCAAAATAGCAAAGCAAAAATCAAATGAATAGTAAAGGAGCGCCTTGGAGACATGTCATCCTATTTAACCTCTGGCTGGGAAACTGCAAATAGGGTCAGCTGTTCACAAGTGCTGCCTCTGCATCACGTAATACTTTGAAATGAAAACAATGTTTTCAATAACATTGAATAAAATGAATGTTTTCATAACAATGTTATGTCAGTAACATAAGTTTACATAGCTACTATGTTATGTATTTGGGGGTATTTTGACCAGTAAACACAAAAAAACCCTGTATTTTTGAAGTGGATGTTTTGAAGATAATTCTATTCTCTCTTATATCGCTCTTCTTATTTTACTGGATAATTCTTTTCACCTGTGTAGCATTTCCATGGATATATATTATTTTGCAGGAAGAATCGGATACTACGAGATAAATACTCATTTTATTGAAATCAGTGGGGTCTAACTATTGCCATAAACTATTAGCTATAGTCCAACATTAATACACTTAAACAAGCATTTAGACTGTATTTCCTTAATAAAAGGTCAGTATTTTAAAGGTCCATCCATGAACCTCTGCATTCTGCTATTGTTTCACTGAGGTATAACTAGACTATTTAAAAATATTTAAGTCAAATTCTTACTCGAGCAATACTCTAATAGTACTAAATACCAAGGAAATAAACCTTCAGAGAAACTTAGGTTTTCTGGGTTTTCTTCACAGAATCACAGAAAGGTTGAGGTTGATGGGGACCTCTGGAGATGCCCTGGTCCAAGCAGGGCTCAGGCAGGGACAGCTGGAGCAGGTTGCCCAGGACCGTGTCCAGTCACTGAATATCTCCAAGGATGGAGACTCCCCAGCTTCTCTGGGCAACCCGCTCTGGTGCTCGGCCACCCTCAGAGTAAAAAAATTTTTTCTTATGTTTAGATGGAATTTCCTGTATTTTAATTAGTCCTCATTGCCTCTTGTCCTCTCACTGGATACATGGATGCATGGATTTTAAAAGGAATATTACATTATTATTATGAACAGTATTATGGTGTTGCTGTCCTATCTGTTTTGAGATCTGTAGACTTCCACAATTGCGATAGTAGGAGACTAAGAGCAAGCTCTCAGTGTCCTTTCGACTGTGAAGTCAGAGACTTTGTTGTATTCTGTTGGCTACAGATTGTTGTATTGTTTGACTAAAGAATATTTTATTTTTTATTGTTATTCTTGGCATGAGAAAAAAGAAAGTCTATATGATTTGCAGTATCATTTTCAACAGTAATTTTTTTAACCGTCCTAAAGAGGGTCTCTCCTGATGATTAAATGATGGAATAGTGTGCTATATTTCCCTCGGTTTCAGCTTGAAAGCTGAAAAAATCTTTTTACGCACACTAAAAATTGGATTGGATGTTTCGTGGATCATATTACAAAATAAAAGTTGCTAATACAATAAAAAGTCACTATTGTTCTGTGAAGAATAACAATTTGATATCTTTCAATCACTAATAATATAATTTTAGATAAATTTAAGAGTAATGTAATTATTCACAGACGGAAGCTAATATGTTAGGATTCATATTACATACTGATGTAATTTGCTTTCTCGGAAGCTAATTTTGACTTTTGTAGCATAGAACACCCTGGAAGTAAAAAATTGTTTTCACGTCGAAAGTTCAAAGTGAAGTTTTATTTGTTACTAGTGAAAATTGCATTGCTAAAAATGCAGCCATTCCCTGTAGGATGCTAAAAATCGAAGTGCCTTATTTTCGTTGTCCTGATTTGGACATAGGGATCTTTTTCAGACTCCTGGTCTTTAATTTTTTGTTTCACTTAAGTAAAGCTTGGCTTGAATCCATTCATCGCTCAAAGTATTAAGAAACAATAGCGGGGACCCAAATCAGAAGTCTGAATTCCGGATCCGAGTTTGCCTGGTTCTTTGAAGTCAAGAAGTTTTGGGACACGAAAACAGAGAAAATAAAAGAAAAAAATAACAAGATGAGTTTCTTCAGTGACTCCTTTAAAATCTTCACTCCTTGACAAATGTAATATAAAACTGTCACTTTTCTGTGGCTTGAAACATAGGGCAGTATTTCACTGTTGAGTTGCGCTCTTTGATCATTCAGCTGCACTGTACTTCCACATGAAGGTTGTCCTGGTTCTCTGGGAAGGACCCTCAAGAAAACCCCAGCTCAATAATGAGCTGCAGATTTGGAGAGCTAGTCGGCTGTCAGGATCTGCAAAACACCGCGTTCTGCTTAGGGCATCCAACAAAGTCCTACCTTCCTGCAGAACTTCCTGGCAAAAGTAGAGGGTTAAAAATGCGCTCCCGAGTTTGCAATTATTTGAACTATTTTCTGTCTTTCCTTGTTAAAGAACAGAAGATTCCCAAATTGCTGACCAGGGGAAGGATGATGCAGAGGAGAGAGATGTGAGCACATCAGCACATCAGATTGTGCTTCCTCTGGAAGAACGCATTACTCATTTCCGTGATATGCTTCTGGAAAGAGGGGTAAGAAATAAGATTTCATTATTTGAAACATCTCATTTATGAAAATGTGGCGCCCTATATGATCACTACAGAAATCATTTCTTAATTACGAACTTGCAGTCGAATGAAGAATTATTGGGGGGTCTATTCCCATGTAATTTTTATGTCACTTTGATTCTCAGTGCTTATGAATATTGTCTTGTTACTGGTATGTGAAAAAGTAGAAATTTGAAAGAGTTCAGTAAATTGCTTACTCTACAATTTAAAATCAGTTAGAAAAATTTTTCTGAGTATTCTTACACTGGCAATATTGAAGTTTATTTTGGAATATTGGCTTCTAAAGAGCTTAGGCAAAAATACATTAAATGCCACTGCCATAAAATCATCTATTTAAAAATATTTTCTTAACTTCATGTCCAAAAATGTTAGGTTTATATGGTTACTTAGACATCTTCTGATGCCATCCAGTAGTATATGGCTATCCAGGACACTACGCACTTTTTAAGTGTAACTTTAAATAAATTCATACACACACACATAACTGAGCATGGTGGTTCTTCCAGCTCAGAGCAGTGGCTCAGTAGTGTGTGAGGTTCCAGTGAAGCCCTGGAAACGTTCATTACATGATGAACGAAGGAAGGACACTTCTTGCGTGTCACCCGAACTGAGAAATAGTCCTTGGGAGCTCTTTGCTCTTGTTAACATGGGAAATATTTCATCAGTGTCAACTCTGCTGATCCCAGCAGTGGAAAACCAAATTCCCTACTGTTCCTCCAAAGACGAGCGGTCTACACTTCCACTCTGTTAAGAAAGGAGATACTGAAGTCAAACAAGAGTTAGGAAAACTTGCTGTTTTCCTTGGACTTTCTCACTTCTTTGAGAAAACTTGGTGGCTCCAGTTGATGCTGATGTGCAGGAGGTGGATCAACTGCCTCGACCCTCTGAGGTTTTTACTCAAACTGGTAAAAGAAACCAGTCGGTCTCGGTGCAGGCAGCCAGGCGAGAAGCCCTGGAGGCATGGTTCCCGGGGCCGTCCTGCCGGTGGCCGAGTTCGGAGGAATCCTTCGGACCGCATAGCTGACACCAGAGTTACTTTAGCCATTTCACCGTGACCTAATGAAGATTATGAGCAGATAGATGAAGCATAAATTCAATTTATAAATAGAACACGTCAGTGCTCTGAGCCTCATGACCAGCAATGAAATATGAATTACAAATCACAGTAATAGCATCCAGTGACTGATTTTGTAAAGCACTTCAGCCTGACTTTTATTTTCTGCAGTAGCAGTTATAAACCTGTGTTGAACTGGCCTCATAAAGATTACCATCAATATAAGGAAATTTGGATACAGTTATTTATAGACATAAAATCACCTCTGCAGAAATCCATCTCACTGCATGCCTGCTCTTTCCAGAGAACGGATGATTTTGTGCACAAACATTATGAAATTAATACACAGAACACATTTAGGCCCTGATCCTGCAAATGTGAATGAGCGTGTAATGGACTAGTGTATGCGGATTTTATACCTCCCTCCAACACTAAAAGCATATTTTCCATAGAAGTCTATGTAATTTCCATTAAAAAAAATTCAAGGTGGTTGTTGTTAGGCAGTAAAACCTATAGTGTTTACCATTAGTAATCAGTAGACTTAGGAGGCATATAATTAGAGTTTTGGATGCCAGAAGTTCAGCTGTCTCCAGGCTAGAACTGTTTTATTAATATATTTTGTTGTTTATGCGTAAAAAAAACAAAGTCCCATTAATGAAGACTAGCTGAAGGCTTCTGTTAATATATTTTAAGTCATCAGAAGATAAGTTAAAATTTGAAAGTATGAGGGATATTCCATAGTATGATTCTTTAAGTATAAGACTCAGACTAGCTGGCTAAAATAAGAAATTCTGTGAAGTTACTGTTTGTTTTAGCTATTATTTAAAAGCATATAGATGATAGGCTATTTATGTCTTTGGCCCAGAACATCTGTTTAATGTCTGGACAAGATGACAGTCAGGCCCAGCTGGCTGTCATTCTTTGAAATGTGGTGAGGCCATTAGTGTTACTTTAAACTGATTACTTAAATGAATGTCTCCTGCCATTTTCTCCTAATGTTATTATTTCTCAAGTAGGTACTTGAGAGCATTACCAAGTACGTTAACTAGATAAAGGTCCTCCACTTAGCTCTGAACCTTCTGTTTGAGCCATACATAAAAGATGTATAAACAAAAGAATGTTCTTTGTAGCATCAAACTAGAACGTGGTTTTGTTGTAGCCCCGAGACAATAGCACTATTCTTAAGTCGTTGGCAAGATTTCCTCTGTAAAAATGTAATTTCCGATATGGTCCTCCTTTAATATTCTTTCTGATTGCTTCACGTTGCTTCACATTCAAGGTACAAAGGCTTTTCAGGATATAACTTTATGTGGCTAGCAAAAGAAAAAATTACTGATTTCGCCTTCTTTATACTGGAAAACATAAAGAAAAAAGGGGGTGGGGGGAGGGACTCAAGCCCCCACCTTCCAAGTTCAAAGCAATTCTTGCAGCCTAGACAGTACCCTGAAGAAGAAAAATTTCAAATTTGTCAGGCTGTACTTAGGTTTCCGACAGATCTAAAGTCAGATTTTGCTCATTGTGTAGGGCCTTAACCTGGTGGTCTTTAGCGACGGTATAGCCACTGGAAGGGACCGTCTCCGAGGCCCCTAGCACCCCAGACCCTCTGCGAGCCCCACGGCAGTGTCGTAGCACCGCGTAAGCTGGACCGGTCCTGCAGCTACGCTACAGGGGTGCCTACACTCTATTATATACATTTTTTCCGTATATTTTTCTTGCTGTGCAAGCTTATGGTACACTTCATATTTATGTCTGTAAGGGTGAATGGATAGATAAGGGACTTGTAAAGTTTACCACTAGGTGTTTTTATTTGAAAGGGGAATGTTGAAGCAAGCCTTGAGGAGGATAGAGTTCAGATGCACACACATCTACTGTAACTCGTCTTTTCCTGAGTCCAGGATTTTAAAGTCTGCCAAACAGCAGTTCCTGACGAATACAAAGATGATCTTCTCTGTGAATGAAGAACAGTTTCGGTGGGGGTGTGAAGGGTTAGTTTATATATCACTGGGGGGGGTTGTTTTTTTTTTAACAAAGAGTTATATTGATAATTGGCATTAGACTCGAAGCTGCTTTAGTCATGGTGTAGATGTGCAGTGGACTTACCGCTGCAGTCATGCAATAAGCGGTATATATCTCACACAGGTCTCAAAACACTTTGCCAAATAAATGCATAATCAAACAGGCTAGTTTGTTTTTTTCCCCATTTTTCCACCTGTGTTTTCAGACGGATGCAGAGCACTCGCTTTCCAGAAGGACAGGCCACGTGTTGAGGGTCAAACCAGTGGGCAGTGGGAGTGATGAGGGAAGGTTGCCATGGCAGATCGAGAGGTGTAGATAACAAGAGCATTGCAAATGTTCTTAATTTCTCCCTGTCTTCCTAAGACATGTTTTAGATGCCCTAAGATGCCCTCTCTGGTGCCCAGCGGCCAGGCCCTAAGGCAGCTCCTTTGTCGTGCCAGCCAGCTGTGTGCAGATGTGATGATATGTGAAGTGGACTTCAGCTCTGCAGACCTTGTAGCCTAGGCCTGGTTGCCCGTGATAGCAGAAAGCTGGAGTCAATGAGCCTTTCTGTTCTCTGCCACTATATGCTTCTTGCTATTTTCTGCATATGTTTTGGTAGCTTGTGCCAGATGTGGGCATTTTTTCTTAGCAGAACAAAGATTCATTAAAACTGTGAGTTTTATACTGGTGAGGGTAAATGGATCTGCTGCAAATACCAGACATTTCACCTTTCTTTTCTTATAAATCTTTAAAAAATCAGTCAGAATCTCAGTCTGCTATCACACCTGGGCTTCCAGAGCTAAGAAAAAGTACAATCAGTTATTCTGATGCCCTTTCACTTCTAGGCATAATTCTCAAACTCAATACATTGAATTTTCATAAGCTTTTTTTTTCACTGTACTTTGGATTCAGATTGAAAGCTGAGTACAGAACTGAAAAACAAAGACAAACTCAGATCTCTGTTTTCTCTGTTGTGTGTGTTAATACTGGGCCACAGAAGTCAATATTTGTTCTGGAAGGAGATGCCATCGCCATCACTGCCAACACGCGTGCTCCATGGCTGAATGTCACACAGCAATAAAGAAGACCACAGTACAATACTCACTTGGAGATTAGTCAGAATATTAATATTTTACATTAGTTTGTAGAGGTCCAAAATGAGTATCCTGAGCAGCATGTGATATCTGTAGCTATGAATAAATTATAAATAATATAAGTAGCAACATTTTTTAGGCGTATGTCTGCCATTTCTGAAATGTAAACTGAAGAAACATTCATAAAAATGAATGATTTTATGGCAAATTGCCATTACTGTATCTAGCCTTGAGTTCAAACTAGCCTTAGTACTAGGAGCAGAGCTGATGTCCACGACGGAGTCTAGAAGACAACCTGAGAAAGGCTTCCTAATGCTGATTCTTCTGTGTGGAAAAGAAGAGAGTCAGCACTTAGCCACCTGCATGGACATGGAGGCATTAGCACAGGTGGCAAGAAGAAAAAAATGGGAAGGGAACAGCCCTTCGCCAGACTTTCAGTGCCCCAGCAGAGTCTGTCTTCAACTTGAATTACAGAGTTTGCTTAATGAAGAGATGCTGAAGAGAGAACAACTTTGTCAATGAGGATTTTTCAGCACCCACCACCTAAGTAGCACACTTAGTCCAATTCAAAATTGAATATGGGATATCCCATAATTCTGTGCTCCTTTATTTGCTCTGCAGATATAATCTGCACTGATACCTGGTCCATACATAACTTTTCAGCTAAGTTTTGTGGCTTTTTCCATTCAAGCTGTAGAGATATGTTTTTCAAGATCCATATATTTTCATGTTCCTTCTTGATAACCGATTGCCCTGCACTGGTATTATTTTACCGAGAGCGGCTGTAACTGGTAACTCACTCGGTTTGCATTGTAAAAGTTAGCTTGCAGCTTCGAAATTTCCTCGCTCCCAGTGCTAGCAATTCTAGCAGGAGAGCCAATCCATTTAAGCCCACTTTGCATCATCAAAGCTTTCCTGCTTGATTGTTAATTAGTCTATTTTATACTTCACATAATTAATTTTTTTAGTGAATTTACGCTCCTTTGTAATTAGATGAAATATTTTATATTACTCCAGAGTTTTCTGTAACGAACTAATTAACAGTGATGTTGTATAAGATACCAAAGCCAGGCTGGGAATTTAAGCCATAAGCTTTAAGAGTGTTGTTTCATAAAACTTCCTGGGCAAAGGTGAAGAAGAAAGTGAGGGACCTTCTTAAATTTGTTTGGCCTCACAATCTTACTTAGTTGATGATGCTTTTAATATTGGCAAATAGGTTGCGAAAGAAAATAGGTGATTATAGTGTAATTGGTTGTAGCGGAGTCCAGCCAGGGGTAGTGAAAGGATAATATGGTCGCGGTGGAACAGAGCAGGCTGCCTGCTTGCCACCGAGGGTCCTCACAGTTCGTTCACCTTACAGAGCTGAAGAGTTTGTTTGAGAACACAGAAGAGCTTCCTTATTAATGTAACATTTTCATTTCGTATTATCAATATAAAAATGATGCAGTTAGCTTGGATTAACACCTAGATTCAGTTTCTAAGGAGCTGGAGCCAGCAGAAAAAAGTAGTAGAAGACTCAAAGTGGAGGTGAGGAGAGGTGACATCTGTGAAGTGCCACTGGAGGGAAGTGTTACATTTACATAAAGCATGATGCTTTGAAGATAATCACTGTTAGTTCTTCAGTGTGTGCATGCACAGAAAGCCTTATTTTGGTTATAATTTAATTTTTGGGGGGCAGGAGGCCTAAAGCTGAGATAATTTCTAAAATGGAATTCAAAGCTTCTGTTACACTTACCAAAGGAGATAATAAAATGGGTATTTCCATTCCTACTACAGATTCTTTCCATCAACAGATGTGGAATGAACTAGGTATTCATTCAGACCCCCTAGAGCAAATCAATAGTAGTGGTGTGGGAGGACCAGAGCATTGCCAGAAACATTAAAATTCAATTGCCGCTTCCCAAGGCATCCTTTAGAGGGTTCATTAGCTTCCTGCCCTACTCTTTGCTTCACCTTGGAACATTTCCTTGTTTTAGGTCCTGAACAGAATTGTTCAATGCGACTTTATTTTTATCATTCACAGGTTTCAGCATTTTCTACATGGGAAAAAGAGTTACACAAAATAGTATTTGATCCACGCTACCTTCTACTAAATTCTGAAGAACGTAAACAGGTGAGTGTTTTCTGCAGCATAGCTTCTGATTGTCAACAAACGTCTCCCAATTAACAGTAATAGCAAAGTAATTATCTTGGTAGGATAAAAAGTAGAATAGAATTAAAGTGTCTGTCTTAAATTTATTCATGAGACTCAGTTGAGGTTCTGCTCATAAGAAAATGCTGCCTCCTTCTTTGAAAAACAACTGGTAGCAAGTGAATTTGCACACAGCAAAGGGAGAGAGTCTCTGAGGTTGTAGGAACAAATCCTATTGAGTCTGGGAAACTCAGCTGTAGAAAGGGTAATGACCATAAGGTAATGCTTCCGCTGTGATTTATATTATATATTGTAGGGGGACTACTTCAATTTTATTACTTAGAATGTTTTCTAGGAGTTGGTAGTATTTATTGCTATATTTTGCAATAACTAAACTTGGTAGATATAAATGGATAGAGCTATGCCTGTGTCTGTTTGAAAGGCTTTCTGGCAAGCCACAAAGGGAAGTAGTGTTTCTACTGCCATGGTTACTTGGACATTTACTATCACTGGGGATCTGAAAGGACCGCAGGGTTGCAGATTAATCTAAAAATTTAGGAGAGATGCAAGGATGTTGCAGAGAAGGTGAACTCTTTTATTCTGTAGTTATTTCTGTTCCTTACTAGCCTCTTGTCATCTGGGAGAAGGAAGAATTTGGAATATGGAATTGTCAATTTTTGAAATAAGAAAGGTGAAAAATGAACTTCTTACTCATACTCCATTGCACTGTGGCCCATATTGTCTTATTGATTCTCCAGAGAGCTCCCCATAGGTATTTACTGAGGGATTGGAGACATATATTTTCATTTACTACCTTTCCAATATTTTCTTTCCTAAGATAAAAAGTAAAATAAAATAATAATGAAATATGGGAATGAAAATGTGAGAGAAACTAGTAGAATGGAAAATATAACAACAAGATATTGAGCAAGGAGTTTTGTGTTTTATTTCAGCGAATCAGCAAGGACAAAATATAGACCTTGATCAGTCAATCAAGATTTATTACTTCTTTTGTTTTATCAACCATGGAGTTAATAAAAATATGTAATGAATGTATGTTGTATAACGTGGACCTTTGCTAAAGCACTGCTGACATGGACCTTGTTTGTGGGATATATTTAACGCTCAAGGAAAGGGATTATGAAAAGCAAGTAGTTGGCAGTCCTATATATAGAAAGCCGTAGTCATGTTGATGTTGTTTCTAAGAGTGACGATAATTCAAGCTCAGAGCTAAGGTAGAAGAGGGCGATCATAAGTTGCTGTTCTACAAAACAGGGTTAAAAAAAATATTAAACTTGGGAGCACATGCCAGGTATTTTAGCTGCCAAACTTAAAAGTAATGGATTTCAGGACACTCACTCTAAGCAGATCCATTTAATCAGACCCCATTTTCCTCCAAGAGTAGTTTAAGAAGAAAGTTAGACTTGGACAAGAATAGATCACTGATTTAATGGATGCATCTATTTAGGTACAGCTAAAATTAGTAGAAGAAATTATTCAGATACAAGGAAACATTTACCTGGACCGATGCTGACTGTGTGGCCCAAATAGTGAGCGTCTGAGAACTTTTCGAATTATGTAAATGAATTCATATTTGGGGGATTTAGAGGTGAATTCTGGCTCACGAGGAGGAGTGAGTGAGTGAATGGCCAGAGCACGACTACCGGTACCGCGGTTTTGTTACACGGGTGGCCTGGAAAGGGCAGGGTGGGCGTTTTGAATGCGTTTTTCTGCAGGTGTGTCCAGGAGTTTGTCTTGGCTTGAACTTCTGTTCGGACTTTGGAGTGTGAACTCCAGGGCTGGTGCGTGTCCTTGGGCAATCCGAGGAGCACCACTGGCTGGTATTGGGCATTTGCAGATTGATTTCCTTACTCATCAATACTTCCCGAGGGGTTATTAACTGTGAGAAGATGCCACAACGTCTAAGTCAAGGAACAGTGAAGGGTAAAGGAGCAACTGTACTAGATAATGATCTATCTGTTAATTTTGATTTATTATGTTCATTATGATAGATTCACTGATACTCGAAAGGCAAGCAGTAACAGTGTCACCTACGTTATTTCTACCATTTTTTCCAGTCCACTCTTACAGTCAACTTAAATAAACGCGTACAGTGTAATAAATTTAGTTTTCCTAGGTCTTCACAGTACTTCTTTTATAGTATTTTTTTTGATGTTTACGTTTCCAGTGCTGTTTCTTCCTTTATCTGCATACCATACTATCAGTTTTATTTCAGTTACTTTAGCTTTCATGAAGGGTAGATTTGCACTTGTGCATCCTCATGAGTGGAGAGACAGTAACTGTGGTAGTAATCATACTTGATGCATATACTTTTTGTTGTAAGAAGGAAAGGATGGTGAATATGGAAAGCAAACAGCATTTTAAGGAACAGCTGCTCTGATTCAACAGGTTAGTGCACCACACTTTGCAGAGCACAGAACCGACAGGGCCAGATTTGTGGTATTTAATGATGTGATTAAAGCAGTCGACAGATCTCTCAGACATACCTGAGTCTGTAACTCCCCTGGATGAAACCCAAAATCCTGCTGCTGAGCACCCTACTGTGTATTTAGCTGTCAAACACTGTTGGAAGTAGGACTGTCAACCCTTCCAAGCACATTAATGCTGTTGTGTAGGTTTGTACAGAGCATCGTGTGTAAGCGCCTGTTTTATGGCAACTGGACTGGAAAGTCTCCAGGGTTTCTTTGGGCGCCTTGCAGACTGTTGCCGCTCAGCGCTACAGGCGTACTCGGGAATTCAAGCAAGTTGGGAGAAGTGCAAGATCCAAACAAGTCTGTCGTATGGATACAAGCTAGAAACAATAATATCATAAGCATGAATATGTGAGCAAGACCAAGTTATCTACACCTAGATCAGGAAATCTGGATTTATGTTATCCTTCGTGATTGGGTGAAGATACTTTCTGTCCAAATTATAGCTTTTCCAGCTACTGACTTTATGAAAACAAATGATCAGGCATCCACGAGGCAGATTCAACCACATTTGAGTCAGGAAATACTGAGTGCAGATAGGAATTGTAGTTCTTGAGATTAAAAACCCTCTGATCAGACATAAATACCATAAAATATTCATTAATAAATATTGTATCTTGTTTCCCTTTTTTAAATAGATATTTGAACAGTTTGTCAAGACCAGGATAAGAGAAGAGTACAAAGAGAAAAAAAATAAACTATTGTTAGCCAAAGAAGAATTTAAAAAGCTTCTTGAAGAATCCAAGTTATCACCAAGGTATGGCATTACCTTATGGACATTTGTTAGAATGAGTTTTCTCAAATTGGGCTGTGATTATCTGTCCTGGGACTCTGTAAAATTGAACCTACTCTTTATATGGACTTACTTTATACATCTGTTCTTATAATGCTGCCTTAACTGTTTCTTCCTAATGTTTTATAGTTATTTTGTTACATTACTGGGAAAGGGAATATACCATCTCTCAGCCTCTCTTTCCAGTTTAGAGTGTGTGGTATTTTGCATAACACATTTATTTTAGAACATCTTTATAATACACACACACATGTATTAGTTATAATTAGTACTTGAATGTTAAGTCACATTAATGTTAGTGTAGAACTAGCGAAAAACACTTATTTTGGCTGGATTTTGATGGAGGAGAAACATAATTTAACAAAGTTATTATTTAACAAAGTTGTTATTAACACATCAGTAAATTAAAATAAGACCTGCAATGTAATCAGTTAGTTTTCTGCATTGATTTTTATGTAATGATGGATCCAAAATTCCACAATAGGAAACACAGTGCTTAGGATAACACTTTCATGCGTAAATTACGTGAAAATAAAGAGGTTTATGTGTTATAATTCTGGTTAAATTGTTGGAACTAAGAAATTACAGTTTTCTCTTACTAAACTGTGCAGATAATTGCACAGCACTGCCTGCCTAGATGCAAAGATCTAAAAAACATATCAGACTATATGGAAATAATTGTAAGTGCTTTTTGACAACAAAACAGAGAATAATCTGGGTTTATGTAACAGCTAAACGCTGGCCCCAGCAGTGATGTTTTCAGTCTGCAAGGGCAAAGCCCCGCTGGCCTGCAGGAGCGGAGAACATTTGACGCCTTGATGTTTGTCTAGAGCTAACTGAGCTCAAAGTCAAAGAAACTCATCTGCCTGCGGTAATCTCTGGCTTCGTTTTAATACTGCAGTAAGAACCAAATGAGAAAAAAACAGACCTTTACCCGAGTGACTGTTACAAATCTGCACACTAATTAGAGCACAGACTCAGTCAACAATAAATATTGCAGAATCCGTATGGCAGCGCACAGTAGCTGCACGATACCATTGACAAAGTGCGCAGACTGGGAGCATCTCCAGGATCCCCTGTGCTCTTGTCTGGATTGACATAGACAACGCAGGATAGAAACTAACTTGTATTTTTAAGATAGGCTCAGCATCCTAACATGAAAGATGATAATGATTTTTGCATTTCTGTCTGCATTAACTCTTCTCCACAACAGTTTTATATACCCATCCAGCCTTTGGTTAATCAAGGAAAACTCTGGATCTCTTCATAATTAAACTCCTATAAAACTTAGTCAGTTCTTCTCATAATATTTTTTGGTAGTCACTCTTAACTTACTCACACTCATTATATTTAACCGTTAGTGATCGTCCCCTTTCCTGCCGCTATCATCTCCTCTGCTGCGAGGTGCAACCCGTAGGGTCATAGATGGATGAACCTGACCTCAGGAGGTCATCGAGTCCAAGCTCCCGCTCGGAGCAGGGTCAGACCGGGCTTCTCAGGGCTGCGTCCAGTCAGGCCTTGAACACCCCTGGGATGAAGATGGCACCGCGTCTCTGGGCAGCCTGTCTGCCTGTCTTCACCCACCTCTGTACGTCCTCCTGCGGTCCCTGAGAGACCGTTCTCTTATTAGTCTTTGACTGCGTTATGGTCCCACTCTCTTGTGATGCCTGGCCATTCTGCTGCCAAATTCTGGGGGAGGCAGTGGCCACGTACCCCTCGCTGCATGAGCCGGACACGTTTACCTGAGCTAATACAGGTTTTTGGCAAAAATATGACTGAACGCTTTTGTTATCAGATTCAGTGTTTGCATTTGAAAGTGTTGGACCTGACTCTAAGATCCTCAAGCAAAACTCTCTGGGGATTTCGGCTGCATTATTATGCCTGTAACTGTCACATTTACAATGAATTTGTTACTATTTTTAGGTAAGATGAAGCTACTATAGTATTTCTTCAGGTGCCATACATACTACTGATAGTCAAAATGCATTTGTTGTAATTAGCTGCTTAGTTGTGTTTTTCTACTCCATTAGAGGCTAATCATTGAAATACCAGGCATGAGCCACTGACAAGGATGGAGTGAGACAGCAGAAACCTGCACTGGAGCAAATACTCTGTTAATTAATCTAAATTGCCCAGTAAATGATCACACGGATTTCTCAAAATCAAAAAGGAAAGTAACTGGTGCAAGCAGATCAAGTGAATGAGAAGCACAAGTAATTTTGGCACTGGTCTTGCTTTCTTTGTCGCAGACATTACAGCGATGTTGTAAATATTTCCCAGGACACATTCTTATTTTTAATATCTATATCAAAAGTTAAATGTGGCATCTGGGTCAAAGCGTCTGAAAATGAATTGACAAAGTTGCAACTTTCAAATGTCTTTCTTTTCTGCAGAACAACATTTAAAGAGTTTGCAGAGAAATACGGAAGAGATCAGCGGTTTCGACTTGTTCAAAAGAAGAAGGACCAAGAGCATTTTTTCAATCAATTCATACTTATTCTTAAAAAGAGGGACAAAGAAAACAGGATAAGGCTACGGAAAATGAGATAAAAATTCTCGAAATTGGCAATAAATATACAAATTAATGCTGTGACTGCGGTAGAAATTAAAATGAAGAGAAAAGCCTTTGGGGTTAGAGTTCCTACAGCTTAAAGAAGAACCGGCTATCCCTGAGGAAAACTCTCCAAATGAAGATTGGTGAACATACACTGAATTTGCGAAGCCAGGTTGTTCTGCAGGAATCGGAAGGATATTTTGTTCTCAAAGAATTAATGTTTCATATTGAAGCTCTCTTTTGTACAACATTCAGAGTTTGATGCATTTCTAATTGCCATGATATGTCAATCCCTTAATTGTTTTAATTATGCAAATTACTTGTAATATACACAAATTATAAATCCAGTGCAGATTTGTAATTAAGCAGAAACAGATGCCATCCATAACAATCTCAAGATATATTCATCATTTAGGGGAGTTATCTGAAGCAATCTTTCGGCAACTTTATGCATTAACATAAATTGTTTAGAAGTACAGTGGTATGCAGGAATTCATTACTCAGTGTTCATGTGTCTATGTCCAGTTTTCTGAGTAGTAGTAATAAGAAATTAATTGTTAATCATAGTGAAGAGTGTGAAAATCTTGGCATATGTTCCACAGCCAAACCATAAATCTCCGAAATAGCTTTCGAATTACTGTGAATGGTGCTTTCAGGCACACAGAGAATAGCAACACTTCTCCATAAAAGTTACTATAAAGATGTTATTTTGTAAAACCATCATAGTACGATTTGAATTATGTCGTTGTATGTGAAGAGTCTGCATGAGATTTTTTTCTCATCATCTTTGTATAAATAAATATTTAACTTTTTCTAATTAATAAATATTTTAAGTGAATTTGTATTTTTTTTTAAGTTTCTAAACTCTTGGAAATATTGGACAGGATAATACAATTCTCGTGGTTTTTACCCGAGAGGTGGTATACCATGGAGAAACCAGAAGTTTTCACTGCTCATGATTAGTATGCAAATTTTCACTAATAGGTTTGGAGTTATGGTCGTTTTGAGAGGAAAGCAGCCTCTCTGACTATGACAACAACATGAAGCAGGTGGAGGAAATGGGCAGAGCTCTGCTGGATTTCAGCATATTCCTTCTCTTTACACTGCATGGAAGATACACTGTCCCCTTTCCTCTGCCTGTGATCATAATCGTTTTCTCAGTTGTCCTAATTTTTCAGCTATTACTCATTACATTTGTAGATTTCTGTTTGGTAGGAGTGATTTCGACATTTCTCCAACTAATGGTAATTTTTCTTTAGATGTAAGCTGGTTATGTTTTAATCAAGCATATTTTCTAGTGATTTGGAAAAGGGAACTCAAAATAATTCACACGAGAGCCCTCAATGTAAGACGTATTTTGGAACGTATGTAGAGTTTCAAAGCACACTAACAATTTTGATGAAAACTGTTCACATTTCCCAGTTCTTTTTCACTTTTGCTTGGATTTTTTTTTCCTCCCAGGCTCATTTTTCTGGTTTTCTTCCACTCTGATTTCAGAAATGCTTCTGATAAACCTTATGCAATAGAGAAGAATGTGATCTACAGGAGATGCATTACTGCTGCTGGAAAAATTCTCATTTATTTCAATGAGAGCAAGATCTGACCCAAAGTTTGTGTAGGTATAAGCGGCAAAACATGTTGCAGGTGTTAGACTTCTCAGGTCAAACAGATGCTGCCAATTTTTGGTCTTATCTCTGAAAGTGAGATTTATTGTTTAGATTCATTCGGGGAAGAGTGAGCCGGAGTGCAAGGCGGTAGACGTGGTTGGATTTTACAAACATTGCGTTGTACAAAGATTGCTGGGCATCTCCACGGGCTGGAGACCGTAACACAGCAGGTGCTGCAGAGGCTGAGCCTGGTGAGGGGACTCCAGACCCTTGCTGACTGGAGGACACTGGAAGAGAAGGGGGCTCCTGATGTGAGAAAAAACTGAAAAAAAGACCCTCAGACTTGTGTTTTTTCGGCCAGCTGAATTAAGTCGAGAAGGGCAGATATTAACCTGCCTGGTCCCGCTAAGAGGGGATCAGCATCCCCGGAGACGATGTTCACTAAAGCCGAACGACCGTGCAAGAACACGTCAGAATAAACTGATTTTGGTGACCCAGGAGTGAGCTTCCAGGGTGTTCTTTTTGCCTCCTAAAATGATGGTGCTCTTCTTTTTATCTGGGTGATCAAGAGGAAAATTTGATTACTCCTGGCTTGAGTTACCCATCGAGTTTTTTTAGAGTGGTTTTAAGACATGGCTAGCGGGGGCCGTGCCTTGACGGTGGTCTGCAGCCGTTTCCCCTTCGCCTGGGTTGAGGGGTGATGCTCAGTGCAGTAGGGAGCAAAACTAAAAATAGGTGTGGGTGTATTTGGGGTTGCTAATGCAGCTGGTGAGAACGAGCTAGGAAACCTTCAGAAAGGAGCTGCTGGCGCTGGTGAAACTTTCCCCATTGGGTTTCTTGGGAGCAGAAGAGAAGCTTTTATCTAAAGGGAAAGAGTTTGATCCTGCAGCATTTGCTGACCACAGGCAGGGTCTCCCAGGGGTATTTGGGTAAAGCAGACTCTGCTCTGTTCTGTAGGAAGAGCCATGGAAATAAGGCTGAAACTATAAAACGCACTGTTGGTGTAACCCGTTGGCTGTGCTCGGCAGCCTGGGCGCGTGCAGTCGCTCCTGACGGGTGCCAGGCTAACCCCGTTCCCAAAATCTGCAGAAACGGAGGTTTCAGTGTTCCCTGGCTAATTTGTCCCCCTGCCTAGCCACTCTTCTCTGGGAAGCATTCCCCCTCCTGACATAAATCTCTCTTGCTGCAATTTAAGTCCATTGTAAATGGGCACAGAAAGCCAAGCATTTGCTTTGCCTTTTGCCTGGAAACTCGTACAGGTTTAAACACTCAGCTCGTTTGGCCGAGCAAAGTCGAGTCCTGGCAGGGGACGAGGATGCAGTGGAGGGAGCATCCCCAGTCTGCCGTGGCTCCATCCTCCTGCCCGGGGCTGTGCTCCTCCACGCCGGGGCAGCTGCTCCCACTTGCGCTCTCCGGTCACTCCCTGATTGCAGAACCAGGGCGGGTTTGGTCTCCTTCCTCTCAGGTACGTTCCTTGATTTTTATTTATTTATTTAGGATGCCTGGTCTTTCTCATTTTCCAAGGTGAAATAGATGTTGCAAAGCATCTAACGATTTTGGGTTCAACCAGCAGCGGTTGCGAAACCTCAGAAATTGCCCAGAACAGGAACAGGGTGCCGTGCACTTATCACCGGGGCAGGTCAAGGGGAAGCCTCTCGGGGAGGAAGACTGAATTTTAACCCAGCATAGAATAAATTTCCAGGTAGAGCTCTATTTCTGCCTCTCCAAAGAACAAAATGTAAAAATGAAGGAAGCTGTAATTCAAAACTAAGGGGAAATGCACTGCCAAAAGCTTGAACTCCTGGCATACTCATTTCATATGCTGATGAAACCCTAATAAGCACTTAATTTGAATAATGCAGTTTCAAAAGTAATTTGTCTGTTTAAATTCTTAGTAAGGTTGTATTCAGCTGAAAATGAGATAAGTAGAAAGAAACAAAAAGTGTCAAAATGTGACATTTTTTGCTTTAGGAAAAACAAAAAATAGAAATACGTGGTTAATAAATTCTGACAAATATGGGCAAAGTGAAAAGAGACAGAAGACTGTTGCTGGCAGAGTTTTTGTTTTGTTTTGTTTTGTTTTCTGCTTTTTGGCTCCCCAAAAAGAGGCATTTTGGGGTGGAAGTTTAGTGGCTCAATGATAGCTAAAGTCATTTTGTTTTACTTTCCGAAGTAGTTTGTTGCTCTTTCTTCAACTTAGTTCTTCCTGTTTTGATTTCTTCACTTGGGTTCGGTTTGGCAAATATTACTTCCAGCCCGTTCCTCTGGGAGCACATTTTTATATTGCTGTGATCATTGTTTGGAGAGCTAATCTCGAGCATAAATGAAGAGAAGTCAAAGAAATGAAAACAAATGATGGTATCCTTCCCAAGGGACCACAAATGCAGTTTTCTAGATTCACAGCGAGATGCTTTAGGTTTGCTTCTGCGAGCAATTTAACTTGATTTATCCTTCCAACCATCAATGAAATATCTATATATTGTATTTCTTCAGCGCTGCCTGTGACATCCCGAACTGTTGCCTCTCCGCGTGCTTTTCCTGGTGAGCACACTTCTGGCAAGTCGGTTGTGTGGGAGCTGCTTCGGGTCCGGACGGCTTCTTGTGTCTTTCTTCTATTTACTTGTCTCGAGGTAGTTGCATTTAATAGTGTTTGCACGTGTGGAAGGAAATCGGGAAAAACCTGCTGGAAACAGCAAAAACGCCTCCCCCCAGGAAGGGGCTGGTTTTCACCCCAGATCTTGCTTTTATAGGTGGCATCTGAAACCGACTTTGAGTGTTTAATTTCTGAAGACTTGTTGAAAGTTACCTTGACATGGTGAAGTAGATGCTTGATCTAGTCCTGACTAAGCACCGCATGATCGAAACTGGGGTGAACTGGGCTTCTCTCCCTTTTCCTCGGGTGTCCCGTAGCTGGGTAGCGTTGCAGCTACCAGAGCGTGTGTGATGTGCGGCACGCTCTACGCACGTCCTGCACTGCCCACGGCCATCTCCTTCTTTCCTGCCTGCTGAAATTTAATATTTACGGGAAAAAGTGCCAGAGCCTGTGTAAAAGAGAGTATTTGCCAATTAATGGTACTGCTGACAACTTGGTATCCAGTCAGAGATTCAGGAAAAAGTGTGCACGTGTCCATAGCTTTAATGTGCATTAACATATTTTTTTTGACATAAAATATAAAATACGTTGCCATGTAAATGAAACAGGTAGATGTATTTTTGAAAACACATGTTGGGGAGCCAGCTTTGGGGAGCTGAGCATGAAGGCCAGTGCGGTTGCTGGCGTGGCTGAATGTACGTGAAGCTGAGAATGGTACGTTTACATTTTTCTAGGCATCCAAATGTCTTAATAACCGAAGAACCAGTAATTTAAAGTGCGTTCATAGATAAAACACTTTGGCAAATTTCCTGCTGACTTCGACAGCATCAGGGCTTCACCTCTTGGGTTGTAACTGCTTCTTTGGAAAATAACAAGAATTCAGGGACTTGGGGAAGAGCTTATTTTTTCTGCCCTTTCCTATATGTGAGTTCATCCTCTCCCATCCCTGCAGCTGGTGGGAAGCCTTCCCAGACCTCGGTCCTTTGATGGTCACCACGTTTTTTTCTCATTTCCAGCCCAAATTCAGTCGCAGACGGTATATGACAACTTGTTCAGCACCTCCTTCGGTGGTCGTTCACCCAGCGTGTCTGTGGAAAGGGGTCGTTGCCTCTCTGCCATCGATACCGGGACGCCGGCACCGTCCTCCAGTGTCTCCTCCCGAGTTCGGTGCTCGGTGCTCCCGGTTGTCTCCTACCTTCCACTTGCACCTGCTACAGTTCGTATTTTTGGCGTTTTTTTCAGTGATCAGAGCAAAACGTGATACCTAGATGCTCATCATACAGGTATAAAGCAAATTTAGGTCTTTCATGTTTCTACGTGGTGAGCACCTTTGTGGTAGCAGAAACTAATCTCTAGGTGCTCGATGTGACGTTTTATGTGGTTAAACCTTTCCCGTTGCTGCTCATCCCGTCCTCAACACGAGCAGAGCTCCAGCAGTGCTGATGGCCGGGATTTGGTGGCACGGCGCGCGGGGCCTTTTGTTTCCGCTCTGCTGCTTTTTAATACTTACTATCCTTAAGGAGATTAAAGACATTTAATTCATTCATAATCTTTTTATAAGTGGCCTAAGGTGAAATTCTGGCCTTCATTAAAATATACTATTTACAGCCTGCTGGAGAGCTCTCCGTTCTGTTCGGTTTCCTCATTTAATACTTTCTGGTGGGAATATCTGTTTGATTTAAATTAATATCCCGCTCAGCCCTAATGAGCAGCGCAGGTTCTGGCCATAAACAAGCGCATAATGCCGACGTCGGTTTTGCAGCTAAAAACAGCAAAAAGGGATAACGGGCCGTAATGAGAAGAAGCAGCGGCGTAGTTATTCTCGGCTTCTCTTGGGACGAACCGTGGCCGCCCGCGGAGGTGCCAGCATGCGTTCCTCGGTGGTCGCTGTACCCGGCCTCCGTTTTGGCAGCTCTGCTTAGGCGAGCGGGTTTTTTTTTTTGCTCTTGCTCCCGAGGCAGAAAGTCAACTCAAATTGGAGGGTGGGCATCCCCGGGGCCCGGATCCAGCGTGCGGTCGCCCCATTGCAGCAACTCTCCACCGTGCCTTTGAGGGCTTGCAAAGCATCTTGGCATTTACTCACAAGAAGCTGATAATTTTGTGAATTAAATCTTAAAAAATCAAAAAAAAAAAAATCAAAACCCCTTGGCATATGCCGATGTATTCTTCAGGTGGTTTCCTGTATGTTTAATCAGCTTGAGGTGGGCAGCAAGGGTGCTTATTGCCTGTCGTCACCAACGCCGGTCTCCTACAGCCTGGGATCTTGCCTTGCGCCTTTCGGTGGTTGTGTCTTGCAAGCTGGAATTTCCTCCTTTCTCTATCGGAACAGCCCCAGGTTTCGTGAGTGTTTGGAGAAAAGGCACGGTAACATCCAACATCCAGTGCTGCGATGCGCTCCGCCTCGGAGGCCACGGCGGTGGCTGCAAACAGAGCAGAGACGGGGCGGACGGAGGACGCTGCTCTCGCCCGAAAGGGCCGACGGCCCCGTCCTGCGCGAGCCCACGCCTTTGCTCCAGGAACCTGGGGACGGAGAGGTCCGTCTGCCGCCTCCTCCGCCGTCGTGCCGGGTTTCCGTCCCTTATGTGTTACAGTGACTCAAAATAAACTTAATTCCTTTGTGTTGGAATAACTTGGGTAGGTCCCGGCTGAGTGAGTAATAAATTACCCGTGTTGATGAGCAATGAAAGGTCTCAGTAAAGCAGAACTGATCGTTTATGTGCTTCTGACATTTCCACTAGACAAGCACGGAGAAAAGCACTGACGGGGGCTTCGCCTTTCCGGCCTGGAGAATTAAGGATGACAGATGCAATCTACGGATAATACTTTTGTCAGTGCTAATTTGCACAAATACGGTCTAATTAAAAATTATTAAATCTTTCAAATCTTTGCCGTCTCTTTATAGCACTAAACTCTCTGCAGTTGCTGCAAACAAAAACTGTTTGCTAGAATGACAGTGTTTTAAATTATTGCACCAAAATCTCTATTGCCCTCCGTCGTGTTTGAAGGAAGCACATTAGTGTGTTGTTTCAAAATTGCAGCGTTTGCTTCAGGCAATAAAAAGTGCCTTCTCTTTTGCAAATTTCATTTTCAAAAAATTGCAAACCACAAAATTCGAAGTGGAGTTAAGAGCATGGATATTCTGCTCAGCTGTTCCCTGGAACCGCCCGAGTACTTCTATTCTGTCCGAACCTTTTTTTTTTTTTTTTTTTTAACAAAAAGTATTTAATCAGAATAATCAAAATATCAATAGTGCAATGAATAAAACACAAAGAGACTAAGTTATAGCCTGGCCTAAGGGTCCTGCTTATCTCCCGTGCTGGCGCCTGGCCCCTCGGAGGGGTAGCAGAGCTCTGCAGCGTGGGTACGTGGAGCTCAGGTACAGAAATGTCCTACCAGCTGCCTGGCTAGCGGGGATGCCTTGGATTTTGGGAGGTTTGGGGGTTTTCTTCCTGTGTGTTGGATTGCCTGAATAAATGACACCTTCCTCTCATATTAAATCTTGACCTGGCGTTTGCAGCCCGCGTCTGCGGTCCCAGCTGTGCTGCGCTGCACGGAGGCTGCCGGCTTCGTGTTTGCTGTCCTCCAAAGCGAAGACCGGAGAGGAAAACTGCAGCCTTCCCCTCTCTGCTTTGCTGCTCTCTACGTATTCTGCACTTGTTCTCTGCTAGGAGAATAGTTTTGCAGTGAGAGCAAACAGGGAAAACCAAAACAAAAAATCATAAGCTTGTATTAAAATTCCCAGCACGGAAAGGAAACAAGTGATGCAGAATGCCAAAAATAAGTTGAAAATCTTTTAGGAAAAGGGATGGTCTGTTTGCAATCCAACCGTTCCTCCTGGAGCAGGTTACTGGCGTTTTCCTTGGAGTTTGGTTGGGAATCCCAGTCCCACCGAAGCCAGTGAGAAATATCAACATCCGACTCGGTGCAGCCAGGTTCTCCCAGAATTTGTTAAGGCATCGAGGCTGGACTTTCAGTTTAGGTCTATGAGGATTGGGTTTTCCATGTTTGCATGAATGAAATGTTTCCAGGTTTCTACCCATGATTCTAGATTACTTTAATCTTGGGTGTTGGGTATTAATTATGGGAACAGAGCATTTTGTCTCCCTGGGTGGAGCTGTCAGCGGATGGGGTCGTGGACCAGGGTGGCCGTGGGGTCCCGGGACCTGCTGCAGGAGCAGGGAGAGCAGAGCCGGTCTCCGTCCACGTGGCGCGGGAACGCTGGTTTTCCCTCCAGCCAGCTCTAGTATGGAGTAAAAAAATCATCCGATTCCCAATTAAATGAGAAGGGAGAAGCGACCAGCAAAGCAAAGCAAAGGGCAGGTGCTGCTGCCGCAGCTGCCCCGATGACTCCCCCGTGCTAGTGCAAAGCCATGGGAACGCTGGTGGTTCAGAGACGGGTAGTAATTCAGTTCCCGGTGACATTAATGACAGAAGCAGATGGTTTTGCGCATGTTTTTATTTCTATTTCTATAAACAAACATTTATTTTGATTGCTATGCTAAATATATATACTTTATTAAATGATCTTGGCTGTTACTGTGAATAACGGTAATTACCATATCCATGTGTTGGGTTTATAGCTAGACTCTGACACCCTCTTTACAGCAAATGAATAGATATTAGATACATGATATACGAATATAGTGACTTCACTCTGAAGTTAAAAAAGAAAGAACAAATTGGCACACCTTTGGTTGATGCACCCCGTTTTTCTTGCCTTCCCCAGTGTCGCGGCCCGAAAGGAGTCGTTCAGGACGACCTCCCTCCCCTTGGGGCCAAACGACCAAGTTCGTGATGCCCTTGGACTGAATTAAGGTGAAACGACACCAGCCAACCGGTTTTAAGATTTATTAACACAAAGGCAAGGCATGTGGTCAAATAGGATAATTCAATGGCGAATACTGCAACTAGCTAGACAAAAACAGATCTTACCAACATGCAACAAAAGAGAGGGGGAAAGAGAGAGAGAGAGAGAGAGAGAGAGAGAAAGATATCACCACCCGTGGATCCAGCGGCGTCCTGTTGGTCCTCTTCCTTTGGGAGTCTCGGCAGTGGGGGGGGCTCCCGTCTGGTGGTAGGTGGGTCCTCTTCACCCTGGGTGTAAGTTTTGGTGGTGCGCGTGCAGTAATTACAACTCGAGTTGGGTCCGACCCTAGGTTAGCTCGGAATGACACGCGTGCAGTGGTTACAGCTCGAGTTGGGTACCTCCAAAGAGGGACCCTGAACAAAGAGATCCCTGGGCAATTATAGCTTTTTCAAATTAAGTTTCCCACCCCCCCACGTGGTAGTTCAGACCAATAGTAATTTTTGAGTCTGGGGTCTCCTGCTCCTTATTGGATCTCATCGTTGTTCCTAGGCAGGCTGTTTCTTTTCTCCCTTATCTTTTCTGTTGCAGTTTCTGCAGACAGGTGTGTCTTCCTTCCTATAGGTGTGTCTTCTTTCCTCGGGTCCCACCATCATCTCTCAAGGTCTTGACAAAGAGGTGGTAACTCCAGCAATTAGCACCGTTTCAGCAGTGCACAGGAATGCAAATTGCTGGTAACGCCCTTATCATTCCCACCTGCAGCAGCTCTGGGCCCTTTCTCACTGTACTAGGGAGTGCGGCCTAAGGCTTCAGCAAATTTAGCCACTCATGCCAAGCAGGTTTTATAGAAGTTGTGCTAAAAACGGACAATAATTTACAGTCCAGATCCCAAAGTCTCTGCCCGATTGCGGTCTCGTTCAGTGCAGGCTCGGTGTGTTCTGGGTGGTCGCAGGGAGACCATCTCGGGGGTCGCAGCAGCCCAGTCCTGTTTCCTGCCAGGGACAGATGGCTTGTTCGGGGTTATGGCCTGCCTGCACCCCATGCACCAAGAAATGTTTAAGGCAAAAAAATTCATTCATCTGTCCGCCACACCACCCCGTGACTTAAACATTGATTGGTACGTCTCCTTCCTGAAGTCTTCATGGCCTTCATCCACAGTGGTGATATGAGACAGAGAGAGAGATCAGAAAGAAGTATAGAAATAGTAGAAGTGCGCACAGTAGTCATGAACAATTATTAAGAATATCTACTTTTAACAATAATATGTCCAAAACTAATCAATTTTCTGAACAATAACTTCTTTTGACAATAACATATCTAAAGAACAATATCTTAACATATCTAAAGCTAACAATAACATATCTAAAAATAACCACACCAAAATGTGTCCCAGGAAAAGTTTGAGGATTTGCCTATGGCTCTGGGGAGTCATTGGAGAAAGGTGATCCTTTACAATGACAATTGTGAGGCAAACAAGGGCATATTAAAAGAACAGTTACAGCAATAGCCAAAGAACAAGTACTGCAACATGAACTAACATAGCTGTGTATAACATCTTCTTTTCCATTCTTCTAGTATAATCCACCGATGTATCTGTCGTCCAAGTTGTGACGGGGCGTGTGTGGGGGGTACCTCTTTCTGTTATCCTCAGGGCTCCAGCGTCGCAAGGATGGTTGGGGATTGTTGACTGCGGCCCTCGTGGTTGATGCCAAGGCTGATGGCCGTTGTGGCGCATGCGTGGTTTGAGCCTGGGTACTCTAGTCACCTGACGCGTTTTATTGTTTTCTACCCACTAAGTTCCGGTGGGTCACCAGGACCAGTTTTACAGAATAGATAAACATATCATTATAGCAAATCACAGAGTACCTCCTATGGTTTCTTTACAAAAAATATCTGGATTATAGTTGTCCTGATCTCTATTGCCTATCTCCTCGCCATTCTTCCGTGTGTAACCATGCACTCCACCCCGTGAGTTAAAAAGGTTCCTCAGCCTGGTCTTAAATTGCTATTTCAGCCTTAGGGACATCGATTAGGCCCTCCTCGTCCTCCTCCTTTGGTAGGGGAGCATAATTAGTCAGTTGGACCATTCGTATGTTAACAGTTTTTATTATAGTTGATTTTACACAGGATATTGCTATGCTTACGATAATCACAACTGCAATAAACATTATCACATATTGTATCAAACTTTGAATCCAACCAGTGACACTGAGTCCAAACCAACTAAATATTTTTGAAAGCCAATTAGAATTCATTGATTCTTGGAGCTCACGGGTGTCTTTTGCCACTTGTCGTATCCTTTCTAGTTGGTCATTAAGGTCCAGTGTAACATTAGGGATATAGATACAGCAATCAGTACTGGAGAGGTTTAAGTAACCACAAAGCCCATTTTGATGTACCATCATCAAGTCTAGTGCCATGCGGTTTTGAAGAGCCATTTTTGATGTGGCTTGCAGTTGCTGATTAAGCAACTGTATACTAGCTTCAGTAGCATTAGCTAGTTTTCCTACTTGATAAGCTAACTTACTTAACCATATTCGCGTTCGCGTGGTAGCAGACCCAAAGCCCCAGAATCCTTCCATTCCCCAGGCTATGCGGGTGGCTACCCCTGGGTCTTGCCACCCTTCTACATCTCCGTCCAGTGTTATTTTTGCCCGTTTCATGCGGGATATCCAGTGGGGTCGGATAGGAGTCCGTTTCCACACAGGACATAATGTTGGGAGTCCCAAGGTACATTGGAGGTCAGGTAGCCCAGCCCATAAAGAAGTATACATATTACCATCACTGCAGGCCCAGATCAAACCAGCCGGAGCGTCACCAGAGGCAACATGACAGTCATTAGGAGGTGCAAAATTTTCACTCACTGATTTGTATGCTATGCTGTGATTTCGGCACAAACAGCCCATTTTTAAGGTGATATAAACTGGCCAATAGTATTCAACCCAATCATATTGTTTCCAGTTAGAGCAATTTATTACATTTTGGCAAGACCACAACGCTGACTTGTTTGATACTGGGGCAAAAGAGAGTCCTGGTTCGAATGGCGTGAAACCCCGATAGTCTAATCCAAACCAGGCACAATTACTCTTGGGCTTTTCCCTCTTGGGACAATCTTGCCCTCTGTTCCATTGAATGCACCAGGTTGTATTTATTGGTTGATTATACTGTAGGACATTAGTTGCTCGCCCCCAAGGTTGTAAATCTGTAGTTCCCCACGGGATCATATTGCAGGTGAAAGTTACGTTTAAACCTCTTTCGTAATATGTACAGTTTGTGCGATTGATGGTGGAAAAATTAAACGGTTGATCAAATTTCACGGGAACTCGCCTTCTATCTGGGGAATAAGGATTCACTATTTCAAGGATACCCCGGGTATTCCACAGTCTCAGGAGACTGCCTGCTATGTCTGTGGGAAGAATACCCATGGGAAGGGGGTCTTCTACAGATTTAGGTATAGGCAAGCAGGCAGTAATACTAGATTCATTTAGGGAAGTTGCAAACCCCTTTACCAAGGCTAGGATTAAGTTATCCTCCAAACCATGGGTGGCTTGGATTGATAAAGTTCGCTTATTTTTACCTTGGGTGTAATCCTGATTCTGGTGGTAGGTTTGCCATAGCACATATAAGCATATTAAGACAAGAAATATCTTTCCAACATAGGTCAAGAATGCCATTCTTGGCTGTTGTGTTTTCAACAATAAAGCTAATTATGATCGCAGCACACAATTACAAAAAAAAAAAAGATAAAAATAACTATTATAACTACCACAGGTAGTACCCGTCGAGGACACTCAGGCTCAACATAAGACAAGTCTTCTTCCCTAGTGCCCTCTTCCTTTTCTTCTCTTGGTCCTGTAAAGGGAAGGGAATCAGGTTCGGACCTCACAGCCCGACCACACTTTGACATTGTTGACCTAAAAGGAAGGGAGGATCCACCTGGTATGGATTCTGTGATCTTTCCCATGGGCATCAGTAGCTACCCATGCATACAGATTTTTTGAAGCTTTCAGTACTAGAGGTATTTGTCCCACAGTGGGTAAGTCCACCAGAACCGGTTGTCCCGGGTAATACAAGGGATTCCTTGGTTTCTTATTCTCCGTAGTCCCAGGTAAGAGGGATGGAGGATTAGGGCAAAAAGCAGTGAGTCTGGGGCAGCCATTTACTCCCCATCGTCCATTGACCTTAGTTACTGCATCAGATATTCGTCGCGCCCATCCAGGATTGTGTGGTCTTAGGGTTCGTTTTAAGAGTCCGTTTGTACGTTCTACAATACCGTTTGCCTGGGGATAATATGGGGTATGGAAAATCCATTGTATCCCTTCCTCTCGTGCCCATTCTTGGACTACTCCGGCAGTAAAGTGGCTACCGTTATCTGATTGGATAACTCGGGGTTTAGGAAAACAACTAAACCATGATTTCAGACTGTTTACTGTATATTCCCCTGTTGCTCGCGGGACAGCTTCAGCTTGGGTTAATCCTGAAATTACCTCGACTCCTACCAATACATGCCTTTTCCCTTCTGAGAGGCGAAAAGGGCCGATGTAGTCTATTTGCCAAGTGTCCCACAGCCCCTTATTGTCTCTTAAGTGTAGGGGTTGGTCCTTGAGAGGGTTATGTCCTTCTAATCGTGTACGGCATAGGCCGCATGCTGAGATAACAGTGTTACATAGCTCCCTGGTCACAGACCATCCCCTGCTGACTGCCTCTTTATAAAGGTCTTTACTTCCAGAATGGTCTCGTTTAACATGCAACCATTCTAACAGATGTTCCCATTTTTCCCCTTCTGCTTCTGCTGCTAATGTAGCTAGGCGGGTTAGCGAATCTACTTGGTTATTCAAAAGGTGAGCGGGGTGGTTTCCTGTTTGGTGTGCAGCTACCCATCCTACTAGGAAAGATTTCTGTTTGGCAATGCTGAGAATTTCTTCCCATTTCTCTCGTTGCCACACTGGTATTCGATTAACTTCCCACTGGTTTTGCTCCCAGAATGGGAGCCATTCAGTACATCCCTTGAACACAGCATATGAATCGGTGTAAATGAACACTGGTTCTGTGTTTTCTGCTTCTCGCTTTATCACACTCCAAACTGCTATCAACTCTCCTACCTGAGCACTCCCCTCCCCTTCCGTTACTATCCGGTCTCCTGAATCAACATGCAATGCTACTGCTCGGTATTTCCAGACCTTACCTTCTCTTTTAGAGGAGGCGTCAGTAAACCATACATTTTTTAGTTGGGATTCAAAAGGAGGAGCAGGTTTTATAACAGAAGGAGGAGGTTCCTGATCTGGGTGATCAGGAGGTGCATCCTGTATTTGAAGCATCTTAGGTGTACCCTCTTCTACCTTGTGTGTATGGTAGTAGTGATCTAACTGCGCATACCACTTCCTTACTGTTTCTCGTTGTGCAACCCCCATAGGAGGTGGAGTTCCAGCTAATATTGGCTTCAAGACCTTAAAGGGTCCTCTTAAAATAATCGATTGCTGTCGTATGACCCTTTCAGCTTCTTGCAAAGCCAGGCTAACTACAAAGAGGCCCTTCTCCCAGGCAGAGTATCGCTTCTCTGCATCTTTGAAACTGCGTGAGTAAAAACCTACGGGGCGAGTCGGACCTTCAGGCCCACGTTGCCACATATGTATAGATAATCCATGAATTGCAAAACCCCACTCAATATGGAGTGGATCTGTTGGGTGTATTGGCCCTAAGGCTTGATAAACCCCAGCCTCAAAGATTAACAATTCTAAGGCTTCCTCATGAATTGGGGTCCAATTCCAGGTAGCCTTTTTGCATATCAAATCATATAAAGGACGTGCTATGATGGAAAAATCTGGAATGTGTTTTCTCCAAAATACCAGCAGGCCTAGGGCATGTTGTAATTCCTTCTTATTTCCAGGCATCTTTACTTGTTCAAGGGAGGTTAAAGTCTCAGGGGGAATACATACTGCTCCTCCCCTCCACCAAATGCCTAGGAATTTCACCTCAGAAGAGGGAGGCTGTATCTTTTCTGTCGGAATTTGGAGTCCTAAACTTTCCAAATGGCTAATTATTTCAGATTGGGTTTTTCCCACCGCAGTGGCATCAGAGCCGCCAACCAATATATCATCAATATATTGATATACTTTGACCCCTTTTTCAGGCGTGATTTGAGCAAGCTCTTGTGCCAGTGCGTAGTGGGCAATGGTTGGTGAGTGGCGGTATCCCTGGGGGAGACGTGTAAAAGTGAATTGCATACCCTCCCATGTAAAAGCAAAACGATCTCTATCTATTTCCTGCAAGGGGACCATAAAAAACATGTCTTTAACATCGATGGTTGCTAAAATTTGATGGGCTTGCTCCCGTATAGTTGCAATCAGTTCAGCTATATTAGGCACAGCAGCTGTTAAAGGACCTGTATTGGCATTCAGACGCCGATAATCAATTGTCAGTCTCCACTTTCCGTTTGGTTTACGGACTGGCCATACAGGGGAGTTATAAGGTGAGTGAGTGGGAATAATTATCCCCTGTTCTCGTAATTCAGTTATTACAGGGGCAATTCCCTCCCTTGCTCCTAATGGCAGAGCATAGGGTTTGACATTGGTTATTTTTGAAGGAGGAAGTGCGGGTGCTGACTGAAGCAGCCTCATCGAGGCTACAGGGAGGCCAAACGTCCATTCTTTTCCTCCCGAGTCTACCCAGGCACGGCCTTTTAGTAGGTCAAGTCCCATAATATTTGTTGGCAAATCTCCTAGTATCATTGTGGTTTCAACTGGAGATTCATCACCTGGCAGCCAGCATTTAATTCGGGCTGTCGGTTGTGGCTTAGAATTGCCAAAAACATCAGTGACCCAGATCGGTTTCTTATCAGCCACTATCCCATTGTTATCAGCAATATCCTTCCGAAGAGCTGATATCTGGGCCCCAGTGTCTACTAAGAAAGTAACTGGAGTTTTAAAGGGCCCTAGTGGGAAAGTTATCAACAAGTCTCCTCTGCTGTTTTCTGTGAGCCTCCTTAAGTGGACCCACTGGCCATCCCCCGGCTCACTTAAAAGGGACGGCTCAGGGGGTTTCCCGACTCCGAGGGTTTAAAATCAACCACATCAATTTCCTGCGGTGCAGACGGGGTTACTACTCTAGGTTCTTGGGATAAGGGAGCAGGGTCTTTGGGATTTGAGGAATATGGGGTTCCCCTTATCCTGTCCCAACTTCTTACCAAACTTTCCAGGTTGGGAGTTGGTAACCTATCCATGACTTCTCTGGGAATTCCCTTTGAAATGCCTTCTGCCCATAATAATTGTCTCCTGCTATCCGACACCCGTACCATTTTCCCAGGATGTGGGTGTTGCAGTGATTTATATTGCCTCCCACTTTCCTCAACTCTTCTTATTTCTGCTTTATGCTTTGTTTCCCCCTGGCCAGTGAACCCCATACGCCTTCCGTAATTAATTAGTTCCTGTGCCACTTCCCCCCAAGTCATGTCAGGGGAGCCTCCCCTTCCCCTCGGTCGGAGAGCTCGTAATCGGTCTTGCAGCTGAACAGCATATAGCTTTAAAGCATCAGGAAGTCCCCTGATCAGAGGATGTAACCTCTCGGGGTCTGCCACACACTGCATGGGGGAGGGCTGCTGCGGAAGCAGCAAACGGTCATGCATCAATTGGAGGCAAGCAGTTTTCTGCACGCTTTCCAGAATGTGGCCCGCTGTGGGTGTTTTAATAGAAAAAGGGTCTCCTCTTTCCATTGGGTCTAATCCTCCTGCCCAGTAGGCTACCCTCTGGGTCAAGGACCATGGTTCCCTATTATCATTTGTGGTTAGGAAGACTCCGGGTCCCCAATATCCTCTAGCCTCATCTTCGCTCAGCAGAATGCGATCCCCCCCAGTGAGGGAGACTCTCCACACATACTCAGTTTCAGTTTCCCGGGAGCCCCGGGAGTATTTTTCCTGTATTTTAGCCAAGTCCTGAGGGGAATAGGGGATAATACGCGTGGTATGTTGTTGAATACCCCCTTGACCATTATCAATGGTTTCAGTTTTAATCAAGGGTCTCATTACTATGTTCCCATCTCCAGGATAAAAGAGGTTCCTGCTCTCTTCTAATTCTTTAATTGGATATATGGATTTTAGATCAGATGCCTGTTTTCCGTCTAGTTTTGCCAAATTCGAGAATCCCAGTTCACTATCATCACACCCCCGCCTGTTTTCTTCCAGTTCAGACCGCAGGATTCTCTCTCGGTCTAATGAATCCGATAAGATTGTTTGAAGTCGCTGAGTATGGTTGCGCTCAGCAGCGAGTTGACTTTGCAAGTTTCTCACCTGTTCTTGCAAAGACTCAATTGTCTCTTTGTCTCGACTCTGCGAGTTTCTTATCTGTTCTTGCAAGGACTCAATTGTCTCTTTATCACCTTGCCTCTCCCTCTGGGCAGCAATTAGTGCCGCCCCTAAAACAGCACAAACTGTCGCTTTTCCTTTCCCGGTTTGTAGTTTTCGTTCCTTTGCCAAAAGAGTGATCCTATCTGCCACCGCCTTTGAGTCATGCCAATTGTTTTGGGCCCAAGCCATGCCAGGAAGAGAGGGCAGGGCTTTATAGCCCTTCAATTTTTCAAAGAGAGGATTATCCTCCATTGTCGGATCCTCAAATCGATCCCGACAACAACTATCACACAACACAAAAGGAGACTACTCCAAATTATTCAGCCTACTGTGGGTTCACATACCCAGTGTGGATCTTTACAACAAGATCCTCTGTATTCCAAATTATTCAGCCTACTGTGGGTTCACGTACCCAGTGTGGATCTTTACAACAAGATCCTCTGTCCCCGCTCCTGGCAGGCACTTCCCAAGGAAGGGGCCACGCTAAGGGCCCTGGTCCCTTCTGGTAGGTTCAGTATCTCAAGGGCATCCTGCCGACTACGCCAATTATGTCGCGGCCCGAAAGGAGTCGTTCAGGACGACCTCCCTCCCCTTGGGGCCAAACGACCAAGTTCGTGATGCCCTTGGACTGAATTAAGGTGAAACGACACCAGCCAACCGGTTTTAAGATTTATTAACACAAAGGCAAGGCATGTGGTCAAATAGGATAATTCAATGGCGAATACTGCAACTAGCTAGACAAAAACAGATCTTACCAACATGCAACAAAAGAGAGGGGGAAAGAGAGAGAGAGAGAGAGAGAGAGAGAGAAAGATATCACCACCCGTGGATCCAGCAGCGTCCTGTTGGTCCTCTTCCTTTGGGAGTCTCGGCAGTGGGGGGGGCTCCCGTCTGGTGGTAGGTGGCTCCTCTTCACCCTGGGTGTAAGTTTTGGTGGTGCGCGTGCAGTAATTACAACTCGAGTTGGGTCCGACCCTAGGTTAGCTCGGAATGACACGCGTGCAGTGGTTACAGCTCGAGTTGGGTACCTCCAAAGAGGGACCCTGAACAAAGAGATCCCTGGGCAATTATAGCTTTTTCAAATTAAGTTTCCCACCCCCCCACGTGGTAGTTCAGACCAATAGTAATTTTTGAGTCTGGGGTCTCCTGCTCCTTATTGGATCTCATCGTTGTTCCTAGGCAGGCTGTTTCTTTTCTCCCTTATCTTTTCTGTTGCAGTTTCTGCAGACAGGTGTGTCTTCCTTCCTCGGGTCCCACCATCATCTCTCAAGGTCTTGACAAAGAGGTGATAACTCCAGCAATTAGCACTGTTTCAGCAGTGCACAGGAATGCAAATTGCTGGTAACTCCCTTATCGTTCCCGCCTGCACCAGCTCTGGGGCCCTTTCTCACCAAACTAGGGAGTGCGGCCTAAGGCTTCAGCAAATTTAGCCACTCATGCCAAGCAAGTTTTATAGAAGTTGTGCTAAAAACAGATCCCAAAGTCTCTGCCCGACTGTGGTCTCGTTCAGTGCAGGCTCGGTGTGTTCCGGGTGGTCGCAGGGAGACCATCTCAGGGGTCGCAGCAGCCCAGTCCTGTTTCCGCCAGGGACAGATGGCTTGTTCGGGGTTATGGCCTGCCTGCACCCCATGCACCAAGAAATGTTTAAGGCAAAAAATTCATTCATCTGTCCGCCACACCCAGCCAGAATAATTTATAAAGCCGCCTTCACAGGCTCGGTACGCATTGCCAAGGGTACTCGAATATGAAATATGCAGCAGCTCTGGCTCTGCCTTGCACTTGTTAGATGACACTTTTAATAAGAAAGCATCCCGTGAACCTTCCCACAACATTACGGAGTGATCCCAGAGCAATAATTCGGGGGAATCTTTTTCGGAAAGCATATGTGTGTTTACAGCTCAGCTCTGCTCGCTTTCGGTTTCCTCTCGCTCTCTGGCCACAATTATGTTTCATAATTGATAATTTACGCTTGGGGGACATAAAAAGGGCAGCTTTGCTCTGAAACCGCCTGGCTGTGTAGGGTCTTGGGTCCCAGAGAGGACCTCGCTGCCGGCAATGTTTATCTCGCCGTTAGAGTATGTTTTTCAGCATTGCAGAATAAGCAAATTTCATTATTGCGGCATATTACAAGTTTTCCATGGTTCCCCTTCTCTAGTTTAATATTATGCATTTTCTGAAATGTATGTGATTTTTTTTCCCGGTGCATTGCACTTGCAGGACTTTTTTGGCATTAAAATAATTCCAATTCTTTAAAAAAAGGCAGCGCAAGGCGGGAGGGCACGGCTGTGCCACCAAAGGCACCGATGCCGGGGCCGCGCTTTGAGAGCCGTCTTCGGGGATCCAGGGCATCCGTGGCGTCGTGAGCAGGGTCAGACCTCTCATTACTTTGTGGTTGCACCAAATCCCATGAAAATGTGTGAAAAAAGACCTAAGCTGCCGTGCCGCCACGCAGACACCCTCCACCCACCACGGCCTTTTCCAGGGGAGCTGCAAAAAGCCCCCGCAAAATGAGGACGGCAAAGCAGCTGGCTGCTTTAGGGTAAATATAAATTTCCCCTAGACCAGATTCATTAGCTTCCTTATACATATGTATCATCAGCCAGCTCCAACATCTTTCTTTGTATCTCCTGATTAAAAGGGAAGCATTCAATTAGCAAACGCCGGCTTTAAAAGGGCAATTAAATAGAGCTCAGGAAATAATAAACCCATTTAACGAGCAAGGCCTTTGTAGACTCGCCATTTGAGCTATTTTTGGTCTTTCAGGGAAAAAAAGAGCTCCAGCCAAAAACTGCTTGCTGCCATACGACCTTGATAAGTTTGCGTTTCACGTGTGATTGCATGGCTGCGTATCATGTAAAGGGCATCGTATTTATGGGCGTTGAGCTCCGGGAAGGAAAATCCCTGGCGACCACGTGGGGCCTCAGCTGGAGAGGGAAAACGCGCTGGTGCAACCGCGCTGGTGCAAACGTGCTAGAGCAACCGCGCCGGTGCAACCACGCCGGTGCATCTCCCCGTGCACCCAGGCACCACCGCCTCCCCCAGCGACAGACGGGCGATGGGTTCCCACGGTCAAGGCAAGGATTTTCCAACATTTCAGCTGTTAAAATCTGCGTCGGTCTCGCTCAATGCCCACATTTTTTTGCTGAGCCCCCTAGCAAAGCACAGGCTTCGTTAACATCTGCGTTGGGCACTAATTCAACAAGTTTGTGCACCAGAAGTTATCTTTCTAATAACCTTTAGAAAAAAAAATATTTAAACTTTGATTGTGGTTGGCTGCCGCTGTTTGTTTTTCTTGCTCCGGTGCTGGAGCTCCCCATGCGCAAGCGGAGCGCGTTCGCACGCAGGTCGGTGTCTGAGGTTCGTGTGTGCATGTTCTTGCACACGTGCAGCTGGAGGCGAAGGGCAGAGTTTGGCCTGAGGTCATCTAAGAGCTTCTCCATGCGGATTTCTTGCATCAGCTCTCTACGTCAAAAATTTAAATGCAATTATTTTCATACTGGGAAAACAATCTTTATACTTGCAGTGTGGATTTTGGGAAGCAACGCATGTTTAGAGCTGCGTTTTTCCCCCCCAGAAGAGGTCAGCTGTTAATACTAGCGTGTGCTACGCACGGGGCAAAACTGGGCTCCGGACGGCCGTAGCCGGAGGGCGTTCGCCGCTTCCCGCGCGTCCGGGAGCAGCGGCCGGCGGAGGTGCGCGGGGCTGCCAGGTGCTGCTCGAGGGACTCGTCACCTCCAGTCTGAGGGTATTGCTTCATTTTCTGCAGCGGCTGTCCTGCAGAAGCCAGGTCAAAGAAAATTGGGTTTCGTTATCGCTAAAAATTCTCACTTTTGCAAAGAAGTGTCACTATAAAAAGGGGTTTTTTTTTTTAGTAGGATAAAGTGCCCTTCCCTGATTGACTATGTGGCTAAACTAAGGCCAGAAAGGGCAACGGGTTATGCTTTATGTAAGTAATTTTCTTAATCTTGTTGGCTGCTTGAAGGCTTTAATCTCAGCTGTGAGGATCTCAGAAAGCCACTTCATTACTGCCGGTGCCGCTGGTCTGGTCGGGCTTGCAGACTCGTTAGCAGAAATCCCATATGCCCCTTTCCTGAAGAGCTAATCTTCCTTGTTAATCTTTTAATTAGGTTGCATGAGAGAAGAGAACAGGACGAGGCTTTTGGCATTGGAAAGCTGGAGCATATTTAGGATTAATTTGGTGCCCCTTTCCCTTTGGTGGTCACCCAAGTCCTCTGTAGCAGTGCCCGAGCACAGGCTCCTCTTCCTCGTCTTCATCCCCATCTTTCTTTTCCCCTCACCATCACTTTCTAGGCACCTATGGAGCCCTTCCACTCTTCCTGGACACTTAATTGTGAAAAAATTCCAGATTGATTTGTCATTAGCGGTGAACGACTCCCTCCCGTGTCGAGTCTCCCGCTGCTTCACCCAAGCGGTGTTCGGAGCCGCGCAGCGATGGCAGCGGCAGCAGCCGCGCTCTGTTAGGGAGCACAGGTTTATCGGTTTATTTGGGGGCAATAGCGGTGAGCATCCTGGAAAACACCCTCAAACACACTCTCATTCCTGTGGGAAGCAAAAAACGTAAGAAACGACACCCCTCTCTCCCCCAAAATGCAAAACTCTTCACCCAAGTCTAAATGCAGCAGCAATGAAAAAGCGAAAGGTGAAGGGAAAACTCTCAAGAGAGGCAGAAAAAGGTTTCCTGGCCGGCTCGAAGTCAGGCTACATCCTGGGAAACATATTTCAAGAATTTGATTTTA
This sequence comes from Dromaius novaehollandiae, assembly GCF_036370855.1. Taxonomy (NCBI): domain Eukaryota; kingdom Metazoa; phylum Chordata; class Aves; order Casuariiformes; family Dromaiidae; genus Dromaius; species Dromaius novaehollandiae. Next base: position 48,390,954 of record NC_088103.1, on the reverse strand, counting down.
GAAAGCCTGGTAAAAATATAATAGTAGTAGAAGCAGAGAACACGGTGGCCGGGGACATTCCCGTGGGCGGCCGGGGACATTCCCGTGGGCGGCCAGCAGCCGACGTGGCGCGGGGACACTGAGTCATCTTGTGCCTGGAGGAGAAGCAGGAGAAAAGGGCCAAAGCGCCTGCGGAGATATTATTTATTCATGTCCATCTGCAGTCCCGCTCTGCAGAACCCAGGCTTCGCATCGCTCCTGACTCACGTTCCCGCGTGACTGCAGGGAGAAAAAAACTGAAGGAAGCCCCGTTTTCAGTAAGAGCTCTGTTCTTAGCTGTGTTTTTCCTCCTGCAACACGTGACGATCTCCGTGGCAGCCGGGCTGCCTGCCCGTGAGGTCCATCCAGGTGGGCTTCCACCTCCGCCTTCCCACGAGTTTTCCTAGCAGGAGCCAGCTGCCGGGCTGCAAAGCGCTTGAGGAGTCCCTAAAAATTACGGCTTGGTTCTTCACTTTCGGACCAGTGTTCAGCTCATTTTCTTTTAGTGTTTCCAAGTGAAAGCCCACTCTCAGCACACGTTTCATGAGGAATTCAGAGTTTTCGTCGTTCACCTCCTCTGCCTGTGCTGGCCGGGTGCTGCCGGCACGGGGACGGGACACGCTAGCGGAGATCCCAGATTTGCTGTTTTTGCAGCAAAGTGGCTGCTTCTCCGGGGTCTCCAGGCAGATCATCCTCGTTTCCTTGCATAAGACAAGGAATAAGTCAAAAACGCATCGGTAAGGCACGCTGGTGCAAAGCTCCAGGAAAACAGGGTTTTTGCTCCCGCCCTTGGGGCGGTGTTTTGGCCAGTTACCCCCGCGTCTAGGCAGGCACCAAAACCTGCCAATGTGTGCTGGGCCGCCGGGAAAATCCTGGGACTTCTGTGCAAAACGACTTTTCCGCTGGCCTCAAAGGTCCTTGAGCGTTTAGATTTTCTCCCGTCATGTCCCGTCGTTTAAATTCAAAGCCAAAACTTGCTGTGATTGGAATTGCCTTGTGCGTTCGTTTTCCCAAGCACTCCTCTAGGAAAACCCTGTGTTTCCAAGATGATTTACGTGGAGGAGAGGGGGGATCTGTGAGCACTTGGGCTCAGGTCCTCCTTCGCTAGACGTTCGTATGAAAACACCTAAAATTTTCAGGAACAAGGAAAATTCTGTAATTTTAATAGCCCATTATGCATCTGTTATAATTATAATACACTAAATACGTAAACTCAGCAGCATGTTTGACTACTATAACTGGTGAATATATGAATATCTGCTATATCAGCATATGTGCCCCTAAAATTGCTTTCCTGTTAGGATGACTTACGTTCAAATACTTCTGTTTCTAAACCAATAAAACCATGAAAAAGCTGTGAATAAGCAAGCATATAATGGGCAGTGAAATAGATTTTAAAAAAAAGAAATGCACTTCTGAATACCGTAAAATGTATATATATACCCAAAGTGCTTGCAAGCAATATACCGTGGCTTAGAGAGGTGAATGCTTCTTTTAGAAGGAGCTTTTTTAGCGGTGTGCGAGCGGGTTTCCCGCACAGCCGTGTTCAGGGGGTATTAAACAAGCTTCGAGGTTCAGCCTCCCCATTTTGTTATAAAACTGGACGATGGAGGGCTCCCGGTGCCCGGCATCCGCGCCGATGTCTCCGAACCCATCCCAAATATTTTACGGTACTTTCTGGCACTGACAGACGGCCGAGAGCCCGCCGGCTGCGGGGGCTGCCGGCATCGGCCGTGGAGCACCGCGACATCTCCCCGCGAGCGGGTCGAGCTGCGGCCAAAATAAATCTTCCGAAGCGGTCGATTTGTCAGTGGATTCGCTGTTCCTAACTCAAAAGAAGCGAAGTAATTATTGAAAGAAAGCCATTAATTGGAGTGGAGCGCTTTATTGAATGTGCTGCCAAGTCGCTCTCGCAGACGCTGGGGAGTTTTGTCATGCGTTAAAAATGGGAGAAATGAGCATATCTGCAAAGCGCGGCCAGGGGGAAGGGAAACCTTGCGGGATCCCCCCGTTTGGGAATGCAAAGTCATCTGGGGGTCGGGAAACGGATGAATTCTCACGGCAGCGAAGCCTGTCCGGCTGCCGCTGTGACCAAGGAGGAGTCACGGGCCCTTTGGGTGCCGGTCACGGGTGGCTCCCGGGGGACCAGCAGCCTGGCGAGCATCCGCAGCCTGGGTCTGCCTGGTGGCCTGTGGCGAGGAGGTTTCCACCAAACCTTGTCGTTGCTCGTTCCCGCAGTGATGTAAGGAGCCTCGGGAAACAGCGTGGAGGGGCTGTTTTGGGAAAAAGGGGAGTTTTCTGTTACGTGAATAAATGAGATGAGAAGATGGAGCAGCCTACGCTCTTATCCCAGTTTTATGGGTCCGGGGTTCGTGCCGCCAGCCTTCGCTCCCGCGCCTGGGTTTATGCTGCGGTCACCAGCTGTGCCTGGCTCCTGCCACATCTTGCTGCAGCTGCTGGAAAGCACCGTTTCGGTGTCCGTCATGTCTCCCATTGCAACGAGCGGAAAGGCCGGGATGCGTCTGAGCCCCGGCGAGCTCAGTGCAAACCCATCTCGGACCACCACCAACCTGGGAGCTTGGGCAGTGCCTCTCGCCCAGTTTGGCTCTCGGAGACCCTCGTTAGCACTGGGAGTAATTGGATATTTGCCATCGGCAGCGGTGGAAAGAAGCGGTCTTTGGAGCTGATGCGAGAGGAGCCGGGAAGTCCAGGCGTGACGTCTCCTTTCCGGCACTGCTGCCTTAGTCGTGTTTTTGTCATCACACGCAGAGACTGCATCTGGGGCAATTCACTCGGGATGCTTTTAGAAAAGGAAGAAATCGATAGCAAACAAAATAGCAAAAACCAGCCAACAAACAAACACAGAACAAAGAAACAGGAAAATATCCAACGCCCCCATCAAACCTGAGATATTCGTGAATGGAAAACCCCTGATTTCCAAAACTGAGAAGTAACAGAAAACATTAAGTAGACTGGCGATTTATTAGCAAAATGTGTTTCCCCTGTGATGGGAAGACTGATGCAAGGACACTCACAGCGGGGGAGCGGCCCGCCTGCCCCCCGTTATTGCAGTAATCTATTTAAAAATGTGTAATCAAGAACGACAACGGGAAACAAATGAATCCGGCTGGTAATGACAGGGGCAGTAGCCGTGCTGATTAACATATATCGTCCATAGCTTCCAAGTGCAACGCTTTATCTGGAGTGCGGGCTGCAGGAACTAAATCATTTATTCCGGTGACTGCAATAGTTATAAAAATAATGTCACAAGTGAAATGAAATGAAGATTACAGCATAACTGAATGATGCTTTAAGTATTTCCAATTCACCTGTTCTCAGTTTGTAGCTCAGTTACTAATTTCTATTTTGCATTCTTTTGCCTGAAAGAGAATAAATTTCAAATCAGTGGACAGAAAGGTGCGTGGCAGGGTTTTGCCCAGATCCCTGCGGGACAGTGTACTCACCTGCCAGGACATTTACGTGTGCCTATCTTTTCCAGTAAGCTCTGATCTCACAGGATATTTGGTCTTCAGACTGTCAAGGAAAAGTAAATAGTCACCGATATTTAACCGTTGCTGTTTTACAGCCTCCGTTGTAAATTTTAGCTATTACTTGTTAAGGTTTCAGAATTCCTCCTATGAGAAATAAGGTTACTCCGGCCTTTAATCAAAACTTCATGAGATGGCAAAGTCGTTCAAATGCGTCTTGGTTTGACCTTGCTCACAGGCATGTCCAGCCTGTCCCTCCCGCTCTTGCAGCGGCAGCTCCTCTCAGTTTGGTGCTAAAAGCACTGAAGGGAGTAAAAAAGCTGTATTAGACACAGGCAGCACTGGGACTAGTTCCTGAATTTCTCAGTCTCTTTAAAAACTGAGTAGATGGATTCCTCCTGCATTCGCTAAAGACCCTCTTGATGCTCTCCTGGCGCTTCCCAGCACGCAAGACTCTCTTCTCTCCGTGTGTCACTCCCGAATATACCAGCCCCAGCTTCTCATCCTCTCCTTTTTATTCGAATTTTGTGGAGATTTTCAAGAGCACTAATTGAATTGAAACAGCCAGGTCTTTTCTGAGTCTGAAGCTTCCCCTCTCCGGGGTCTGCGGGGGATATTGCTCAAACCGCCCAGCTGGAAACCTTGGCGTCTTTGAGTTATTCTTGCTGTCCTCCGATGCTCCCAGGAGCGCCCGAGCTTGTACCGCAGCCCAGGCAAGCGGCGCTGGAAAACACAGGCGTTTTGCTCTCTTGTTTATGCTCCCTTTGCTTTTGGAGACCGCGCTGGCTTTCTTGCCTGCTGCGTAGATTTACATTTAATGTTTCCGCTCCTTTCTGGCCCCTTTTCAGGCGTTCTGCTGCTCCTCTATTCATATGTGCCCCAACGCGCCCGTATGCCGGTGCGTTGACCCAACCTTGCAAGAAGCGTTTCCTATTTGCAGGGAAGCGTATCGCTTTGTCCCATAGCAAGTTAATCAAGATCTAGCTGTTGCTTGAGCTGTCGGCATGGACCAAACCCACCGCTGGTTTCCAGCGTGGGCCAGGCCTTGAGCACAGGTGCCGCTTTTCCACCGAATGGCCCGTATTTGTGCATTATACTCTCCGTCTCGTCTGGTGATGAGATTGGCTGTGTCAGAGGAGATGCGAGAGACCGTCTGCTAGGCGTCTCCCATGGAGAACCACTTCGTTAGGATTCGTTCCTGCAGACCCAGACGGTTCATCGTTGACTTTTACCATGGCGAATGAGGGTGTATGTATGTGTCTTATTTGCTTTAGTCTGACTTAATGCATACTTGGATGTTTTCGCTGCTAGCACAAGCCGTGTGTTCATTCAGCCATCAGTTTCCAGCGAGGACTTTTGTCAAGTCCTTGTCTATGGATGTCTCAAATGCTGCCCTGGCAAAATGGGGAGCTTTATTCCATGAAAAGCATTTTTCAGGAAAACAAAGAAATTAAAAGATAAAACTAGTTTTATGTTAGAAATTGTTAGTGTTCTGTATACACCAGTCAGACGAACTCAGGTGATGGCAAGCGTGCTACGATAGATAAGGATACTGAGGTCTGCTTAGTCTTGTTTGATTTCCATCCAGCTTTTATGTCGCCTCGCGCTTCACTGTTGTTACTGAACGATACCGCAGGGCGCAAACGAGCTCCCTGTTACTGACGATCCCCAGGCCTCATCCCTCAGTGGGTGCTAGTAATCCGGAGCTCACCGATACGTGGAATAGTGCAGTGAATTCTTCCCAAAAATCTGTTCGTGTGTACTTGGCAAGATGTGGCTTCATCCACCATCATGCTGCCAACTGTCTCGACTTGTCTTGGCCCGCTCAAAGTCCTCACAGTCTGTTTTCTCAGCCTCTGACTGGTTTCAAGGAATTTGTGGCATCAGTAATTTCCCCACTATATTGCTCAGTCTCTTTTCCAGGGCACAGACAGTAACGGATAATAATTTAAGGCTATTCATGCTTTGACCCTGACTTCTGTCAGCTTCTGGGTCATAACAAATAAAAAGCCTGAACTTTCTGAGAAAACTCCCAGCTTGGGAAACGGTGGCCTCCATCCAGCTGCTAATATACAGGTGACAACATGGAAAAATCATGCATGTCCTCTTGATGCTGGCGTTGGTTCTCCTTGCAGAGACCCTGGGGTGAGCCTGGAGGCCACCGACCTTCTCCTCGCCGCAGGGGAGGTCCAGGGCATGGGACAGGGACACCACTGCTGGCGTTACCTCTGCTTGGCGTTACCTCAGTGCCTTTCACAAGAACTTCAGGAATAAAATTCCAGGTGTATTTTGCCAAGAAGTCATGTATCATGAGAGCTATTGATTCCTTCTGCTAGACATGGCGCTCCTTAAAACGGTTCATCCTCTTTATCGGAGTGGCAGTGAACCTCCTGAGACCAGGGTAGACAGGGGCTAATTTGTGGTCAATGCAAGGAAGAGCTGGCAGAAGATGTCTTACTGGTTTCTGCTAAATGCCATGCTTACATCAGACTCAAAGGCACGTCTTCGTTGTTTCCATTTCCTCTTTAATTTTAAACTCATAGCAAATAGAAAGAAATTTCCAGACCTATTGAAATTGAAATTAGGGAAATCCTACTAGACTTCTGCAGATGATGAAAGAGAGGGTTGTTAAACCTTTCATAAGACACCTGTACGTAGTCTCCAGAGCCAGGCAGATACAGCCGAACATCACAGCACGGTCGTACAGCCTTTGTAGAGCAATCTCTGCAGCTGGACGCGTTAGCAGCGAAGCTCGGGGCTTCAAAGGACCATGCTGCTCCCCACGAAGGGAAGGGGAGGGATACGCCACGTACGTGGGCACAGCAGGAAAAGAGGGAGAAGCTGACCCTGCAGCATCCCGGCTGTGCTTTCCAGCCCCATGGCAGCTGCTCCGCGGGGCTGAGCCCCTTCGGCATTTTTGGAGGAGCTGCCAGGGAGCAGCTGCTGGTAGACAGACACGGTGTGTCTTCCTTCCTTCCTTCCTTCCTTCCTTCCTTCCTTCCAGCCATGGACATGACCTGGATTGCCGGAGCCGGGAGGCCCCAAAGCGTCACGTTGCTGGAGAGATTAGAGAAAACCTCTGCAAGATCAACCTTGGGGAGTTTACTAGTTTGTCTGATGCTCCGTTTCTCTTCTGCGGGATATTCCTCTTTTCCTCCCACCCATCCACATTAAATTCAAGGATAACACAGAATTAATCATAAAGCCATTTGATAGCTTATCTGAAGATTTATATTCTTTTTCTCAAAGAAAAGAACACAGCCTTGTGCAACTGAATAGCCATGAATCATATCAGTGTCACTGGCAGGACAGGGGAGAATTAATGTTTATTTTACTTTTAAAATCTGATATTTAGGAAAGGAAATTCTTCATGCATTTTATAGCGTTATTTTTATTACGCTTGTCACTGCAGCATTTAGCCAAAATTAGGTTTCTGAGGAAGGGAGATTTGCAGACGGCGTCAGACGCTGCTGGTTTGTGCAAGCCCTGCAAGGCACCGAGGCCCTGAGCGCAGGCAGAGGCGACGGCTGAAGACGGGGTCTTTGCTCCTAGTTCAAAACCCTTTTCCTCCCCAACTTGTCTCTAGCCATTTCAGCTACTTTCCTCCATACGACAGCCTAATAGTTGTGTGTTGTTTTCTTACAAATGGGTAAATGAAGGATGGCTCTTACACTGCCCAGGGCAAGAGAACTTCGGTGCGATATTGCGCCCTAATTCAGTGCATGCTCTTACCAACCTCCCCGAGGCCGCTCCTGCCATTGCCACCCCATCTCTGCCCTGGTCGTGGTGGCGTTCAGATTCGTGTCTCCAACAGTCGCTCTCAGCCAACTTGCTGCGTTTAGCCTCGTCTAAATAGCTTGCATTTCAGCAGGGTAAACATTTATTTTGGCATGGGATATTCAACTGTGGTCTGCTAACTATGCAATCGGTTTGGAGAGGTGCAAAGAGAGTCTAGACGGCCTGAGGGCATCTGCAGAAAAGTCCGCGTGGCCCTGCTGCGGCGTTTGGAGCCGCGTGGCTGGCCAGAGAGGAGCCCTGCCAGGCCTGTGTCTGTATCGCTTGTTATACTCTTAAAGAGAGATGGATTACCTGGAGCACAGAGGTAGCGCAAGGCTCAAGCGATGAGCTGCCGTGCTTTGTTGGGTTCCTACGTTCATAAACAGTAAGGACTCGAGAACAAGTTAATCTGGCAAAACTAATTTCCCATGTCATTAAATGGTCTTTAGCAAATTGGTTTAAATGTATTTTTTCCAAATTTCAAATTAGGGTTGTAATAAATCTATATCACAGCCTAGTTTACCTTCGCCATCGTAACCAGATTTTAGCGGTGCTGTTTAAATCGACCACGGTGGCACGTAATGGTATTTAACACAGCTTACCACGTTAATCTTTATGGACTCGCCAGAGACTTTCCATTTAGCAGCCCGAACTGTCCTGGGAATGATTTTAAGCTTGTGTATAGAGCAGATATATTTCAAAGCTATTGCCTTATCCAGTGATCAAATTTCTTGACCAAGTTTTATGATCTATGCTTTTTTATTGTGATCCATATTAGAATAAGTACTTTGTCTTCTGTAGTCATAACGGACGTGGTAAGTGTTATTGATGCTCAAAGCGCTCGTCTGCAGCCAGCTGACAGCGATCATGATGCCTCTGGGTAAACCTTGAATAGAGATTCATCTGCTTCGCAAAAAATGTATGCGCCTCAACAAAACGTGCAAAAGAACGTGAATAATGACTTGAACTTTAAAGTTCCTCCGACTAATCCGTGTTGCTTGGAAGTGTTCAGAATCCCTCCGTGCAGCAGAGCAAAGCAATAAATGCTGTTTTTCCCTCTTTCGTCCTTTTCATTGTGGCAGGCCCCTTTATCGCGAGCACAGGCCAAGTTCCACGTGTGCTTTTGGGCGGTGAATAGCGAAGTTTAGTCCAAACGGGCTGCAGCTGCCAGGCCGGCGCGGCTTCGCGGCGCGGGGGCAGGACCAGCAGCCGGTCGCTGGAGCAAGGTGGAGAAGAAGTGCGATGAGCCGGCCCACGCCGCCGCTCCGCAGAGACAACGGTACGAGTTGTTGTCCTTCTCGTGTACCACCGAAATGGCAGCAATCCATGGCCGGAGAGCAGGTTGCTGGCTGATTTTCTTTTTTCAGTGTGTCCTGAATCAACTGGCTTGTGGGTTTGCTGGCGAAGTTACTCCTGAGCGGATGCGGGAAGACAAGAGTGCTGGAAAAGGGCTCCCTGAGGTATTTTTTGAATTCAGAAGGCAAATATCTCTATGTTCTGTGGACAGCACATGAAATATCCCTCGGTCCCATCACTTGCCATCATCTCATCTCACATGGTTTGAAGGAAAACTTGTGACCGTCCTCTGCAAATATTCTTGCATGCCCTACCTATGACAGGGATCAGCTTGTTTACTGCTGAAATTAAATGCTCAACTAAGGGCTCTTGATATGTAAGCTGTTTCTTTTCCCCTCAAAACTCTCCAAAGCTGTCTATTTGATGAGAATTTGGGAGAAATCATTCCTATTCTTTGTTGAAAATTAATTCTTATATTTTATGCCTGGGTATTAACAGGGTCTGTCTTTGTAGAAAGACCCACTTGGACAAAAACAAGTAGAGCAAACTTTAATCTTGAGCCGATCAGGTTAATACCATGAAATCACAAGCTTGGACTTGTACCATGAAATCACAAGCTTGGACTTGCTCTCCAAAGTCTGATCCCTGATGACCAGCCCTCTGGAGTCCCAGGCTGAAGAATAAGTAGAGGTCACCAACACCATCACAAATGGATCAGGTGATGATCATTGCCCATCTCTCCTATAAGCGATCTACTGCTGGACGGGAGGAAAACACGTGCTCGCTACAGATAACTGGATATGTTTTCGGTAAGTGAAATGACAGAACTCTACCATTTCTAACGATGAGAGAGGTTCTGAGAAGTTAAGACATGTAAAGACACATATGTGAGATGTATGCAGGAGATGCACGTTGGCCTCCAGCCTATTTCTTGTAAAAAAATATACATACTTTAAAAAGTCAGTGAAAAACATCATAACAGTTGTCTTGCCAACAACGTCAAAAACGAGTGAGCTGCTACAGAAAAACCCTGCAGAAAAGGGTAGTGGCACACTTGCAGCAAAATGTGGAGAATTTGTCCTGATTTCGTGCATGCAGCTGTCAGCCTTTTAGATGGCTTTTAGTCTACAGTGTTGCCAGCCATTTTTCATGATGGGTGACTAAAGCCAAACATTTTTTTGGAATATGCTTGGAAATAAATGCGTTCATCCACTTCAATAGTATTTGCAAGCCTCCTGTTCTCTTCCTCATGAGTATTCACGTGGCCGTATCTTCCCCGGCTAAAATGCACCCTGTTTCCAAGCCTCCCGTCAGCACAGTTCAGAGGTAAGATAAACTCACGACTCGCTCTCTGCTATAACGCGGCTGTCTGCAGAACGGGGGTCGAGCTCTGGATCGTGCTCTGACGCTTGAATCCTCTCCCTCGGAGGGGTCAGAGGTTTCTTTAATGTCGTGGGTTCTGGTGCTGCCAGAAACGCCGGCTGCAAATCTAATTTTGCTCTTTCTGTGGTGTTGCAACTTCACTGACTTCTGCAGAACTATACTCGATACAAATCGAAGACATGTATTTCCTTAGTTAAGTAAAAAGCTTGCTTTTATTATTTTTTAATTTACCTGATATTCTTCTTCTAAACTAACCAATGAATACAGCGCTCTGAAATATACTTTCATTTTTCATATGTTCCACTCAGGCATTTGAGGGTTATTGAAGAATTGAATTTTTCTCCAGATTGACAAAAGTCCAGATAAAATATTATCCTTTGTCACCTGTAAAGTATAGAGATGCTTTACTGTCTCTCTGCTTAATTCATTTTTCAAAAGTGTTTCAGTGCTGCTTTTACAATGTTCCAAATATCCCTCTCTTTTTTGCAATTTTTTGTGCAAAGAATGTGTTTTGGGGCATTATGATCCCCAGCCTTTCAAATACAGTATGTTAAGGAGATTCATCTTTTCTCTGCTGCCTTCAAAATACTGATGTCAGAACGGTCTTTGCAGAGGATGCTTGTAAGCAGGAGAACATCAAACAGAAAAGGAGACAAGCTCTGTGAAGAAATAAGCAGGGAAAAACCTGTATTTTTACCCTTTGTGATATTGCAGAGTTACATCCCACAAGTCCTCTAGCCACAGTGTAGGCGGCAGAACAGGTATTACATATGTTTTCATCTTGCCTTCAGACCAGCGTCTGTCCTTTGATTGACAGTTTTGAGCAGTGTCATAATAATATGAATTAATTAAAACTTATTAAAAGAAGCGCTGTGTATAAAAGCAAGAACAGTAATAAAGAAAGAAGGCTAATGGAAATTCGGCTGGGCAATTCTCATAGGAACTACGCTTTGGAAGCTACTACTGGCAAAATAACTATTCAAATTAATTTTTCAAATCGGACAAGGGCACAAGTCTCCTATTTCGACGTGAGCACTTAAAATATTAACATTTTTCAGTCGAAGTATTTTAGCATCTTGACCCTCCAAACTACAGTCGAAAGATTTCGAGCAAAAGCCCCAGGCGTGCAAATGTTAGAAGACATCAGTGCTTCCACCCAAGTCCTCGGACGCCTAAAGCCTATCAAGGGGAATAAGAGAATATGCAAACAGGGTGAAAAGCGGTGCTGGGGGGCAAGGCTGACCCAACGGCGGGGCACCGCGTCGAGCCGCGAGCTCTCCTGCAGCTTCCAGGACCTCGACACACAATTTGCATTATGAAGTTTCCCTTAAAATAGTAATTCACCCCAAATCTTTCCTGGCTTAAAATAGCATCTATTTCTCTGCGTTATACTCTCGTATTGCAGAAGAGTGAATTGACTTGATTGAAGCCCAAGAAGTAAATTCTGCTCGCACGCGCTGGGGAGGTCCCACGCTGGTCGGATCAGCGCTTGGAAGGAGACCTGCAGGAAAGACGTGTGAAAGCGCTTTTCCTCCTTAACCCATGTCAGAGGATCTGACTCAACGTGACTCGGAGAAGCCACAACCGCCTGCCAACCCTGCACGGCACCTCGGGCTGCCCCACTGCCCGCGGGATTCGCGTCTGCCATATATATGCATATATATATATTTATATGCATATATATGTGTGTGTGCGTGTTGTTGACAGATGCATAGCACAGGGAGCTCAGATAGAGAAATTAGATATATTTATCCATTGTGTGCAATAGCAAATTGATACCTAGGTTATTCAAGAGTTACTTGTCACCTATGAGCATTCACACATGTGCACAGCGTGCAATACTTTTCCACTCTTTTTTTTTTGGCCTTGCATTTGTTTGGATAAATGCTAACTTTGCTGGAGATGCGTAACATGCTGCATATCCAATAGACCTATTCTATTTACTAGCAGCGAAATGTGCTCCTCAGCATTAGGACAGGTTAAAATCAGCCCTGACGAGATCTTTGGAGTCTTTTCGAATGCCGGGGGAAGAACAGTTGATGCTGTTTCACTAACTCCTATTTCTATTAGGCTATCGCCACGCTGTATAAACGACTCTGAAATAAAAATCAATAAAAATTCACAATGTCCTGAAAGCTAAGGAAATAAATCCTCATGTTTCGCAGATAGAAATATGGCAAGTTCAGTAAAGGTCTGTGTAGTGAGGCCGGGTTTATTGGCTTTTTCTTGGTATCGGTGGCTGTTTCGACTAGAAAACTCACGACCGTAATATTTTAATTTTTTATTATGGCCTGAGAGAGGGTGGGTTAAACTCGTTCCAGTACTGACGGGCGGTAGGTTAAACGTGTTCCGGTAACGATGCGTCCAAGGAGGGACGAAGATTTGGGTGTAATGTGTGCAAATGGGTGCATTTGGCACGACGAGAGCAGCAGAAAACTGCTGCAGGGCTTTGAAAGAGCTGCCGGTTGCATGTGTTTCTGTTGTTGCTCTGTGCTGCGTTGGGGCCGAATCCGCGTTCTTCTACATCACTTGTAATATAAACTGTGTCCTTTAAATTCCCGTGCACGCTGGCACGTGGCACCCTTCGCCCCGTGCTTCAGCGAGCGGGGCCCGTCGTGGCTGCTCTCCTGGGGCAGAATTAGCACATCAGCATTTCGGGGTCAGAGAAATCGTTCCCAGGGAAATGGGAATCCTCAAGCCGATGAAAATAACGGGAAAAATATAAACATTAAATCCTCCAGAATTAGCTGAACCCAAGTGCCCAGCAACATCAAAGTATCCTGTATTAAAAAAAGAAAAAGTTACCTTTTAGTGTGAGAGGATGAGAGGGAATAGGAATGAGGTAGAAAATTATCAAACACGAGACTTTCCTTTAAAGGCCGATAGCAAATATTCCACTATCCTCTTTCCATTACAAGCAGAAAGTCGCATGTTCAACCCGGTCTGAACGGCGCTTTGACTGAAGATTTCCTTGGAAGCTCCACTACTTTATTGGAGAACAGCAGTGAGAATAAATAAAAAGAGCATCACTACAGTCTATGAACTGAAAGAGAAATGCCATATGATGTTTTCAGAGCATAATATGAAATTCAGATGAGTGGTACTGATTTAAAATAGCAGCATAGAGAACGTAAGCATCGAGAGATGAGGGCGGGAGTGGACTCTGCACAAGACAGAAGAGGGAGAACAGATTAAAAATGATTTAGAAAAGCTCCTGCCTAGGTCCAGTTTATTACTACATATTTCAGGTAAGAATGGCTTCTTATAATTATCCAGTCAAATGTCTTAAAGGAAAATTATAGCAATAGCAATAGAATTTCATGCCGTATTGTGTCCCCACGTCCTGGTTAATGTATTTTATATGCACGTATGTAGTTATTTTTAAAGAAACTGTTTGACCTTGATTTAAGATTTCATGAAAAAGTCTATGGCAGCCGTTGACAATGATCGGTGGTTGTTGACCCTCACTTTCAGTTTGGCTTCTGGAGGGAGAAAATCCAGAGGTTAAGGGATCCCTGGGGCAGAAGTCGGGAGATGCATGGGGCAATTCGCGGGAAAGGCTTTTCCTGCGGCTCCGCGGCCGTGCGCCAGCACTCGCCGGCATCGTGCTTCGGAGGGATTCCTGCGTCGCCAGCGTGGGTACCGTGACTTGTTACCATCGCGAAGCTGATTGCGAAGCACAGCCAAAACAAGAGTTTGCAGAATTGCGAATCATAAATATTCATATTGCAGCTGCTGTTCGGCGATACTGATCAGATCCGTGACGGTGGCTGAAGGGTAAGAACTACCGATCATCGGGTTTTGTCCTGTAACAAAAAGAGCAGTAGATATCGGACTTCTCGTTAACGCTATTAATTATAGCAGTCGTCATTTCCTCTCCTCGAGTAGCTGCTGGCGCTACTTATGTAGCAATAGGTTTAGAGAGCAATGTGTGTACAGCAATATCGATGACTAATGTAATCGTCAGGGGTGCAGGAACCGAGTTTCTCTCTCATCTTCTGCTGCGGGGCCAGAAAACAGAATACAGAATAATGAACTTCTATAACTTAAAAACATGCATTATTAGTGGTGTGTTTAGTTAAAGAAATTCTAGAGATTTATAAGCAGAAATGCGCTCCTGATTAAATCCTCTAATCTATATTCTTAAGGTAGTTCAGCGTTGAGCTGAAAGCTTGTGAGAGTTCCTGGCTTTGCAAGGACAATCTGACATCCAAGAATTTACTTTTAAAGAGTTTTTCCTCCCGGGGTTTGTAATAGCACAGCAGCAGCCGGGCTGGGGACTCCTTACAGCCGCAGATACCGCGAGCCTCCTCGTCACCTACCGGAGCCATATACCACTTTAAAAAGCAAATTACCCTGACAACCCGTTATCCGATTACTAGCTGCTGTTTTCCAAGAAAATAGACAGCTCCTCCTTACTTTTTGGGAAGTTAGGACTTGACAGACAGGTGGAAACACTTACACTCCCAAACCAAAAAGAAAGCAGCAAAAGCTCAAAAATGCGTATGTACAGCTCGTCCTAGGCCCAAGTCGAGCTTCCAGCTCTTCAGAGACCCATCTGCAAATATTTAATTGATTGCTACTGTGTCAGTAACTCATGCTCGTTGCTTTTAAGAAGAGTAATTTTCATGGTATTATAATTTATGGAGCGGTATTTTGGCCGAATTGCTGCCTGTCCCGAAGGAGGTGAGTCGGAGCGAGCTCCGGGCAACTCGCAGGAGAAGAGTTTGGAAATACGTTCTTTGATGCAAACACCTGCAAATAGCTTTACGGGATCCCCTAGATAAGGAGACCCTCGAGATCACGGTGACATCCAAGAAGTTTAAGTTTTATAGATTTCCTCCCCCCCCCCATTAAAATAGGTTAAAAGGCCTAATTGATTTCCCTTGGAGAGAAATGAGCTTTGGCTGGTTACTTAGCAACTAGTGACAATTTGCCTTTTCCTTTTCATTCGGGAGAACTCGCTTCAAACTTTACAAGAGCACTTTCAATTCATGTTTATATTCATCATAAAAAAGCTCTCTGGTACTATTTTGTTAGCTTTAAAAAGCAAAAAAAAACCAAAAAAAAAAAACCAAAACCCCACCACCACCCGGCTAAATTGTACCTTAATAACTGCATACATTACAGCTCCTTCCTACTGCGCGGCGTGCGTGGAGATGGGGCTGGGGAGGGTATTGCTGCTCATTGCATTTGCACCAGCAGAGGAAATAACAGGTCTCCTGCCACACACGAATTGCAAATAAGCGCAGTTTCACTCCACGCCGACAGCGACGTTCAGCGTTTCCAAGCAGGCAAGCGCTCGGTGCAACGAGGGATAGAAGCCGGATGGGGTGTTTTTCCAAAGAATGGCAAGTTTTATCCTCCTTTCTCTGGCACGTGGCACGGGAGCTTCACCCCCGAGCTCGGGGTGCCCCAGCCCCGCGCGGGACCCTCTCCATGGCAATGGGCCAGGGATGTCCTTAACCTTGAAACGAGAGGCCGGGGCATCGCAAGTACCTCAACGGCAAGGTTTGCAGCCCAGTGTGGACAGAGCATCTGCTTTCCAACCAACATCGTTCTTGCCCATCGGTGCGAGTTGCTCCCATCGCTCCCAGCTGTTTCCCACGCTGCTGGCAGACAGCTCTGCTGCGGCACGCACCAAGGCAGATTTTCTTTTTTAATCTGCCTCGTGTTGGCATGCAGAAACCAGATGCTCAGTCCTGGTGGTTTTCTAAAAGAAATGCAAAACCTGCTATCAAAGAAAAATGCAAAACCCACTATTTGACATTTTACATGCTGCCTTTGAAATTAGATTTGGTGCAAACTGCATTAGTCGGTTTTTGCAGTACACCGTGTTTGACACCTCGGTCAATGACTGCAAGAGTCCTTCATGGTGTCCATAACGCTAAAACTTTCTCATCATAGCGTTATTATTGTTCCTAAATGCTAGTGTTTTGTCTAAACCAGGCTAACCATAAGATGTCAGTACGCAGGGATAAAACCTTCCATCAGTCTCAGGGACTTATATGAAAAATTCAAAGATCTTGAGTATAGAGCTGCCGATAAAAAAATACGGAGGGGGCGAGAAGTCCAGATATGCCTGGTGTGAAGCAGCAGCTGGGCACACCAGCTTGGATACCTTGAAAAGCAGGGCTGGAAGAGCAGATCTGTGTTGGAAACTTGCACGGGAGGAGCCGACGGAGGGAAGACCCAGACGCTCAATATGAGTGATCAGTGTACTTCAACTTTATTAGGTGTGGTCTTTCTTTATATAGCACAGGACTAATCAGGCTCATACATATTGCAAAAGCTGAGCTCCTTATTGGTAACAGCAATTTGGTTTACCCAGCAACTTCTGCATTACATCACCCGCAAGTTCCCAGGACTAATCATTGATAACACCTTGGAGCCAAGGACAATGTGTCCTTGGCTCTAGCTGTTTTTACTCTCATACGGGACTTGGCTCACATCAACTGTGTGCGATATGCACTTAGTTCTGCTTCCTTTAGTTGTTCAATCTTCACATGACCTCTGCCCTCAAGCCAGTCCTCCACAGATCTGGGTTCCCCTTTCCTTGTGAACACCTTGCCTGTTTTTGTGTCTTGGTTAGGAACCAAGATCCCTGTAGGTGTGGAGGCCACAGAGATCTCCATGGGTCGTGGGGACCTGCCACCCAAAACAAGAGCAGGTCACAGCACTGTTGTGTCCCCAGCCTGGGAGCACCTGCGGTCTCTGCTCAGAAGCTGAACCAAAGTAACACCAAAGGTGAGTCTCCTTTCTCATATAACTGTTTAAACCGTGTGCAGTAACAGTGGAGATGGACAGTGGTCATCAATGAAGTACTCAGCATTAAGAGCAAAGGTGTTATTTCTTACGGCACAGATCACGGTGACATTGAAATAAGTAATATTTTAGGCTTTCTGTGAAGAGTCATGATGCTGGGTCCAGGGATGGCTTCATTTTGAGGTCATGCAGGTTCATGGAAGCAGACTAGGGATAATTCTGGCTTGTCAGGATGCAAGGTGCTCAGTGTCTTCGGGGAAGTAATCGTCATTTACATGAGGTCAGTTCCAGAAATGCCACTAAAATAAGAGTCCTTGAGGAGCTGAAAAACTTCTTGGGGTCCTGGGAACTTCTGCTTCCAACCTCAGCACCTGGCAGGGCTAAAAGCAGCTCAGACCTTTGCATCAGTGGAGGTTTCCTATGGACTTTGGCAGGTTTGGGAATGGGCCCTGTCCCGGCTATCTGGAAGGGAAGCAGGAAGGAAAGGGCCCTTTCCAGGTCCCATCCCTTGTCGGCGCGACAGCTGACATATGGGCAGGTAGGAGATGTCAGGGCCATGCAATGTCTTTGCTAGAAGCACCAAAAAGAGCTGTTGCACCACACACAGCTGTGAAGATCACAAGCTTGCCCCGAGTGCCGCTTGCAAAGGGCTACGTCCATAAAATTGAATACAATGCAAAGTTTTTGCAATTATTACTTTCTTGCAACGTAAAAATTTAGAAAGCATTTTTTTTCCTTTGACCATGCTTTATCTCAAGTTTATACTGAAACATGTGGTCAGATGCAGGCATGCGGCTGCGGATATCAAGGTTTTTCTATGAATACCTTGCACCTGAGAGTTGTATTGCTGTATACAGGATTTGCATGATAATGACTGTATTCCCCAGGAGGGTGCCACAGATCGGAGCAGATAAGCGCTAACTACATCTGGAAATTCAGGAAGACAAAGCGTCTCCGTATACAGTCTCATTTCAATCTTCAGAAATAAAAACGCAGTGCACAACAGAATTGCTTTAGTCTTGGAAAGCAAAATGAGAAAGCTTTATTATTTACTAAAAAACAGAGAAATAAGGCAGTGGATGAGGAAGGAAAGCCACCACAGTGCTTGTATAGCTCTGTCTGAACAGGAAATACATGCATCTGAAAAGGAGAGATGTATATTATGTTATATTGCATTATGTGATTAACCTTTGGAGCATGCTCCACCAGCTACTACTGAGGCCCCCGTGCACAGCCCGAGCCTCTCTGCAGAGCCCTCTCGTGTTGCAGGGGTGCTAGAAAAGGACCTTTCGAGAGCTTGCTGTTTTTCAGCTATTAACCCATTTCATCACCGGCACTAATTTCACCCAAGCCTAAGTCGCAGTTTCCAAACCAGACTGTGCCGCAGGGCTCCCTCTCCAGCCTGGAGACAACCACGTCGCCGGCAAGGGGTGAAGGTCCCCCACGCAAAGTCTTGGCACTGGATGAAGAGCAGAGCTGGGCTGCACGTTTGTTAAAAATCCTTTGCACAAAGACTGCGACGCTGCAAAGCCTAAATGAGGTCTAAGGACAACAAAAGGGGGGAAAATTGCTGTTTTTCTGATATGCACTTTGGTAGCTGAAAAAAACACCAGCATCATGAGAAATGGATAAGCCTGCTGTAAGACTCAATAAATACTATATATCTATAGATAAAAATGAACTTCCAGGGCCATTTACTTGCTTTCATGTTTGCTCTTTTTCCTGCTTGTTGAGCCCAATTTTGTATTGTATAAAAACTTCTGACACATATATTATAATCAGGAAGGGGTGACACTATATATTTGAAGGTAAGTTTTAGGCTAGAGACTGCTTTTTTCGCTGAAGACTTAAATGCACTTTACCCTGCCACGGAAGGGCAGCGAGGCGGTGTGACCGCCTGCAAAGCCCACGAGCTGCCTGGGGCAAAGGCTGGCGCGCACCAACCCAGGGATGCTCCTGCTCGTCCGTCCGTACCACAAAACAGAAGCGCCTGGGACTTTATCCTTAAGACTTTAGAGATCAGAAGAACTGAAAATGTCGTAAAACGGACATAGGGATAAAGTAATCAGTATTTCTTGCCTCCCTTCTGAGTCTCTTAACCTATCATGGAAAGAGCTGGTTCCACATCGTTTCTGGACATATTCTCCACCAAGACTTAGGGAGGAGCAATACTGCCTAAATATTCTTCTTTCAAATGAGTTACTCATTAGCTCATCACAGTAACAAAATAATTGATTCGATACACAAAAGACAGCAGGAAAACAGGTAAAACAGTTTCCAGGAAAGCACTTGAACAGATTTCGTACATCCATCAAGTGAAATAACAGCTCCAAATACCATGCTGTCTACTGTGGAGCTTATAGAGTATAACTGAGTTTCTTACCAGTATATGATCATTTTGTTTGCAAATTATCACATTAACATGCCTTTTCTGATATTTATGAGCTACTTTCTTAATATTATCTAACATTTATTGCTCTTAACGCTATAAAGCTTTAAGCTCTAAAGCTACATTGATGCTAATCAGCCCTATGTCTTACATTTCAATTAACCATTAAATGTGACATAACATAATTTTTTGTACTTTGAATTTTCCCCTAGCTTCTAGAAAAGCATAGCGCAACTGTTTTATTACAGAGTTAGGTTTGCTGTACTGAGGTGTATCTGTATATACAGTAACAGCTATCTTGGGGTGGGAGGGGAGACTGTAAAGTCATCAGACCAGCCAAGGAAGCATTGACCTTTCTGCCATTTACCATTTTGTACAGGAACTTACATTTTTCCTTGATATCACAGTCTTTTGCCATTTTATGCTGATAAAAAAATCTCAGATTTATTGTTCTATCCCTGTTGAAGCTCTGCTAAAGATTCTTTATTAAATTGCCTTATTCGAAGCATAACTGCAGGTCATTTCCAATCAAGAGTGTCTTAACTTGGGCAAGGATAAGCTTTAGATACCTAGATTTAAGTGTCTGATAAAATATTTCTTTTGAAAACTGCTATGACATTGGCACGTGTATTCTCCCAATGGATTAGTTGGGACCAAGGCTTTCTTATTAATCTAATTTTCAGACTTTTTAATATGTCATTTGTCCCAGACTATTCTATACGTAATATTTACTAGTCTGGCGTCGAACGTGCTTCACAACCTGTCTCGGAGACCCTCCCTGCCCCACCGATGGTGTGAAATAGCCGTTCAGTGGGGCGGACCGAGTCCCGCCGTCGGAGGCGTGGGTCGCGCCGAGGGCTGCCGGTGGGGACGGACCCAGCTCGCGTCCGCCCCGCTGCCGTACGAACATGCCCTGCATCCCGAGCACCAGGGCAGCCGAGACTTGGAACACCATCCCAGGGTGTTAAATTGCACGGAAATGAAAAAACAACAGTTTTCAAAAGCACTTAGGAACTAAATCCCCAAACACTTTGGGGTACTAGCTTTCTAAATTTTGCCGGGATCTCAGCTATCTGTACCACATTTTGGATTAAGCCACTGATGATTTAGGAGCACACGTCTCATTTTCAAAGGCCAGATGAGATGCCGATTTATTTGGGGGCAATTCACACCTACGTCCTGCAAACGTTGACTCCCCAGTTTGCATTTAACACCTCTTCAGGCGCTTTTGGTTTTCGGAGTCAGTATATTGCCCATAAATATGCATGAGAGGGATCCATGGAGCTGTGCCAGCGCAGGAGCTGCCGTGCACATCTATATCCTCCACCCCAGGCTCCTGCCGCTGAGACATCTAATAGAGCTGTCCAGAAATGGTTTTGTGCAACACCGGCTTTGGCAGCAGCAGTATCTGTTGCGACCGCAGCTCTTCTGCAGAAAAGTGCTGGATCCCATGGAAATCCCGCTGCAGAAAAGAGGAAACACCGAGAGCATCTGGAGTATTGGGATTAATTCAAATTAAACTAATGCTGCTGCATGAGACATCTGACGTGGTTATTTCTGCATTTACGGGTTTGCTCTGTTTCAAGGTCTTTATAAAGTTGCTCGCCTGCAAGTCGTCAGGCATCTGGCCAGGGCATGTGAGCGTCAACGGACGTGCAGAGAAAATACCATTGTTTCAGACCAGCGAAACTTCAAATTTTTGGTTTCCTTTTAAAAGGCAAGATCTCCCCTAACAGCCCTGCAAATGTGCTCCAGAAAGCGGAGAAAGGGGAGGGCTGCTATTTCTGCTACTCCGTTCCAGAACTGCTCAGTCCAAACCGTGTATCCCAGCTAAAGGCGGATGGAAACCAGCCTTGGACCTTTAAAACACCTGAATTTATGGATGGATGACCTTCCAGGCAGCCCGAAGTCTAATTTGGTGGCTGTGAGGGTGCACGACTCAGTTCTGCAGTGTTCATCATGCACACCAGCTGGCAACTCATCAAAAATTACACATTTTTCACTTTTTTTCCCATATGAAAGTCACAGACTCTATTATATAAATACCTCCTAAGTGCTCAGCAATTTGGGGTCTGGACAGATGTCTTATTTTTGGTCTGTGCACAGGGGTGATTTTCCTTGGGCCTGGATTCAGGGGAAGCGTTGAGCTGAGGAGCAACTGCAAGGTGAGCGCCTGGGTGGGCTGAGCGGACCCCGTTCCTCACGATTTTTGAGGGAGCTGCTTCAGTGCGAGCAGTTTGTCCTGTGGTTTTCCCTTCTTCCCACCTCCTCTGCTAATCGTTGGAACTCGTTAACCAGGGTTTGGGAGGGTTTTTGGTTTTATTTTGCCAGGCAGGGGAAGGTTTGCTAGATGCTGGAACGCTTTAACAAAAATCAGGAGTGTTAATGGGAAAATTGTTGTGACAAATCATCTTTTGCAAAACGTATAAGTGCTAATAAAAATTCCATCAGTGCTAATTATCAGCTGCATTCGGTTGGCTGTGGCATGCGCCGTGCATGGTCTCTGCAGGGTTTGTGCTGGGCGAGCTGTTGCTGTGATGCTGAAAATCCACGTTTTGGGACCAATGCAGTGGGGCGTGTTTGCGGTCAGCCAAATAATAGCATTTTTTTGGATGTGCTCCACTGTAATACCTGCATGGAAATGGTTTGTGCACTTGCTCCAGCGGTAAAAGCTCCGGCTGTTGGCTACACCCGGCGGGGCAACACCCCACCGATGACTAGCGGTCACCCCGGGCTGGCTCATCTACCTGGTCTCTGCGAGATGGAGAATAAAAGCCCTTTTTTATTTTAGAAAGTCTGCACAGAAGTATCACTGACCGCAGACGCAGCTGCCTGCTTCGACTGCTAACGAAGGTCTCTGGGGGCCTGACAGCACGGAACGGCCTCCAGGGCTTGTGCAACCAGGTCTCGGCTACCAAATTTCAAGGGTTTTCCATCAATATGCAGTCAGGTTTAGTCCTGAGAAAAGGATGAATCATATAAAAGTGTGTGTCTGGTCAAAGTGCATCACCCCGAAGACCTGCATGCGGGAAGGGAGGAGCTGCCGGTCGCTCCCCATGAGCCCCCACGAGGAGCCCAAGGTGTTGTCCTTGACCTTCAAACAGTCAACTTTAGGAGAAAGAATACGAAATTTGTAATCAGAAAGCTGCATGCAATGCAGAAAATACTGATTTTTTTTTCCCCCCTCTCCTTTGGGTGAACGTAGAATGCAGTGCTACGCTCGTAGCTGCAGTCCACTACGGCTGGTCCCACACATCCTCTCCTGAAGACAGTGGGACGCAGCGGCGTACCAGGGCATCCCTTACATCATGTGCCCGGGAGCTGAGTTTCCCATGGGAAAATCCATCACATTTATAAAGCACGTTAGAACTAGCACAGAGGGAACTGGTGCTTTACGGGAAGGGCCGTGAGCAAAGGACAACAGCAGCAAACCCACCAGGGCAGGAGCTCTGCTGTGCATCCTAAGTCACCTAGTTGTTCTCTTTACAAGAAACGGGAAGTTACTCCTTTCAGGCTAATGAATCGCCTTTACTCAGGCTAAAAGCAGCTTCATTACTGATTCATCGCACATCGGTCACTGCTGGCACGAAGCCAGGAGCTGCCAGGGCTGCAGCCAGGTTTCGTGATGCCTGGAGCAACTCTCCAAGCAAATTCTTCCCCGTTTCACGTCTGTGTTGTCGCAGGTTGTAGGTCCGTCTCCAGCAGCTCAAGGGTCACTGTGCTTTTTCTGAGCTCCTGCGCTGGAGAGGGTGGGTGGATGCGTGACGGGAGAACAGCAAGTGCTTTGCATTCACCCCACCGCTTTGCCATCATCCAATTAACTCTATTAATAGCAGCAGCACTTCCCCATCAGCAAAACTTTCAGGCTTGTAGCAGCTAAATGCTTCCTGAGAGATCCTGGACGTCAGGCAGGGCTGGGGCTCCTTAACGACGCGTGGTATTTTAATGAGCCTTGTACCTAGAAGAGGATCATAGGAAATGGATGGAATTCCATTTGTTGGTTTGAGGAACGGAGGAAAGAACATGTGTTTGGTGCTACACGTAGCTGAGGTAGGTGATGCTTTAACAGTCATCGTGCTTGAACTTTGATGGTGAATTTGCATCCCCGAAGCAGTAGTGGTAGAGTTGCATGACTTCCGACAAAGAAGTTTTCTGTCACTGCAGTTTGGCAGGGGGTAGAAATCTTTATTTAAAAAAAAAAATTAATTATTTCTTTAACCTCTTTGCTTTCGGTTGTGTTCAGAATGCATCAAACAAATTAAAAACTTGTTTCTATCCAGAGCTGCTGTTAAAATATGTTTGTCTTGAAGGCAGAACATCAGCGTTGGGGGGGAAATCTTGCTCCCTGAGTAGCTTTATCACTTTTGCTCTTTTTTTTAATTATTGTTTTTGATGCTGGTGGCACAGTGAGACCATTAAGGCATGACGGCACTCAAGGGCAGTCATGCAGCATCTGTGCAGGCTGCGGCAGGCTGGGTCCTCGCTGCGGCGCGGGGGCTGCGTGCGGCTTATTGCAAGGGAAAATCACCCGCAAACAAAAGGCGGTGGAGGGGGCTCCTCCCCACACTGGCACTAAGGGACAGGGAGACTGAACAAAAACTTATACCTTTTAATATTTCTAGCAGTGGTGTTTATAGTTGCAATGGCCTAAGGACTTAAATGAAGACGTGCTGGACTTATAATTTGTTTTGTTAGACCGACCCGTGTTGTTGGGCAGAAAACGGACAAGCTTGCAGGTACCCAAACCTTCGGTATTTTCAGCATTCGCTTTTATTGTGGCAGCTTTAGCGTTGCTTGTTTTGGCATGAAGATTTTGAGCGTGTGGCAAATTAAAGTTTTGGAGGTGTAAACGATATGCCTGCGGGCAGGGTACAAGGGATTGCAGTATTTGTGCATATTGGCCATTTGATTCTCCCCCTGGAAAATTACATTATTTTCATTTTCCGTTATTACAACTGCTGCTTCTTCCCAGCTCATGTTTTTGCCTGTCAATCCGCAGCGTGATGGCCACGGATAATTCCTTTTAACTGCGTCTGCTCCTTACGCCCCGGTAGCGTGACTCGCTGCGTTACGCTGCAATCCCAGCTGCGTTGCACCGAGGTGATGGCGTTTGCATGCTGAGCGCTCAGCACAGCGCAAGGGGAAGCTGCACCTACTGCTTCCTCTCACGGCAAATTCATCCCTGGTCAGAAAAGATCGAGCTGGAATATAAAACCTGTAATTACTGATAATGCAGTCTGAAATAAACTAAAATCCACCCTGTATTAGTGTCACAGCTTTAAAGTGTTTCCTTTGGCCAAGTAAAGCAATGCATAAGGGAAAGTAATATCACACATAACTATGATAATTTTATTTTTTTTTGGCCTGGCAATTTGAAATTACACGCACGCGTTGGTACCTCCTTGGTTGATTGCTTGAAGTGTTCAAGGGAATAAAACCTGGTATCAGTCGTGAGATTAAAAGTGAAGTGGAGCAAGATTTCTCGTGTGTGTGTGTGTATATATATATGTATGCATACTTTTTTTTTTTTAGATGCTAAGCTGGTGAAAATGAAGTGGAAGCTTCTGTAACCTGAGTTTTTCGCGGGCAAGAGCAGCGGCTGAGCAGGGGCTCGTGGCCACCTCCGAGCTGGGCTCCCCGACGTGTCCGGTGGTGCCATCCCCCAGCGCGGCAGCAGCTGTTGCTCTCGGCGTCATCTCTAATGCTTTACACTCTGCCCACTTGAAGCACCATACTTCAGTTTTATCCAGACTGCTAATAAGGAATCTAAGCACGCTGGCTGTATAAAATAGTGCCATTTTTTTCCTTCTCAGACCGACTAGCAATGCCAGACCTTAATGGAGAGTTGTAACTGGGTTTCTTCCTTGCTCTTAAAATCCATTTACGCTTCACCTGGGGGAAGTAAAACTCTGACATCAATTCGTATTCATTGGTCACGTCCCTCGTTTCATTAGGTGCTCGTATTTTTGATGTCCTACAACTCCTGTCACTTTTACATTGCACAAATCATTCAGAAAGCAAGCAAAGAAATCCCTCGGTATCCCCGCGACAGTTCAGTCCTGTGTAAATCCCGGAGTTTGCCTGTTTCTGAGATATTCCATTTCGCATCTCCGAGGGCTTGTGCGCTTGTGCACATGAGAGGTGGGTCTGGTTTCTGAGGCACTGAAACGGTCTCAGTTCTAATTTGGAGAAAATTTACTCTGCTCATCGGGAAAACTAGAGAATTGGAGAATAGAAGCAGGAAGATATATATAGATATATATACACATACACACACACACACACGCAAAATATATATAATTTATTTTTGTGTGTGTATGCATGTATATATGCATATATACACGCATGCATACACACACACAGAGGCTTAGGATGCCCTCAGTATCACTGCAGGACACAGTAAGTTGCTTTTTAAACTGCCTTTGAACATATTTTTGCATACGTATTGCCCAGCAGCTCTCTCTCTTTTTTTTCTTTCCTTCTTTTTTTTTTTTTTTTCTTTTGCTCTGATGGATGCTCTCCAGCTGCATTTCTCGCCCCTGTGGTTTACATATGGGGCTCTTCTGGGGATTCTGATATATTTCAGGTATTTTAAGCGATACTTTAGAAAAAGTTTCCATAATTTACATACTGTCTACCAGGTGAGGAAATACGTTCTTGGTCATACAAATCTGAAGTCTCAGCAGCTTCTTGTAACTCTAACACACTTCTGTTCCTCACCCGTCAGGATGCAATGTGCAAAACTTTCTCCTGGCCTGGAAACCGGTGGAGCTTTGTCTTCAGGAGAAGAGGAAAAGCTTGCTGCTCTGCTAGATACAGCCAGCGACTTTCTGAAGGTAAATTTCTCCTTTCCTGCGAGATGCGTGTAGTGTGGCTAATGCAAAACTCTGACAACATCCCCAGCGGTCCTTTGGGTCAGGCACCGCGCTGGGGTTTGGGTCAGCCAGGTGTTTAAATGCAGAAATCCCAGGAACCGGCCACCGCAGAAACTGAGAACGTGGAGAACACGGCAGGAAAGGTCTAAAGTAAGCGTAATGTTGAAAAGTTTGGAGTACACTATTAAAAAAGTACCACGTTCAAGGTAAGCATCACGTAGGGAGAAGACACTGTTGCCTGCATGCTGCTTGCTCATTGAACCCCGAAGCCCTGGCTGGAAACGCTGGAGCTCTATATGTCGTAAAACTGGAGCTTGGGACAAACGTGCGGTTGGGGGCCATGGCCACGCCGTGCTGGTACGGCTCAGGGTGAAAAGCACCTGGAGCAGGGGTGTGTGCCGCATGCAACTCCATGAGGAAAAACCCCAAATTACCATAAAGCAGAGAAAATATTTTGAAATTGCTTATCCTTCCAGGAGAAATATTTTTGTAAGAATGCAACTAAAATGAATGCAAGTGTGGTGAGAGGGCCCGTCAATGAGGAGCATGCACACTGACAGACACAAATGCTAGCATTTATAAAAATATATGGAAAGTACCAGCCTGCTTGCAGTTTTATGAATCCATGAGTCCATGAAATCATTCAGTGCATTTTGGTAAGTATAAATATATTGTATTTAGCCATGCTGGTCCTCCCAGAAATGCTGTATAGTCCAGGCAGAGCGGTAGCTACTTGTACAACAGATATTGCAGGTTTTTGTAAGACTGGATTGCTTTCTTAAGTTATCTATAGCCTCCTGTTCTAAAACTGGATCCTTTGTAAAGGTTGTGTTGCAATATGAGAACGGCTGGTTTGGCTAGAGGTATATTTTAAACTGCCAGAAAGAGGATTGCTTTCGCTTTAGGAGAAGCTGAATAGTGCATTAAAATGCATGCTTTTTCCTTTCTGCAGGATGTGCTCTGAGATAATCAATACCTGGTTTTATTGTAGCTTTTTCTTCTGTTAGTGAGAAGCACAATAACATCACAGAGTTCAGCCGTGAAATCTGTAATATAAATGTTTAGGTTGCTACATGAGTTGTCTCTAAATGTAAGCTAATGTCATGTTTAAGAGGCTTGCAATATTCTTTTTTTTTTTTTCCCAAAAAACATTGGTTTGGACTTCTACTTGGTTTTGGTAGGTTTTTTTGGCTTGACTCTGCTGGTCTTCACTGCAACTCCAGGGAGATTTCAATTGAGTGTGAAATATATTCTGGAATCTCCCCGCACTTCTAAAAGTACTAGAAAGTAGTTAGACCAGAAAATATGAAAAACTTTCTTATGCAAGGAGAAAATTAATGTGTTTTTTATCTCAAACAAGAATGCTTTTGTCTTTAAAAGTGCTATCAAGTTATCATTTATTAAGAATAATGGCAAGATACTGATATGAAATGCTGCTTTATATTTAAATGTCTCTCAGTATAAAAGCCAATCTCTAGAAATAGTTGAGGAGAAAAAACCTTTGTGGAAAAGATAAAGTATATGCCGGAGCAAGTAGTCTGGTTCAAACGTTATATCTGGGGTAAACATTCCCATTAAAATATTTTCAGACTAAAGAGCAGTAAGGGGCAAGTGCTATGGACCACCCCACCACAGCATGGTGAAAACGTGGTTGTGTGCATTTAAAAACCTGAAAGAACAAACTGGCACAAATCACAACTCTGTGCAAATATTGCCTTTCCTCCAGCTGCGAAGGTTATTTTACTGAGCTGGCCAGACTTGAGTATCAGCTTGGAAGCAGTGTGCAAGCCCATTGCTTCAGTAAAAGAGTGGTCACTGACCACGTTCTGAAGCAGCGTAAATGGAAACTTGCCTATTGCTCCGTTTTGCCTTAACGCTGATGGTATCTGACGGTAAAACTTTCCTGTGGTATCTGCATCAGGCCTCGCGTAGCGGTGGCAGGGACAAGGTTTGCAGGCCTAGACCGAGCGACAGCTTTCGCGGTCTGAAAAGTGCTGGATGCCCCCAAGAACCAGTTTCCCCTCTTGACCTACTGCATCTCCAATGGGCATCGAGGACCACAGAGGCGATTTATAAATCCTGGCAGGAGCTCTGCTCCAACTCAGCCCCCGCGGACACCGTCCATCAGGGCCTGGAGCTCCGGGTTTCAGCTCAAGGAAGACTTCATGTCTCGCTAGGATGTGGGAAAGAGCGAGTGGTGCCGGCCAAACATCTCAGCCATGTTCTCAACCCATCAGCAACTGAATTCCTGCCGTGCGGTTACTCCTGCTGTACCTCCAGCCGGGTACGAGGGCATGGGGCAAGGAGGGTTTTGATCTGGAACAGGCTCAAAGAGTAGACCAGATCGTGGCTTTAATTTACCGTGGAGGTCGTGGTCACAAAGGAGAAATCAAACCGCGCATTTCTAAAGAGATCAGGCGAGTTTTGATGGTATACGTGGGCAGCTATAAATAAATGCAGTGATTCTAGCTCATATTCCTGGAAGGCCCTCGGTACAGAAGGTCAGTGCTTTCCACAAATCAAATTGTTTTTTTTAAATAAAGCCAGGATGGGCTGATTTCCTAGAAATCAGGAGAACGACTTAGCTGGACTATTCCCTTGCAGTAAGGAGGCAGGAGGGCTGCACCGTAGCAGTGCCTTCCCAGGCAGCTCTCCTTTGGATTTCCACCTGTTTTGCACTGCCCTAAGACCCAGGGATGCCCAGGACCCTGGTCTGCCTGGAAGGGGTTTTGGGGAGAAAGCCATGGAAGAGCTTTTTTAGGCAAGGCACTTGTCATAGCAACCTAATCGGAGGCAAAAAAAGCATTTGTGTGATTAAATACCTTTGAGAAGTTAAGCCTGAATCCCGTTTAGGTCCAAAAGACCCATTGATTTCAACGATTTAAGCCGGAAGGAGCTAGCATCTGAGCTTAATCGGCTTGTCTGAGATCATTACAGGAGCGAAGCGAGTGATCCCCGACTCCTCGGTGGCATCCAGGCACAAGCTCGCTCTCGCCCCCGCGCCGCGCCGAGCACTAGGCAAACAAGCAAAATCCCTTGCTCTGACATGTTGTCAGCCTGAATAAATATAACCATTTGATTGAAAGATGGTTAAACAAGTCCAAAGGCAAAAAAAAAAAAAAGAAAAGAAAAAAGTGTGTGTGTGGGGGGGGGTGGATATTAAAGCTGTAGATTATGTCCCAATAATTCTAAAAACTGGGCTAAATATATGTCCCGATAATTCTAAAAACTGGGCTAAATATTTGGCTTTCCCGCAGTTTGTGAGGTGCCTCCCAGGAAAATGCGGTATCCCCGCTGCAAACACTTTGCCGTGGTGCATGCATGGGCTCGGGGCACACGAAACCTTTCTGTTCCTGCAGACGGCTATGACGTGCCCTGTTTTCTCAGGGATCTTTTGCAAAGAGGCAAAAAAAGCTTCAGAAATGAAAAATGACCACTTGGAATCGGTGCTAGCGAAAAGGCAGGAAGGTTTATGCAAATTCAGAGTTCTGGGGGGAAAAAAGTCAAACTTTATCATCCTAGGCTGTCAACAGCCATCAGGAGATACCACCACAGAGTGCCAGAAGTACTACATCATCCGAATTAATAATATAAAGGCATTTCTGGTATCCTAGGTAACCACAATAATTTTCTTAAGCTTCATCTCAAGTCCTGAAAAGGCAATTCTTCTTTGCCCTGAGTCACCAGCTGCGTCAGATGATGTGTCCGCACTGCACTATGGCAAGGACGGTCCTCCCATTTTGCCTTCTTCTGATGGCTGCAAATAAACACAGGCACTGCTGCATGCGTAAGGAACTTCTTAGAACTGGCAAATAACTCAAAATGTTTTATGTTAATTAAATACGCTCCTTCCAGATGGCGTGTGGGATCTGGCCTGGAGGTTTTGTTGGGAAACTCTCTATGAGCAGCTGAACTGGTTTGGGGTGGGAATGTGAGCTGGAACTGTCCTCCTCAGCTGCAATGGTCGTTGCTCTGTCTTTCCCAATGAACCTTAAGGATGGTGGAACAGCTTGAATAAATACAACGCAAGAGATTTTTAAAGATGACAGATCTTCAGTAGTTGAAAAGTTGACTTTTCAACTACTGATCAGCATCAGATTTTAATCAATTTTTTTGTGTAATTTTAATTTTAATAATCTAAATGCAGATTCATAAACTAGGTCCTTTAAGGCCCACTAAGGTGCCTTCACATCTTGCAAGCTCTTAGGGGAATACTCAAAGTATTTTGCTAAAATTTCTTCCTTTTGTTCTTACTCACTCTTCTGTTGTTCCCAAACGCAGAAATTTGTAAATTCAAATACTCTTAAACTGTGATGAATGCATTTCACTTCATAACTATGAGATCTTCCACCTCGTAGCCATCTGTACAAAGATTTGCTTGTAGCCTTGTCACTGGTTGATCGGCGACATGCTCGTGTGTGGACTTCAATCTGGCTCATCAGCCACTGCAAAACGGTTAACCGGCCTTTTGATTTCTAGTGCATCAGGGTCCTGGCAGAAAAGGCTTCCCTGGCTTATACTTAGCAGTTTTCCTACATGAGAGGATGGAAAATACGTTCCAGAAGATAAATGTAGCCTTTTAAAAGCTGTGATGCTGCAGAACGCAGCAGCAGAAGAAACATTGGCCAGTCAAGGCCATTTCTCAGTTCAGGTCCCTTCAGGCATCTGTTGCAACGTACCTGCAGGTTTAATTGTTGACAGTAATTAACTATGCTGGTGATTCTCTCTCATTATCCCTTTTAATGAGTTGGTCTATGCTGCAAACGGCTGCTGGAGATAACACCGTGCATCCGTGTTTTCCGTGATCCACACCGAGTCTATGGGACGCTCCTGCAGCAGCAGCCACGTGGTGCAGATCTCCTGCCTTGCTCTCGCTCCCCGCCTGGAAACACCCCATTACCCTTCCCAAAACCCTCCCTGAGGCCTGGTAAAGTCTCCCAAGCTGCCTGGGAAGCTTGAAACGCTCCAGGATGCCCTTAGTTTCGTATGGGCAAGCTCAGGAGCAGTGAGGGCAGAGCGATACGAGCAGAGTATAGCATTTATGTTAATTTTCCACAGAAGATGAAGCCCAAGAAAACCATGAAGTTATGTTAGCAACCCAAGAAATGGATTAGCTAGAAACCAAAAGAGAGAAGGCATAACACTTGCAATATAGCTAAAGAAAACTTGGACGAGAAATAGATTGTTTGTAATCCTTATATCATTAGAACACGGTGAATATCATGCGCATGTGGCTTTATAAACACCACAGCGATCCATGATGCTGTGCTGGTGCGAAACCCGAGTCCCATGCCCGCAGCCTTGCACGCTGAGCTCCGCAGCTACCTGGACTGCCTCTGGATTCAGGTGGCCTGCACGTGAGGACCAACGCAGGCGTGTCGGACGTCTGGGAGCCGGGGCTAGGCGCTCACGTCAGCTGTTGTGAGAAGTAATTGGCTACTATATCTAGGTATGATCTGCTACTATCCTCAAAACATTACTATTCTGTAAATACGTAAGTTTAAAGCAAGCAACTAAGCATGGAAAAATAGAAAAGCATGGAGTGAAATACATCGTGCTTTCTGCTCTGTGAAGGTGCCAACCAGGAGTCTCTGTATCCAGTTCAAACAAAGGGCATTTTACTAACATACAGTCGTAGGAAACGATTTTATTAATCTGTGTGCTTAATTCTGATGGACAATTGCCTATAGCTTCTAACATGACATAAAGTAATATCGCGTTGTAGAACACAAAAAATACAGATGCACGATCAGATCACTTGGGGTTGTCATAACATTTGTTCAAATAAATCCAGCGCAGGGTTATAATCTGTCATGCAGCTCATGGCACACTGACGTTTCTTATAACCCAGCTTTCTCACCACCCTGAGGCAGCTCGAACAGTGCTCTTTAAGTAACCAGCCTTCATTGTCCTTCCCCATTAAGACCGAATTTAAGCAGGACTCGCATTGCTGATGGCCATATTTTGTGCTTCAGTCTGAAGTCAACTCACTGTTTCAAATTCCAAACTTGAAAATCCATTCTGCGTCTTAGGAGGTGCTGGGAGACAGCAGCACACTGATACGTTGGCGAGGAAAACCGAATTCATCAAAGCTGCCGTTGTCTTCCCGGAGCCGCATTTCTGAGAACCAGGCTCTCCCGTTTGTTCCATGGCTGTTTAATTAACACTGACATTTGCCGCAGTTTGACAGCATGGGAAGGTCATCAACCTTGGAATCTGCTAGTTTGGAAATGGCACGTGTTCCCCACATCGACAGCAGCGCGGTCTATTGCAACGGATGGGACTGATAGGAGCCAGAGCAGATTTGGCCCAACACGGCACATTAATGAAGTCGACATGGGTAATTCCAGGTTGTGACTCCTACTGATGGAAACCATCCTTTTCTCTCTGTCTCCAGGCTCTGAGCAGAGTGGAACCAAAACACAACAATATTTTAAATAACGAGACAACTTTGCTTTTTATCAAATAGCTTCAATTATGCTGGAAAGACCAGTTATCAACAACAAGAAAACAGGAACTGTGGTTAAAGAAGGTACTTGGGCTTCAGTGCCACATTGAATTTGCAAAGAGGCTGACGGAGCTCACAGAAGTGCTCGTGCGGCAGGTGCTTACAGGCTTTGAGAACAAGCACCACCACCAGCCCGACGGGCTCGAGGGCCCTCTTCCCTCCGCGGGGGCAACGAGAAGAGCAGGTACAACGTTATTGTCGATCTGTGACAAACTTCATGAGAAGTTAACGTCGCATGCTCCGTTGGAGGAGATTGCTAACGACTTTCTAAAATGCAGAGTCTTCTCTAATGCTGCTATTATCACTGACTCTGAGAAGGATAAATCTGTGCCTGAGCCATGCTAGGAAGCCGAGAGGAGGGTTCATGGGTGCCACGAAGGAAGCCGGGAAACAGAAAAAAGCCGGTTGGTTTTGCTACCTTGAACCTGCATCTGGCCTTCATCCGGAGCTAGGTATTGCAAACTAAAACCATTCGTAACTGGCCTCCTAGTTAACAGTTAGCTGATTGCACTACTCTTTTTCTCTTGATGTGTCTTAAAAAAAAAAATACTAGAAAAGAAGGCCAATGGTCTTCACGGCAGTTTAAGGGAGAGGCTGTAAGGAAAGTGGTCGCTGCGTTAGATGTGGTTTTGCACCATGATCACCATGGCTGGAAATTCAGCTTTGTCAATAACTATAACCACTATGACAAAAAGCATGACTGTACACAACATTGCCATAACATTTTTTATTACGTTCTTTAAGAGCATTTCCCCTGGCAGCTGTGCTGGCCACTTCATGGTAGCTGGGGCAGGGTGAAATGGTGGCGTCTCTGCAATTCGCCAGCTTGCAGGGTGCAATAGGAAAAGGCTAAAACCATGCTGGTGCTGTGCAGGAGCCTTCTTTTTCACATGTGAGCATTAATCTTGGACTAATGTAAGACTTCATGTTGTTATTTGGTGCCAAAAGTAGGCTGTAAAATTCTATTTCGAAGCATCCTTGAAGAGTCAGTGTCCTTCTGCGTTTCTAATGGGTGAGTTTAATAAAGAGCCCTTCGCTGGCATCCTGTGCATCACGTAATGCCAAAATTTCCACGCTGAGAACTGCAATAGCTGTCAGTGGGGCTTTGCCATTTCCCAGCAGTGCTTAGTGCCCTAAGCGGTTGCTCAGCGGCGTTTTAGCACAGCTCCGAGACTGAGATTCATGATGCCTGTGCGGGCAGTGGGGACGTTTCTTGGAAAGTCACACGATAAATAGCAAAGGCGAACGCGACAGGTCTGACAGGATCATGGAAACGGCCGCGGCCGCCTTATCTGCGCGCCACAGACGAGCCTGCCCACCCGGCATATGCTCCGGCTGGATAAGACCCTTCTTGGAGGCACACCGAGGCACGTGGTCTCGTACGCCGTATGCTGGCTTGTCTAATTGAAAGCAGACTTTGCAAATGAGCTCCTGAGCATTTGAGCAGGGGCTACTTTTGCTTCACGTCTGCGATTTGCAGTTCAGACACTGACGGCCGTGAACCTCACCGTGATGCCAGCCTTCAAGAGCCGCACTCAGTTTAATTTTTAATTGTGTTTTATAGATAAAAGAAATATCTACACCACTATACAGCCTAATAACACTGATTCCAGGGTGGAATTGTTATTCAAATTTCTCTTTTATCTTGCTTCAGTCTAGCAGTCATTGCAGATAATTCAATGTTTCGTGTGATAAACTTTAACTAACATCAATTTCAGAAGCGCGTTCCTTGGTGAGATCCCTATTCTTCCTTAGAGCACTTCTTGGGTAAATAAGGCATTTGTTGCTATAATCCCTTTGATAAGACTTGTGATGCATTGATATGCTGCTGTATGTGAAAGCGTTCTCAGTTCTTTGCAGATGCTGCTGATAAATAACAAACTCAACATTTCGGCAGTGCAAAGAATCGCTTGCTACAGCAGCACCAATGACTGTGGTCATCCTATTGCAAGAAAAGGGAGGGGGGGGAAGGTAAAGAAACTATACCATGCATATAAGGTTACAACTGAGGGTTTAAGGAGGTGCTGAACCTACCATGTACCTACACAGCTATAAATGTGCTGATATTCAGCTTTTGCTCCGTACTGAGGTTGTGCTTTGCTGGGAGTCGGCACAGCCTCCAGCCGACACAATGGTTCAACCACTTCCAGTGCCGAGAGGAAATTGCATTCCCAAAATTTTTGCTTCTGCTGGTGTTTTAGCTTGTAGCAACCCCCCAGATGTGGCCAGCCTGGGTGCTGGCATGTCAAGCCTCAGCCTGCCCGTGAAGCCCTGGGTGCAGCAGCAATAGCGAAGGTGCCCCACCGTATCTCAGCGGCTTCCCCATCGGCTTTCCTTGGGAAGGGAGGCCCACTCCTCCTCTGCCTGCGGGAGATCTGCCAGTGCGCTGGAAAGCTCCCTGCATTCCTCCTTCCTCAGGAGCCCTAAAATGAGAATTTGCCTCCATTTATACCTTTTTAAACATCTTGGGTGGATTGCACTTAGCCTTTGTACCAAACCTTGCCTTGCTCCATGCAGATCAGCGGGCAGAGGATGTGCTCCGGCTGGAAAGGGGCACTGAATTCGTTGGCACGGATGAACTGAGCTACTGACGGTCTACTCTGAAGACAAATCTAAGCAAAGGGCATGAAATAATGTGACAAAAGTTGTAAATCACTGCACCACTCTCTGCCAGTTCTCCGGTCCAGCCTGCCAGCCCCGTAGCCGTCCGTTGGCACCATCCGTCGGCACCGTCCTACTGCTTACGCGTGGTGGAGTGATGGAAAGGGGTGATTCCTACCGCACCTTGCCTGCAGTTGCTTCTCGCAAGCAGCACCTTTCTACAGCCAATCCTTCACCTGAACATCTGGAAGGGACTGTTTCAGCCTTTGGAGCTCGCTTTATCCCTTCTTTTCCGATATTTTTCATCTTTTTAGATCCCCATCTCTATTCTTACGTGTCTTTGGGATTATTTGTTGTTTCTCAAGAAAGAGAAAAGGCAGCCTGTATCCTGGAGTGCGCCTTGTACGTGGGATCATCACTGGGGCTTCAAGGGACCCTGTAAAGTGTGCTCCATCGCAGGAGCAATTAATAGCAAGTGGTATCAAACGATAATCTGATTCCATTTAGTGCTAGTAAATAGCTGTCTCTGATAAACACAGGCGTTTTTTGTTTCTAACAGCTTGTACATTATTTTTTAAAAAGTGAAGCCTAAATACATTTAATTCTTTCAGGTGGGCCCAAATGACTCCTGCTCATAGTGTTTTTCAAAGCATTCCTGGCTAGTCTCTGCTATCCCAAAAGAAAACCTTTCAGCAGAAAAATGATGACGGCACGGGCTCAAATAGCGCATTCATGGAAATATCAGCACAGGAGCACTGAACGGTGTGCACATTGCCGCATGGCACTTCGCAGCCCCCCGCTTCCTGGGGCACCGGATTCTCCGATGCTGTCAAGGGCACTTGGGGAGCACCCGGCTTCGCTAAGGCCCAGTTAATGGGTGCGAGTTCGGCTTCTACCCTTGGGAATTTCATCTGAATCTGAGGGTGGCAGACCCTCCGCCTCTTTGTTTTGTTTCCATTTCAGAAATATTGGGCCTCTTTGAAAACCCTGCCCTGTGTGAATGGTTCTTATACTTTGAACTGACCTCAGAGAAGCACGCTGTAATTATACACGTACTTCGCTTCAATCAATAATGAATTACAATTCTGTAGGGCAGTTTGGTGAGACTGGTCGTATAAATAATGCTGTCAAGACATGCCTCGTTAGGTGGTGAGCACAGCTGCACGGGAAAAGTTCAGAATAAAAAAATCCTAGGCTGAAACTCAGAAGTCACTTTGTTAGCAAAGCTAGAAAATTGTCTGAGGCTGAATTTATGCATAGAAATATTATATATAATACCATTAGATATCTGTATTATACAGATACAATATGCATATTATATCTGCGTATTATTACTATATAATTATATAGAGTATAACCACATAACTTGCATACTTAATACTATCTTCATGAGCATTTATATCACAGTATCACTGAAATTATAGACTTCACTTCCCGAATGCTTATCAAACATTTTAAAGTTAACACAACTCATTCCATAAAATGTTTTCTCCAAGTAGCAAATCAGCTTTTCTCTGTTTAAAGACACAGCACGAGGTTTATTATCATATTTATTAAGAAAGCTGTGTGTGTTCTACCTCAAAAGTAAGACATCAAGATACCTTTCTGCCCTTCTATTAATAGGAAAACCTTCCAGTTCACTAAAGGTAGTAATGCCTTCGAAGCATCAGTTCTTCTCTTAGCGTTTTCTAATAGAAGTGTTAAAACTAGAACTTTATGGCCAGGCAATACACCTCTCACACCCAACGGAGGTGAGCCAGAAATCTTTTATATGATGTAGTTTATGAGAAGAGCATAGGAAGAGAAAATAAGCGAAACATTTATTTCCTATCTGTATAAGTATACAGTTGCTGTTTCTTGTAAATCTTACTTTTAGAAACGCCGTTGTTACGAGAGATGCAGGAGAAGGACCTGAGGCTCTTGTGTTAGTGATGCTCCAGCCCCCAGCTGCTTTCAGCCAGTTTTTGTCTTCTGGTCATTTAGCGTCGATAGGCAGAAATCTCTGGGTACCAATGAAAATACGAAGGATGTATTTATTGCTGGAGAGTCCAGTAAGAGCTGCATCATGATAGAAAAGCAGAATTCAGGCTGGATATAGCCCCAACAGATATCTTTATTTTAGTTTGGAATATTTTTCAAAAGTGAAGTATTTTCAATTTTAAGTGTCGGGGGGGGGGAGGAAATTAAAATCTTGAAAAAATGTTAATGACTTGATAAATCACAGATTTTTCATTTCAGTTTTGAACGTTATTTTCCTTACCCTTTTTGATAGAAATAGTCCATAATAGAAATAAATTTTGAAATTTTGCACTTTTTACATTTAGGAAAGTTGGTAAAACCAACCTTTTCCTGTAAGGTTTCAGGTTTGACAAATCAGCACTTTCCTATGAATTTGTCGTAAAACTTCCAACTAACTATTTTTTTAATTTTTAGGTTTTAGAAAAAGAAGTATGAGAGAAATCATAAAGGAGGTGCTTTCTAGATTTCTATCCTCTAAGCAAGCACATGAAAAAAATGTGTTAGTTCTTAGTGGACTAGGAGTTGCAAGGGATCCCCCAAAGAAGGAACCATCATCTTTCCATTTTTCTCTTTAAAATTATTTAGAGCGAGCTATAGTTTGGAAATTCATATCTAGTACGGAGACAGAAATTGGTCTTGTTTTGCGCATCTCTAAATGAGCGCATCGCTGGGAAGGATGGTGTGTTAGGAAAAGGCACCGTGCTGCCGTCTGGGTGAGCTCTCGGGCAGCTCGCACTGCTGGGGTGTGAAATTCCTGGAAAAGCAGCGTGTACCCCAAACCTGAGCCCGGTCCCTGGCTGTTTGAGCCACTTCTCGCCATTCAGTATTTCACAAAGACCTTCTGCTATAAAGGTACCTGCAAACAGCCTGGAAACAGGATTCTTTTATAGAGCGCTGATTATGAAGTCTTGATTATACAGGGCTCGGTTTGAAACATTATTTGGAGGAGAATAAGGTCGTGCAAGCTCTACTAATGTCTTTTAAACTATCACTTTGAAAGGATGTATAATCAGGGCGATGCATAAAAAAACCAGTTAAAATTGATACCTTCTATACACTAAATATTCTCGGGTTTTAATAATGTAGGTTTCACAACGTTCAGGCCAAGTATTCGCTAAAATAAATAAGAGCGAAAAAAACCGTTTTGATTAAAATTCTGATTAAAAGTGTTAAAGAACGTTTCAGTGAAACGTGTTCTGCACGGTTCAAACTGTTCCTGCGTGGGTTTTGCGGTTCAGATTTTGCGCGCGGCTTCGTTAAGGCCGTGCTCCTCCCGCTCCCGAAAGGCAACGCTGTCAGGTTGCATTTTGCTACTCTTCGGTTTGCAGCACTTGGAAGGGCTAATCGGGTTAAATTGGCTTTGAGGGATAGCTGTGACGCAGCCTGGGAACTTCTCCCCCAGCCTTCCCGGCTGGTCGGAGGCATTTAAGAAACAGAGATAAAAGAGGTGTCTATGAGACGGAAATATTGCGGATATTGAGCATCCAGCAAGCAGCAGCTCAGCTGCTGTGTGATGTCCTGGGCGGGTTTTGGATCGGCCTTTGCGTGAGCTCGTCTGTGGCACCTTCTGCAGAACGTGGTGTGCTCCCAGCCACGTGCAAGACCTACAGGGTTTCTTTTATGCTTTTAGCTTAAATACGTGTTTAAACGCCTCGTGGGATAGGCACATCTATGAATAAAGTGCTCCTCTCAACAGCTAGAGAAGAGCAGAAACTGTGCATTAAATTATATGAACGGAAAACCCTGAGCTGAATTCCCAGGGTCCTCCACCAAGACGCTCCTTCCTCGGGTTGGAGTTTTACAGTATTCAAGCGCGACACAGATCCTGGTGAGGCGATTTCTGGCAGGCATAAACACACTTAGTAATAGCTTCGGTGTGATTTTTTTTTTTCTGATTTAATTACTGCAGGAGTTTGTGTGGTGCCTTCAACGCTCTCTGCTATGTTAAAGTTTCAGGTGCTGTTATCAGTGAATCAGGTGCTGTTGTACACCCTTCTGCTCCTTGTCCACCTGTTCTGACGTGCTGAGTTTCAGCTTAGCTCTTCTCCAGATCGTATGGTCCAGAGACAGAGAGGCTGCAGTTTTAAGGAAAAAAATGGTAGAAACAGTCTTTTTTGGGGCTGGTCTAGCCGAGGTCTCTGTAACGGTGCACGAACTCATCTTGAACGAGGGGGTTTCGCCCCTTGGAGATTTCGGGAGTCTGGATCTATCAAAATGGAGCCGCTTTCAGACATTTTGCAGCATAAGGCTGCCTATGCTCCTGGCATGGAAATAACTCCAGTTTGACATTAAACTTTATTACAATTTCTACATAAGCCTCAAACAGTTTTCATCTGCTTGACACGAGCTACCAGCGCTGCTGATTATTCATTTGTACTAGCTGCTAGTGATAGTAATAAAATGTTGACAATGCCTTAGGGTAATGCTTTCAAAGTGTGTTTTAATAAACTGTGAAAACTGTTGTTTCAGCAATTGGAAAATAATTAAGAAGCAATTACAGAAGCAAACAGAAATCCTGAGCATATAGTCGAGCTATTAAAATATGTTCTCTGAGAAATTATTATAGTCACACTGAAAAAAAAAAAAAAGCTAAATTTAAATAAGGTTATGGTTACAACAAACTAGAAATGAGGGGAAAAAAAGTCAAGTACTCTTTCCAGTATGAATTAACTGCTGCATAGTGCAGAGCCATGGTGAGGTCCATGGTCCTCGCCGAACCCCGGCCCGGTTCAGGCTATTTCTGAAAACGCTGCGCGGGAGGCAACGCTGCAGATCACAGAGCAAAACCGGGGGAGAGGAGTGGTTAGGCCCTTCCTAGCACAGAGCAAACCCTTAGTGCGTGTTGTGGCCGAAGAGCAAAACGCAACAGCTGCAGACCCCAAACCTCCTTCTTGCTGCCTCGTTCGAACACGCGGACGAGCGTACGCTAAAGGCCTGGATGTCACATTCTGCTTTTTTTTGTATTTTTTATGCAGTGTCAACAGCAAAAACCTGCTGTAACAGTCACGCACAGCCGAGCCCGTGCGATGGCTCTGGGAAGTTAAGCCAGGAATACGCAGTCGTGGGAGCACTTCTCGCTCCAGGTATGGCGAAATTAGGCTCGTTGCTGCCAGAGCTGAACGGCGTATTATAAAATCAATAAAATACTATTGCAATAAAAGTCATGCCCATTTCATATGCCAATATGGAAGGTTGTTTCTGGTTGTAAAATCGCTATGCAAAGTGCCCATTATCTCATTTAAAAAGTAAAAATCAATGGTATTACCACTCGTAAACCACATTCGCTGTGACTGCTTCTCAGAGCAGCACTAATTGTAATACTGCATCTGTCCTTTGAGCTGCATCAGAATAAGAAAAAAGTGATTAATGGCGGCTGAAAAGAAGAAATGGGTGCAAAAAGACCCCCACGCAACGGCGACCTGCTTTGAAAAAAACCATCTTTTAGCAAATGAGAGCGTTCGCGATGGGTTTTCCCAAGCGCGCACGGTTGCCGGGACCCCTGACGAACGGCTTTGCAGTCTCTCTTGCACCTCTTCTTCCCGACACCGCCGGGATGGCATTCGGGGACTTTTGTACATCCTACTCTTTCCAGGAAATGCTGCGCTTTCAGGGACTGTATCTGATTAAGGAAACAAGTATGTGAGCTCCCTTGAAGTCTTAGTTCTTTTTTTAATGCAGTACAGATAAAAGCTTTTTCACTCTTTGCCATATCTTCTATTAAATTAAATGCAGGCAATGAGTTTATTTGTCAAATGCGTTTTGTGCTGACTCAGTATTTCGGTTATCTGTTATGCGCTACGTTACAGACCGGTGCGGAGACTTTCTTGTTTCCCTGGGTGAATAAATTACGAATGCTAATTTCAAGAAGAGAAGATGAAGGCAGCAGAAGAGACAGGCATGCCAAAATAGTAATTGAATACATTGCAAAAGCAAAACAAAAAAAGATCCTATATTTCAAACTGAACACACAACAGGACTTCACAGCTGAATTTAAGATCAGCTCCTTTATTCACTAAGGATGCAATTTAGTGGAAGTATAATATACCCAACATCTGTGTTGTGAAATCTAGTGCTGAATAAGCTGTGAAAATCGTATTTTCTGTAGTTTCCGTGTATACTTGCACATATGTTTCTTACTAAATCACAGCAACGACTCTAATTGCATATGAAGGACCCGAACCCCGTGAACTGCTGCCTCACCAGCCCACAGCTGCTCTGCGACGAAGTTGGTCACATCCTTCTTTAATTTCACACCAGCTATTGCAAAATAGGCAGGGAAAACAACCAACTTAAAAGCATTATAAAACTATTTGCACTTTAACAGGTGCATTAATATTTATTCCATCGACCGAGGTTGGAGAACTGCGTAGGCATCTGAAGTTCAATGCGCAGAGACGCTGCGAGATGGGCTTTTTTCTCGAAAATGCAGGAATTTGAGGGAAGCAAGTATGGCAGGAACGGGTTAATTGTATTTGAAGTTTTTGTTGAGAAGTTTCTAGCAGTCGGCAATAACCCCAGTGAAGCTTTTCGTGCCGGCAAAATGGACCGTGAACGCTGCCGATGCCGGGTCTCGGGTGAGGAGACGTCGGTCAGGGCTGCGAGGGCAGATGACCTCCAGCTCTAACATCATAGCTCGGCCTTGCAACGTAGGTGGCTGAGATGTTGAAACAGCATGGAAACGTCCTAAATAATTTAGCATGATATCATAGCCTTTCTGGAACTTTCTTTAATTCGCACAGATTTTGAACGATATTTGGAGCTGCTTAGAGAATGAACAGCATTTTAAAATATACAGAAAAGCTAAGTTTTACTGTACCTCTGAAAAATTATTTCAATGGAATCATACTCGTTTTTGCCAGCACTGAAGACTTCTAAATAATTTTACTGCATAAAAGAATCAGTTATACCATATCAGCCTTAAGTACCAAATATATATATTAACATTTCCATGTTACCCTTGTGTCCATAATAAAAAAAGGACTTTAGAGGGGCTTTCGGTGGCACTGTAATAGCAGATAGCTGGCACGCTAGATAACATCCAACAGGTTAATAGCCACCAGT
This sequence comes from Dromaius novaehollandiae, assembly GCF_036370855.1. Taxonomy (NCBI): domain Eukaryota; kingdom Metazoa; phylum Chordata; class Aves; order Casuariiformes; family Dromaiidae; genus Dromaius; species Dromaius novaehollandiae. The sequence continues at coordinate 48,348,774 of NC_088103.1, read as the reverse complement.
GTGTGTGGCTTCACGGATGCTTGCATTTCTCCCACGTTAGTTTTTCAGAAATTGCAGGAAATCGCGCAGCTGGAAAGGCAGTTTGAAGAAGATCAAAATTGTATGAGATGATATTCACTGAAACAAACTGTTTAGCCGGAGCATTTTCGCGAGTATTGAATCCATGACCAGTAAGCGTTAGAAACACCACTGTTTACACTTGATATCAAATAAGAAAAACCGGGCTGTTCTCACTCTTAATATGAACTGCTCAGACCGGTTAAGTTGGATAATATATAAACTTGAGGAAATCAGGATCTGCTTGCGGACAGCTTCCAAATCTGAGCAAAGCACTGACCGTGATTTCAGCTTTATCACTGATCGAGGTTGTCGAAGCAGCGACGTAGGCGCCCGCGTTGCATCACCCCGCGGGATCGCATCGCTCCGGACCTGCCCCACCGGCAGAGAGGGGCTCAGACCCACCGCGATGCAGCTCCTCTGCAAACACATACTTCTTTTGCATTTCTGCGTCGGTTGAGACTAATGGTTCAAACCACTGCATCCAGCTCATTTCCAGACTTTTTGCTGGAGAGGGCAGAAAGGGCAACATGGATCGTCAATAATTAAAGACATTGGAGATGGAACCAAGCCTTGTTTTATAAATTCAGGCTGCATGTAAAGATGAAAGATATCTTCAATTCCTTGTGATGCCAGCCACCAACTATTATAACTATACTTGTTACATTAACTATGAACTATTACCTATATTCAACTCTATACTTGTACACAGTTGCGTGCATAGTTTGTGTGTACACTTTTATACAGTCTCACCTGTAGCTGCATTGGCAAATGCTTGTTTTCAAGTCTGATAATTTTAATTATGGCAACCACTTTTCCCTTTTCAGTCTCCTTTTACACCCAAGCTTACAAGTACACGTTTAGCTTTTTTCCAGTGACAAAGTGGATGATGCTTAACAGCCACATAGACCCAGGGTGCTCAAATCAGATACCATATACTACTTTTTTCATGAAAAGCAAAGTTGCCATGGTAACAAGGCAACCCGGTGTTTAATTCCCCTGAAGGACATGCAGGAGATGGGTTGGTGGGGCTCTCCCAGGTCCGCCAGCCCTGTCCCCCGCTAGCACACATCCCTCTCCCAACTTTAACGCAATATCTGCCAGGTAAATGGAGGTAAAATGATGAATGCGAAGAAAGACACAAACTGCCCCCATTCTCCACCGAAGCTTTCTGCTGCTGAGGCAGAAGTAGTCCTTCGTGAAGTTATTTTAGTCCAGGGATGTGAGTGGTGTTAAGAGCAGAACCATGACATCCCTCTGACAAGTGCTATCACCATTAATTGGCTTCATTTCTCTTTCGGTGGCTGTGTAGTTAATGAGATTTGTGAACTAATTTTTCATATCTTTGTCATATCAGTTGGGAGTAATTTTTCTAACAAACATTTATGGACGTAATAGGCACACATTCATCTAATGTGTCCTTTACAATCCCGTGTTCTCCAGAAACTATTCCTGTTCTGACAGATGAGTTTAATAAAAAAACTCAGAGCCGAATATTCTGAAATATGAGAATTCAATAGTAATAAAAATGTAACCTGACCAAAATCAAAACTTTCTTTCTAAATACAGAGTAAGTATCCTCCTATTTCTCCCATAAAGTTTTCCCGTGAGTTGGCTATTTAGGGATAACCGTAGGGACAGACCGTGCACTGAGGCTGACGTCTGATCGGCTTCGACGTACGTCTCTGCGGGGGCCAGGAGCGAGGGCAGCGTCTGAGCCCACCTTCTCCCAGCAAGACTTAGCCCAAGGCCGTGGTTAGAGCTGGCTGCTGATCCCTGAGCTTTGCCTCCAAGTTTGAATGCATATTTTAATTTATTCTGGGAAAACATGTATTTGATGTTTTGCAGACGCAGCTGTATTTGCAAGGCAACATAATCGACACGAAAGCATGGCAGAAGGAATATGCCACAACTTCTACAAATATCACTCAGACATATATGTAGATGATAAATTTCCACAGAAAAACTCATGAAACCCTTTCTTAAAACTAGCACTGTGGGATTAAGACATTTCATATATAATATAAATAACAGTTTATGTAACTCTGCCACACCAGACAAGCCTATTTAGCATGTCAGAAGTATTTTTATTCCATCAAAATTCATCAGCAATATAGGTCTTAAATGGAGGTAAAATACTCTGGCTAAAATAACATGAAAAGAATTAGGAGACCGATGACTCAACGTGTTTTTGTCTGTGTGTTTCAGGAACTGAAGACGGGACGTGAGAAACAGGGCTGTTAAGCAAGGTCTTGTGCTCCCGTTTGACCCCACCGGAGACACCCAGCCGACACCAAAGACATCTGCGCATATCGACCGAGGGCTCACAGACCGCGTGTCCGCTCAGTCAGCAGGAAAATGGAGCCAGGGAAAGAAGGAAAAGCAAGTTGCAGGTCAACTTTCATGTAACAACGTGCGGTACTTGCAAGACAGCAGAATTAACTTTTATTTACCACCAGAAACAACAGCGCAAGCTGTGATGACCACCTCTATCTGAAAAGCGGCCTGTATGTTAAACAACATTACGTGCACTTTTTTTTGATATTTCAGACTAAGAGTGAGTCTCACGGAAAGGAAGTGCTCATAATTAGCTATAGTATTTTAGGTATTAGTCTTAAAGCTCTCCTATGGTCATCTTCTTTTTTGATTTTTTTAATATATATATATATATGTATGTATGTATATACACACACACACACACCAACGAACATACACACATATATACGTGTGTAACTATATGTACATACATATGTGGAGGCACACCCAGGTGTGTATCTAGCTAAGCTCACTGTGCAACAGCTGGTTTGTGAGTTTTTTTACTCTACCTACAGAAATGTCCTGCTCACCAGCTCCTGGGCACACGAAGAGCACCCGCATGTGAAACAGCTCGGGAGCAACATGCACCTTCTTCTGCCCACCTTTTTCTCAGGTTTTGGCGTCCTGGCCCTTGGGTTGGGACCGGCTCTGGCTCCGCAGCTGGCCAGGTTGCGCTGAGTGTTCGGAGGTTTAAAATCTGTGCCTGAACGGGGGATTTTTGTCAACGCAGGCCCCACCACACTGAAATTACACGGCCCTGAATTGCATTAGTAATCCCATTAATGTTAAGAAGAAACACGAATGACCTTTTCAAATAAGGCCACGATGTTAACAGCTGCATGCTCTAAACACAATTAGATCTGCAGAAAGCGGAGAACGTGGTGCCGCAGCGGAACTACGGATGAGAGCTGCAAAATTACCCAGACTGGAATTACCTGCACAAAGAGGCTAACATAATTTCCAATGAAGCGTCATAGGCTTTGCTAACCATTTCTCTTCCAAAAGACGTGTTTCCTGAACCATCGGTTCCCATCATTCACTGTACAAGTGCTGTTTCCTCTCCCTTTCCAACCAGAGCCTTCAGGACCCAGGTCCTGTGACCCAAGAGCCACAGCAGCCTGGACCCCAAGCACTTGGTGACAGCGCAGTCCGAAGCAGACTGAAAAACTCCTGAGGATTATCTTGCAGACAGGGGAAAAAAATGCCCTGGAAATCTCAAATGCACCTTTGCACATCTCACTTGTCTGAGTCACGGCGAATCTCCACATCTGAGCACATAGGCTGCTCAAAAGCTGTCGAGGGGGGATGCACGGGAGTCACCTCCACAAATCCGCCCGTGAGAGAGGGCTGGTTTTGTTCTCCTTGCTCTTTCTTTCAGCCCAAATGAGGCTTACAATTCACAGTCAATATCTTTTCGCTATCTCCACCCTGCCAGTTTACAGACTTGCATGCAATTTCTTGGGAACATCCCTTGATCCCGCCAGCTTTGGGGGAATTAAAAGCTCCTGCAAACCTTGAACTTTCTCAAATATTTACTTAGCGATTCAGCTGTAAAAAGCCTACGCGCGACGTGACAGAGGGTCAGCGTTCAGGTATTCAGCACTCCCATCCGCTGCTGCAAGGATGGAAATTTTGAAAATTAGCAGCTGCTTGAGCAAGCCGTGCGGGGAGGCCATTAACCTTTTCCATGCCGTCCCGTGCGATTCCCAACGGGATTTTGCTGGCCCAGCGGCACACCACGCGGATACCAGCATGGAGGCAGCAGCGGGAGCGCAAGAAGAAGCTGTTTTAACTACATGCATATGTTTTCCTATGCGATAGATTATTCTCCAAATACTTCAAGTTTAAAATAATTTACCATTTGAGGAGGTTAAGCTATTGTTAACCTTAGAATCATTTTCCCAACGAAATCACTGCCAAATTTGCATACATTTATATCTCTGCACTGTTACATTATTTGTATGCATCACATATAATTACTTGAAAATGGAGATTTGACCTGTCTGTTTCGTCGTTATCCTCAATTACGCCTGCAATTACAGCGAAGGGCGTCTAACACAACATCCCTAATCCATGCTTTGCCACGCTGCCGGAGAAACCCCCACGTGAATGCAGCGCTGGGAGGTTTCATCCTGCTCAGACATCACTGGCGTGTGATATAGCGCTGCACATTCACGAGTTTGGTGGGAAGGACTTCAAATTGTCACTGCCAACGTATGGAAGAAGGATGTTTGTGACGGTTCCTGCTGGCTTTTGCAATCCAGGACGCTTTGCCGTGCAGCCCTGGACAAGCGCCCTCGTGTCTCCCATCAGCAGTGGCCGCCCCAGACTGTCCCGACGAGGACAACCCACGTCCTACCTGCCAAGCCGCCCCGTGAGACCTGATGTTGTGATGATACCTTGACCTTCAAGCTGCACAACGACAAAGCTGAAGTCTTTCAGTAATGTTTTATTCCTGAGCTTTACACAACTCTGTATGCTTTGCACCTTCCGGGTGGCTCCCGTGTGCTCTGAATTCACTTTTTTGGGAGCTCTTATGGTTGCTCTTTGAGGTGGCAGACTAACAGCTGACCGAAAAACAGTGACTTCGTGTCTATTGTCAAGTTAAGGATGAAAATAGTTTAAAACCGGTGGACATATTTTCAGACAAATATTTCTAGTATATATTTCAAAGATTTATCAGATATGTCAGTGAATCACTCCTGATTTCCATTGCTTTAATCTCGTCTTCTAATAGGTGTAAAAATGACAAGTTTTGTTAGATCTATACACCGTGACGTTTTCACAGGTGATTAAAATACAGAAACCGATGTCTTCTTTTCTTTGCAGTATCATAAAGGGAAAAGAAGAGGGAAAATGAGTAAAATGCAAATTTTATAGCTTTTCAAATATAGTGTAGGTTGCTATTTTTCTTTTAAACGTCTCCCCAGTGGGGAAGCATTTGGTGGAATGAGCGAGATTGAGCCTCTAGGTCCACATTTCTGGTCTGTGATAACACTTACCCGGGGCAGATCTTCATCCTCGCTCGAAAATGCTCCACTGCTGTCGAAAGGAGCAAGGACTTCTCCAAACCCTGCAGTGTCACTTAAGCCAGGAGCAACCTCATTCTTTAGGAAAAAAGAAGACAGGACGGGGGTTATTTAGCCGCAGGAGCGTGCCGCCGGCACGCAGCATAACCCCCAGGAAATCCCAGGTGAGAAAACCCTGCAAGGGGCATCGCTTTCTCCTAAGGCCACCACAGCTCAACGTCACCACCACGAAAAGCCCTACTTTCGTGCTCAGGCTTCTTGCAGCAGTGCGACCATCCTGCCTTGCCGGCAGCTCCTTTATGGTTTATATTTTAGCCACTGAGGAAAACGACAAAAAACGTTGCTGGGCTCCTTAGTTAACTAAGGAATTTAGGCTCCTAATTCCAATTGAAACAGATGGGAGCTAGGTGCTGAAATACCTTTAAAAACCATGGTTACTCCCTAACATAGGATATGACATAATCAGACATTAATACTCATGTGCCCTGCAGCGTTAACAGTGGATTTTAAGTAATTTATGGGAAGGAATCTGTTTAATTTTTCCAGCGTATTTTTCAAGTGACTGAGCTATAGCTCTATTATAGATGATTGGCAATGTTGTTAAAAGTCTAAAAAGTGCGTGTTCCCGAGAAGAACGCTGATGCCTGCTGTGCCGACTATAAAAAGGCCCATTTACGAGCCCTAAAAAGGCATTTATTTTTTGTTTCTCATATGCAATGCTCAATGTCTAAATATCAGTCCCGCTTTGCTGAGGGTAATAAAGAGAAATTAAGTAAGTGCCTGGGTCAGACGCTGTGGCTCGGTGAGCACCATCCGTTGCGTATCTCAGGAACGGGCTCGTACCCAGGTGACACTGGTCCTCACGCTGGAAGCATCTCCCCGGGGAGGACCAAAGCCGCCTATGCAACAGCAACGAAAGAAACCATACAGTACTGCGGATCAGAAAATCACGGCATGCGGCGTGTTGACTTACAGTTACCTGGTTTCTTCAGCACCAGTGACAAGAAAATGATATCTAAATAGCACAAAGCCTTGCTTTGCTCAGATCAAAGTGAAGGGGAATCGCTTCAGCTCTGTGTTGAGATTTCTTACGGAAGACGGTGGATTAAGTGCAAATAAGCCCTTTGCGTTGTGGTGGCTACGTGCAGTAAGGGGGAAGTAAGAGGAAGGCAAGAGCTCACCGCAGCAAGCGGGACACGGAGGGATCAGCTGAAGCGTGCCGCCTTCCTCAAGTTGCTTAGGTGGATGAGGAGAAGGGATTACAGCAAGGCTCCCTCGCTCCTCGGTTTCACTAGCACCTTTCCTACAGACTCCTGCAGCTCTCTTCCCATGGCTTTGGCTGCTCTCCCCAGCATCTTTCTTTTCCCACCACTTTGAATGTGAGAGGTTTAGAAATGACCACAGTGGTTGAAGCCAGTGAATATTGCTTAGGTATATGGTGGCATCATCATATTTTGGTTGTATTTTCCGTCTTTACACATTCTAACGTTCTGCTCATCTTTTTTGCAGGCTGCTGCATGCTCAGCAGATGTTTTTTATTAATTCTCCACGATGATGCCCATGTCTTTTTCATGACTTTGAAGGTTAATTTGGAACTCACAAGTGACTGGTAGTTCATATTATTCCCGCTAATGTGCATTGCTATGCATTTGACAGCAGAGTATTTCATCTGTCATCCTTCAGCCCTTTCTCCTACCTTTATTAAATCCGTCTGGAGTTCCCTTCACTCTTCCTGTTAACGCTGCCCAGCTGAAATAGCTTGCCTTTGGCACCTTTTGCCACCCTGTTGTTTAAGCCTTCTCCTGATACAGAAGAGAAATATTAAATAACACTGACCCAAGGGCGTGTTGCGGTCCCCCTTTGCTGAACTCCGGCCACGCTGCAAAGCGGCTCGTTGCGCCGTCTCCGATACTTGGCGAGTAGTAAAGTACTTTAACTCTTGCCCCATTACTATTTAATCCTTAACAGCCTCTTCAGATGTTCTGCGGGAGGAATTCGGCAGTCTAAATAGTTATATCAAGGGCTTTATTTCTGCTTTATTCACTATTTCTTGGCATACTGCAAAATGGTCACCAGATTAGGGAGGAATAATCTACTGCTAACACCATGCTTTGACTTTTGGAAAGTGTCTCATTTTTGTTACTTGAAGAGAACAAGCAGATCTCCTTAGCGGTTTCTCTATTACTCAGCACAACTGGGAAAAAAAAATACATAAAAATAAAACCAGAGCTGTTCACATTTGAAGTCTGAACACTGAAAAACCCGACAAAGAACAAATTCTCACTCACATCTCGTTTTTCTTGAAGAGTCTGACTCAGGCTTTGTTAGAAGAATAAACCAGCAGAAAAGCTGCACCAGAAAACCTGGCTTATGAGAGCTGCAATTCTACAGCTTTGGGGTCCTGCGAATCCTAATAAATACTTATTAGCCCTATATGTGTGGCGTGTTCCCCTTTGCCAGGCATGAGATTTCTGACATTACCAGTATCTGTTCTTCAGGCTTTCTAAAACCCAAAGCACGAGGACGGGGAAATGTGCAAACACTAATGAATAATCATAACCCAGAGACCTGCCAGAGGGAAGGGTTTGGCAGCCTTGCCTAATATTTTAGGAACTGAAAATGAAAGTTAGATGGAATTTATATCTGTACATACACACACACAGAGAGCTCTCTGAAAAGGCAGTTACCTCCTTCTGCCTTCTGTACATCACCGGCTTCAAATACGTATTGCAGATACAGTTTTTATCTTCATACAGTTACTCAAAGATTAGCAATAATGGGATTTCAACAATCACCAAACTAAAAGAAATATGCTTTGTTGATGAAAGAGCTGTCCATACGAATACGACTCTTGATAATTAAATGTGCCCCTCTATTAAGCTGGGAAAGACATGGAGCAAAGATTTAGGGGCTGCAGAGGGAATCTAAAATCCGATTCACGCTAGAAGCTGCATTACTTAGCCAAGGCAGAGATTATTTTCTCCAGTTGTAAAGTCCCTTATGTCCCCAGAGAGAGACTTTCCCTCGCAATATGTTGAGCAGAGACATCGCGTTTGAAGCCTTCCAAGGCATTTAGGACAAGGTGCTCTGCTAGGGAATATTATATACCTCAGGATGAGGAATTTACCCACCATTTGAGTTTTTCACTTTGCATAAGCGCGTAGGCAGTTAACTAACATGTGCAATTTTTAATCTCAGCCTAGCATCATCGTCACTGCTTTTCAAATACGTGACTCTTGAAATGTTGCTGTTTTTCCCTCTCCTGCCCCATCTCGTGTGCAGACTGTGTGCACATGCGTGAGCTGTCTTAGCTCCCCAAATACTGCTTGTTGTACAAGTTGGTGGCAATGGCAAACGTCATCAAGCAGATGACCAGAACCACACAGCCAGCCACAGCTACGTGGCTCCCATTAAAAGCAATGGGGCATCTCAGTATCCTGCGTGCCATGAGGACAAATATTCAAAACCTGTCAATGATTAGCCTCTTCCAGAAAAAATACAGTGCCTGACTGCTCCAGGCTTGCCCAAATCCTGGGAAATGGGCTAGAGCAGGATACAAGTGAGGTGGAGCAAAACCAGCATGCTTCAATGTCTAATCACGCCCAATAGTCTTTAATTTCTCATATCTGCTCAGCATACTCGCTGTTTTAAAAATAGGAGAGCATTGCAGTATATTGGGAAAACAATTATCACTCTGAAGCATGTCTCACATAGTTGGTTGCCTAATGCAGTATTTTCAGCTGCTAAGTTTAGGATTATGGCAGGATAAAGATGCACGCTATCCCAATATTACCTTGAAAATGAGTTTTTTCTCATAGGGATCTGATACTACAGAGTTTTCTATTCTGAGTTAATACAATGGGCTTTACTTATTGTGAATGAGGTAAACAAAAACTCTGAAAAGAAGAAAGAAATGAAGTCACCAGGAAGAAATGGCAAATTAAGCCTTTAATTAATGCCTCTTTCACCTGAGCTTCACCTCCTTTCCCCGCCGCTTTCCTCTTTTGCAACTGCTGCTCAATGTGACAGGAAATTAATTAGACTCAGAGCCTCATAAGCTAAGCAAAAGTATCATTAATTTCGTTGCATTAATTTTGTTGCTTCAGAAGCTGAAGTCCTGACTCCCCATATTTCCAAGCAGTGCAGTTTAGTATCTGGTGATGGACAGTGTCAGGTAGAGCCATCTCCTTCAGCTACGATCACCGCTGCAATCAATCACCAGCAAAGTGCAAGAAAAAGAGAGTTCGGTGGGGTAAATATGACCAACGAGAAATGGCACCTCCTTACCTTGCCCTCAGACGTGTACCCTGGCTTCAGAGCTTTTTTACGCAGTGCCATGCCAAAAAAGTTCTCTCTTGGTGTCCATTTCTTGTACTAGAGCATTTTCAGTGATTTGGCATTTCGGTCCTGAATCTGTAATTAATTAATAAGAATTAATTAGCTTTTACATCCAGACAACAGGAAAAAAACCAGCAGTCTACGGTGTTATTGGTAATTTTCAGCGCATCAACACTTTGCACCAGTTGCTGCCGCAGGAAGGATTTTTCTTTACACTCTCCTGTTTTATCAGAGCATTTTTAAGCAACAGATGAAGTTGAACAGGTCTGAACTTCACTGGACTTGGTCGGAGAATAGGATCCAGCTGCTATGAGAAGAAGACGTCCTTCAAGTTGGTTCTTCCCTAAGGCGAGAGGGTTTGCTCCAACCCTTCTTTTCTTCAACCAGCAGCAGGACGAGTGGCTTTACCAAATCCCTCCCGACACGTCGCCATTGGCAGCAGCCGTGACACCAGCCCCAAGGTCTTCCAGCCCTGTTAGCATGTCACCGGCACGTTTTGTTCCTTATTGAGTAGGATTTTCCCCAAACGGTGCCTGATCCCGGGGCAGGCTCCCAACACACACCACCTCCACCGGGCCGGCTGGCCACAGAAACGGGCCAGCTTTTGCACATTTGGGCACAGTTTCAAAATATGGCTTTCAAAATAAATAAGGTTTTCAAAATAAAACCTACCAGTTCGTATCTCCATCTCAGCCAGCCTGTGCCGGCATCTGGGTTGCACTGGTGATGGGGAAAGTCTCCTCGGGTGTGAAACCTTGACCGACGTCAAGCAGATAATGATGCCTTCAGCTTTGGGATGCCGGGGATATATGGGGGGCAAACTGGGCAAACCACCTCAAAGTGTCCTAAATCCTGGAGCTGCTTACTCCTACCTTCTTGTCAATGCAGAAACTTTAAAATGATCTTTAAAAATGCAGTAGAAATGTTCTGGTAAATATCTTTCAAACGTAAAATACAATTTCATATGTTTGTATAATTGTCAGTGTTGAAAACTGGCTATAAAATACACAGACAAAACTAATACTGACATTTCGTTTTCTAAAAACTCGGGTTTTTTCCTTTCCTAGGGCGCTGGCTGTCTCGTCGGGCAAGTTTTCGCCGTCTCTCCGCAAGGGAGGCAGCGCATCGCCAAGCCCCCTCCGCGCCCTCCGTCCTGCCCTGCCACGACAGGGCTGTTGACCTCTACGTTTCGGTGGCACGCTGCTGCCCGTGCAGCCAACTAGTCTATAAGCCTACGGGTGGGGGAATTTGGCCCTTGGAATATGAATATATCACCCTGCTTTTTGCATTGTGTGACTGCTTTATGGATTCATTTGATAGGAGCATCTTCCTGGAAGCTGTTTTTGTTATATGCAAACATTAAATAACGATAACGGTGAATACATTTTGAAAATATATGTAAAACTGTTCAAGCAGGAAGCCTCGATTCTACATCCATCCAACGGCTGGAATGAAAAACAGCCACCAACTGAAATACCAAATGCAAGATACAGCCAGCATCTCTCGTAGCACATACAAAGCAAGCTATTTACAGAAATGATCTGGAAACTAAAGTACATATAATTGAGAAAAATCGTGAACCGTTTCAAGACAATTTGTGAACAAAAAAGAAACAAAAATAGCTAAATAAATAATTTGCATTAAATGATTCACCTGTCTCTAACATCTAGTTTTCTCAGCTGGATTCTTTTATCTTTCCTTAAACACAGTACCTTAGTCTATGGCTGATTCATTTGATTGCAACATTACATTTTCTTACTCAATTATCAGTCAATTTTTATGGAAAATAATTTTATTTTTCTGTGCATCTTGGAACTTGCTCCACAGTCTGCTGTGATTTTCAAAATGGTCACACCTTAGCATATACCGTATCTGGAATACGCATGTGGGGCTATACGGACTACACCCATATTCCAAAGGCATCCCGGGCTGCAGCAGGCAGAGCGCTGCCGGGGGTCGAGGGGGTGATCCTGCCCCTCTGCTCGGCACTGGAGGGGCCACAGCTGGCGTGGAGATTTTCCCTGTTGAGGGTGGTCACACGTGGGAACAGGCTGCCCAGAGAGGTTGTGGCGTCTCCATCCTTGGAGACATTCAACCCCCTCCGAGCAACCTGCTGCAGCTGCCCCTGCTTGAGCAGGGCTTGGACCAGACCATCTCCAGAGGTCCCTGCCGGCCTCCGACACTCTGCATCCCAGGACAGCAGTGTATCTTAACAAATATATCTTATTATTAATACCCAGTAATACATAAAGGCTCGAATTCTTAACTCAACTGAATTATATATATTTGACCTGTGGGACTTTTATCTTCACGTTTCCAGAACAGGCACTGGTTTTCATCCTTCAACGGCAAAGCCTGTGCCATAAGGATGCTTCCTATGGTATTTTTACTATCTTGTACTATAAATTAGTTAATTCTTGATCCAGTAAATGTTCAAATCCAATACAAAAACAAGCTGTCATAAAAACCTGAGGTGCCCTTACCATGGGCTCATTCATCACCTCGTGCACTGCAATGAGCTTCTCTTGAGCCGATGCCTATACCTTCTGGCCAAGGCTCCCACAGTCTTCACCGGGGCCATTCTTGTGTTCATCTTTGCACCTATCATTTTTCTTCACCTAATAATATTCATAAATGCAACAACACATACCATATACTGGAAAATACAGATATATTGTGCGTAGAAAATGAATACTCCTGCATGAATTGAGACCCCTGCACTGGACAGCTGAAGCCCAGCAGTGACAGCGAATGGAGGAGAAACGGAGATACCCGTGCGGACACTGTGGTTCCCAGCAGCTCGAGCCCCGGGTGCGCAGAAGCCGTCCCCGAGCGTGCCCGGAGGCTTGGCGTCTGAGACAGCTTACAAGGTAAGGGGCATGCTCTGGCGTCAAGGCAAAGCGCATGGGGTACCGTGCTAAGGTCCTGCTCTGTTACGGCTGCAAGAGCAAAACATGAGTTGCAGAGACGGCAGAAGAATGTCAAAGCGCAAATTTGCTTGACGTAGCACTGAAACTTGAGTATAGGTTGCACTGGACAGACATTAGATGTCAAAGAGAGCGGCTGACAGATAAAGAAACCCATTACCAAAGTGAGAGGAGGTGAACTTTGAATGCAGACATCAATCATCCGGTGCTTTGACTGTCTCATCCTCTTCCTTAAATAACAGCGAGTGAATGACTTGTTTGAAGCAGACAATGGTACTGTAATTTCTTTAGCTATACATATAATGGCATCATGAATATTCATCTTTGGAGATTAAAGAAAACCTTTCTTCAGACTCTGACATACAAAACACTCTGAATTTGATTATTTAAATCATACTAATTAGCAATGCAGCTATCACACAGACAAAACAAGTAGATTATTATTCCGTGCAATTCTCATTGAAATGAATGGAGAAGAAACAAAAGAAAAGGGAAAACCGTCCTAACCTTCAGAAATGAGTTCCCAATCCATTTCCTCTTCTCCTTCGATAGTCATCCCTTTTCTGCAAGGTGAAGAGTCTTTTGTCCCCCCAGTTCTTTTTGTCCCTTGCCAACATCTGTAGCTTTCCTCTACCTACAAACTAAAGGCGCTCACTTAAGGTGATAGTGCAGTGGCATGCATACGATTGCTAGTGACAGACCGACAGCCGTGTCCGAGCCCAGTCACTTGGTGTTAGCGTCCGAGTCTTCCTGCAGAGCAGCGGTCAGCCCCTGGTTCCCCGGCCGTTGCCACCGAAGCCGCCCTGCAAATATCTTCCCAGCAGGAACTGCAGCTCTTCAGCGGGATTTTCAGTATGCTGGGAAGATGCCCACAGCCGCACGTGGTCGCGTCCGAGGTGAGTGGTGCAGCAGCGGCTCAGAGGAGTGCTGGCACCGCTCGCTGCGGCCGGCACAGCCCTTGGCTCGTTTAAGGGTTGTGGGATGGGGAGGTCGGTGCCCCAGCAGCACTTGCACAGCTCTCGGTGACAAGCGGGTGGGTTCACTGGGGAAGCCTTGATGTGACATTAATTGCCATGTAAAAGAGTCGCAGAAACAGAACTACAGCGTGCAGCGCGTTGCTCAGCTGCATATGTGTGTTACGGAATTGAACATTTGGGGTAGTCTAATACCTGCCCATTGCAGTGCAGGACACCAGCTGCTCAGGCGTTGCCTCCGAGTGACGTACAGCCAAGAGAGGCGTCAGGAAGACACGTCGTACGCAAGGGAGAGAGGATTTTGGGAAGTGCCTTAATGCAGATCGTTCCATTCTAAGATGCACCTTATGTACCGTTACATAGGTTTCCTCTTGCTTTTGTAGTAGGCGTAGTCATACACGACAAATTCATTTTAAACCACTTTAATTGTTACACATCCTAGAGATAAGTCTGGAGTTCAGATAAAAAAGAGTTGGGGAGGTTTTTAACCCTGTGTTTATTTGAGCCCAGCTCTACTAGGAGGACATACTAGGACATTTCGGGATCAGTATTTTCTACTTGTGGGATTTCTTCCCACCTTTGACATTTTGGGTGCCTTAGGAACCAGTTCTCTTCAGAGAGGCTTGTTATGCCGTGCTGCCACAGCCGACATCTCCAGCGTTTGGGGTGAAGCCCAGTAATATTGAGGAGGTGCTGCAGCAAGATATTCTCTATGAAGACATCACGGTTTAGGAGCTTAAAATCCCCAGCACCTATTTCTTCATCCAAAATTTAGCTCCAACCAGAGGAGGTTTCGGTGTTGTTGTATCTGTGCTGCTTTTTCCCTGCTGGAAACAGGAGGAAGGGAGAGGAGCGGAGTAACGAGCTCTGAGACTGCAAGTTGCCTGTCCCATCGAAGGTGAGTTATCTTAAATCCCACCACTACCTGCAAGGAGTGTTTTCCTGTTGTGTCAGGGGCACCAAGAGCGTATAGATACAGATCATTTTTAACATCTCTGTAGATCCTAATCTAAACTAATCTAGTGTAAAGGCGCATTAAAGGATGCTCTTCAAAATGTTATGTGTACAGCGGGAGATAAAACCTGGCAGGATGCGCTCCAGGTTAGCATTAACTGTGAGGCGCAGGGCAGTGTGCTGTCATTGCTCATCTTCCACTTCACTTCATGGCACTTGCGCACACAATGTGAAAGCTCGGAGGGCACATTTTAATTTGAGCTTTATGATGTGTAAGGCTGAAGCCTCATAACGTTAAAGAAGGGATGTCATAAATAAGGACAGCTGTCCACTGCATATGAAGAAGCCCCCAGTAATCCGTGCAATCCTCTGGGACAGCTGAAGGTGAACGAATCCAGCATAAAGTTTGCCTGGACCCCCAGCACACTTCCAAGCCATCTCTGTGACCGTGTTGGGGTTCTCGACTCCGATCTTCTTCCACCCGCTGCGTATTTCTGTAGCCCTGGTGACAGGAGGTGCAGAAATATTTTTGGCTACAGTATTTTGTCTTTAATCATCCTGGCTGATTTGGCCATAACAGCGGTTTTCTGTAGCCTTAGGCGCTGCATTCAAGCCAAGCCAACGCTGGCATACGGGTCAACACACAGATGGAAATCTATAGACCGTGTCAGCTGCAGTTTGCCATCACTGATCCACTGGCAGGAGGGGGAAGAAGCCTCTCTGTTTACCCATTTTTGACAGTCAACTCAGTTTGTTATAAAACTCTTCCTTTAAAGATTTATAGGATTCAAAATATATATATACATATATGTATTTTCTTCCTAAAGGGTATGTTTTTCTTTTTTAAAAGTATTGATTGCAATGGTGAGTGATGATGAAGTACTTAAGAGCATGCATAGTATAGTAAGAGTAGAGGTACAATGCCAACTGCTTTTCCCATGGAACAAAGTAAAAATCTAGGAACCAGAGACTTACAATGGATCCCTTTGGCGTGATTTCAGCAGGGGACGATTTCAACCCTTGGATTTAAAGATTGGGTCTGAGCAGACTGCTGGCCTTTCCCCGGGCAGAGGCAGAGCCTCCCCGGCTGAGCTGGCCGCTGCTCTAAGCGGTCCTGGGGCGCGAGGCAATCCCACCCTCCCCTGCACGAGGGCTGCGCCCCGTCACGCACCAACTGCTGTAATAAGCTCCTAGAAAGGAGGGAGAAAAGAGGCTGAAAGCACCCGAAAGCCAGCAAAGCCGAGCTGCCGGCTCCATCCAAGCCAGCGGTCAATGCAAACACACGGAGCCCCTCCGCAGCCCCCGCGATGCCGTCCGCAGGCACGAGCTCGGTCCTGCCGCCAAAGGTCGTCGTCATCTGGAGCACTGCAACAGATTTCAGAGCACATAATTTGCTCATTTCTTACCTACCAGTAAGTTAAGTGCTGTTGCCTCTCCTAGGACAATTTGCAAATGCTAAATGCCTTCTGATGGGCAGAGAGCGCACGGCAGGAAGGGATCTCCAGAGATCTGCTAGTCCATGCCGGGACCCAAAAGCTGCACTGGTAACTGGATAAGTATCTACGTCGTTCCTGGCTGATGGTGGCCTGATCTGTTCTTAAAAACCTCCAGCACAGCATCACCGCCAGCCGCAGCCCTTCGACGTGTGCGGGTACCAGGTTTTTAACAGACGTGGGGGTCTGGCAATCTACTCTCCTTCCACCGTGTGCTGGGGTTTCTGCTCCAGGAGCCCGCTGCAGTCAGCTTCCAGGTTTACCGTGCTTTGATGGAAAACTGATGGGATGTCACGGCCCAAAAACACTGCTGCTTCCACCACGACACAGGCTGCAGTCGAAGAAACGTCCTCACGCCGCTTTGCGGTGTCACTTACCGTCGGGCAGAGCCCGAGCGCTTCCCAGGCGAGGCTTCTTCTGCTCTGAAGTTAATTGCTGGCACCGGGAACACGTTGCTGAATTACCGGCGGGATGGATGTGGGCGAGGAGCCGATGCCGTCGGGGTGACAGATCCGTCGGGAGCGCCGCGCGAGCGCTCGGGGAACCGCAACGTGCCGGGCAAGGCTCGGTGCTGCTCAACGTGTGAAAATACACGTGAGGCTACAGGCGGTTTGGTTGATATGTGCAACACGTGGGCAATGCAAACACCATGCAAACACGTGTGCGAGCAGTGTTATCTGTGGGAGGACTAACCTGGGGCTTTGGCTGGCTGCTTGGTAAGAAACATATAGTCCTGCTGGCCCAAAGCGTCCTACAGCCGAAAACTCTGCTGAGTCCCCAGGGCTGCCTTTCCCAAGCATTTCGTAGTTAATCTGAATCTATATAGAAAGAACCAGAATGAATATATAGCCTTATGACTACAGCTAATGTCATTTGCTCTTTAATGCTGTCTCTCTAATGGACGCAGAACTGCGTAAAAACAGGACAGAACGAACCGTTCCGAATCCTTTTGAAAATGTTCTCGCAGTGCCAGTCATTGAATATCCCGTGTACAGCAATGAAATTCTCCCAGCCTTGCGGATAAACTGGCTTCGTTATAGCACAAGGGTCATGAGTGCAAATTCTCTTAAGCTGGTATTGTTATTAAAATTGCAGTGAACTTTTCTTTACATCAAAACAATTATAAGTGAACTTATTTTCATCATTTCCCTAAAGCAAAAAACAAGCTGGCAAACTGCTTCATGTGAAAAAGGGAAAGAACAGCAAAATTGAACAACATTAGATATGGCAAGCTTATTAGCAAGTTATTATTCGTTTCACTGACTGAATTAAATAATATGCGTTTGATAGAAACCGAGAGGTAATATTCGATGAAAACACCCTCTCCGTGTGTCTGTTTGCACACGATAGGTCATATACGGCAGTTCTGGGGCGCGAGGCAGGGTCACGAGCAACCCTGGGCCACCTTCTTGGCTGGGACAGGCTGGGTTAGTCACGGAGATGTCATGGACCGACACCGTGTCCTGCCGAAGGAGGATCTGGTCCACTTCTATCGCAGAGGAAAGTCCGCTGGTCCAAGCGGGGCGTGGGAGCAGCGGGGTCCTCACTGCCCGAGGGCTCCTCGCGGGAGCCGTGCTGCTTCTGCACCGGGGCCGGAGCAACCACGGAGCACGCGTGGAAGCGGCACGGCTCAAGGAGCTATTCCACTCGCTTGGGCTGGCTTCGGAGGAGGGCTTTAAATCATCGGCTGTGCACGGCGTTACTCAAGCAAGCTCTGCTCCAGGTACATTTGCTCCACAAATGAACCTGGTCTGTAGGATCACACGTGGTTTTGTAGCCTATAGATCATTTATAAACCCTTTATTTCACCTACTTTTGGTTTGCAGTTATTAATTTCTGTCACTTGCCATCAGTTATGTTTAGATGGCTGATTTTAAGTAAAAAAAAAAAAAAAATGTGAAAGCAAAGTACTAAAAAGTATCTTCGTTTCAAGTATACCTCAATGGTTTAAGCCATGTTAAAAATGAGAAGATTTCAGGTGACTTATCTTATCACGTAGAATGAGGTCCAGGTAAAGTGGAGTGAGTGGGTCCACGGCTTTAACAGTCAATTAATGCATTGCTGCAAGTACACCTCAATGTTAAATAAAATAAAATCAATTCCTGAGTCATTAGAATGTATGTTTTCATTCAAGTTTAGATAATATATATAATATATATATTTATAATAACTTCCATTCCTCATACAGAAGAGGCCTATTGTTTTCAGAGTTTCCTAATTAAAACACTTTTCAGACAGTTTAGTTCGCTCTCAATACACAGGTGATGGTAACACACATGTACAGTTCTCTGTATTTTACAGAGGGGACACACTGAGGCAGAGGTCTCTAATTTTACTTGGCAATAGCTATAAACAAGATTGGTACCGACGACGGCTCAGAACACAAACCTGCAAGACCCGGGTATTATGTCCAAAATCCCAGAGCCGCTCTTCGGTATTCCCAAGGTGCCAAAGTCGGCTCAGGCACGCTGCAACCTTCCTGGAGTCTCCAGCTGCAGAGCTTAGCTGTTGCGTAGGACGTCCCAGGACCGCCTGGCTCCCGGCGTGATGGGACCAGCACAGCGTCCCGGTGCCAAGCCTGGGACTGCCTGGCATGCCGCCTCCGCCAGCCGCACGGGGCCGATATTAAATTAACCACGACAGCAAAAGCCAGTGTTGGCTGCACATTATTTCAGTACTGTCAAATATCAATGTGTTTTCCAGGGGACGACTTCCAATGAACTTATTATTATCGTTATTATGAGGGCTCTCTGCGTCGTTGAAGGAATGTCTTCAAACATATTTGAGGTTGAGTTCCTTTAGCAATTTCAGTCCTAAAAGTCTTTACCAGTGAACCATGCACTGTAAATAAGATGGAAAAAAACTCATTTCTCAAAATGATAAGGTCTGGACTTTTTTCTGGCTGAAAGTCTCACGGTAATCAGCATATTCTCATTACATCAGCAGTCTCACATTATAGATATCCACCCTGTAAAGTTCTAATATTTACAATGCACATTGTGCTGTCTGTTGTTAAACTCATGAACTCAATGACCCAAAGCCTAGGGAACGTCCCGACTGAAGTACAATGAGGATGAAGCAGTAGCGTGCATTGTGTTACCGTAGGCAGCAGAATCAAAATACAAGTAGTATTCCAGTTTCTACCAAAATGAATCTCAACATACCTCTGACTCCCACCAAACATGTTCTCCCCAACATGTTCTACTTCCTATTTGCCGAGTTCTTAACTTTTTCCTAATGTTTCATCCTCTCCCAGATCAGTGAAGGTAACAGTAACACAGGTCCTTCTACATCTTGCCTTGAATAGTGAAGATCTACCAGCTTCAACTGTGGTGGGACGTACTCTGCCTGATGACTTTCCTGGAGATAAAGCTGTGTCAGGGTCGCGTCTTATAAGAAATGGAAGGTCCATATGGTGCAAATGTCACAGAGAAGGGGATTACATATGATAGCAGTGTTCATGCAAGGAGCTAGGATCTTGGAGGGGAAAAAATAGGAGGCTGCTCCTCATTCAACCCCGGTACTTCTTCTCCACCTGATCTGTGCCTGGAATGAGAGTTAGGTTGGCAAAGTGATACGTTTGCCATATATTGGTCAACTTTCTTTAGCTTTGGCTTGGGATATAGCTCTCAGTCTATGATTTGTTTTCATTGAGGCTTTTCTTCAAGAGAACTTATGTTGTAGTTGTCAATCACCCACCTTTTGGGGGAAATGTTGGGCAGAAGAGCGGTAGTCGGGCAGTTACAGTGTTTACACAGATGATAACGTTTTTCTTGGCTGACTATATGTGATGTACTTAAAGAAATAACCTTTAAAAAAGTACAAGGGCACTTTCTATCCGAAGTCTAACTCCAGAAGCTATAACTGTGGCTAGAGGAAGCTGAAAGACATTTAGAAGAGCAGCATCTAGAAGCGAGTGGTTTTTTGTGAACCTCAAATCCCCATCTCGGCAGACTGGGATATGTTTTAGGTTTTCTCATAAAGATGACCTAAGCTACTGGAAGGATTTCTGCTTGGTAAGCCAGATTTACTTTTTTATGGTTTATTTACAATAAATTTATCTTTTCTGTTTCTAGGTCTGTCACCAAAAGCTCCAACACAATTCTTTCAAAGCAGCATCACAGATTTTCCCTTGCTCCAGCTGGAAGGTGCTCTGGAAGGCGCAGGAGCCGAGGCACCGGTCTTACAGAGGGAGACAAATCAGGACGGGGGAGGCCAGACATCGGAAAGTATCTTCTTTTTCTTTGTTTCTCCTTAAAGGCTTTTTTCTTCCCTCCATGTATATGACTTTTGTTAGAGGATGAAATATCTTATTGAGTGAAATCATGGAAAAGTGTGTTTTTAATTTAGAAGTTTTGTTTTCCACTCTCTCTAAAAATGCCTGTTCTTCAAACCTTTTAATGTTTCCTTAGGTAATATTAGTGTACATAACAATACACCATAACAGTTCCCAATGCATTTATGAGGAGATGGTTTTATATTGAGAGATATTTCAGTTCACTGAGCAGAATATTAGAGTCTATAGAGCTTTGATAGAAAACACAGCGATAAAAATATAGAAGAAATATATTAAGTTTCTTGCTAGCAAATGCTAAAACTGCAGAAAATTAACACTTCTGATGTTAGGCGTTCAAATTGTTAGTTTTCTTTTTGCTCTTATTCATTCATGAGGAAACATTATATTTGTAAAAGTACTGCATTTTGGTCTTAAGAATGGTGGGTTTAGTATTTATAGGGAGTATATCCTTTCTTTTATATCTCCAAAATGGAAAATTACTTAACAATTGTGATTTATTTGCTATTTTCTAAATAATAGACTATATGATCTACAAATACTTGTAACTTCTGTTAATGCCCAATTCACTACCTCAGTGATTTGCTGAAATTACGGAGAGACAAGTGAACAACTTCCCTAGCTGGGGGGAGACAGGAGGAAAAGGAAGGTGAAGAAAATGACAACATCATCTCCTATTATACTCTGCTGTTTGCAAGAATACTCACTAGGTGACAATTGATGAGGAAAATTGATACAGGAACGAGGTGTTAGCCTGGGACTTGAGACGATGCGTTGCTTGCTGTGTCCCAGCCTTGTGAGACGACCTCCGCTGACTCTGTCTCCTGCAGCAAATTGGCTCTGCTGGAGCTCTTGGCAACCTACGGTAGATCACGGTAGCACCTCTGTACCTCCCGGAGGCAGGACCGTGAAGTGCTATTGGAGCAGAAACCCTCTGAATTACCCAGGATTTCATTAGGAGCGAGCCATTCTTCACATCCCCGGCACCAAAAACACGGGGGGCTTCAACGGAGGAAGGCAGAATCGAAGGGAAACCTGCTGAGCAGCCTCGCTGGGCACCACCGGCGGTGAGGAGTGCCTGAAGGCTCATGGGGAGGAAAAATACGAATGCCTGAGAAACGGGAGACTGGAAAGACTGGAACTGGTCAGAAGAGGGTTTTTAATGAGGATTTCTGAAAAACGAGCTGGTCACTTCCTAAATGCTGCTTTAAGGCTTGAGAAGAAAGAACACACAGCTTCAGCAGGGAAACTACGTCAGACGCTTTGCAAAATGTCCAAATCTAGACACCTGGTTCTAAAATACAGCCACATACTTAATGAAAAAAAGGTGAGATTTTTCTCGTTCCTGCCATCTGAGACTGGAATCACTAGGAGCAAAAATCACAAGAGGGCTTCTACATTCAGACTTATTTTTGCAGTTTGGAGTGGAATCAGCTCTGAGAACAGGTCAAACCTTAACACACCAGGGACAGCCGTGCTAAAATACCACTGCATTAGGAAGCGGGACATTGTAAAGACAATTCATCAGCTAAGCGACATCCGCTGTAAATAAGGCTTCCTGACTCTAGATAACAGAAACAGAGGGTCCCCATGGGAAATTCCCTTAGGGGGAATTCTTGCCTTCTAACTTACCTTTCCAATTAAATGGCAATGGCATCGACTCCATCGGGTCGAATTTGAAATGATAAACTAAAAGCAAATTTTTTCTGTCTAGTTTCACTTCAGTGTTTGGCTTGACATCCCAATCAATGTGTGTCAAACCAACATTGTGTCTAGCGTAAAACATGCTGCTTGACAGTATTTTTAAGGGTCAAAGCATTACGCCGTGGAAACAGTACCACTCAGGTTAGTTTATATGAGAGCCTAGACTGAAGATGCAAGAAGGGTTTGCAAGATTGTTTTAGTAACAGAAAATGTAAACCAAATTAGATCCAAGAAGTAAACCATTATCAGACCATCACCTTTGCTCTGTATCACAATGAGCACACGGTCAGTGAATAACAAACAAAATAATAAAATGATATGCTAAAACATAAGCAACCAAAAATGTTACCATCCACATTATCAAGGAGAAAGTCGTGACAGATGGCTGTGGACAGTGATTCCAACCTAGATCACTTGTGCATCCATCTCTAGTCCTAATGTGCATATTACGTTAATATTCAAACAATAATAATGAAAATGTTTTTAACTGAGAAATTTTCAATGCCACGGTGGCTTGTGGCTATTTGATTGCGTTACGGATCCCTAATATTGCTATTTACACAAGAGTGACTTGCAGTTTATGTAAGCTCAAAGGTTTTATCTGCATTACTGTGTGAGACACATCAGAAAGGGAGCTGGACTTTTACCAGGTCCTGTCCGGTTGGTGAGTAGCCGTCACAGCTGGCAAAGCAAAGAGGAAAACCAAAGCATGATGGTGGCATCTGCTCGGGGTTCTGTCTTCTTTGAGACCTGGAGGAGGTGAACTATGTAAATTCAGTAGTTAAAGAACTATGTACTCCGAATTATGCTCATCTCACTGCTCCCTGCATCCCTTGGCCGTCTCACTCTTACTCGAGTGTCCGGACGGCTGCAAGCGGGCACGTGTGTGCATGGCAGCAACGGGCGGTAAGGACAGATCATTACAGAGGGGACAGAATTACAGGAGGAGGTCAGACGTCCTGGTAGTGAAGCATTAGACAAAGGAGTATTAAAAGGAATCAAAATCTCGTAAGAAGAAAGCGACAGAAGAATATGGAAATCAGAAACACTGACCTTTGCAAAATGTGCGTTTTACAATGCCAAAATAAAGCCGTGTGGGAGGGCCTGGCATACAATTTTAGCATGATTAAATACTTTGCCAATGCACAGCTTATTGTGACTTGCTGGCAAAAATTCAGTCTTTCTGTTTTCCTTTTTTCTGGCTGAATGCAGCATGCATAATATTAGAATGAACCTTAAGATTAAAAAAAAAAAAGTGGATTCATACACAAGCTATTTGTTCAGTGTACTGCTTAATGCTGGAGGCAAACAGTATAAAAAGAAACCCTCAAAGTCAGTAGCAAATCAGCACGTCATTTTTAATCTATAGTTTAATAAGTTATGCAGAAAAGTCTGTAGTTTGTGTCAAAACAGAAAATAATTTTCCTTTATATATCACATCAGCAAGGCTGTCTACATCAAGTTAAAATCCTAGGTGATCGATGGGTTTTCAGGTCAGCACATGAAATAAAGATCATCTATATACTATAATTAGCACAACTGACATAACTGCGCATCAGTCACTTTGCTTTTAGTAGTGGTAGGTATCCTAAAGCCATGAGGACCTGCAATGCTAATTTAGGATATCTTGGGCAGGTTGTTAGTGCTGCTGGAAAAGGGAAGGATTGGGCTGCACGGCATGAGGACGACCATGAAACCAGCCTCCGAGATTGCTGCCAGACCTCCGGGTGGCATTTTGTGAAATGCGCTTTCTCCTATTTCCAACTGGTGGAAAAATTTCGCCTCTTCTTTCCAAACATTGCCCTGGACACCAGGATGAGCTGGCAGCACCGCAACAGCAGACCTACCTCTGAGACAGAAGCTAGCTGCACTTTGTGTGACTGATTATCATATTTTGTTACTTGCTAAAAGTGGAAAGAAAAATGGACAGAGAAGGGCAGGCAGAAAAAGGAAAGGAGGGATTCAAGGGACTCCAACAGGAAAGGCAGAGAGAGATGAATAAAATCCTTCTGTTCACTGGGCAACCGTACTGAAAACCCTACGAGATAAGGCAGCCAGCTGATGCCATCGTAGCCTGCCCAGCCTCCTGCTGTATAAAATCAGGTTGATTGGATGTCGATTATCTTAAATTAATAAGCGTCACTGGATACACAAGTATGAAACACAATCTGTGGAGCAACCTACTCATCAGTCCAATAAAGAAGACCACCTTCAGGAGGGGTATATAAAAATCTTTAATACTTGTAACACTATAGCATAGTAATGATGAACATAATTATATCAAGGAATTATGTATTTTACATGCACAGCAGAACTATCCCAGAATTTCTCCACCATTAATACTAATAATTACATCCTTGCTAAAGAAAAAGAAAGCGCTGTTTGATCTCTTCCCAAGTGTGTATACATGGTGGGGAGGGGAAAGGAGGAGGAAAAGAAAACAGTTTTGAAGTGTAAAACTATCATTTTTTGGAATGCGACTATAAATGAAGCCAGGATGGTAGTTTTTGCCCAGATGTGTTTGTTGAGCAGAAAGCAATTTTCATGTATCATTCAAAGTGCTGTTTGCTTGTGGCGAAAGCTGCAAAAGCACATCAGGCAAAATGTGTACTTCCTTCAGCCAGTCGTGAAGACTGTTAAAAGCCGTATTTCCATCCCGCTGTTGGAACGGGTTCAAAGGGAAATTCTTGCTCCTCTTTGTATTTTGAATTGCAGAGCGGAGGGGGCATTCCGGCTTTACTAGGAAAAACCGAAATACAGAATAACATTCAATGCTTTTCAAGAGAATGGCGCGCCTACGGGCCTGGTCCGGGGAAACGAAGTGAGCGTGAAGTCCTTTCACTGGGGTTGGATCGGGTCCAACAGGGATGGAAGTCAGATTTCGGCAGAGAGAGGTAGGATTACCAAAATCGCGGCGTGCGCGGAGCGCGCATGGGGACTCTCCTCGTCCTCGCGTGGGGCCGGAGCCACCGTGCCCTGCCCAGAGACACAGGATGGGACGGGATGGGATGGGACCAGCCACCCTGGAGCCCCATGGACCACCGCTGCCACCGCGTCTTCCCTGGCCCCGCAGCCGCCTGAGACAGCGGTTGGTAATTTATAAGAACACAACAAGGAGAAAATTTCCTCATTGCTCTGCAGAAAATAAATCATGATGTTAACAAAAAAGTGAAAAGCGCGATGTTGTTTAAATTACCTGATTCCCTGGAAAAACTGCTCTAGAAATCCTCTGACAACAACTCTTTAATCATGATGGATAGCAGCTTGCACCGTGAGTAATCCCCGCGTAAGGTGCTCAAGCCCTTCAGCGAATACCAGTACCTACGCTTGACTATTGCATTTCTCTTCTTCCTCTCGCTCTCTCTTTTTTTCCTGAAACTACAAATCAATCGTTTGTTATTTATTTGTTACTTCATATTTATACAAGGAAGAAATATTTCCTCCCTAAAGCAAATCAAGGCTAGAATAACAGTCGCTGAAAGGTCAGGATCTCTCCGTTCCATTAATTGAATCTGTCTTCAGAGCCACAATGCCAATACTTCAAGGGCAAGAAAGGGCGCGGATATACTAATAATCGGAGCAAACGCCTCCCTATGAACTGCAATTGATAGCAGATAGGCTCAAGCCAGGTGCAGCCTGTGCTTCCAATCTTTTCTCCAGAAACCATCAGTCCTTGGAAAATCGTCATTTTTCTCCGGGTAAATGACTCCGTGAGGTTGTAGCCCGCTAAGGCTTGTCCCAGGGGTGGAAATTATCGTTAATGCTTCAATTATTTACAGCCTGCTCAGCTCCCAACAAGAAGATCCTCTAGGAGTTTCAACTATTTTATTAAAATTGTTTTGCACTATTTTCACGTGCATAAAATAGCTAATATTCCTGTGTGTACTGGTTTGTCCAAGCATCTCTGAAGAAAAAAAAAGCAAAAGAAAAGCCATCTGGTTCTCCCTTGAACGACCGGTGAAGTCACGACGAGTGAGTCCCATCAGGGGTTTATTCCACCCGTGCTTGTCTGCCGGCACCCTTGTTTCTGCCCTGCACCTGCACGGTGTTTCTGAGAGATTCGTACACAAACCCCAGGAATTCAGGCTTCAGAAGAAAAGGCATTTTGGTAATTTTTGCTCCTGAAGCCTTTAAGATGTCACTCACCCAAGGGTGAGAGCTAAGCTGGAAGAGTTGGCAGTGAGGGAGAAAAGAAATGGGTATTTGAAGGGACCACGTTACGTCTTTCCTTCCAACCAATTTGGGAAAAAACAATGCAAATTATTGTGGAGCATTGTTGACAAAAGAATTTCACTATTTGGGGGATATCAAGGGAGTTTTTGTGTCAGTTTATTTGTTCAGGTTATTACTGTTAAGGGCTCAGAATTGCAAACATCTTCTCATAAATTATCTGAGCTGGTTAAATAAAATCCATTGACAGAAAGACATTGCTCTGTTTATAAATTGTGAAAGGACTGCAACTGGATTAAGATAATTCTTTTGTAACAAATACATTAATCCTGTTTAAAAAAAAAAACTAAATATTTTCCTATTGTTTTATTCAGTAAGGACATTCGCAAATGGCTGGGTTTTGCATAATAATTACATATTATTTTAGAGAAATGAGCAGTGATCTTTAGGTAAGAAATTAGAGAAATAAATCATTGCTCATGAGACACAAAACAGTCCCCCCTGCCTCCTAGTTTTTCCCAACTTGTTACATCCCAGGGGACAAGGGATCCAGCACAACATCCCCGCAGTGGGGACTGAACACGCTTGGACATGCTGCCAAGCATGAGAGCAAAGCAAGGAATGGTTTGGGAGTCACCAGAGACCCTCTTCCCTTGTTCCTTGGTCCCAGCTGCGGAGCAGAGCCCCAACATTTAACCAAAGACTCGGCACATGTATAGCAAGTCTTCCTTGGGCAGCTCTTATGGATGTCACAGTTTGGATCTGCTTCTTCCCGTAAGGTTTCTAGACATGCTAACTGGCTCCCAGCCTTCTCGCAAATTCAGCCATCTAGCAGCGATGGTGCCAACCTTAAAGAGAAGGCACAAGCACGGTGACTCCATACCACCTCACCTGTGGTTCGGGACACGACTACCAGCTCACAAGGTCTATGGCATTATTCTGATGTTCCTCATGGAGCTGTCGCAGAATTTCCTCCCCAAAGTAGACTTCAGGGTGAATCGTTATGTTGTCGGTGCACCTGAACATCTTTGTGCTCCTGTCCCACCTCCTGATTTTACCAGCTCCCACTCTACACACATTTCTGTTCAAACGAAAAGTAACATTTTAGCCTGCTTTTTGGTGATATCAGCCACAATTATGCAACCTCTTCCTCTGTGGTCCCCAAACCTGCCAGGCAGTGGGAACTGCGGCTCTGAATGCCAGACTGCCTTTCATACCTACGACTCAATTAATTTTCCCCAGAAACCTATGCTGAGGTCTATAATAGGTTGCTCTCGTTTGAGGCCATAACTCCTATTTCAAACTCTTTCCCCTTTAAAATACAAATGCCAACAGTGGCAAACGTTTCACAGAGAAAGTATCTAAACCTGTCGTCCCTCCGAGGTGACTCAAGCTGCAGTGCACGTGCACCGCGAAGAATCAGCTAAGACATCCTCCCCTTCACCGTGGCTTGAACTATGATGAGAAGCAGTAGTTAAAACATCTTGTTTTAAATTAGGCATCACATCCAATGATGGAAACTAGCTAAACAAGAGAAAAGAAGGCATTCCTAGCTATGCTACCTCGTGGTCCATGCTCATCACTGCTACCTAATTGGGCTTAGCTTTTCATGCCACTCAAGCCAGCATGACTTTTGTGAGGTTGAGCTTTGTCCGAACTGAAGAAACGCAAAATAATAACGGTGTCAGCTCATTTCTCTCCGTCTGTGTGCAATGTTTTCAGCTTGGTCATTTATTCATGATTACTGCAAATTTCAGTGTTGGTTAGGTGATATTGTAACTCTTAATGGGTTTCTT
Organism: Dromaius novaehollandiae; assembly: GCF_036370855.1. Taxonomy (NCBI): domain Eukaryota; kingdom Metazoa; phylum Chordata; class Aves; order Casuariiformes; family Dromaiidae; genus Dromaius; species Dromaius novaehollandiae. Next base: position 48,320,722 of record NC_088103.1, on the reverse strand, counting down.
CTCGTTGGTGGTTTTACACCAGCTAAAGTCATTAGCATCTGTGAAATTTTCCTGGTTTTTTACATAACATGCCTGAGAACAGCCCTATCTATTGCATTTCGTATTTGTTTACCCTTAGTCAGTCACTCAAATTCCACTGGTTTGATGTCCGGGTGAGCACTCACAGCTGGTATTTATGTTAGCTGAAGCTTTCCTCATCTCTTGAAAATCAGACCATGTGTTTAGCTGTCTAAACGTGTCATTTTGTGCCAAACTTTGAACACCCATGGCTGACGTTTTTGTCGTGGATCTACCACGCATTCCAAGATTACACTGCTTTGCAGCCAAGCGAAACTAAGACCTATTGTTGTTTTATCATATTATTACTGCATTATTATGACAGCTTTGCTTTCTTAAATCAATAAAAATAGTTGTTTAGAAATCAACATGTAATGGAATAATATAGTCAACTGAAATTAAACTAAAATCAATTGAAGCCACTGCCGAGCACGGCCATTACAAAGAAAGTCGTATGGGCCAGGGGAGCACTTCCCTCTTCGAGCAGAAGTCCTTTCCAATTTGTTTGTGTGTAATATAAAACAACTATTATTGTCAGGGTAGCCTTTATCTGAACCAGGAGTGAGTCTAGAAATGAAATCTCTCATTTCAATAGGTTCCTGAATTGATAGCACTGTCTCTCCAATGAATAGGAACACAACATTAAGCACTATATGAGTTTCATTGCAGTCAGCACATAAACAAAAGAAGTACTCAGACACTTTTTATTGCAAATACCTGCAGGTAAAAAGTAATCTTCCAAAACAGTTTGGCCTTCAGATACAAAATGAAGATGGCACACTGTGGTGCTTTGATGATGATAGCTTCTTGTTGACGATAAAATAGCCCATAATGGATCTTTACTTTTAAAGTAGCTCATCTCGGACTTGAGCGCAGCTTGGCCCGTGTGGTCTAAGTGCGCAAGCTAACGTGTCAGGTACCGCCCTTGCGGTATTAGAACGATGAGTAGAAACACGGTCCTTCAGACCAAAACAAAGTGTGCTTTTAAGTGGAAAAAGTTTTCTTTTCTTCGTGTTTTAACTAACTGCTTAGAATTATTCCTCTTAAAATATACAGAAGACATAAATACATCTGCGGCGCTCGGGGTCCCATCAGCCGGGGCTCGGCGGTGGCCCGGGGAGCGTCTCGCCTCCCGCGCGGTGGGATGCCCTCTCCAGCACGGCCCCCACGGCCCTGGAGGAGAAGTCCACAAGACTCAACGAGCACCGCTTACGTGCCATCTTCGTATTGAGGAATTTTCTTTCTTTCTTAATGTTGAACTTGAATTTCTGAGCTCCCATTGAGCGTTTTTGCCTTGGTAACCAGGAGACACGGGAACAAACAAACCAGAAGCAAACAAACTGTCAGACGGACAAACAGAATTAATGGGTTTTGTATTTTCCAGATAATGATCTTTCTCGTACCACTCGTTTAATGTAGCCTAGAGGTCGCATGCTTCCATTTCCATTCCGTTTTCTTTATTGTAGAACATAAAAATGATCTATTGACTTTGCACAGTGTCAAGCCTCACAGGCAGGGCTAATGGCACGTTGATAAAGCATTAATGCTTTCTCTATTGTCATCTTGACACTTCCCCGAGAGTTGTTTTCAATGTCAAGTTTTTGCTGGGTTTGGCGAAATACCTTTATTCTGTATTAACAAGATGCACTGCGTGTTTCCCCACATCCATTATGCACATATTGTTCACAGACTGTAAGAATACTGTTTATTTTATGTACCATTAATAATTAGGGCTTACTTGAAAGGCCAAGGTAACATGTTTTAAGGGCTATGAAAACGAGTTTACCGAACATGCCCAGTGTGTATTTACATTTTCTAGTATAGACTAGATGGATACAGACATTTTAGCCAAAATAAAGAGCATGATGTTTTATGAAAAAGCAAAATGCTCCACCGCTATTCAGACAGTATACGAAGACTGAGAAGGAGTTGAAAACTGCAGCACCAGCTGAGAAAGAAATACAACTTTCGACTGTGTCCAGGAAAGATACAGCAGACATTGATGCTCTCATTCAAGCTGCAGTGCTAATTAAACTAATTACACATATGAGGCTCGCAAATTGCTCAAACCTCACAGTAAAAAGAGCCTCAGATAATTTAAAAGGCCAATGATTTTTATGCATAAAATTATTGAGAAAAGATATGTAAATGAAACGTAATAACCCATTAGCAAAAATTATGCCCTTGCTTTACTTCAGTAGAAGGCTTCTTTCCATGTCAGGTTGATAGTTTTTGAGTTGTGTAAGTAGTAACATAAATGTTGCGCTAGAACCAACAGAATTCATAAATATCTTTTTACTGAGCCGTTATGCTTCCCGTATGTTTGGGATGCTGGTGACTACAGCCTTATTTGACAGAAATATGTCTGCACTTGGCAAGCAGAAAATTTATCTACTAGATGGTACTGGACAGTAGAAGCACAGCAAAAAGTGTGATACCACCAATGCGATAGATATGCTTGAAAAAAACATATTAGTTACCTTTGCAATCATCAAGAGAAATTTTAGAAATATGTATTATTTATTTGCTCCTAGGGCTATATGACGGGTGGCACATCTCTGTCCCCAACACGAGCACGTGCCGACGGGGTGACACTACAGCAACTGTTTACAAATGTATTTTTGCTCATCTGCATTAGCTATAACCTGTGAGCACAGCCGGTTGTGGAAAACTACACCAAATTTCTACCTTTGGATAGATGCTCTTAACAAAATCCCACTCACTACTTACTGTTGATGGATTATCATCACAGCAGGCACGAAAATTATTCTCCTACAGAGGAGCGACATTAGTTACAAAATACACTTCACCTGTTTTCCCCTCCGTTCTATTAGTTCAAGCATGTCCTCATTTCGATTCTATTAAAGTCAACATTATATATTTTTTAATGACTGCAATGCATTAGTTTCTGGTGTAAAGCAGATGCACGTTTGTTTCTCCAAAACAGAGCGTAGCTTTACACTGAGCGTTTTGCATTCATAAACACTCGCTGCTTGAATTTATTCCGCACAGAGGGAATTTCCATTTTGCCGCTACTAACGAGCCGTTTTCTGGGCGGATTTTGGGCAGTTTGCGGCGTGAGGAGGGAGGCAGGGGCGCAGAGCCGGGCTGCCTGGCCGCAGCACTCCCGGCACCTCTCCCTCTCCTCCTTCCTCCCTTCCCCGGGTCCCTCAGCTGATCCGATGCGGCGGTGCTTTTCGGAGATGGCGCATCGGGCTGGTGCATCGCATGCACGGTTCCCAGATGCTCCTCACCCTTGGAAAATAATCCATCTCCTCAAAAGTAGGGAATTGGATTCAAGCCACATAAATAAAACAAGTAGGCTCCTGACCTGCAAATTCACACAGTGAGCTTCGCCCAGGGCAAACGCCTCAGCCAAATTACCAGCAGCTGGAAAAAAACGAGAGGAAGTGATGAAAAAGCAGAGAGCCCCTTAAATAAGTGTAACGGCACCACTGGGCCTCACCGTAATGTCCCCTATGTGTGCAGACTGCATTTTTTGCTCTTTTTCACCATGATGCATTAGGTTAAGCATAGCATCGATGACACGCAACAGTTTTCAAAAAGACAAACAAAAACTCCCTTGTAACCAATTTTTCTTTTTCCTATCAGAGAAAGCAAAGACAAGCCAGTCTGCTGGAAACAGGATTTCATCCTGGGTATATATGACTGTAGGAGTTTAAAGATATTTTGTAGTTGTAACTGTAAAAGAAATTGCCCTGCTATCTTTCCATTTCTCCTTGACACATATCCAAAAGAACATCAATATTTCTGTTAAGACATTGCTAGACTTGACTGCTGTGATGCTGCTATTACTCTTCCCTTTCCTTTAATTATTTTCTTCTGTATCTAGCAATTTGTTTTCCCCAACTGATAAATACCATCAATTTAAGGAATGCTACAATAATACAACGGCATGAATATATTTAGCATATAGAAAGTGTGTTTTCCATCATTATAATAGAAATACAACTTGATTTATAATATTATTTGCTCCTACGACCGATTCATTTTTCAATGAAGAATCTGCAGGTGTGGGAGAGAGACGAGACAGCATTTGCACAGCCGAACTCCCGAGCGCCGACTGAGCCCTTGGCAGCTTGCCTTGGCGAGGGGCTGCTAGTCCCCGTGCCGCCGCCGCCGCAGCACCCGCTCCGACAGCTCTTCTGCAAGCCAGGCCCTGACTGCAATTCGCCAATTTGCATTTCGCCAATTTGCAATTCGCCAATTTGCCCTATTTGCAATTGCCAAAATTCACATTTCAGCTGCTCTGCGGGCAGGACCAAGGGGGGATGTTGCTCACCCCGTGCTGCAGCCGGAGCACCTGGCAGCCCACGTGCACGCTAACTGCGCCAAAACCTTCTCGCTGTCTATCCGGACGGGGGGAAATTCTGTTCGCTGGCACCAATGCGTCAACGTGCGAGCGGAGTTTCGCATAACGAAGCAAAAGCCAAAGTGAGAACAAACGGAGAAGCACACCTCCACCTTGGGGTGCATCACCCTGATCCCAAAATCAGCAAATCCTCAAGTCCCGTGAACTTTTCCCATAACCCATGTGATCTTTCTTTGCTCAGAAATACACACAACTTTGTCTCCATCTTTCGTGTTCCTTTGTAAGTGAAGGATTTGTTTAATGAGATGTTGATGGATCTTGGTGGCCAGTCCAAAGTGGCACGGTGGTTTTGTGGGGTTTCAACAGGAGCTTTTGTGTTCAAGCTACAAGGTTCCAACCCACAGTTTATGTAACACTTAATCTACAATCCATTATTTAAACTATTATTTATTTCTGCCTCTAAATTATCCAGTATTTTCTCATATTTTTAATATCCTTGGAGATATTCAAAACCTGCCTGGACAAGACCCTGAGCAACCTGCGGTTCTCTTATTAAAGAGGCTAAAAAGTGCCACAGCGCCTGAAGTCAGAGAGTTACGACTGGGGGAAAAACCGAAGACCAAAGAGCTGCGGATTTACTGTAACTCATACGGAGCTGGGAACTGCCAAAAGGGCAAACATTCGTCTCGGATTTTAGCGCGGTGTTTCACTGAGCCCATAACCGCATCTGAAGGTGGGTATTACCTCTGCAGAAGGCAAAAACCACAGGGCGATCTGCGCTATTAATTGCGCTTCGGCAACTGCCGGTGACATGACGGAGGAGGCCTACAGCCAGCCAATCTACAGCACGCATGCGGAGGGAAAATGCCTGCAAAATACTGGCTCGAAACTCTTCTATCCACATAAAAATGAATAATGACTATAATACTTACCTTTCATACTCCCTTCTAATTAGAAATGATAACCAAACTATCTGCATAGCTAGACCTTTCGATTTTTGTTCCAGTTGCTCCTATTCATGGATTTATGTACTGGCAGTTATTAAAAAATCCTTCCCTTTCTGATATAAATATTCACTGGATGCAGTTTCTTTTGTCTGCACAATAAATATTACTGTAGAGTTCACCAGGAAATTAAAGCGGTGCCTGAAGCTGCCTGTCCTTGGATGATGTACCGCGAGTGAACTGTGTCCTGTGGGGATTATTCCAGTCCCCGAACATCACACTTCTTGTATCTAAACATCAAAATATGTTTTCTTCCAACTTCCAAACAGTACACATATAAATTTTCTAATGGATTTTCTGTTTAGCTGTCATTTTAGCTGATCCATTAGATAAAAACATAGCAGGAACATCCACTTATTTTAAAAGTACCTTTAAATTTCCAAAGTTTCTTTCAATTGGGTTTGATAATCTGAGGCTTTATTGAACAACATAGTCAAGTTCATAATGAGCACTTTCTTTTAAACTCCTTTATATTTTTCTTTATGAACATTATCAGTGATGGAGGCATTTTAACAAAAGCTATTAAGCTCCATTCTTTGAAGCAGGTCTTTCAAATTCAGCAAATACAAAGCCTCGGAGTCTGCAACGTGCATTCACTTGTCCCTTCACATTCTTTTCAGGTCTAGCTGAGCTATAAACCATAAAAAAATGCTGTTTTCTTTATCTCAAATGTATTCTTCAGGAAGGAAGCTGTCAAAAATAACAGCAGAACAGACCGTTCTACACACACGGGTCTCTGGCACAGCAAAGGCAGAGCTGCTCAGCGGACACATCGCCACGAAAACAGCTCAAAACCATCGCTGTGGCTTCCTCCTTCGGACTCGGCTGCTGGTCTCAGCAGCTTCGTGAGCTGCTCTGTTCCTAGGGCTGGACTCTCTCTGCAGTTTCAGCCTTGCATATGGTAAAGGACAGCACGTCTAGTAACCAAGCTGCCCCATGGACCCACCTGGCCAGGACGCTGAGTCTTGTGGAACCTCACGGCCAGGTCTACCAGGCCATGAGCCGAAACGCAATCTTCTGTCGTCGCTTCTTGGGAAACAAGCTGAAAATGGATCATGTTCTTACCGATTTTGCCTCTACTTTCAGGCAGGATAGAGGTACAGGACTGCATGCCGTGGTGGTCTAGAAGGATGAAGGGAAATAGGTATTCTCCAACCATCAGCAGCTAAAGAGCGTCCCTCAGCATCATGAAAGCTGTTTCTGTCTTACGTCCTGGCCCGAGTCCAGTTTGTGCTGGGACTGCTCTATTACTTTTGGAGAGATTAGCTTGCAGTCAGTCTTGTGCTGTCTTGCTGAGGAATTATTGCACTATAATACACTCCGTAATTACATGCTCACATGATATTTTTTCCATTCAGTGCACAGGATAGAAATGTATGGTGAAGCATTAAGGTTGCAGGGACAAACATGAATCTGACCTTCAAGTGCTTGACTTCACTATCTAAAAACTTCCTTTTAACAGAGCTTTTCAAAAACTACGTTCCTTATATAGTGTTCAAATGTGCCTGGCTACGTACAGCAGTCAAGCAAAGCTTCTACTCTGAGCTGGGCATAGTTAAAAATCCATAAAAAGTAGCAACGGTGCAAGTAAAAAAGTAAAAACTCCATCTCAGCAGACCTGTCTTTGCAGGGCCCTCTCCCCACGACTCCCCAGCTCAGGAACTCTGGCAGAGCTTTGAAAAGAAGGGAGGACAAAATCAAATAAAATATAATAAAATAAATAGCAAAATAAATTAAAAAAACACATGAAATAGAAAACAAAATGCTTAGAATAGGGACACCTTCCTGCAAATGTCCGGACAGGATCTCTCTGAGGACTCCTGCGGGTATCATTGGGTGGAGGGAGCCACTCGAGAGCAGCCTCCGCCGGCATTTCACCGGCGCGGTGTCCTCTGCACGAGGACTGCCGCAGACGGCTGTAGTGACCGGAGGGGACACCTCACCCGGCGGCAATGCAGCAGGTTCGTTTGCGCTTGCTCCTCTTCGCGCACCTTCTCGATACGTACCTAAAGCACCTGGTTTCTTCCCTTGGGTTGCTCCAGAGGGTTTTGCTGGGATAAAGTAGGTCTACACGTCATCACACGGTGCTGTGCCAAGATAGCGGGAGGCTTCCCTGTTAACGAAGAGCAGCATTAGCACAGTGCTGAGCAGACACGTCCTGCTGCGAGCACAAGAAGTGCCCCGGGGCACTCCAGGCCAGGAGGCCATCCTCCTTCCCGGGCCCGCCGCGCTCGCAGAGGCCTCGCGTGCCTCTCGCGTGCCGATGCAGCCTGAAAAGGTGACGAGAGCACGGTCAGCACACAGGGAGAGTCAGAAAGGCTTTTGTTATTCCAGAACTCACAAGGAATTAAAAGCAATGAATGGATTAGAGAGAAAGTGTGCTTTTGCCTCCGTGGCTTCTAACCAAAATTGTTCCAATAATGATTTTTAGAAATGAGTTCTGAATTCATGATTTAAGCAACAGATAAATAGTCACAAGTCCAGAAGACCTGAATACTCAAAGCTCCCAATGAGGCAAGAAAGACTTTAACTGATATCAGCTGACTAGAGAGTAGTCGCCATAGAGGTGGCCATGGGGGAGGTATGAATCCTTACAGAGGAAATAATTTGTAATCATATTATTATGAAAAGGTCTGAAAATGAATTTTGTATTGACATCTCTTAAGTTCTCTATTTGGACTGTAGAAGAAATGAAACCTTGGAATTCTGCATTTGCTGTATAAAATATTCAGATTATAGCTTCATTTTATGTGGTTGGACCCTACCAAGCGAGCCTCAGTGCCCCAAAGCCCCCGAGCCCGGGAGGAGCAGGTCTGAGCTCCTACTCCAACCTCCGAACAGAGGCACCAGGCAGACACGGCTTCGTGCAGGTTCCCGTGCAAGCTCGCACTCTCCTCCCGCTCCTCCCCACCACTTTTCAGCGTGTCCCGCTTCCTGGAGCGATGTTCTCCGTGCAAAGCAGCCAGTTTTGCAAACTCCTGCAGCCTTCTGGGTAAGGTCTCTTGGGCTGCCATGAGACCGAAACCACTCTGCTTTCCAGGCTCCCAAATTAATAATTGTGTCACCAAACACAAATCCTAGTCTCGGGGACCTGTTTCTTCCCTAGATGTAGGGTACAACAGAGTCTCTTTGTGCTGCATGAGTAACCACAGGGTGTTTCGGTTACAGCACCCAAGCCCGTTTTTGAGCTAGCTCTTCCTCTTTACAACCGTTCAGCTAATTGCCAGCAAAAGCATTTGTTTCAGTGACGGTTTTGACAATAAAAACAGTCCTCTCCTCAGCACTGAAACAGGCCACTACATAATTCTCCTAGACCACTTGAAAGTGCTCAGCTGGTAACAGCCGCGGTTGCAAGCTGGCCCGGACTGTGAATTGCAAACAAAGTGCTGGTTGCGTGGGTGTAAGTTTATGTCTCCCCAGGATAATAGATCCGATGTATTTAGAAAACATAGGCGCAAATAAAGGAATACAGTGATGTTACTGTAGCTCATTACACTGAAAACCTATTTTAAGAGCCGTTATATTTATTTTTATAGTTCAAAGATTATCATAACCAATTTCAGATTTTAATGTTCAAATGGCAAAACAACCTGGCAACAAAAGCAATAGTGCAGCTATTTCACAGGGCTTCGTAGTGCTGAGCGTTAGCACCTCTGACTTCCCCATGTTCTATGCATGTAAAATAATTCGCTGCTGAGATTACTGAAAAAGCTCTAAATGTGTCATAAATAATGATAGGCTGAGGTTTGTAAAATTTATTTGCTGAGGGAAAAAGCAATTAAACCAGCTACTGGGAACGGTGAGCGTGTTCCATACTCGTTAGGAGGGAGGCCGTGATAGTGGTTCTTTACCAGGCGCTCAGCAGGTGCAACGCATTAGCAACACACCCCGCCGCTAAGCTCGCTCGCAGTGGAGTTTACCTGCGTAATCCTGCGTTTCAGTTCAAGAGGAATTTTTTCTCACCATATTAGCAAATACTGCCCGTGCTGCACACAAATCTCCTTGCAGCATGGATGTCTCCTTTAATGCAATACAGAGGGAAAGACAAGCCTGGATGACTGTTGTGCCTAAGCGCTATCTAAGCTAGTAAGCAGCCTGGACCTGTGCTCCTGGACCCACCGCAACGGAAAGCATCTGTAAAGGAGAGCAATAGGGAAAGCAGAATTTGTGCAGAAAGGCTCTTTTGCTACACCTCGCTCGGGGGAGAGGGAGCCACGTGCACCAGTTACTTTCATTCTGGTCTTTCTCACTCTTCTAAACTCAGATGATCTTCCTTATTTTTAAGTGCCCTGTAATAAAAGTATCTTAAATTAAAATATCTTAAATTAAAACAACGTTCTTTTTTGCCACTCCGGTTCCAAATAAAGATTACTCTTAGTGACGCAAAATAAACCCTGCTTTTGATTTTTTTTCCCCTTACCGCTCACTGTCCCCCGTCCCCACAGCACACAGCAGCTACCGCTCAGCTCGTCCGGTGCTGGGCCACGCTTTCGGTTATGCCGAAGCGCGGACGTTAACCACCCCAGCAGAGCGGGCGTCGGGAAAGCTCTGCCGCTTCGTCAGGAGACCTCGGCCACAGCGAAGGTCCGGGTTGCCCCATGGCCGAAAGCAGAGGACTCACTTACAGACTCACCTCGGGCACTTCGTTTTCACAAACTCAGCTCATACAGCCAAGGAAACGTAGAGCAGCGAGCAAGCCTAACTAACCAAACGAGGAGAAAGGACGGGGCAAAGCTCTCGAAGGCTTCTGCACTTGTCCGTCAGGGCACCGGGAACATTCACAGGGTCGGGAAGTGCCCACGGAAGCAAAATCCACGCCTTTGCGGGATGCTCCCGGGCTTGCAGCAGGCTGGGAATCCAGAAGGACACAGGCAAAACCCATCTACCCTTAGGCTGCCAAACAACTAGGCAAGGGTGAGAAAGCCACCTGCTCCCGGTCCCTCGCTTCGGAGAAAAAGCTTCATATGGGCCCAAATATGCAATTCTGTACTACACTGAGCCACATTTATTAACACATTCCTCTGTACGAAAAACGCTGAGATTTTCTCAGCTGCAATATAGCAATCCTTTCGTGTCACAGGAACACCCTTGGGAATCATTGCCCTGCAAAGAGAAATCCATTTGTAAGTGATGTGTTGTTCAGAGGAAGAAAACACATACATCTGGACACATCCGTCTGTATCAGTTATTTCTATTGCACTAATGGGATGGTGGGTTAAATTAACACTCTAATTTTAGGACCAAGACTGAGTTTCCTATTAAAGGACACTGCTGCTTCTTTGCAGACAGTGGGTTTAAGGAACAGTTTGAGACTGATGGCGTTCATAGCAATTCTTTGCCTTTGAGATTTTCACAGTTATTATAAATCCTATCTCAGAACTGTTTACTCTTCTTTGATTGTTTGTTTGCTAGACTCTTTCAGAATTTTTCTAGTTTTTCAGTTTAAGCCAAAACTAACTGATTTAATTCAAGTTAGTCAGTCATTATCTCCTACTTTGAATAACCATGCACAGCAATTTGCATTTACAAGGACTGCATAATCTTTTTATTTATTCTTCAGGCTGAAGCCATGTTAGTCTGTCCAAACATTGTCATTGTCATAGTGACAAACCCTATGTTTAGTTATGCACTGGAAGCTTGGCAAAGAAACATTATTTAAATGTGGAGCACATTCAAAGATGTCAGTGGAATGGAAAGAATATATGTCAGTACTCAAATTGCCAAATCAGAGCCTGTTTCAGAGTACAAGATATGTGAACTAGCTTTTGCATTCATTCGGTGGGCATTTTTTGGTAGAATTATTCAAAACATTGAATTTCCATGGGAGAGACTTCCCTCAGGACTATTCCCTCTTTCAGCAAATAACTCCTCTATTTTTAAGTCAACGAGTGGCCAAATAAAACAAAAAGACTTCAGCTCTACTGCTCCCGGCCTTGAGCATTTGGAAGGTAAATGGATATGGTGCAGAGAGGGTGATGATATCCTTATTGCAATTTGTATTTTTGACTTGCCACATCCAGCCATGAAGGACACCCATATCCAGAGGGATTTGTAGACCAGCACTGAGGTAGCAGTAACAAAGAAACCTGTCTAAAAATCTGCTTTATAGACCTCTTTGGCCCTTGAAGTTTAAGGCTTAAATATACCAGGGGCACAGTAACATGACTGGCATTTTTCCCCTTCTAATTCTTTGGAATTTCAAAAAGATGCCAAAAAAATCTTGTTTCTCACGACCCTTATTTTTCAGTGTTTTGCTGTAGGTAAAATTGGCTTTGTCCTCAAAAATGCATTAGAAAAATAGAAGATTGTTCTTAAAAGGTAAATGCAGCATTTGCTACCATCCATTAGGAGCATTAGTTTTTATAAGCACACATGTATTTATGCCCCTAATCTTGTGCACACATACACGTGCACACGCATGGGAAAAGCCACGTCTGGTAGCAGTAGAGACCATACAGAAACGAGAGGCATTTGGGTTTTGCGAGGGGCAGCAAGGGGTAAGTGGAACAGCAACAAAAGTGACCTTAAGAAAACTGCCACAGTGACCTTAAAGGACAATGGAGTGACACGTTAGGGCTGTCTGAAACAACCAGGAGGGGCTTCGGTGGGAATTTTGGCACAAAAGCAGTCTACACGGCTGGTATAGCTGGATTAGATAAAACTGCGTGCCCGACCTTGCCCGTCGCACATGGAAAATAAGAAACGCCCAGTACGCCAGACGGAACAGAGAACCAGCAAGCACTGGTCACGCGAAAGGCCCAGCAGCCGGGCGGGCAGTCACAGCGCGGTGCCAGACCGCGCAGAGCATCCAGACATCCCTGTCGGCAGACCGGTAATGGCAACGCAGGACACAAGAAGCAGCGGAGGACAGAATCGTCTGATGAGGCTGCGTTGGGTTATTCGCAGCCAGGAACATACAACAGGGAGCTTCAAGAACACCCTCAGAATAAAGCTCCAAAAACACCCTCAGAATAAAGCCCCAGGGAAAATCCAGGACAAATAACAGCCGTACATAAAGAAATAGCCTCCACATACGTATCAAAGGCAGCTGCAGGGACAACACCGTCCACAGCCCTGCGCAGAAGAGGACAGAAGTCATGCGGGCTTGCAGACAGCCACGTCACTAGCCAAGGCAGGGAGAGGGAAACGGTCCTCGGAGGCGGTCACTTTAACGTTAAAAGCAATTACTACTTCCAAGAGAGTCCTGCATCTTTAGGGCTCAGAAAGGCATAGAAGATGCATGTTTCTATCGCCATCTGAAAATCTCGAAAGTAAAACACATGCTGTAACAACACACAGGGTATCACCCACTGATGGGGCATATGGGGTTTGGAAACTTCCCGTCCGTTCCCCTGCCCCTTCAGGCTTGCCGTGATTGTAAATAAGAAGGTATTTGCTATTGTGACAATTTTTAGAACGGTCAACTATTTTAAATCCATATTTCAGAATACTGTACATCTCTATACATCTATATTAGTGCATATATCCAATGTTTTCAGTCATGCTTTTTTTACTGTTTAAGCTTTCCATCTTTCTGTTTAGATGACATTCAATTTCCATATCCCTCTCTCTTCAAAACCAAAAGAAAAATATTTATTATATTCCCACTCTGGAGAACGATGATCTTTTTGTTGTTTACTAATTTCTGTATTATCTGTACTGGTCCACAAAGTGGTCATATCACATTTTCTCCTATGATGCATAAAGACGGTCAAGCTCATAATGTATAATGGTCTCATTCTGTGTTTAATTTTCACCACTGGTTCCCTCAATAAATGTAATGACACGGGTTTGGATTTCCAGCATATGTTGCCTGTCTTTCCAGTGTAGCAGTTTCCAAAAGGCTGATACCCTCCAAAGTGACAAACGTGATGCTGGCAGTGGGAACATGAAATCTTCAAAGCACACGGTATCGTTGCTCTAAGCATCCATGGGCATCTCGCAGCGGGAGAGTTTCCTGCGGAAAAAAGTCAGTGGGGAGTAATTAATGTAAATCACTACTACACATGTTCATATATACGCTTGTTCTGCTTCAAGAAGCTTGTGCTACAAGGCAGAAAAGTGCCGAAGTCCCCGAACGGCACCTTAACCCGCACGCGGGTACCAGGGTGAGGCCGGATCTGGCTCAGTCGCTCCAGCAGAGCTCGCAGCTCCGAAAATGAACAAAAATTAGGAAGTGTTAAGAAACATTGACTTAACTCTCTTACAGCTAAGACATAAGTTGCAAATCATGAATTAATCTGGTTAACACATATCCTCCTTTCATTAGCTCCTTTATTTTGCTCACTTAAACTGCTCCCTCGGTTGCTTGTGTCACCTCTTGCATCACCTGAGAAGACTCTCAGTGCCCTGCGGTCACGGATTATTAAGCTCGGAGTGTCTAAAAGCAGCTTGCAGCATGTTTTTTGGTGATGATTTTTGTGTACCTTCGTTATGTAAATCCATTTTCCACCTTCCCGCATACTAAACTTGCTAGTGTTAGTTAAGCCCCTTCCTGTCAGATGAAACTTAAGATACTATGAATCCTTAAAGGGTCTATCTTACACAAATTTTAAGGTGAAGACTGTGAAATGGTGGAAAATTCTGAAGTAATTCACTTGACATTTATCTACAGTTCATTTCCTTCATTTTCATTTTACTGGCATCTCATTTTCTTCGCAAATTCTTCCATCGAAGTTGTAAATTCTGAGAGATGTGATAGCAGGCAGAGATGACCCTTTCAAAACCATGCAGGTGACACAGAAACGGAAGACTCCGTGTCAGAAATGAGTAACGATGCCTCGTTGGCAGTCAGCTCAGGTTTCTAAATTGCTTGATCCCTTCTGAGGATTTTGCCCGGGCATCTTTCTCTTCTCTAGGCTTTTTTGTCTCTTCACCTCCCTTCTTCCTTTCTGTTCCACTTCATGTCCTCTCCTCTTTTCTCAGGCATAATTCCTTCAAAGACATGCACGGCTTGGAAAAGGCGCTCGGAGGAGAACGGTCCCTCCTCGCATCCTCGCAAGGTCACACGACACCCGCTGTTACACAGCTCCTCATAAACGGCTCGACGAAAATCCCCAGGCAGGGCCTTAAAGATTTAAGAGACCTCCTTACAGAGGGCAACTTTCCGAAACTGCGGAGGTGAGGAACGGGGAGTCTAATTCTGCTGTCAGTCATCCCCCGCAGCCAGCACCACGGCTCAGGCCTCCCTACTCGGACTCGTTTCCAGCGCAGAGCAGAAGCAGCTCGTACACATCTGAGCTGCTCCCACCGATGCTCCCCAATACATCCTGCAACCCTCTGCTGAACGGTGCTCAGCAGAAACCCTTCCAAGCCATCCTATGCTACGTCCACCCCTTTGTGCATTACAGAGCAATAGCTTGAGATACACTGCCCAGTCCTTCAAATCAAGAATACGTCAACCAGAAAAACGGAGCACAGGTGCTATTTAGCCTTAGCTCTCCAGTTGGTTCTGACTGTTGGGTTTGTTTCCTGACACTTCTTTCCATAACTCAAGATGTCAATTGTTGCTTTTTATGCCTAGGAGTACTTGGAGTGAGGAGGGGGGTCCAGGAGAGCTGGCTGGTCTTCAAGGATCACCTCCTCCAAGCTCAAGAATGGTCCACCCTGACGTGCAGGAGATCAAGCACAGGCATCAGGAGGCCTGCATGGGTGAACAAGGAGATCCTGACTAAACTCAAACATAAAAAGGAAGCATGCGAGAGTGAAAGCAGGGACACGTGACCCAGGAGGAATATAGAGAGCCCATCTGAGTGTGCAGGGACAGGGTTAGGAAAGCCAAGGCTCACTTGGAGTTTAATCTGGTGAAGCAGTCGAAGGGCAGCAAGAGCTTTCGTAGGCATATCAGCAGGAAAAGGCAGGCTAGGGAAAACGTGACTCCACTTCTGAACGGTGCAGGAGAGCTGGTGAAAAAGGATGCAGAAGAGGCCAAGGTACTTGGTTTCAAAAATGTGTGCCTTCTTTGCTTTGGTCTTTACTGGCAAGACTGGCCTTTGTGAATCCCAGGTCTCTGAAACCAGTGGGAAAGTCTGGAGCAAGGAAGACTTGCCCTCAGTGGAAGTAGATCAGGTTAGGGAACGCTTAGACAAACTGAACATACACAAGTCCATGGGACGTGACGGGATGCAGCCGTGAGTGCTGAGAGAGCTGGCCAATGCCACGGCGAGGCCACGCTTGGTTATCTTGGACAGGTCACGCTGATCTGGAGAGGTTCCTGAGGACTGGGAGAAAGCAAATGTCACCCCTTTCTCCAAGAACAGCAAGAAAGAGGATCTGGGGAGCTACAAGTCAGTCAGCCTCACCTCAATCCTGAGGAAGGTGATGGGACAGGCTAGGTAAGTGAGGGGGACAAACTGGCTGGAGGCCAGTCACTGGTGATGTCCCCCAGGAGTCAATACTGGGGCCAGTACTGTGCAGCACCTTCATTCATGACTGGACGGTGGGGCAGAGTCAACCCTCAGCAAGTCTGCAGAGAGTACAAAACCGGGAGGAATACCTGGAGCACCAGATGGGTCTGCTGCTGCTCAGGGGGACCTCGACCGGCTGGAGAAATGGGCAGAGAGGAACCTCATGAAGTTCAAAGAGAAGTGCAAAGTCCTGCCCCTGGGGAGGAATAACCCCAGGCACCAGGACGGGCTGGGGGTTGGCCGGCTGGAGAGCAGCTTGGCAGAGAAGGACCTGGGGTGCTGGTGGACACCAAGGAGAACATGAGCCAGCATCCCACCCCCATGGCAAAGGCAGCCAACGGCATCCTGGGCTGCATTAGGCAGAGCATTGCCAGCAGGTTGAGGGAGGTGATCCTTCCCCTCTGCTCAGCACTGGCGAGGCCACACCTGGAGTGCTGGGTCCAGTGCTGGGCTCCCCAGTACAAGAGAGAGACAGATTTACTGGAGCAAGTCCAGGGAAGGACCACGAAGGCTACTGGGGGACTGGAGCATCTCTCACACAAGGAGACGCTGAGAGAGCTGGGTCTGTTCAGCCTGGAGAAGTGAAAGCTCAGGGGGGATCTTATCAGACAAAACGATAAAAACATATCCACCTCACTTGGTATGAAAAATTCATTTATATCTAGGAATTTGCTTTGAAAAGTTACTTCCATTATAAGTTATTCAGAGATATTATCTATCACTTTTTGCCATCCTTCCTTCCCCCCAGCTGAACTAGGCACAAAAATTGGCCCTATGAAAGCTTCTTGTAAAACCACATTCTAATTTTTTTCTCATCATAAAATTACTATGAACTATGATAAAGGATATCCGTAGTACATGGGCAATTTCTAATTGTTCCTGAAATATCACAAGTAAATTGATGTTTTCCCTGACTTTGTGCTTTGTTTCAGTTTTAAATATAGCATTTCCCTCTTCCATTTAACAGAAACTTGATTGCTGCAAAAAACAAAAAGCACAGCAGTGTGATTCAGTGAACACTAATCACTTAAAACTTCTGCATAGTGGGTTTTGGGGGGGATTTGACCATATACAATACATTTCTGAGGACAGCAGTGAATTCTGCATGTTAGCCTAGATCCACTTGCAAGAGAAAGACAGCCCTTCGCTCTGCGTACGGCTGGAGCTTGCATCTGTGCAAAGGCACGTTGGGATCTCCTGCCTCTGCATTGCACGTGTTGAGGATGATACCTGCAAGGCTCTCCAAGCAGGCAGGAAAGCCTGTTGCATTTTCTAACTGGAGAAGGCTTTTTTGTAATTACCAGTTTTTAGTTTTTATTGGTTGAAATGCTGCCCCATGGGATGGTTACTTGGTGGTTTGCTGCCCTGCACACGCCCTGCCTTCCACGTGCCGTCTCCCACCACCAGCGGGACTCGGGGCAACTGGAATTCAGTCTGGTTCTGGTTCCTCTGCCAGGAAGCTCCCGTCCCTCTGCCTCAGTGGCAGGACACAGGATGCCCCAGGAACCAGGGAGGAGCTAAGCCACGGAAAACGGCAGCGTTTCCTCACTTGGGGGGATGTCTGCTTTGCCTGGGTAATTGAGATTTTCCGTGCAACACAGGCATCCTTTGTTGGAATGGTTCCTTTCAATCCTATTACGACATTTTTTAGCTTTCCAAAAATGCAAGGAGGGAAAATGTACACTTACGAGGTTTCCTTGACATAAGTCCATTTGCTTGACAGAAGTCAATTATTTATACCTTTATTTGCTCCTAGAAGGGAAAACACAGACACGGCATTTTTGTCAGACCATTAGAGTTGCTTTCCATATTAATCAAGATCAAGGTTAAGTAGCAATAATGTAACTATGGTAATAAACTAACACATGCTGATGGGAGACTGACAAAAATATAAATTAGCAATTCATATACTCAATATGAATATATAAATTTACTGATACTACAAAGTGTCACAGTTAAGAAAAGCTTGCAAAATGAAAACTAGATAAAATATGGTGGTGGAAGAGTGGTTCTTCAGAATTTTTCTTATGATTTCTTTCAAAACTACCGTTCTACCATGCTGTGTTAATTTGAATTTTGCTGAAATAAAGATATGACTTTCTGTGATAATCTCAGTATGAAAGTGAAATTTAAGTAAAAGAACAAATAGTAATTCTGTCATGTCTAAACTCAATCTAACATAACAATCTCATTATTTTGAAAAAAAATCAATTAAAAGTACTTTTGATCAATATTTTTTCTCCCAGCCTGCTGGTGGTATGCCAATGTGAATTTACATGTCCTTCCTCTGTTCTCACTCCTGCAAATCATCCCGTCACGTACTAAATTGCAGCACCCAGCGCTATTTTTCTGCCCGGGAATCTGAGACTCGTGTATTAGACGAGAAGAAAACAACCTCTGGAAATCTCGTACCGCTTAACAAACACGAGGGGCCTTTCAGAGCACAGAAGCCAAGATCTCAGGACCAAAAACCCACCTTTTTGTTTGCTATGGCGTGTTTCCAACACATAACAACATCTCTCGCCTACACACATAATTACTTCTCCCTCCGGACTGCTGTGGCAGATGGGTGTATTTACTATCAACGTAAAGCTCGATTCGTACAGCCAGAATTGTGATGCCTAATACAGAAGATCAAAATTTGGAACGGTGATTACTGATATTGTCCCTCCTCTTCTGCGTGTGCCCAGCCTGAGATTTGGGGTCTGGTTTGCAGGCGGGTTCAGTTCTCAGGCGGAGACAGAACGAGGGGAAGAGCATCGCACGCGGCGCTGGCACGGCGGCCCTGCACCCGGCCGAGGAGCTTTGCCAGCGGCTGCGGAGGCTGCTGTGACCGCGGACGCCCAGGTTACACCGCAGAAGTGCTGCTCTATGCGACTTCACATTTTAGAAATAGCAGGAATGATTAAAGCTCACGGTGCTTTTGCCATGCAAAACCAGCAGTGCGTTGCATGATTTCGGAACTGAACGGAAAGCTCTTCCTCCAGGGATGGAAACCATCCCAGGCGGTAAAACCCTCGTGTGTTAAATCCTTGGCAGAGAACAGCGCGACCAGCAGCCTCGCCCCGCGAGCCATCCACGGCCCCCGTGCACCACAATGACTGGTCTTCGTAAAAGCGAGCAAATAAATCACAATCAGAATAGCAGATAGCAGAGTGACAAACCAAAGAGGGAAAGAAGCACAGCGCAGGCAGAAGGTTTTCGCAGATGCGGACGGACGGACGGCAGAGGCCCATTGCCCCTTTGCTATCTGCCCATCCAGACCTACCTTACGGGCTTAGTCTGCTTCTCAGTACCCAGCTCCTACACAAACCCGTTAGCTTGGTCTCTGATTTCATTTTAGCCCCTACTAAAACTGAACATAGAACAGTTGTCTTGAACTCCTTCTTTAATAAAGCTTAACATGAACGACGAATGACTGCAATCCTCTCGTCTGCTCAGTATATAGTCTGGCAACTCGTCGCCAGAATGTAAACTGAAACGTGCACTGAAAATGCTGTTTAAAAAAAAATCTTCACTTACCAAGTAGAAGAGCCCCTAACTCAGATGATGCTTTCAAAATACAGCGATTGCATCTCTGGGTTAATCTTTCTGCATACAGAAAGAAGAGAGAACCAGTCCGCGCAGGCTGTCTGGCTGTGAAAGGCAAGAAAGGACGGCAGCACGGCCCGGTCCACTGCGCTTACCTAATGGACAGTGACTTTTCACCAAAGTAAAAACAATGCAGCAATGATAAAAAATTAGTATTTCTTTATGAGGGTGTGACGCAAAAGATACTTAAAGGCAAGTTACTGTACTTCGTGATGTAACCACCACCTTCCCACTAGAGCATCCTTGGTAACTTAAACCATCCTGCTGCTACAAGCGGTATTTCTGTGATTTCACCCAATATGTGTGTCCAACAGTTGATCTTCACGTCCTTCAGGGATAAAAAAGCAGGGATACCTGAGTAAGACAGAAGTAAACATTAAACGTTCAGTGCATGTTTATTAGCAGTAATTGGTAAGGCTGAGCTACTCAGAGGAATGCTACCTGGACTGATCATTATTTAACTTCCATAACGCAAAGTCCCCAGCGGCAGATGAATGGGGAAGACAGGAACATCCGTGTCTGGCGGGCCTGTAAAGGGGCGAGTGAATCTATAACCCGCCAGAAGAGTAACTAGAAAGTTAGCAGAAAATGCTTTTGGCCAAGTTCAGGCAACAAACAGTTATTTTGCAGAAATTAATAATATTCTCTCTTCATTGCCTCTTTATCTTATTTATCTCCTGCCAGTTCAAGCAGGTTTTTGGTGTGTTATCCTTGTTACCAGCTGCCCCAACATCTCCGTTGACAGGGACGCTGCTGTCCCAGGTTCCCGCAGTCCTGGAGGTCCCATGTATGCCAGTATGTTCACATGAACATGTGGCAACTTCAGTTCAAAGAACTCCCTGTAGTGAGCAAAATGTAGCATATTTGCAAACTGCATCAAAAACCACACCAACAGAAAAGACTCATTTTACCTGATGCAGCAGTAATTTCCCAGGGTTTGATCTTCCAAGCCAAACAGCTGCTGTGCAGCAGGGCCCCCTTACAGCTGGGGGAACGACTGCCCCACACTACCAACGCTTCGTATAAAGCTTGAATTTGGTCTCAGAGAACATTGGTCGAACGGTTTCATACAGCAAATGGTGTGGAAAAATTCTCATTTCCTCCAAGACAATACATTTGCAAAAAAAAAAAAAAAAGATACATTTTGCAGCCCACAGCCAAAACCAAAGCAACTAGTCAGAATACACTCACTAAGAATGAGGGCCCTGGATGATCAAGGTCTAAATGTCTGCAATAAATAATTCGACTAGCTTTACTTTTTATGATTCCCTTCTCCTCATTACTAATTGCAAGCTTCCTAGCAGCCTTAATTACTGCTGCTGAACATTCAGTAGTCATAAAGTATTTATCAGTTTAGCTACGATGACTCCTAAATGTTTTTTCCTGAGATATGGCTAATTTTGTATAGAATTGGAACCAGATAATGTGCCTGCTCGGTACCAGGAATACGCAAGGAAGCATTAGAAGACCCAGCCACGGGGAGGCTGACAGCAAACGCATTGAGAAAACCCTCCAAAAGCTTTGTGCTAAAGCCAAAGTGTAGCGTGCACCAAATTGCATCCCCCTCAACCGCCTTGACACCTGCCCCTATTCGACAGAATATTAGGGGCAGCAGCCGGTGCCCCATGGGAGCAGATTTCCAAGCCCAGGGCAGCTCCTGGTGCTGAGCTCCCGGAGGACCACACGCCGGCCCGGGAGGCACCTGAAGCCACCGAAGCCCCCACCCGAAGGAAAAGCCCACCAGGAGCAAGACCCCCACGCTCGTTTTCTCTCAAAAAGCTCCAGGGACCGGCATCTTCCCACGAGAGCATCCAAAGAGCAGAAAAACCTGCCAGACACTTTAAAGGATGATTCTATAAATGGTAATAAGCACTGTAAATGATTCCTATTTTACACTTAGGAAGAGTGTATATCACAGCTATGAGTTTTAATAGCCTTTAAAAATGTTTTTATAGCTGGCAGTGGATTTTTAGTGGTATATACTACATAAAAACCATTTATGGTCTATACAAAATGATTATCTTGTATAAAAGCTGGTCTTTTCCGTTTTAATTTCTCTACTACGATTTATCCTTTTTGTTCTTTTGCAGCCATTTTTTCTAACCTATTGAAAGAGTTTCAATACTCACTGAATTTATCACCATCTTAGGCTTAAAAATACTTGTATTAATTCATTATGCTCCTCCAACAGAGCAAGAAAGTTGGGCTGATCAGATTTTCCCTTCCAATATAAATATATTTACCAAGCAAAACACAGGCACAGAGAAAGCACATGTGCAGGCTGTTGGTTTTGAAGTCAGAGACACAAAGAAAAAGGACAAGAACGCTGCTACAATCAGAGGGAAAACTAAACAAAAGAGCTTTGAGCTAAGCCTTGACCCAAAGGAGGCTACAGAAGTGGGAGAGAAGACACTGTTTCTTTTTTAATTCTTAAAAAAAAAAAAAAGACTTATGTTCTCTGTGATAAACACACACCTACCAGAAATGCCTGATGCTGCAACCAATTTCTCCGACAAACTAAGAATCCACAGAAGTGGCAATCTTTGACAGACAATTCCTACCAAAATAGGTCACGTGGTTTCTCAAGGTTTCATACAAATTCTTCCCATAACATTTTTGGTATTTTGGTGCAAACTAAACCTTTTTTTTGCTTGAATGACAATGCCTTGTGGCTAGAGAAGATACTCTCAAACTTCAAGTTCAAATGGTTTTACAGAGAGAAGGAACAGCTTCATCACACTGTTTTCAGAGTGAATTACCTTATTTTAAGGGTGATTCATGCCAGGAAGTTTATCATCTATGTGCTACAAACTTCTTGGACCCCGGAGCCGCAGGGAACCGGGCAGCATGGAAGGGGCCCCCACCGCCGAGCCCCGAGGCCGAGCCCCCCAGGCAGCGAGCCGAGCTACAGCCCGCTGCCGCCGTCCAAGCCAGGCACCTAGAAAATCATTTTTCAAGGTAGCGAGCGTATCTCAGCCTACAATATTGCTAGTCATTGTCTTTACATAAGAGCCAGTTGCTTAGATTGCTCACCAGAAGAGGAATTGTGATTCAGTATCTCTTAAGCTTAAGAGAATTCACGCAGATCGCTTTCTCCCCAGGAAAGTACTCTCTCCACCGGGCTATTAACTTTTGTCGGAAGCAAATGCTTGCAGCCCCTTGGCTTCAAGCCATGACACTGTGTAGCATCATCGGTCCAGAGAGCAAAAAAACTGTAGTGCCAAATTGTCGAATACTGACTCAGGCTTCGTCCTGGTTGAGACGGTCCTCGGCTCCCACTCCGGGCTCTCACAGTTATCTGCGTACTTGGGAAAACGCAGGCACCGCTTGCATTAGTGGTGCTCTGAGGACATATCGGAAAATCGGGCCCTTGAGGGGGAGCAGGCAGAAGAAAGCCTAGATTCAGGATTGCAGAAGGACACGATTTTAAGCTACAGACTGAAGTGCTCATCCTGGAGCGCCTACACAGAGGCACATCTCAGCAAGTTGGAATTTCAAAGACGTAAGAAAGAGGTTTATGAAACACAGACTAGGCGTAATTCATGATTATGGGTATTGCTGTCCAAATGCACAGTCCTTTTAG
Source organism: Dromaius novaehollandiae (assembly GCF_036370855.1). Taxonomy (NCBI): domain Eukaryota; kingdom Metazoa; phylum Chordata; class Aves; order Casuariiformes; family Dromaiidae; genus Dromaius; species Dromaius novaehollandiae. The sequence goes on along the minus strand of NC_088103.1, from coordinate 48,297,748 downwards.
ATGCCCAATATCTTTACAGGACCTGGTTCTTAATCCCTTGGGAGAATCACGATCCATCTCATTGTCACCACAGTCAATGACAATGTCAACTTCAATGAAGTTACTGACTTGAGTGAGAGCATTTGCTTTTACCTGCTGGCCCATATTTCCGTTTTTAAGTGCTTTTGTTAGAACACCGATGCACTATTCAGCTTTGTGGGCAAAGTCAGTACAATCACCTGTGTAAATCAAGTATTACCTGAGCTTCCAGGTGAAAGCATGCATTTTTCCAGTGACCAAGCAAACTGAGAGCTGGAAGACGAGGTGGCCTTTGGGGCTGGCCTTTGCCGGGGGGTAATGTGTTCATTTCAAAGTATTTGCGGTTTTGATTTTTGGATATTTTTACCGTTCTGGTGAATACTAATGGCTGTGTTGGTTTGCTCCTCTCAGTTCAAACGTGTATGTTACACATTTGGCAAATTAGTAAATAGCATAATTCCATTTTCCCTCAGTGATAACTTACAGAAATATGCATAAGTAGTGCATGATGACAGCACTTTCTGTCTGCAGATTTAGCCAAGGTGACCAGGTAGGAGACTGAAAGGAAGGGGGAGAAGACGATAGTACAGGAGAGACCGTATAGTAATTAAGATAACAAAGTTTAAGTGTCCAGTGACAACATTTTTACTTGCTGTTTTTTCCTAATAATCAGTTACCATGCAAACTTTGCAGTCAGGGATCTGTCTGGTGGAAACACAGGTGAATAATAGGTTTTGGTAAATACACTTTTCTCAAATCCTTGTTTCCAGCTATCTAGGATGACTCTGTCCTACTGCAATTTTAAACAATATATTCTACTGATCCTATGTTCATAGACATCAGAGTTTTTTATGTCTCCAATGAGTGAAACTTCCTTTGCTAAAATATTTAAATCTAGCAGGCGAGCACACCGGTTTGATTTAGCTGTTATTGCTTCCTGAATTTTGTTTGCCCATGGTAGTGAGAGATATATCATAGGAAATAACTATAAAAGTCATCTCTGGTACACAGTACAACGACCAGGAGGACATGGTTCATAGACGTTTGTGATGTATTAATCAAACCAAGACAGTCTTCCCTCCAAACACGCAGGTAGACACAGCAACAACTTTGTCAGCATTGACATAAAAAACGTATGATGAAATTGTTATTAATGGGTGTGAATTGTCACGTTTAAGCTGATTATTAAGCAGACAAAACACGAAAAGTAGTTTAGCTGGATATGCCAGCTGTACACGTGCACATACATAGCTAGCAGAAAAGGACAGATTAAAGACCTTATCCCAGATAAAACTGCAGTCCTACCAGATCTGGGCCATTTATGTAAGTAAGAGTAACACCACCAAATGGATATCAGGGAGAAAATCCATTAAGCATTATTGAAAGTCAGGGTGTCCCCTCTAGCTAAGAAAAGTTATTAGTCTGACAAATGTCAAGTGCTAATCTAGAACTAATGGGATTTAATTTTATGAATTGTTTTCATAAATATTCTAAAATGTCTTTAGAGAGACATATTATATAGTTTTATATCTTTTGAGCATGAAAGTATGTTAGTGTAGAGTATGAATAATTCATTACAGTAATTTTATTTATGTAGTGAAATGGTATTTTATTTGTTTTGTGTCTTAAACCATCATATCTAAGGCTCTGTTTGTCACAATCACAGCAAAACACCGTGGCATGTAGGAGACTACTAGAGGGGGAGCAGTCAAAAATACCGCTCCGCAGCATCGCTCTGCCTTAGATAACAGGCATCACCTTCCATTTTTTATCTCTATTGTGAAATAGCACTCAGAATTTTCGTTTCAGAAGACGTATTTCCTTCTCTCCCTGTTCTGGTGCTGGGCGGTGTGTGCTGGCATTTCCTTCTTTTCAGACAATCCATCTGCTGTCAACAACAGGCTCTCGCTCCCGTCCTAGTCCTTCCTTCCATCAGAAAAAGACATTAAAAGATGAGTGTGCAAAGACACGAAGAAGTACTTCGGAGGACACAGGAAGCGAAAGCAAGAGACTGGAACCCGATTATTTATTTGATTTGTTCTGTTCCTAAGATCATCTTGGGGAGAGAGTAAAAAGCTGTTTTATCTATCTCGCAGGATGCGAGGAAGCAGCCTGGTCTGACCTGTACCGTCCTGCACAGCTCTCGTCCAGGTAAGAAGAGATTGCTCAAAAGCCCCAGGCCCCTGCTGTCTTCAGCTCATGTTTCCTTACTGGGTGAATCCAGAAAAGCCTGAGAGAACTATCAGTGGTCCAATGTTTTCTGATTTTTTTTTTTTTATGACTAACCTATACTCTTTATAGTCTTCCATCATCTTTAAGGTATGTGGTATGTATCGCTAAAGCACACAGTGAAGACAGGGTTTGTTTTTTCCACTTTAAGATAAGCGACAAAGCTCAGTTATCTAGCTAAGAAACCACTGTGCTAGACTCCAGGTGTTAAAACACCCAAACGCTGCTTGTGACTTCACAGCTCAGATAAAGCCACGTGGCTCCCGCTCCGGGAGAAGCTTTCGGTCCAATGCAGCACGTGCTCTCCTGGCATCGCCACCAAAATTCTTCTGAACACGACTTCGAAGGTGGAAACTTTACCCTCCACTACAAACTTCCAGATTCCTGTTAAGATGGTACTAAAGACAGAGTAAATGGTAGAGAAATGAGCTGCAACTCCTCATTATCCCGTAAACTTGAATGCAATGCTCTTTGGGCATACTGATATTTGTGCTCAATATTGGTGCCTCGTCCACAAACTTGTTTCCTAGGAGTGTCCTCGTTCGGCTCCCCATTTGCTTTTTATGCCTGTCATAGAAAAAAGCATTTTACCCATGGCAGACTAACTTTCATTTTCTGAAGGGAAGAACAGGATACTTTTAACTAGAGCAACTGAAAAGCCAGTTCTGCTTTCTGCCCATACTGTATTTAATTGTAGCGTCATTTTATGTATGGAGAGGGACAAAATAAATATCACTGCCATTAGTAGAGACAGTTTCTGCCATATTGCTTTCACATTATCAGATAGGAACAACCACATTCATGACAACATACAAGACTGGGTGCCAAAAGTTCAAAAATCTGCACTTTACAAAAAGGAAAAAACCCACAATAACTACCTTCTTTAAAAACTAAGATATTCTAGTTAAAATCTGATCTTCCAAAGAAACATCACGGTGATTATGCAGAAGTTTCTAACGTACCTATCAACTACGATCCAAATACAAAGGGGTTTTTTTTCTGAACTGTTCCACCTGAAGCATTGCTCTTCCACGATCCGGTGCCACGGTGCAGAGACCTTCACTTTGGGTAACAGGAAAACCGAGCCTTCAGTCGGTGCAGTCCTTGATATTTTCGTAAATCCTCTAGCCTGATGATATAAGCACATAGCACTTTTTGCAAGACAAAACCAGAGCTAATTCTTTACTACCTGGAGGTATATCTGCATCTCAGATGAAACGCAGCGGATAGGCTTTTATCCTTGCTGCTCGGCGCAGTGGTGGTTTCCAGGCTGCCTCCTCATCGCCCACCAGTAAGGTCCCCTCCGGTTTTCCAAAGCAGCGGCGCGGGGGGTGGACAGAAACACGTCCACTAGCCACCCGGGATGCTGCCAGCCCCCTCCCTGCATATGCTCTTGGGAGAAACGAGCACCGCGACGGTGCAGCCTGACCTTCTTCTAGCTGCTAGGGGTTTCTTCCCGCTGGGCGATCATGTGTTTCCTCGTGAGAACACGCTGCCTTAAATTTCTTTAGCTTCAAATGGAGCGATGCCTTGCCAAATCAGTATTTTCTTTATTTTATAAGGTCTTGAATTCGCTTTTAAAGCCTTGGGCCTTCTGTTTTAGGGTATTGTTCCTCACCTGTGTTGCCTCTGAAGTCACGTCATTTGGGGCGAAACCTGTTCCCAGCCCCTCTGAAGACCGACATCCTCGCCCACCGCCACGGCCAACTGCTGAGAGAAGCCAGTGGGCCAGAGTTTGGCTTTACCGCCTGCCCCGGGGGCTGGGGAAGCCGGAGCCTTTTGGGGGGCCCTCGTGCCTGGCCATTTTTCATGCTGGATTACTGGTCCCCACTAGCACGTTCAGGCGATGTTTCATCTCCCCCGTCCCTGCCGTGGTCCAGAAAGACCTACAAACATCCTTGCCTCCTTGCATAGCTGTTGCATGTCCACGGATGGACTTGTTGCATTCAGCAGAGGTGATAAATAGCTAACCATGGCTCACATAACATTGGAAAGAGTGAGAGAAATAATTGTGGTTTTTTCTTTAAAAAAAAAAAAAAAGATTGAAAGACTAAGCAGCATGTTATCCAACCACGGCCAGGGTGGCAGCAAGGCAAAAGGTCAGATCTAGTTTTAGACTCCTCTTTTTACTCTCATGTAAGTGACTTAAAAAAGCAACTTTCCTTTTACATCAGAATATGTATTGCACATTTAGACCCTACGATAGAGGTGGATTACATTTTCCCATGTTTTGTATTTCCTTTATTCCTCTTTTCTTCCACTGCCATAGATCAATGAAGAGATGAAAAAGTAACTCTGGGCCAATGGGACATTTTTCAGCCTTCCTTTTAATCCAGATTGGTTTAACTTTCAAAATAAGTAGTAAATCTACAGTGCAACTTTTCCAGTTTGAAACTATTGGCACTCCCCCTTCTCTCCTCCCGCCCGGTGTGAGTGGACAATTTCTGCCAGAACAGAACTTTTCCTGTGAAAACTCTTACTTTGAAATAATCAGCTTCCCCCTCCCTCCCTCCCCTAAAGTTCAGCTGTACAGTTCCAGATCAGGTCTACTTATTGGGTCAATTTTTAAGCATCAGCTAATCTGCTTGCAATAGTTCCCTGCCTGCACTAGCAATGCTAACTCAATGCAGCAGCGTACGTGACCGGGTATTTCTGAGACATTCCATAAATCTTCTCTTGCATAAAAACTGTTTACTCCAAAAGTGTTAACTTTATAGAGACTTAAGTGGTTGAGTACTCCTGTTGCCGAAGATATTACTTCTGTCTATCACAGCGGGAACCTGTCCGACGGAATTTCTTATCTGTCACACAGATGCGAGCTGAAGCTCATCCGGGATGCGCCGGTTATCTGTCTTGGAGGAAAAGGGTGAGCACCGCATTGGGAAATGATTTGTATAGATCGTTGGGTTTTAATGGTAAGTATAAAGCACTTCACCTCTTCAGGGATGTCACTGAAGAAATCAAGAGCTTAATGCGATCCCCCTGGAAAGTAATTTGTACCTCAATTACACAATACCAGTATATATGTCACAGAAAGCCAGTGGATTTCAGAGGTTTAATTTACAATTTACTGGAGATAGGCCATTATACTATAACCAGCATCCTTACAAAATACAGCGCAGCCATGGTGACTTTCACACACTCGAACAATTAAAGAAGTTCCTCTGGCAGAAAGGTCTCCTTTGTGTGAGTGCCTTTATTCACTGAATGCCCGGCTTTGTAGATAATAGAAAGAAAAGCTGGAGGTAATGTATAGCAGTGAAATCCATTATTTTTGCAGCACATGAATTATCCTCTCGTCAATAAAAGCTCAGAGATCACCCCCAAGTTAGTGAACCTGAATGAGGGAAGAATCTAGGCCGCTTGCGGGCGGGGGGAATAATCATAACATTCTCCAACCCTTTTTTGTCTCGTCTATAAACAAAAGAAACATTATCATAAGCACATTTTACATTAAGAATTCATTTTTCTGTATCTCTAACTGCTTTATATTGCCCAGCATAATCATCTTAGCCATACACTTTAACAATAATTATAAATCCTTACAGAGGAGGAAAACATGCTTATTGCAACAAGAAGTCGTAACGCTAGATGAATTCACTTTACGCATGCAGAAGAGAGATTTTTTGGCTCATGCCACTGGGAAAGCTATTTTTTAGCTCATCCCTCTGGAGTTACAAAAATAGGCCTTGCTTAAAAAAAAAATCAGAAAGCTGGGTTATTTCACACCAAGGAGGAAGCACATTTGAAATTCAAAGGCTCCGCGGAGAGACAACTCTGCCCGCGCAGAGGCGGCTTTCGGGACCGTCAGCGACGGCACCCCGGGGCTCTCCCTGGCAGGGCAGCGGGCGAGGAGACCAGCAACGCCGACAACCCAAAACCCAGCAGCTCTTGCAAACCACAGCCAGGAACCTGAGCTGCGGCCGAAAGCACGACGTGCCCCCAGAAGCAGAGGCTGGTGCACGTGCGGCGATGGGGCTCCATCCCCTCGTGCTTCCCTGGCTGGCCGAAGGCTTTGCAACACCGCGCTGAGCTACGCGGCCGAAAGATGCAACAACTTCCATGTTTGAAAGCAACAAATATAGCTGAACAACACCAAACGTGATGCCAGCAATGAATCCATTCCCAATATAGTTATCTGCACCCGAAAGGAGTGAAGGATATAGCAAAGCAAGAATAGAAAAAGGAGCACGAACTCATTAACTGGAACGGCCAGTGGTGCTTCTAGGAGGTTTTTGCTACTCCAGTAGAGTGAACAGGCAAAGCTAAACCATGAAGAGCAGTGGGTCAATGCCCGCACCCTCCACCATCTCGCAGCTCGCCCCACTGGCCACCCACCTGCGTGTCCCCTGCCAGCAAGCAGAGCACTCTGCCCAGGGAGCACGAGGAAGAAGGGCGTTTGTGACGAGCCGTCCTCGGCTTCAGTGCGTGAACCGTGATGCTCTTAGTAACGCCGCTCGCTCTGAGACGCTCTGCCGTACGGCTGCGCTTCACGGAGTCTTCTGTGTCTTAGAAGCGTCTCTTGGGAAATGTCACTTCATGCTATGGAATTAAGAAGCTCAGAGAGTGAATGTGACCATGCAAGAAAAAGCTATGTCAGATAGCATTCTCTATTTCTAATTTTTTGTTAAAAAAAACCCTTGTGTGTGAGCTTTAAGGAAAAAATCTGCAATGGCAGAGGCGTGTTTTTGGCAGCCTCACCTCGGACCCTCTCTCCCACCCACAGCCTTACTATGATGGCCTCAGAGATGCCTTGGAGCACTGCAAATATTCTGCAAAAAGTTTGCTTGCGGGATTTCATTTGCACTTACTGACGTTTTCAACGTTATCCTTTCCTCTTTGACAACTGCGTTTGCAACATGCACTTTCGAACTTAGGCACTTTTTGAAAAACATTTGATCACTTTGTTTAGTTGAGTCCTCTTTGTGCGTTGTTGTGTGGCTGCTGTTTGGGGCTTGCTTTTTGAAGAACGGCCTTGGGTTAGACAACTATCTACCAGAAATTTCTAGACACACTATGATCTTACCAGCTTTAATGGGCTCTACATCTGGAAGGGGTAGGGAGAGTGACAGAATTAATGTGGTTATATCTTTTAGTAACCGGAGCACTGGAAATACCATCACCGAGCTGCCAAAGATACATTGTGCTGCATCTCGAAGGCTGGAACCCCAAATGCTCAAGCTCATTTGTACAACGAGGTAATTAAAAGAAGGATTAGGGCCACTTTTTATTAAATACAAAAACTATAGAAAAATGAGTTCAGTGTTTCCTCCTCTCAGAAGTATTCCCCTCTTGATAAAAAGAATGATTTATTCTGTGTAATACTTAGGTAGCACTATAAAGTGGCCAGTGGAAAGGGATTTGCCAGTCTTCATTTGTATTATATGATATAACATCACTCACTTATGTTTCAGTCATTATGGGGTTGTCCCAAAACACTACAAATAAATAACAATATTTTTACTATTGTTTTTTCTCCTCAGAAATCACATAGGAAATAAAAATAAGTAAATTAAAAGGTTATAGCTATAGACAATGAGCCAGCCTGCGCTTTGTCGCATCCCTTCAGCTCCATCGAAGTGAGTCACTATCCACGTGACGCAGGTATCAACTATGGTTTGACAGTCTAGAATAACTGCAGACAGCACTGATTTAAACATGGAGACAGTCCTTGCTGACAAAGTAATTTTTTTGCATGCAGTTCTTCTAAGAATAGGCTAAGTAAATCTGGAAGTGAGGGAAGAATTTGGACAACAGTGCTTATTATTCATGCCCAAAATCCCGTTACCTCAGGTGCATGGTAATTGGTTTGATCTGGGACTACAGGTAGGATCAATTTTCATTATGAAACTAATTGGCACTTAGAATTTGAGATGAACAGTAAATTTCATATTCTGTGAACTGATCAACAAAATATCACCCAAATAATGCAGTATGAAATAATTAAGGATATGCTACATAATTGCTAAGCTGAGTTCATAAACTGGCTCTGACATTACTCGAAGCTCAGTAGGAAAACTAATAAAAGTCTCTGTGAGGTTATTTTTCTGTGTTGTCAGCACATTGCTAGTTAATGACTTTTAGAGTAGGTCAACTGAAAAGTGGTTTTTCTCACACTTATATGTTACTATCAAGCTTTTATTTCCTTTGTCAGCTGTTATTTCTAAACTCCAGCAGCTGTGGACATGATGTTTGATTTACTTATTGTAGAAAATGATTATTTTCTACTCACAATGCAGCAGATTTTGAAGAGTTATTCTTTTTTATGACTGCACTGTCCTATCTTATATCTCAAATGCCATAGCAGAAGAATGTTGCTTTATAATTACAAAAGAATACATGTTGTTGTTTGCCTTGCCAACTCTTATTGGATGTGCTTTTCATCTCAAACGCGCGAACCTGAAAGCACCCGCGGAGACGGTGGAGGGAGCCTCGGAGCTGAGGGCAGCAGGCGAGGCAGGGAATAAAACCACTTCTGCTGCTTTTATCGCTGCTTTTTTTTTGATGTAACCAAGCAAGAGCATTATCCCAAAGCAAACAATTCCTTCAGTTTCAGAAGTGTTCATAAATGTTCAAAACAGCCTAACAGTGTGATACAGCAACTTGCCTTTCTAACCGCCCTATTTCACTGGAAACACCCTTTTCTACCTGCAAAGACACCTAAATAAAGTGTTTTATCCACTTTTAGGGCTTCTCTAGTAAGCTAGACGTACTCCATTGCTTTTGAACCGTCTGTCCTACCCTAGCTGACGGCCCAGCCTTTTTTCTGTCCATCTTTATTCATATTTTTGGAAGAATCCCAACTCCTTTTGCGAGATGAGCTTCAGAGAATCCAGCTGCTAAAGCCACTGTAATACCGGGTCATTACAGCAGCTTTGAAACAGAAATGGCTAAATAAAGACACGTAGTATCCCATTTATTAATCCATGCAAGGCTACATTTTCTTTCAAAGAACTGGAGCAAATGAAGTGAAGTGAACTTTCAGTGAATTTTTAATACTTTGGTATTTTCTGCATATAAGTAACAGCAGAACCTGGATCACTGTCCGTACTCTTAAAAGCAAAGCTTTGAATAATGCATGAGAGGTACGAATTAAATAATTGTCTTATCTAAGAGCAGACTAAGTTGGAGTCTGATATTATTTTAGTTTCCAAGTCATTAGCTTCATTATCAGGTTCTCACTGCTTCATGAATATTAGAAGAATGTGACAGTGAAATATACTGTAATTGAAAGAATATTCATTAAGGTTTGTTTCACATTCTACCGCTCTCCCTAATACCATCCGAAAGAGAGTCATTATACAAAGCTAGAAAGTCACGCTTTATTCAGGACAGTGTTATCTTCTTAAGCAGATGTGAAGTTATTAATTTAAAACAGTAAAACAGCTCCAAACCTGTATTCTTCATTGTTTCAGATATTAAGAAAAGCTGTTGCTCACTTAAGCAATCAAGATTTTACTTGATTAATTTTCTTTTCAGAGAACAGAGACTGTGGCTTCTTCGTGATTACAATTTTCCTCCTAACAAGTCAATGCAGAGAATAGGACATGTAAATTATATCTTGAACAGCCACTGCACAAACTGATGACAAGTATCCGGCATAATTCACTCTCTTCAGTGTTTCTGATACTTTGCATTACAGCGTATCAGCTTCGCCTTGCCAGAACAATGCACGCTTTACTGCGAACGAACATTACCGGAAAAGTAACATAATTTATTTCTTTGAATTGACTTTGCTTGTACGTGCTGATTTAAATACTCTAGGGTTGATCGTGTTCAAATAGGTTAGCAAGTTCTGTACCGTGATGTTTTCCAAACCCGCAGGAATAGACTGTTTATAAAGCTTCACCCTTGCAACAGTTGTGTGACTTCATGAAAATGAGCCCTCAGTTTTCTTTTCACCTTTAATTTTAAATATGGTTAATATCAAATGCTGTCATCAGCCACAAACCTATCCAAAAGAAACTCATAGCCCCATTCTGTTTTTTCGAGGTGTGATATGGACAAAAATATGTTGGCATAAACTTTGCCAGTGACGAGGTAGTTGAGTTATCCATGAAATGCTGCTGCCGATCTGCAGTTCTCAGTCTAACTAATTATCACATATGAGAGCCTTTAAAATAATTTATATAAAAGACTATTTAGTGATTTCTTACGAATAATACTGGTCTGCCTATTATTCACTAGGAAAAATTGCGAAAGCTAAGATTAAATATAGGACTTTGGAGAGAGAAGAGTTAGGGGACATAATGAAGGTGTTCAATATGATATGAAAAGGAAATCTATTTCTCATCTGTTTTATCACATAGGCTGACAAAACACCAGTTTCCCAAAGATAATGACATGATAAATTTGTATAGATTAAAGCAAGAAATAAATGCTCTCTTTTCTTCTATGAATATGAAGTATTGCTAACCTGTGTCATTCGTTGCAGCAGGAGGGCCCTGTGTCAGTTCTATCATGTCCCCAACAGCCTAAATATTATATAATCATTTTAAGACCAAATGGAGATAAACAGCCTAAAATCACTCTGATAATCTGCAATGTTCCAGGAACCAAATTTTCAAGCCTAAAGATAAAGTAAGACTTCTACTTACTGTATTTGCAGAGTAGAATAGAAGACCATAGGACATAAAGGAGAACGGGGCCTTCTTTTCAAGGCAGTAGAATGGGAAGACAAAGATCTAATCTGGTAATATTCACTTCATCCTTCTTTATTCAGCGCTTTCCTGAATTCTCAGATTTGTTAAAATCCATTGGACCAAGAATCCTTTTACATCTGCATTTCTAATGTGGCTGAAAGAGGAATAAAATATATCTTGACAGATAGTTTCCTTAACAAACATGTGAAAAAAACTTCTTTTTTCCCAGAAAGTTTTGAGAAAGTTTTCTATTCATTAAATTTCTTCCAGTCTAGCCTTTGCAAGAGACGAGGGGAAATAATTTCATTAGACAAATTCTCCCAGTTCTGAGGGATTCACTGCTACCCATCCAAAGGGGACACAAATCTGAACACTGAGACTTTCCTGGGGTTTTTTCCTGTGAAAGAGTCAGTAGATTAATAAAAGATTTTTTTGCAGCTAATATGTTGCTACTCACATATCCCACAGAACTGAGAGGCCAATCCTTATGAGTAAAGTCTATTTCAAAATTGCCCAAGTTTTGACACCTCTGAACAAATGCTATCACAATGCTTATTGCTTTTACTTTTCTATATCATAATCTCATTTCTTCTCAAATAGAAGCATACTGTTTTGTGAAGAACATGTATTATCTTAAAATCCTTATTCTTGCATTAGAATCAACATGGATTTATTCTTAAATTCTGCTTCTAAGATTTATTTAGCAGCTGAAAATTATTTGTTCATTAAGAAACCTTCCATTGACCCATGGCAATGAATGAGTTTTCTTATGCAAGCTGCAAATTTCACTTTTACATTAATTCTGGTTATATCTTGGAATGATTGTGAATTAATGGTTATGAACTGAATAAATAAGTCTGGGTTTGCTGTGAATAAATAATGCAGTCTGCTGTACACATCATTATCATCCCAGTTTTAATGCAGTGTTTTGAGTGCTGCCAGGGTTGAAGAATCACAGAAACAATGAGCTACTGCAACCTTGTGATTTATTTGCTCTGCTCTCCTACTCCAAAATGTTCTAACCCCTTCCCCAATTTGTATGTAGATCCTGCGGCCCTACATCTTATTTACCAGTCTGTGGGCATGGCTTGCTTTAGCGTTTTCTGTGCAGTTTTACTCTGACCCTTCTGCAAACTTTTGGGGCTTCAGATTAATTTGAACAATTATTGTGAAGACAGAAAAGCAATGAGATAATAGTCAAATTTTGATAATTAGTGTGATTGATATATATATATATACTTATATATTGACCCTGCTTGAGCAGAGGGGTTGGACTAGGTGATCTACAGAGGTCCCTCCAACCTCTACCGTTCTGTGATTCGGTGATATGCAAATATATATATATATGTATGCCTATATATACGCAAACACACCCCAACCATACCACCCTACTGCAGTCAATGTTTGCCATTTTTAAACTGTCCTGTTTACATGAGAGCGGCGGTGGCACCTCTGTACGTGCTCCCACCCCAGCGCGGCTCAAACGAGACGTTGCCTTTATCGCACTCTGCATTCAAAATATTACTAAAGTCAAGCTTACAGCATTCGCCGTGTGTTACAGCTGTATTGATTTCTGTCTCCGCTGTAGTTATCCTTTTCTTTCCCCAGCAAAGTTCTCCTCAGACAAAAATATGAATGAGTCTCTGTCCAAAGACTCATCCACTTCTACAAGAAAGCTCACCCTGAAAAATCATTGATCTTTGCTGTATTCCCACTTTTATTGCACTTCTCAGCTGCACAAAAGAAAAGCAATCAGGCTAACAATTTCCCTGCGCTTAGACCAAACTCCTTGTAATTTCTCTTCCATTTCTGAACTGTGCTTAAATCCGCTTTGCTTCCTTGCTTACCTGCAAAAGTTTTCCCTGCAAATAATTTATTGCTTGCATGGAAAGGCTCAAAATGTCAAATCAGCCTTCAAGAATAACAGTCGCTTCGAGAGTTTTAAATTAATTCTTTAATTAAAGTTGAGAAACTGGAAAAGTGTCTTAAAAGCCTGTCAGGATTACACTATAGCGATATAATTACTACCCACTCTAACAGGCTTACGCCGCAACTAATGATCAAGTTTTAAATGACTGAAGTTAAAGTTCAAATTAAATCTGATGAAAGAAAAGTTGAAAATGGGCTTACTTATTAAAATCGGTGTAATTTGAAAGCGCGTGGTGTCTCGATGTGTTAAATGGAGTCAGGTCTGAGTTAATAACGGCGCTGCTTCATTTTAAAGGCGCGAGACGGATCTGTCGCTAGCCGGAAAAGGGAAGGGACGGCACCGAGCGCGGCGTGGGAAACGCAGCCCGGCGCGGGAACGGGGCCGCGATGCGGCAGCACCGGACGGTCACGTGAAGAGAAAGCTGTTTAATGAGGCAAGCTTTCATTAAGAAGAGACGGAGTAAAAATGCTCCTCTTCACCACAGCAGCTATTGCTGCATTTGCAGAAACCTTCGTAGCGTCTCCTGCAAACGGCGAAGCACGCGTTATGGCTTCGAAACGCGATGGGTGCAATACGTTCCTCGGGTTTCTCTGTTTCTGCTAGTGAACAAACTGTTCATTGCTTAAGAAGGAATACACATTTTATGAAAACAAACACGTAAAATCAATTTGCCCCTTTATGGAACTGAACTGGGATTGCTTTGAAGTTCAGAATTATCGATACTTTTCTTTCAACCTCTACCGAGCAAAAGCAGTCGGGAGACACAGAGACACAGGCACTGCTTGCTCTTGTTCACTGTCAAGGGAGAATTTTAAGAGAGACCTCCTCTTGTAAAAGACACCCAGTCTCATTCTGCAAAGGGAAGAAATGAAGATGGATTGTCCAGTATTGTATCTTTACAAATATATTGAAATCTCCTAAAAAGAACCCCCCAAGCATAGATGGCCTTCAGGCTCTGCTACACCAACATGTAAAATAGTAGTAGTGAAAAATTAGAGTGCCTATTTTTCAATGCCTTAAGACAGCGTTCCCTGAAAGCTTGCTAGCAGGACAAAATAAAGAGTTGCTGAACAAATCTGAAGTGGGATTTTATGAGAAAGATGAACAGCTTTTGAAGAAAATTTCATCACAAGTAAAGCCAGGAGTTTTCTCAAGTTCTCCTTGTCTCTAAACCCAGGAAAATAAAGCCTGTAAAACCTTTAGTGACGCTGCTATCTTGTAACTTCCCGTGCTCCAAGGGGCACAGGGAAGGAACCGGTATCCCTCCAGGGAAAGGGAGAATGTGAAAGGAAAGGAGAACATAAGCCTAGGAAGGCCCTTCCACCTTCTCATGTAATGCAATACTTTCATACGTGGTTTAGATTACTTCTGAAAAAAGTTAGAGAGAAAAAAAGTTGGAGAGAAGGGAGGATTTGGAAGGGGTGACCTACCTGCCTCTGCCACGTGGCTTGACCTGGGGATCCGGAGGAACCTGCCCAGCCCCAGCGAGACGAGCTGCTCCGAGAAGCTGCCACCCGTGGCCTTCACCGATGCTCCTTTTCGTTACGCGGGACAGGTTTTGGGGCCACAAGCCGTTATAACCTTACTAGGCAATAGCAGAGGAAAGGGAAGCCCATCTTTTAATGACGGACTAGCAAATATGTACACGTGCAACTGAAAAAAGATGAAATTATGCGGTTACCTTCCAGCTGAGTTTAGAAATGATATTAGTTGAACTCTATATGCAGCTGCCAAAAGGCATTCCTGGCAATTTGGTGAGAGGTAGTAAACTAAAATAACAAACATACACAACGAGGACAAGAGTGAACTTCAAAATCTGTTTACTTGCCGTAACTTTGTCTGAAGGATGCGTACTGACTTGGTGGAATCGCTGCAGCTGGTTGTAAATGATGTCTGAAATGAAACGTTCCTCTTTGCCCACTGCAGAGGGAAACTGCAGACTGTGCTTTCCAGTCACTTTTGAACTGTGCCGTTTGCTGTAATACTGAGCACAACCATATTAAAAAAGGTCACCAAACTTGCACGTGCATACATTTCAATGCATTGCAATGTTCAAAAGACAACTCTGGTTTTAGGGTAAGCTTTGTTTTGGTTGAAATTATGGTAAGTAAAATAAATAGCCAGTGTAAATTGCCTGTCTTCTGCTTGTCCTGTGTTGCCTATGTGAAAATTTCATAGCAAGTTGAGAGAACTGACTGCTACAGAGTATACTGCAACGCAGTGTGATCTTCTCCGGCGCTCTCCTCGTGGAGAACAAGGACATCGTCATGCAGTCGTTTTATTTCTTTTTAAATAGCAGCATGTATGTATCAGTTTGCATAAGTTACATCTCCTTTCCTGAATGCAGAGATTTAGGTCAAAGGCATCATTAAAGGGATCAAGCAAGAAAGGCAAAGTAATGATATGCACCGGAGCCCTTGACGCAGCCATAGGGATCCTCGTTTTTGGGAACCTCCCCTACATGCAGGTGAAGGGCAGCACGCTTCTCCCAGTGCTCACTAAGGCAGTGGGCTACAGAAAGACCTTCTGGGTTTGGTGGCAGTAAGGGATGCTTTATCCTCTGAGTAATTAACACCATGTTTTGAAGACACCTTCTCTGTGTCAATGCAAAATTGCATTTTCCAGGCAAAGAGGTTCGCAAGTAGCAAACTCATTTGGTCCTTTCAGGCCAACATGGTTGGAAACAAGAGAACTTCAACCTTAAAACCTAGACCTCGTGGTACTACCTAGATGAAGGGGCAAAAAACTAGGTCCTACACTGAGAAGATATGCTTAAGACCTTTAGGCAAGTATTTTGAATGTAAGAAAGGCAAAGCAACAAGTTCTAATGGACAAATTAGCCCAGCACAATTGTTGTCACTGACCTACACTTGCCAGGGAATGTGGTCTTTCCCTTAGCACACTTTTGGAAGATTAAATGTCTTGCATCTCTTTTCATACCTTAAAAAAAAAATCATTTTCTGACTTTGATGCTCTGGCAGTCACTGTGAAACAGTCGGTCAGAGGCTAACAACCAATTTGTAAATTAATACAGGTGGGGAGCACATTGGCATCTCTGCGGCTTCCTTGCTGTTTTGTTTTTAAGTTCTCCTGTTGTTCCAACTTTTTCTCCTAGTTTCTCCAACCACCATAGAGTTGTGCTGTTCACTTGCAATTTTTTACTCATAGTTTCAATGGTTTTGTCATGAAATTAGGAAACCAGGAATTACATCACAGATAAAGAGAATTTTTGGAACACAGGAGTTAAATCTAGTCATTTGGGATGCTCTTTAGTTTCCTCACTATTTTACTAAGCAGTGAATATATACAATCCACACAAACACAACAGCAAAACACCTGTAATATGGGGCTAAGATGTTTTGCTAAGCAAGTCTCTGCTAAGTGTGCAGACGTAATAATTAGCCAGTAAAAATCCAGACTTCTTTAGAAATTCACATTTTAGTTTTCTTCCTTGAATGGACCAGGATTTTTATGGCTCTTCACAGCCACATGATGCAAAACACTCACCCAACGCTGGAATAAAAATCATGGGAGCTGGGATTGCGTGAGCTGCCTCAGTATTAGCAAGCACGATCTGCATTGCAAAGACTGACTGAACAGCAAGAGCAGGAACGATATCAAAGGTCTGGTGGAAAACCAGAAAGAAAAACGTCTGAAGATCTGTTGCTTGTAAATCTCCGTAGCTGGAAGATTTATTTCGCACTCAAGAGTTTCCAAGGTGATGGCTATGGCTTTGCTTGGGTGTTCTGACCAGGCCTGAAAAATTAGCCCAGGGACCTAAAAGCCAATAAGGGATCTAACGCCAGCTGAAATGCCGGATGGCCATAACCAAAATCCCATTAGCTCTTATGACTAAATACATAAGTACGTAATTTGGAAATTAAGTACACATTTGGAAACTCCAAACTAGAAGCCACTTTCACAAATCTAGTCCTCAGGGATAGTAAAAGAGCAGAAGTACCCCAAAATCACTTCATCAAAACTGCACCTTGGTGCGTGGTTGTTAAATATCTTGCTGAGTAGCTTTGCATTATTTAAAAAAGCTTATTCTTATAGCACGTGAACAAACATATTTGTGAAGGAGTTATACTGCTGCAGTCTACTTTTTACTACAATTATTTTTTTTGGTTTGAAAGAATATACACAGCGCACTGAAGCTGCTGTCTTGCTCCTCAGCTTTATGTCAGTAGAGGATTTTTTGCAAAATATTTGACCAAAAGGAAAAAATGTCTTAAATTCACTGCAATTTTTTCCAGTCCTTTTGGAAAAAAGAAAATAAAGCACAAAATTTTCATTCTTTATGCTGCAGTCCTCTTCACCACGTTACGCTCAGATCTTGCACCTATCTCAGGACCTGGTGCTACGGTGCCCTTTGCTACGACTAGGACAGTCCTACCGAAGCAAAGGGAAGCTGGACTGGGCAACTCATCTACTCGTTATGCCGTGATGACTAAAGAAAAGATTAAACACAGTTTCATTACAGCCATTTTTTTGCCCCCCAGTTGTCAGATTAAATAAAATCTCGCTTTCTAGGTTACATCCTTTAAATTAATGGAACCAATTATAATCTCTGTCAGTGGAGCTATCTGACTGTGGAGCCGTACCGGCAACAAGTCTCGTCCTTTTTCCCTTTGCGTGGTCTGCCAACAGCAGAGCAGTTCACAAAGCCAGCACTGCTCACCACCCCTTGCAGAGTTTCACAAAGTTTCCCTATAAAGGACTCCCGAAGTTAATAAGAATAATAAAGTTGCACTGAGAATACAGCCTCCGGGGAAACCTCCGTCACCTGCTGAACTCCTGCAGAATGACTGCTTCATCACTTGTAGCTGCCTCTAATCACTTTACTCTTCCTTATTAGCAATAGCGCATTTCATGAACTTTCGGGAACCTCAAAATTTTAATGATTATTTTGGATATTAACAACCCACTTTTGAGCTCTCGTCCTTTGTTCCAAGAAATCCGATCTCTTTTGTTTCTCCTTCATTTCCAAAGACAGATGGCAAACAATTAATAGTGTTGCAACGGCTGCAGTATTTCACTTCTGCCTTTCCTTCTCTATAATTAATATACCCAAAGCAGCCTGCCACGTCATAATTAATCAATTAGGTAAAAAGACTTGCCTCTTAATTTAAATACATTGTGATATTTGATGCGTATTCTCTTTTTTAGTTACCACTTGATGAACTATCGCACCTATACGAGACTCATTTCTTAGTCTCTGTATGAACATATTTCACTGGGCTTTTATGAAAACCAGAAGTTCTTGAGTTTTGCTCTCGAACCTTCCATAAATAGAAGTTTCTCATGCAGCAGAGCATGGTGCTCATCAAGGAAATATATTCAGGTGTCCTCTGGACTGGGGTTTGGAAAGACCCGGGGTCAGAGGCTGTTTCAGTCTCTCCACATCCAGTGCCCCCCACATTTCTCGCACAAACCCGGGGCAGGCGGGCGGCACGGCGGCGATACGCCGGGCTGCCGAGCAGAGAGCACGCGAAGCGGGGAGAGCTGGCATCCCGCCGTAGCAGCACCCTGAATTGTTTTTGCATCATTTGGAGCCGGTGCATTTGGAAGTGCAACGCTCCCGCGCTGCTGACACAGCGTTCATCGCCGCCGGCCGCGTGAGACGATCGTGTTTAAATCAGCGAGAAGCGACGTGTGCTGAAGGATTCCGCCAAGCTCAAACCTTAACATCAGCTAAAATTGGTTATTCAGATTTCATCTCCAGCATCTCTGTTTTGCAAGTACCTGGCACCAGAGCTACTCTCAGAGCCGTCAATTCAAAGCAGCGCTAACAACAGTCAACTCTGCCCGCTGAGAGCTCGGCCGAGAAGTTCCCCCGCGGGAGGGGAAGCTACAGAAGGGCCTCTTGAACCGCAGCCCCCCCGGAGACCGTCGCTGGCAGGTTTTGAAAGTAACTTATAATGGTAATTAACTCACCGGTACACTTTAATGGTTTAATAGCTGGAATATTAACACACCGGAGCACTTTGAACAGCGGCTGATAGAGCTGCTAAACAAACTGGAGAGCTTCAGCGGGGCTGCTCCTCGCGTCTACACGTACTTGTGCACCCTCCTCAGCAGAAGTCCCTCTGGCAACACACAGCTAGCATTCATCCCAGTCAACCAAAAATGGAGCAGAAGTCTGCGGAAATACCCCGTTTCGGATCATCCTTTAAGTACTTAAGGCAAAATGCGTGGGACCTCTCTGAGAACCTCTGCTGTCAACGTGGTCTGCTCTCCGCGAGGCTGGAAACGTTGCTGGGCCAAAGGGTTGGTACAGACCTTGCTCTAGGAGCCTGGTCCAGGACTGTATCTTGAAAGGCTAGGCTTTAGGAAAAAGCTAATGGGACTCCCTCACATCTCAGATGCTGCGTAGTTTTGTTTATGTAATCCAAAACCATGAAAATCCGTGACTTCAGTGGAAGGCTCTGGCCTTCACTGCCATGACGAAACATGAGCCCCCTCTTTGTAATCCACCAGTGGATTTAGAAGCTCCAGCTGAGCAGGTATCTAGGATATAATATATACTCTATTGCTGTAGTCGTATTTAGAAATAAAGACTTTTCCTTAAGCAAAGAGGTTCCTGCTATTCCCCAATTGCAAAGAAACCTATCAGGCAGGTAACCCCATGCTGCACACATCTGGCGTTATACTGACCGTATGCCAGCAGAAGAAATGTCTAAAAAAATACTACTTAAACACGAAGGACCAGAATGGATTGGAGAAGGTTAAAATGAAAACACTTTGTTTATAGAAACACAGGTGCTTGTGGGTTTTTTGATAATTGCTACCTACTCAACTCAAAGGGAAATTTTCAGGGCACTAAATACCACCTTTCTGCAGAGCAATACTCCATTCTCTCTGTGTGTAGTTCAGAAAAATAAACGAAGAGTTACTTTTTTCCTAATCCTAAAACAAAGTCTACCTTCCCTCCCTGCAGAAGCTAGCTGTACATAGTCGTATTTCCATCAAGCTTTTTGCACTTACTTTCACCACTTCCAATAAAACTCTGTATCCTTCTCAATATACAGTTCAGCAGCGAGTGCACACCAGCAGTCAATATGTAATTACTTCCAAAGAAAACATCATTTTTATGATGCTGACGGAAAAAAAAGAGATCAAAGTACGATTTTAAGACCAGTTAAAGGGATACAAAATATTTTACCAGCAGGGGCAATTTTTTTAATCCATGCTAATAAAATACAGCTGCTTTAAATGGTTTGGCAAGACAGAAAAATATTCTAGTTCGTGGGTGCAGTGTTGTAAAGTCATTTATGATGGCCCGAGCACAGTATTTTCCCCAATACTATTTAAATACAACTAAACGAAAATTATAAAAGCATTGCTGAAATAGAATTATAGTAGAAATTACAGCAGAAAAGTAAGGATAAATATCTTTAATTATTTTTAGAATGCACTAATGGGTCTACTGAAATACAGAAGATGGTAATAACAGCATCGCAAAGAAGCTAATTTCAGTTGTAGTGATCCAAATCACTCACTCGGCATCAAGTGGGATCCATCACGGGTCTCTCCCACACTCACTGTAATAAAATCCAGACTAAGTGCCAGGCCAGGGACCACACGCACTGAATTTCTGCATCGTGTCAAGGCACGAGGCGGATGCACATGCTCTGGGGGTGAAGACTGGAATTCAAAGGATCTTGGCAGACTGGAGCACCAATCTTAAGAAAAGAAAAGTCAATAACGACAACTGCAAGGTACCTTGAGCAGGCAGGAATAACGAGCTGAAAAAATACGGGTTAGGTACCTGCTCCGCAGAGGCCACAGTAGATGACATTTTGACCACAAGTCAACGGCGTCCTTGCATTATGGAGAAGATGATCATCATGCTGGGACGCAGAAGCAGAGCTCAGCAGCAGGTACCTCCTGCTCCACTCTCAGCATCGCTCTCGTCAAATCCCACCGTGGGCTACTGTGGCCACCGTTTGGCACTGGGCTTCCACACAACTGCGGACATGGAAAGAGGCCAGAGGAGAGCAGGAAAATTGCCCAGCAGTCTAGAAAACAAAACCCACCACGGTGGTTCACAAGAACTGAGGGTATTTAGTCTTCTTTGCCCAATTTTGTTTCTCTGCTTTCTGTCATTTGATGCCTAATCCTGATGACGCTCTCCAGTTCTCATACTGTTCTTTTCCCTATGACTCTAAATTGCTTTTAATCTCTGCTCAGTCTCACTTCTTCCTTTACTCCACTCATCATCAATAACTTTCCTGACAGACAAAATCAGTGTCATTTTAAGCCTCCATCCCAACTTAGTTCACTTGCAAGCTCTTAAAAGAAACACCAGTCACATCATGCCATGGAGCTTTGTATGAACTGAGTATATCATCCAATAACTGAACTGAGTATATCATCCAATAACCTTATCAGTGTGGGGGACCTATCCTGCTTAAACTGAAAAGCAGCTATCCATTCGAACAAAAACCTCATCAGAATCTATCTTTTTAAATCATCACAAACTTTTTTCCCAGTTTTCCTCTAGATTTACAGAATCTTTCTAGATTTACAGACTTACAGAAATCATCAAGAATATTTAACTCCCAGTGATTACAGTGGTTGTAGACTGAACTTGTATTTGATGCTGGTTAACTGCTGCTTTTTCATATCCGTCTGATATAGATTGAGTAATCCTTCCTACGGCAAAGATCGCACTGCTTCTCTAACCATTGCCCTGAATCTTTAGATTACAGAAAATCAATCGCACTCCTTCTGTGCTCGGTTGTTCAATTAAGTCTGCATCACGTCGTGAAATACCGCACGTACGTTTGATCTAAAGCAATGCGCACACGTACACACACACAGCAGCTACACAATTCATAAGAAAGGGCTCATCTGTGGTATGAGAAGTGCTTATTGCCAAAATCTGCCATGCTGTTTGAAGATGCTTTGTTACTCCTTGCAACCCTCCCACTTCATAAAAGAACAATGTGAAAATTCTGGGAAATACTGTGTTTTCCCATTTGCTTTCTCCTTATCGAGGCAAAAGCTAGGATGGCTATACATGCAAGTAGATTTTGTGAAGTGTATTAGAAAGAGTGCACCATAAAAAGAAGAAGAAAAAAACCTGTAAAACTGGGGGCACGCAATCTGTGCAGTTCCCGCACCCCACTTGCCCTCTCCCCCCTCCTTGCCTGCAACTGTGCTGAGATGAAAAGTCGGTCACAGCAGGATTCTGCTACAAAATCCAATTCATGGGAAATCAAAGCACTCGGTTGTAAGGTATCAGTTCTGCAGGAGGAATGCGAGACACGATCATTATGTCCACAAGACTGACAGGCTGTGTTTCTCTCTGTCATTATACCATACCATGTAACGAAATTGAGTCATGGATTTACTTAACCTTATCAAAATGGTAAATTCAGCAAGGCTGTCTCTGCGATTCCAAAATATTCTTTGTCTCAACTTGAAATTAAAAAGTTAAACTCTGAAATCTTTGTGAAATGGAAGCACAATTTGGAGGAAAATTTTCATCATCAAAATATTTCTGAACCAGCTGTATGTACAACTCCATCCTTCTCCCTGCTACTTTGCCGTTCAGGATAAAACACATATAGTAAGTTTTAAAACTGTTTGCTGGAAAAAGCTTCTGCAGGTTGCCACTGCCCAACAGCCATTGATCTTTGGTGCAGACCAAAGTCTTTAGCATATTAAAGCTCCTAATTTGCCCTAAGAAACACTGCTAATGCCCTGAAATCACCTGCCCAAAGAGCACAAAACTCTCTGGAAAACTCCTCTGTAGGCTGTGCGTCTAGCAAAACTGCAGAAAATTAAACAAAATGTGTTATTACAAAGGGAAATTAATTGTGAACACCAAAAAGGAACTGGTTGTGGTAAAGCAATGAGACGATGATCTGAAGGTTCATCTTCAAACCTCACTGCAGTAGAAATGCCTCCTTTCTTTAAGCAGTAAAACAGCGCTTCCCACATCAAACGTGTGGAGGATGAAATAAAAGGGAAAAGAAAACAGGAAATTTTAGAAAGCACTACAAGCGTTTATCATTGTCTAATTTAATGTCAGTCCTACTACAGACCTTCGCTCCCAGGTGGTTCCCAAGTCAAGTAAGAAGCAAGAGAGACCGAGGACATGAGATCGGGCTGTCAGAAAGACAGACTGCGTTAGGGATTTCAGCAGTACGGATGATGCAATGAGAACTCACCGTGCAGCATCAAAGTGTGAAAATCGTAGCAGATTGCATGAAACGGGCCCACGCTGATCTGCTCACCTGACGTGTCTGAAAATTCATAGGCCAGACTACTGAATGAGTTTCTGCAAAACTGCAGAGTGATTAAAAGCAAAACCAATGTACCCGAATGTGCTAGTGCCTCCTTGACATTTCGCTGCCTACAACCTTTATGCGTAAGAACACAGCCAAATACCGACATGGCACCAAGGAATCAGCAGTCTTTCCCTATAATCTACGTATAAAATCAAATGTCATGTGAAAGAGATACATGAAAAGGGCTTTTCGGTGAGTGCTGCTAATCTCTCAGAGCTTCCTCGCTGCCCCGGAGACGAGCAGAGAGCGACCGCCGCCGTAGCTAAAGCTCCAGTGGGAGGGCAGCCGAGCATCCCTTGTTCTTCTGCTGTATAACCTGCTACGTAGGTTATGCTCTGCATAAATGACATTTAAAGTACATAAAGAAAAACACTTACTTCTGTGATTCAGTGAAGATGGTAATTTGCTGGTGGCTTCTTAACCTAGAGACATCTCCGCTAGAACCAGACTGAATTACCAGCCACTCATTCCCATACTTTATCATACGCATCATTTAGTAATGCAGAGTCATGTCTAATTTAGGCTGATTCACAGAACATAACAAAAAATCACATGCTACAAACAAGGTCAAACATGGTTAAACCCATGTTCCTCAGCATGGCCAAGTGCTGACCATCAGATGCAGATCATCATCCATGGCTGTCCCGGGACAGCCGGACCTCGGCCGCGGGAACCGAGGTCCCATCCGGGAGCACCAAGACGCGAGTGGGGCCATGCAACGCCGGGGAGCCACGCACTGGCTACCGTCCATTTTCAGCACGTGATGGGTGAGCTCTTCCATGGGACCAGTATTTTCCCAAGCGACAAGGGTGTCGGAGCCACGCTGCCATGCTCTATCTCTTGTAAAAAGGCTGCTGCTATTTCACTGCTGAGTTTGCAGCATTTCGGTGACCAAACTAGCAGCAAAGAGCATCATTATCCACCCCTTTAGTGCCAGCGGGATGATGAGCCATTACCTGCCTCCCCATTAGGCAGTAACGATGGAAGCAATTTGCACTCTTCTCGCACGCCCAGCTTATGGGAGGCTTTGGTTTCAGCAGAAAGCGATTTGGGGACAACTTGTATCCAGCGTAATATTCTTCCGGATAATAAATTAAGCTCCTAAATTAGCATGTCTCTATAGGAACAGCCAAAAGAGAAATATTAAATTAAAAAAGCAGTTTTCTTTATGATGTGATGATTTAGCAAGGATTTCATTCCACCATGTGAATCACAGCCTGCTGCTTGTTCGGCTTATTATAATAAATATTTGAGAATCACCCTTTTGAGCTGCATTTCCTAATCTGGTTGGTTGACCGTTGTTAGAAATAATCATTGAGTAAGTGATCGGTATCCTCGCATGCCAGAGACAGAGGTTTTGCACAGAGCTTCAAAGACTTTATTGGAAACCCTACTATCTTCCACGTTTTATAGTACTACATACAGAATAGAGCAAAGATATACATGAGAGGGAGGAAAAAGCTAGTTTTTGAAACTAGCCTTGAAAAATGGTGCAAGGGTCTTTATTTTAAAGAGGCTGAAACTAACTATGGTGTAGAAAAAAATTCCAAGTTTCCCACAACATTTATTTCATTTACAGTCGATTTGAATTAATTACAGGAAGCTGGATCTTACGCTAGCTCAGCACAGGGGCTCTGCCTCCTCCCTCGCCTGCAGCGGCTCTCCTGATCCCTGCTGCTTAATTCGAAACTCCTCTGCCTTGCAAGACGTCTTTCTGAAGTTGCCTTGGCAACTTGTCAGGGGGTTGAGGGCTTTTTCCTTTTTCTTTTCCTCATTTCAGGGTTTTGCCCTAATTTCTCTAAGTCTAGGATAAATATTTAAATTACGGCACAAAGGACGGAACTACTTTAAAATACGGTAAGCGTTCACATTCGGCAGAAAGCTCTAAGGTGCCCATGGAGACCCGCGCGTGGAGGAGGCAGCCTGCATATAGAAATGCTGGAAAGAGTGAGAGGAACAAAAAAAAAAAAACCCAGTCGGATGTGCAGTTTGGTTTTGCAATAAGTCACTGGTCATGTTTGCAGTTTGCAAAGACAAAGCTGTAAGAGCATGGGCTATGTGACAGTTTAAATCATATCTTTTTGTGCTAACTTTAATTGCCGTGGAGTTTGCTACCACGTGCGCTTGCAGGACAGAGACGGGGAAGAGCTGTAATCCCCAGGGCCAGCAAAGGCAGCGTACAAATTGTAAAGGAGCATTGGTAAATCTAGCCTCTCTGCGGTCACGATACCCAAGAAAACAGAAATCCATCTGGCAATGGGTTTCTTAGATGTACAAGGAATGGAGAAACCAGCTGGATGTCAGCAGTAACGCTTCCCCGGGGGGGTCACTACGAGAAGACCTCCAACTCCCAGGAAGGTGCCAGGAGGGAGATGCGAGCTGCCCTCCACCCCGGGTGCTGCGGCAGAGCGACCTTGCACGGGGGCAAGGCATTTTAGCTACTACTCTTTTGTCTACAAACAAGTAACGCCAGGGCCTTGCAACTTCTAATAAAAAATAAACAGAATTTTGTTATATGAGAAGAAGTATTTTTTCCCCTATTTAATTTGCAACTCAATTTTCTGCAGCCGGTGTACTACCCATATAGTTGCCTTTTAGTAAAATATTTCCTATAAAAGTTGCTTTCATTGTCTAGGCTTCCTGCGCTATATTTCTTACCAATTATATAATAAATACAAGTCTCTGACTGTGCTACTTAAATGGAATTCACGCTCACTGTGACACCTGAAGAATACAATAAAAGTTAATCCATCCTGGGCAGTTCTGTTTGCTCCTTTTAGCAAGAGAAACAAGAGACTGACATAAACTTTAGCACTCAGGATTTCTGACCGTATCCTGAGGGAAAATGCGGAAAACGTGGAAAGGATAAAATTAGGATCCTGCCTAATAGAAACTTCCTCAGAAAAGTCTGAGATTTGCCTCAAGATTAATCACAGCATTCCTCACAATTTTTTTTCTTAAAATCTCATTTTTCCTATTGGCAGACAATCCAAAGTCTCTTAAAGTGAAATAAAAAGCAATTGTGTTATAAAGGTGATGTCACCGCATTTGTCGTGTGAGACTAACGTTAGCCGTATTTCTCCTTCCCGACTACTTTTTCTATTTCAAAGGAGTGTGTTTTGCGATTCCAGCAGCAATCAGTCAGATGCGCGTTAGCCAAATTTATGTATCTGTACTTTGTTCCGTCTTACATCTGTGATGGTTTCCTCATACGCAGGTTATAAATTGCTGTGACAACTGCTGAACCTCGCAATAGTGAAGTTTGTGATATAGTGCAATGTTCCTGAGACTAACAGCAGTTTGCTACAGAAATGTTTTTTGCACCTTTTCAGGGAACAGGACTGTCTTGCGCTTTTTCTTTCCACCTCGCCGCTCCCCACCTTTTTTCCTGTAAATACCTGCACTGCATATCCCTTCCACCACTGCAGCTGCCTTCGCCGTTGACTCGGCCGGTTGGGAAGGACAGATTTACGCTGAACAAACTAAAGCTGCTTAAGAAAACCACAGATGCAATAAGTGTCATATACGAAACTCCTGCTGTGTCTGGAGATCCTGAAACCGGGGGAGGTGAGCGGAGCCAGGGAAAACACCAGCAACTGCAAAGACGCTGTAAAAACCCCAAATATCCTAATACGAAGAAACCTGAACAAAAGAGGAGTTTATTCTAGCAAAAGACACTCCCTACAACACTTGGAGGATGCTCGTGAGTACCGAGCAGCCCAAGTCTCATCGGACTTCCCCATCTCCAGAAGAGACCGCGGTTAGTTAGCCAGACGGCTATGGCCCATGGTTCATCAGCAGAAAGCAAACTTACCGCCTGCTCAGGGGACACCAGGACGCAGCCACCGTCCCCCCAGATCTCCTCCCAGCTGCGACCAGAGCCGCAGGACGGGCTGATATCTGTGATATCTGACCCGCGGAGAAATACAGGACTCGCGCTCCCGGCACGTCTAGCCTTGCATCTTCACAAGCAGAAAAATAATCACCCAATTTGGAGGAAATAAAAGCCTTTTCTGTGCTTGCAGAGAGAGGAAAAAAAATCTTGAGATATTCGCAATGTACTACATAATAAGGAATTGCATTTAAAATATCACTTAGAGGAAAATGAGTTTAGTAAAAATGATATATAAAATTAATGATTGGCTATGAGAGCAACAGAAATAAAACATCACCTAAGGGAAGAAAATCTGTATTATCATTTTAGTATTTTCATTCACTGGAATCATACATAATCTAAAAGACCCATGAGAAATGATTTTTCTTTTTTTTTTTTTTAACCTGAGGGCATGTTTTAACACACAGCTCTTGCCTTCAGAGAAACGCTGCACTCGTTTTATTAGGCCCCTATTTAGGCAAGTATTTAAGGACCACATCTCCTTCATAGCTCCAGGGAGACCTTCGTGCAATCGCTCACGCTGCTTGAAGCGGGCTGAGGCACGAGATCACCGCTGACCCGTTTTCAGCGCGTTCAGCAGAGCTGATACCAAATTTCCCTTCGGGTCTTGAAGACGCAGCGGAGCGGGCAGGGGCTGTATATCCTGATAGTCCCACGACATCTATACACACGCACACGCACGGGCTGGCATCAAACGCACCACGTTGCGGCTCTCCGCGCAGACCACCACCACCACCACCACGACGCGGCCCCTGATGAAGAGGAGAAGCACCGTTTGGAGGCAGGCTCCCAGGCACCCGCTGGCAGCAGAGGAGTGGCGAGATTCGGCACACCTCGATTCACCCACCTAAGGGCACCCCTACAAAACCAGCAGGATAACTTATTTTTTCTTCTAAGCTCTCTTCCACACGTTCTCAGCAGTTCCCCGCTTTCCACCGGACAGGCATCCCTTTCCGTCCCCATCGCTGCTGGCCCAGCTCCCTGCCCCGTCCCCCAGCCGCCTCCTGGTTTCCCCGCCCCACATCCCTCCTTCTGGCGCGGGATGCAGCTGGTCCCTTGGCTCCCTGTCCGTAGCATCCAGCAGCGCCCGCCGGCCCTCTCCAGCCCCGTCCTTCGCCCTGGCCCCGCTCCCGGCACGGCCGCCCCGCACCTACATGCTGGCTCACGCGTGCAGTCCCAGGTGTTCGCATCACCTGAAGCAGGAATTACACGTGATATGCAAAAAAGCAGCAAGAAAAACAAAGTTCTGCAGCAAGAAGCATACCACACTTCAGGGGGAAACCAGGTCTCACTGTGTACAGACCATCTCCCAGGCCCACCAGACTCGAGCAAACACTTATCTGGAGCAAAGTAGTAGTATTGTATTATTTGGACAGGAGAACTTTCCTTCGCATTGCTAACAAAAAAATTGATTACTTTCCCGTGCATGCTTTTTAATTTTTTTTTCCTGAGAGCATAAATCAATATGCATTCTGCTCCTTGTAAATATGCTCTGACATTAATCACCATTTGGTCACATACCTGTCAAAGCCAGTGATCAGACACCTCAAACAAGCCGCACTGAGGCGTGGAGACAAACGAGAGAAAAAGAGGGGAAACAACCCAAGCCACAAACTGCAGAATTATGAACTCGCATCGCTGGATGGCTTTGCTGGAGACAGGCGTGCTCAGGAGGGAACGGGCTCTCCTGGAAAGGAGACGGGGTTTCAAGCAACACAACCAGCATAGGAGACCTCCAGGAGAAGGCAAATACGGCCATGAGGTCTTTCATGTCATCTGCTTCTACTAGTAGGAGGCCATCTCCCACAATGCTCTTCCAAGAGGTGCTTCCAGCTGTTTCTTCTGTTCTGCATTATTATTTTAATATTTGCATTTTTTCCTGCAATCAAGCTCCTATTTCTCAGCTATCAGCAGTCTAACAGCCTAAAGCAACACACGTACATTTTCTCGGTCTAATTAGTCCATTTGAACACAGTCATTCAGCACAGTGGTAACATCTCTTCCGTGCTTCTTGGACATAAAATCAAAGAACAATTTAGGTTGGAAGGGATTTTAGGAGGTCTTGGGCCCAACCCACCACGCAAAGCAGGGTCAGCTTCGTACCGGTTGCTCAGAGCCATGTCCACTCCGGTCGGACCATCTCCTGGTCGGAGATTTCACACCCTCCCTTGGCAACCTCGGAACTCACTGACACCGGCAGCTGAATCTGCCCTAATAAATTCAGTGTTAGAAAAACCCGTTTTCAGAACTGTTTCTAAGGAAATGGGTTCAGGGAAGCAGGCTTTCTCTGGGCTTTCTTTCTGCCACACAAAAGTTCCCCGGAAATTTAGCTATCACTAAAGGCGAGCACATATTTCATAATTAACTCATTTATATGCTGTCTTTGTAAATACCTCTTTCTGAAAGCCCTGTGAAAAGAAACCTAACAGGTTGCCATTCATGTGGAAAAAAGTACATATCAAAAGGTCTGTATTCATCAAGAAAATCTGGGCGTCAGTCCCCTAAATACAGAGAATTTGACCCGACCTTTGTCACCGAGACCAGCCGGCCTGCCGCTGCCGAGCCCGCAGCAGCCACTTTCCCCTACCAGAACAGCCACCCAACCAGATGGGAACAGCAAGGTCGAGCTTGTTACGCTCTTATCAAACATGAAATCACAAAGACTTTTCTCCGGCTTTTCAACATCACGAGTCTGTCGAGGAGGCTTTGCGCTACACGGTGAATAATGGCCCGGTCAGAGGTAATCGCACGCTCATTTCTAAGCCGAGCTGCTGAAACGCGGCTTGTCTAGCCAGGAAACTTTGCTGTTTATTCAGCCCCAGCTAGTTCTCAATGCGCTACCCTTCCCCAGTAACGTAGAGCTCTCTACATGCCTACATCATGCCCTTCTTCCACCGACTGCCCTTCAAGCGCAGTTCAGTGACTTGGGCCTCCCCACGCCGCGGGACACCTCCGACGGCGTCCAGCAGCAGCTCCGAGCAGGAGTCCTGGCCAAAGCCCTTGTGAGTCTCACCAGTGACGCTGAAACTCATTTCCATGGCAGCTATCCCCTTTCCAATTAGCAAGGAACTGCTATACGAGTAATTTTATACTACCGCACTTACACAACTACCTCTGCTTCTGTGCTAGGCAGTCTCTTAACTATCTTTTTTTTGAACATATATTTAGTTAACAATTAATACTTATTAAAAACTGAGATAATAGAGATAATAAAGAGTTAATAAAACCTGGAGACTTCAACCAAATGAGGCACTGCATATACATCGCCCTCTAAAAAGAAGAAAAGAAACAAACCCAGGAGAGAAATCTCTCACTGTTTAAATGGAAGGTTTTCAGATGCTGCAATGATAAGACAAATACGATGAAAATTATAAAAAGACTCTGGATCCTTCAGAATGGCGTGTAATAAAAGGATCATTTTCATGATTCTATTATTACCAGCGGCAGGTGGCCTCCGGTTTAATCAGAATATCAATTTTTGGGTTTTTTTCCATTGGAGTGAAAAGAAGACAACAGTGCTTTTGTATTTTTAAGTCTACTGCCATTACCGGTTTTTATTTCTAGTACCCAGCGTTAATAACTCTCATTGCACCACGGGCTGAAGGAGCTGGCGCGGCAGACGGAATTTCAACAAGCTCAGGGAGCTACTGACTTCTGCTCTCGGCAGCTTCTGCTACCTCGATTCAGGTCCTCGACCGATTATCGTTTCCTTTAGCTCACGTTTCCTAACTTAACATTCATTTCTTGATTTTGGAACTAGGCTTTACACTACTGAGTACTAAAGACTTCTTATAAACAGCAGAACTGAGCGATGGCTGAAACCCCAGATTGCTGTTGGGAGAAAAACACCATTTCTGCAGCGAACGTGAGTATACAGGCAAAATGAAGGCATTTCTGAAAGGGCATCACCTTAAGATTTTGGAATATCATTTTGTTTTCAAGATTTTCCTCCTAGAAAACTAAGGACGCACATTCCAGTTTGACCTTTGCATGATTTTAAGAGCAACTTTACCAATGAACGGGCTGTAGTTATTTACCAGATAATTCATTCCTTGCTTGAAGGTGATGTTTTGTCAGTTGTGGTGCAGTACTGACTGATCAACAACGTGGGATTGCAAGGGCTGCAGAGCTTTGCAAAATGCATATTTTAAAGGGATTTTTCATAACTCATTTATAGGTGGGTTGCTTTAAATTCTTCTGTCCATTTTTCCATCTGCTGGAACTGAGTTTCAACAAATTTCCATTTCATTGAAGTTATCTGCAGCTTTTTGTAGCTTCAAAGAAAGGTTTCCAGAGATGATCAGGCATCGTAATAGAATGTTAAGAAAATAAAAAACCATTGCCCGGGCCCTTTATTGATCATTTACTTCCCTGTTTGCTTTGCGCCGATGGCTCTGTTGGTACGGGGAAAGCCTAGAACAATACTGACATTTTCTTGCGACTCGAACTGTAAGAATTGAAGTTTAGTGCCAGTATTAATAGCTCATCCTGTGCAAGCACCTCCTGCTCCCAGCAGGGAAATTCTGAATATTATAAGGTCCATTGGTTTTGCAGCTATATACTGCTTCTCAGTTTTTTAAAGTTGCAAAGCACTTAGGTAAGATGACTGTATTGGGGATCATCTCTCCCTTTTCAGTCTCCGCAGAACTCATACGTAGCAATTTTGTTAGCTCCTCTATCGTAAGAAATCAACTTCTATATAGAAAAAAAGCCCTCAGAGAATTAACACGTCTCCCACCATAGGAAACTATTGCTGTTTCTGTCCCCTGCCTTGTGATCACCACCCCTTCTAAGAGACTCCCCTCTTAGGTCTCCCCAGCACCACTAACATATTAAATGTTCAATATAAGAACGATATGATCAGGAAACGATGTCTCAAATTCTTAAGTCTATACCAGAATCATTAATTAGCAAGTTTACAAGGTCAAGACTGGAAAATATTGCCTTTCAGATGTCTAGCTGGGTTATTATGCTGATGAAAAGGTGAGTCAATACAAACATCATCCAGACTCAGAAACGCCAGAGTTCCAACATATACTAAAAGAAACCAATTCTGGTAACCGCCTTTTTTCTTTTTTTTTAAATATATAGTATTGCTCTTGAAGTAGCTTTGTTCTTTCAACCTTGACATTTAAGACTCCATGCAGCTCGGTGCTTTCTTGCTTCACTAAGCAACACGCGCCAATTGTAGCATAATACGACGATATGTCACCACGCCGACGTTATCGCAACCTCTCCACCAGAGGAACTGCTCCCTCTTGCATATGGATAATAATTTTAATCCAACAGAGTAGTGTAAATAATAATGTTAGCAATATATAGGAAGGGAAAGAGTCACAAGCGAAACAGGCAAAACTCATTTAAAGCTCTGTGATTGGAGAGAAGTGTGAATTACTGACTGTCATTTTGATTATCCTACAAAGATTCATAGTCGCTAAAACTCAGACTCATAGTACAAAGTCTTTCTGGATTTCTCATTTTTTATATATCCTGATGGTATTCTACAAAATGAACCATCTGTCTATGACAAATCCAAGCAGTTTACATTTCTATTCCATATGCTAACAGCGCAAAGCTCCGTATTAGATCCCTATAGTATTTGTGTATGGTCAAATTAAGCTGATGAAATCACTTTGAAACAGTGAGTTTGCAAACACCTGTAGCACATATTTTGTCTACAACATAATTTGTCTTTGCTTTTCATTTACATAGCCAAGAAATTTGTTTGGGCTGACATCCTAAAGCAAGAATTTTTACACCAACCTCGCAAACGCGTGGCGGTAACAGGGGCACAAACCTCACCCGCAGGGATCTGAATTGCAAACTGGGCCGTAATTTTTAGCGATGTGATTTTAGTTCATCTTATGAAAAGCAGCAAGCGGCAGCAAGACCAAGTCTTCCAGACAATACCTAGAAATGCCCAAAGCATTTAAAATTGCTCCAAGGCTGAGCCCCGGCCCTGGGAGCAGCCACACGGCCTAGAAAGAAGTGAGGGTGGGAAAAAAGCACGTTCATGACAACAAGATGTGCTTTCCAATGTTAGAGACGAGGCGCTTTCAGGTATACTCTTATTTCGCTAAGAGATTAGTAGATAAATAATGCATATGTTTTTCGTACGCTCTTTGCATACTTCCCCTGCTCCCAGTATCGCTGCTCTCCTTTCCCTACCTGACACTCAAACAAATTTTGCTGACATGTTTTCATGTTGACCTTTTGTGATAGCACATCAAATCCTAATATCTTGCCATGTGGGAGCACGGCGAGACCAGATCCCCGCGCGACAGGCAGCTCGCGGGTTATCGAGCGTACTTGGCTCTCTAAAACGGCAGCCGCCTGCCAACGGCGTTTGAGTGACATCCGAGCAAATGAGATAGAGAGGTCGCAGCGAAGATTGCACGTCATCCTGATGGGGATTTGATTTTGACGGAGTGTGTTTGTTTAGAGCAGGCATGTTACGGGAACGCGTGTCAGAAGCGCGATTTTCGTGACGTCCGTTTCTGCGCTAACATCCAGAAAGCCGAAGCAGCGTCGTGACAGGCAGCTTCATGGAGAAAGGTGATCGTTCTCCAAACAGAAAGCCGCAGGCGCCAAAGGACTTTTGAGATCAGAAAAAAAGGAAATATGGATGGCTTCTACTTTTACGCTCTTTTGCTCTACTCTTTAACCCACCATATTCTCATCGGAAAGAAGAGCCATGTGTTGAGATCTTGTCCAAAGTTCAGATTTTCCCATATTTACCTTTTGTACCATATTCAGAACCGTAGATAGCTAGATAAAATCCTGAACGCTTTTACCCCTGGATGTGGAAGTCCTTGGAGGAGGTCCTTGCCTCGCCGGGCAAGGCTGGTCACTTTGGCCTTCTCGTCCTCTCAAAGCAGACGTGCAGCACGCTACGGGGTCCTCTTGCAGGGTCACCCCTGGCATCCAAGCGGTGCCTCCACGAACGTGGGTGCCTCGGGGGCAATATTCCTGTGGGACTGGCAGGGTGGGAAGAGCTGGTCCCGGCATGGGCATCGCCGCAGCAGCGAGCTGCTCGTGCCGAGTCCCAGCTCGCGGCGGGCACAGCGGGCACCTAACCTGCCCCGTCCTCCTTGCTCAGAAGCTGCATTTGATCCTATATTCCTCTGAATTATCTACAGCACTACTGGAATGCTAAAGGCAGGAATAAGCACAGCACAAATATTGGTGTGGATTTCAGACTGCGCAGATGGATGAAGCTTCCAGTCCGTAATTCCACCTTTCTCAGGAAGTATTAATTATTCGGAGTGGTAGGAGAAGTTAACACAGGCCACTCAGAAAATGCATATGGACAAAAGGTAGACTATTATTTTAAAAAAATCTCCACAAAGCATATTTTACCTACAAAGAGCTTGTCAGAGCTCTTTTGGTTGTCTGGAAAATTTACAGTTTTGGCCGTCTCTTGCTTACGAGGCAGAAAGGCTTGCGTGTCACCCGCGGAGCAGGGCTTTCCTCCCGTCATCTGTCTGAGCGGCAAACCCCCAGCTCCACGAAAGCCAGACGTTTTAATGCAATAACAGTTCATGTGGCGGGTGCTCGTGAATCCTAAACACCTGAGGAATTACAGGCGGAGGTGGGCTGTTTGCTGGGAACGGAGCAGGGCCCCTCGGCAGATTTGTCAGCTTCGCCCCGTCACTCAGGCTGACGAACACCTTCAGCTCCAAACCCTGCAATGACTCGTCCTGGGTTTTTTCCGATCAAATTTCTTTTGGGAAACGCCTTTCTCCAGCTGGAAGCACGGTGCTTGTCGGCAGAGCGAGGGTCCGGAGGCAAGTGCTCGCCGCGGCAGATAGCCCCCTCGATGACCAGCCTGGCCGCGCAGCCCGCCCAGGACACCTTGCAAAGGAGGCGAACGGGGCGAGGGGCTGCCTTCCCCGCACGAGCACCTGCGACCCAAGAGCCCTTCCCGCAAGCTGACTGCCGCGGCAAATATTTCCCACCACAGACATATTTAATTTCCAGTGAATAATAGCTGCTCGTCATCCCGCAGCGATTGCCAGGCTCTAGAAAGAAATACCACATTTATCCCCCATGACAGGAACAAATTTCCTCCTAAATTACTAACTAGTCCACCTCAGAGAGAGGATCAGCTCCTCTGGTATCTAGGAGACTCATGGAAATAAAATAATAATAATAACAATAAAAGCCCTGAAAGGACTGGGGAAATCCACATAGGCTTCTGTGCATTTTTCAGCTTCTCTCCACCGTATTCTCATATCCCCACTGCCATCAGCCTGAGAAGCTGTGAATGAGTCTGACAGCTACTCTGTATTGCGGATAATGTCCGTGAAACACACTCAAATCAGTACAAGTTAAAGAAAACATGTGATTTCTAAACTATATTTAAATATATAAAACCTGCTTAAAGAAAGACTCGGAATTTTTAACCTTAAATATTTCGATCCGTTGTTATATCTCAGCTGCCAATGTATTTACACTGTTTTCCAGGTTTTAAAGTGAGGTTTGGCTACTCTCCCCATGGCTTTGAACGGTTACGTCCGCTCCGGTGGGGGCCCGGAGATGCAGCCCACCCTCGCACCAGGCCACCACGGCGCACGGGTCCGGGGCGACCGCTGGCCTGGCCACGCCGCGGCTAGCCGGGGTAAACTTGGCAAAACTATTACAAACAGCAAAAATAAATAAATGAAAGAAACAAAACGGTCACGTAAAATTGGAATAAACGCACGTAAACAAACAGCAAGTTTGAAGAGGCTCAAAAATACGCTGGATTTGCTTCTCCAAATTCCTAAGTCACTTACAGTCTGTTCATTACGCTAAGAGAAAAACCACCAAATTCCTCACTTACTATCCTCTTTGCCAAAGGAATAGGACTGCAAACGTTAATGTATTTAACTATTTATTTCAAGAATTAGTGATACAATTTATGAACAATTTATTCATTACTTACACCAGGATATTTAACCGCGTGTTTGTAAGTACGGCATTAAAAAAGCCAATTACACTAACTGTATAATAACGATGGTGTGCGCCTGTCAGCAACGAAAGAGATTCTGAGAATTAACTTTGTTCAAGCATATCTGAACTGGAGCAGCCTCTTGGTATTCTTCCCACAGCTAGCGTGTGTAAAAGTAGTTTATGGCGAGCAGATGAAAGGGTAGCTTGCGCTCGTGAGATGCGAAGCGATGCAGTGAGGTTCTGCAGAAACAAGCCCAGTAATGAACACATAAAGAAAACGCACCTACCCACCTCGGACGGGCTGTGCAGTCCCGCATAGGTGACAGTCACAGCTGCAAACATCAGTCTGGAGCAACTTCATTCATCTGGCCACGAGTTTATCTGTAACTTCTCACTGGCCATTTATTCTGCGGTATGTTATTTAAAAGTGTTTAGATTTGCATAAGTATGCCCATTAAATTCTTCCCTAGGCCCACGTATACGGGCTGCAAAGCATCGTCCAGCAGCAGCCCAAGCAGAAGGTCTGAAACATCAAAAGTGGCATTAAAATTTCCACTTCGCTGCTGGCTCTTGCCCTCACCGCGTTGCCTCCTCAGCTCCCGTCGTCTACCAAGCCCCGTTTGGATCACACCATTCGTGAGACAAGAACGCGTGATTTCTGGCCGCTCCTAAAGTGCTGTTTCTAAGTCAGCGTATCAGTAATAATCTGCAATATCAACAGCTCTCAGGTAAAATCCTGAGCAGACAGATCGTCTTGAAGATAGCAAAAATCACGGGTTGACGAGTTTGCAAAGGCAACTTTCTGCTTTACTACTTGGTATTTAGCTAGTGCCTGACCACATTTAACGATCGTTATTAGTTCATTAGAGGCAACAAGAAGTCAATATTTAAAGAGTCCTTGTCACGCGACCACACTGTCTGCACGGAGCGGTTCCCGCACGCCGGCTGCTCTGCCGGGCAAACGACGGGGCAGGCGGTGGTGGGGGCTGCAGGGAAATAAACTGCTGCATGGCCCCTAACACCGATATTTGGTCCTTGGCATCAGCTACCTCGCTCCCCAGACCTGTGCCATTGCTCCAATCAGCGGTTAACGCCGTCGTAAGGACCCTACCTGCCATTACCTACCGCTTAACCGGTACCGCACAGCTTTGGAAGAGGGCTTCGGGCCCACCGAAACCGCCTTTGGGGCAGGCATCTGCTTAGCCGCGTTTTAAATACGTCCTCCAACCATCCAGCTTCTCCTTAAGGTTGAAATAAAGATGAGTCCCGAAAATCTAATCTCGTGCAGGCTCTAGCGAACTTAGAAGTACTGTATTTTTCAAGAAAGTCCAAAATATATATTTGTATTTATGCTCACTTTTAATATATCTTTCAAACATTGTTGGAAGTACAACTAAAAATACCTGATTGCTTCATAGGCAGGCTAAAAGGAGAAAAGACAGAATAAGCTCTACTAAAACAAAGCCTTTGATGCACTTAACTAGGCACGAATTCGGTAGTCGATGCTCAAAACACTCCCGTGCACAGCTGACACTGATCTTCATCCCTCACCAGGTTATCGCTCTCTGCTTCCATCAATGTGGAAAATTCAGCTAAAAGGGATTAAAGAAACTCGAGGGCTCCAAGTATTGTTTGCATTGTCGTACCATCACCAAAAAAGGCTCAAAAAGAGACAGTCCAGGCAATCCTAGTAGTCAGCAACTGTGTCACTCGCAGGAGGTGATTGCAAGCGAAAAGGCTGACAGTCACTTAAGGCTGTAGGCAACACATGCAGCAGCCTAGCAGCACATTAATTAGTAATCAACACAAATGTTAATCGATTTTAGATGCCTCATCATACGAGCGCTCTGCTTTCAGAAACACAGGAAGGCTTGTTCAGCCAGCAAGGGTTTTTTTCTCATACACCTAACAACTATTTGTTAACCATTTTCTTTTTCCATAAAGTTAAGGACTCTTTAAAATCGATTGTGTGGGAATCAACACTGGGTGCCACAGCAATGCTGGGGATTTCTCAGTAGGGACATGGCCACTTTCGGCAAGAAGAAAGGAAAGAAAACCATATTGACCTTCATCATAATCCACAGGCTCGTATTTCTACTTTTTCACGTTAAGAATACATAGAAACAAATACTGTGGGGTTACCCTAGGTGAGTGCCGTAATGTGATGATGGTAATCTAACAACGTCTAATGAGAAATCGGAGGGAGCTTGAGAGACAGTGGGGAGGGAAAGGTGAAATCCCTGAGCTGCTGTTAAAATAAAATAAAAATAATAAAAAAAACCACACACTCCTTAACTGGCTCTTCTGCTTCTTTCTGGAAATGCTGCTAAATTACTGCATTCTCTCTGAATTTACCAGGGAAAAGCATCTAAGTGCTTTGTTCATGAACTTGCAACAAGTTTAATTGGTTAAATACTAATTACCTTCAAACTCTTCAGCATGTATCCAAGATATACTGCAGCAATAAGAGTAATTAGCACATTATTGTTAGACCAGCTCTCAGCAGCTCAAATTGGCAATACGCTACTGATAGTGAGAAATGATTATTTTAACCATAAAAAGTAGTTGCCAGAAAAGAACTACTCATTTAACCTTTTTTTTTTTTTTAATTAAAAGAGAAAATCAGCAATAACAGCATCACGTGTGTCTCCCTTCTGCTCTCTGCGCCCGAGGGACAGTCCAGCCCGGGAAGGTCCTTCCCGTCCCCGGTGGATATGGGCTCTCCAGGGCCAGGTGGGCAGGACGAGAACTCAACGCACGTGGAAACCCAGCCACGTGCTCCGGAGGGAACCAATATGAACTTCTCATATTCTGGATGGACAATGAGTTTTCTTTAACTTCACTTAAAAAAAACCAGCAAAAGTAGTTACACTTGCATCCCCCTTTAAGGGCAGCAAGGAATCAGTTAGGCAGATTTTTTGGAACAGCCTGCAAAATTCGGCAAACCTCTCCACTGAGAAAGGATTCAGAACAGCCAAAAACTTGCTTTGCCACCTATTTTCTATTAAAAATTCAGTATGAAACACACAGGGAAAAAGGACTACTTTTCACGGCGAGAAAGGCCACAGACATACCCAGGATTATCGTGTTACTTGAGAATCTGATTTAAAGCATGCCAATTCATTTTTTAAAGTTCTCTCCAAATAGGAGGTCGGGATATTGACCCTCAAGACACCTCTCAAGAGCATTTTACCAAAATGCTCTAAGATTAGAGCTCAGCCCCAGCATATCTTTGTACAGTCTTGGGCTCTTCCAATTACACTGCTCAACTCACTCGGTCCGAGTTAACCCTGAGACATATTAAGAATTCAAACCTCATTTAAGTCAGAAGGATTTACAAATATTTAATCCCCTTGGAAGTTTTCTCTATTTCTTCTTTTGGTTTTATTAAAGAAGTTGTCCTAAAATCTCCTCGGATTCTTCCTTTACTAGTTTGGACATCCTACGGAATAACAATACTGTACAGGAGGAATAATGCATTGGAGTGCTATAAAATACTACCTTACACAGTAACAGTATAGAACAGTTTCTAATTCTTAATATAGCTGCACACCAGGCTAACGATTTCAGAAATTTAGCACCATAGCTCCTAAATCCCTCTTCTTGTCCCCACAGCACCTGAAGCAACAAACCCTCAGTACTTGCCCATTTGGTTCCTGCTTCCACAATTTTTCCATCCTCGGTCAGTCACCTGCCGAGCGCAAGGCACACATTAGCTCGGCCGCTTACCTTGGAGTGCAACCTCAAAAAATGTCTCCGAGAAAAAACAGCAATTCCCAAATCCATCATTTCTACAGATTTCTTCAAATTCATTTTTTAAAAATCTTTTCATGAATGCATGTGACTTTCTTCAGAAAAAAGCGAGGTCCTCCTGTATTCCTCCACGCTGATTTTAGGTACTCATCTATTGACATCTTACGCTGTTAAGCAGTCACTTACTACAGCTATTGTTTTGCACCGTCCAAAACTGGAACCCAAGTTTATTGATGAAAACGCTAGCTAGCATCCCTTTTCCTTCTTCTCCCCCAGCGTATCTCAATTAAATCACAGAAGTGAGGAGACCGTGCGGTATTTTCATAACCTTTGTGCCTGCATAGGCATAACCCAAGCACACTACTGATTTCAGCAGCCTCTTTTTCTTCATTACAAAAAGACAAAAGCAAATTCTATTAATCCTTAAGTATATCCACTTTCGGTATTTTCAACTATACAGCAATTTGCAATGAATTTCACCATCTCCCTATCAATCTTCCAGTAACAGCCAGTTTCAGCTTGTTAGGAGCTTTATTTCTACGGTTTTGTTTCACGCAAAGGTTGGGTAAAACCGGATCTTGTAAGTATTTTCAAAAAATCAACTTTTTTTACCAGAATTATTTCACTTTTCACTACGTACTGTATGGTTAAGCAATCAACTGTAGTACTAGAAACTAGATTTGTATCTTTGATGGCTCTCATAGAAAACTCTTAAGGAATCAGCGGATTACATCCCATCCAAAGAAAATTATAGGGGCATTCCTCAAGGATGCCTTCTTCAGTCATTAATGTCTGTGTTTTAAACACACCTCAGCTTTATAAAGGTGATTTATCAGCTTTAGAAAATATGCTGAAATCATCAAGCAGTAATAAACCGATGTTCTGTGTCACCAAGCCGGTCAGATTCGGCAGACGTAATGGAAAACAAATTTACCCACGAACCCGGCGACTACCCTGGGGAAGCAGGCACAACCGCAGCACTCCAGCTGTGCGCGCAGCTGTGCAGGGACCACAACCAACAACCGCAGCTCCCTCCAAAAACTACACCCAACACATGCAAATCAAGGGGAAAACAAATTAACGGGCCTCAGCAGTAAATATTACGCCCAGTAACTGTTTTCCGGCAAAGTCCCCCCCCGGCTATAGGTACAATACCTTTTTTTATTTCCGTGAGCCTTGTGAATTTATGAACCTTGGGCGCACGCAGTCGAATACCCCGGTGCACAGCCAGCGAAGCAGGCGGGTGTCCAGCCCCAAACGGCCAACAGCCAAACCTCGGCGGGATTATTTGTAGGCATTATATAAAGCAGTCTGCACAGCAGAGGTTCAGGTTTACATCAGCAAACCTGGCAGAAGTCCATAAAATAATACCATGCTTTCCTTTTTTTCCCGGAAAGTGTTTAATATAGTGCTGTGCTATAACCTAAATGTATATATGGCAAATGCTATCGGAGATCCCACTGGGGATTGCTGAGATGACCGTGCCTTTTTATGCATTTGTATCTAAAAGCACTCTGCAAAAGGCAATATTTCCAATATTCGTGTCAAGTAGGGAAATACTAGCAGTCGCGTACCCATTTCTCCCTGCCTTTGTGCTGTGAACCTGATAAATCACACAAGGAAAGACGGGTCTGCTTTAAGCCTAAAAGCCCGATTTGCTCCAGGGCGTCGTGGCGATGGTAGCTCAGGTTGTTTCTGCCAGCATCCCCCGTGGAGATGCCGGGAAGTCGGGGACGCGCAAGACCGACGTCTCGGCATACACAACCACGGCACTGCTGGGGCTCTCAGGGCACACGGTGCCATTTTCCTGGGAAATTCCACCAATTGCTGAAGCTTCTTTCCCTTTTTTATATCCAAGGTTGTCACCTTTATCAAATGGAGAGAAGTCAAAAGGAGGCAACTACAGCCACCAAGCTCTTGGACAGCTTTTTCCATGCCACCAAACGGCTATAGAGCAGCAGAGAGACAAGCTTTAAAAAACACTTCCAAAAAAAGAAAAAAATTAGGGAAATATTTTGCTGTGAACATGCTTTTAACGGTAACCAGTGACTCTGAGGCAGGCAGGGATGCTACATAGCTCTGCAAATTTCAAACCTCGTGTTTGCAGCAAAGTAAGAGCCAACGCTATGTCTGTGCATTATAGGTAAGAAATACAGGTCGAGAGAAGAACATAAAATCTATAGTACATTGATTGGAATTTCTGTGTTAAAAACATCATTCTACAGCGCTGCACGACAAAATTGTACCTCCCTTTTCTAAAGAAAATAAAAGCCCAACTCAACGCAGAGCATACCAGTCAGTTTTACTAAGTATGGGTAGAGTATTATAATACTGACTGCAGAAAAATAAATAACCAATGTCTCATAAGGGCTATCAGTGTTTTAATTAAGCAATAAGCACAACACAGAAGAGAAACTCCAAGGCAATAAACATTTTTCACCTGTGGCCCTTGCTATTTTATTGCTGTACTATATATTCCCCATTACTCTGCGTTTATTGATATAATGGCAGAAACCGCTCTTATTTTTAATCTAATTGAAATAGGAAGCTTACTGCATAAATGGGGCAGACATTTTCCCATGGCATTTTTCTCTTATTTTCCAGTCCAGTTTTAAATAAACTTTTCCCGAGGCCCTATTTTACAGAAGTGGGTCTTTTGCCTAAATCTTGCTTTTTTCATCCCCTTACACACAGTTATGCCCTGTTCACTCTAAGTCTTCCAGTAGGATTGTAAAATACTGTGCCCCCCGCTCCTCCTCTTTCAGCTATCCGTTGTTACAACTCTTATTTCCCAGGAGCAATCGGAGAAGGATCCACGATGTGAAGGGAACAGGGATCCAGAACACGTGTGCACCGAGCGAGGATTTCCTCCCCGGCGTGCCCCTGCGCGGGGCGGACTATGGCCGGCTGCTGAGCTGTCCCTAAAGCGAGACGCTGCAGGCGTGAGTTAATTTTAAAATTTTAAGTTCTTGTTTCTTATTCTTCAGACTAGTCAGCTTTACTTCGACTCTCGCACAAACACTGGAGCAAACAACGAAGCAAACCATCCTCAGCCACCGCAGCCGGGAAAGGAGAAACAACCAAAGCGAATTTGTCAGGACTAAATTCCATCAAAGCAACCTGATCTTCTCCCGTGACAAAATAAAAGGCCTTGTAGGCAGGGAAGGGATGGGAGATGTCATAAATTGGCTTTGGAAAGATTTGTGAGGCTGCCGCACTTCTCCGAAACAGCCTAGATGAACTGTCCAAGGTGAGGGCAAAAGCGGATCAAGAACTGTAGTTTTTCCAGATTTGTGGATGACATCGAGCTGGGAGGAACCGCGGGCAAATCATGATGTTGTCGATCAAAAGCTCGAGCCGGCGCTGTGCGGGACGGAGGGCGGGAGAGCATCCCCGGGCAGCAGCTCGCGGCGGAAAGCACCGCGACTGCCTCCTCCCCACGCCAAGTGCCGGCACGCCCCACACGGCTTTGCTGCTATTCAGCCACTTCCAATCTTTCCGCAGAAATCCACCTCTTGGCCCAGAGGTCATCCACGTTTCCTCCCACCAAATCCACCTTCTCAGTACTTCCCGTGGTGGCTGGCACCGAACTCTGTGTTTGCAGAGCCCTCCCACCAGAGCTGCGGAGAAAGGGGCCGCGAGCTGCCCACGTCGTGGCACCACGTCTGCACATACGTTCCCTAAAACTATACTGACTCTTCTTGCTGCCATTCCACACTGCAAGCTCGCGTCCAAGTCCCTGTCCCCTATTCCCCTTCCTGCACGCTGCCTTCTGGCCCTGCTGCTTTCCGCAGGCTCTTTCCTATCACAAGGTCTCACCTTTCACCATCCAATTTATTTTCCGCTCCGCTTTGTACTTCTTCTGTTTTCCTAAGCTCTGTCCTTCTGTTTCGTTACCTGCACCGAAATACCGCGTGGTTCCTTCTTATTTAGCAACATCGAACAGAGCGTTAAGTTAGTTGTGTGCTTTTTATTCCCTCTTCCACACCGGGAACACGAGCTATATGAGAGCAGGGATATAAGAGCAGCTTTGGGTATTTTCTCCCAGACGGCTGCATGCTTCATTGCACGATGCCACCTTCACCCTCTTTCAGCCGTTCGCTGTTTCAGGCGACGCTTTCTACCCAAGCCCGGCACCTTGAATTATTCGAGGAGGATTGTGCAATACATTGCAATTC
Organism: Dromaius novaehollandiae; assembly: GCF_036370855.1. NCBI lineage: Eukaryota > Metazoa > Chordata > Aves > Casuariiformes > Dromaiidae > Dromaius > Dromaius novaehollandiae. The sequence continues at coordinate 48,253,868 of NC_088103.1, read as the reverse complement.
GCACTGCAACAACCAATTACTAGACTTACTTTGCCTTAAAACAGTCTAAACGGCTTGGCAGCAGTGGTAGGAGCAGGCACGTGGCAGCAAACCTCTGTTGTGCCGCCCTGCCATCCTGGAAGGCTGGACCGATAAGGAGAGATATTTGTAGATAATAAACTAAAAACCCGAGGTTAGCTCCCCGGACGAGCGGCCGGAGCAACCAAGCTCTCCCAAGAGCACGGACAGCCACGGATGAAAACGTCCCGGCTGAACACCTATGAAATTGAAACTCGTCACCTTCGGAGTCCAGGGGAATTTTAAAAACTGCAGTGGCGAGAGGAGGAACAGATAGAGAGGTGGAATGGACTCCTGGCTGCTCAATATCAAATCTTAAATTAATAAATCTGCAATCCAAAGTCACTTATCCAAAAAAGTACACCAGAAAGCGGTATGTTATTTCCTCCAAATTAGATCAGTAAATAATTCAGGAACGGTAACAGTGAACTGCTGCTTCCCAGGACTCGGACAACGAGGTTGATTGCGTTCTCACCTGCAAAGACGAGGTGCGAAAACACACCGGCAGCCTCGGGCTCCGAGACGGAGTGCAGCGCTGCACGAAACAGGGTCCTCACCGGCCCACGATCGCCGGGAGGTTCAGATTAAGTATCTGTGAAGCACAAATGAAAAGGATTGAATGGCACCTTAACAGCAAGAAAGTACTCAGAAAAACAGAATTGTTTTTTGGCTTTAGAAAAGTGGGAGGCCTATGCAATCAGCATTAGAAAAACTCTGAAATTAAGAAAAGGAACATGTATTTGAAGAGAGGGAAAAGGCCAGTGAATCCACGTGAATTCGTCCTGCAAGCTGCTACTGATGAGGATAATCCACCTCTCACAGGTGCTACTAGCAGATCTGAATTCTCCTATGATGTCTAGTGTCAAGGTCTTTCACCTCTTCTCCTAAATCTTCTAGATTTTCCCTCATTTACATCAACTGAGAACTTGAAGTGCTGCAAGCCTGTGTTTTGCTAAACTTGTAGTGGAAAGTTCTCTGCTTTGGGGATGTTGAGGAAAAAAGCCTGTGGCAAGCTCCCTTTGCCTGGCCTTCGGAAGAGCCCGCGTGATTAGCCTCCAAATTCCATCAAGTCCATTAAAAGGATCGGTAAGAATTCAGAAAAGGTCCCGGCTCGGAAAAATAACATCCAGGGACAAAGGACTACTGAAAGGAAGTCTCCTTCATGTGTTTCCACTAACTGCATCAACAAAACTGTATCATCATTAAATGCATAAATCTAAGCCAGTCCGATAGCCTGCTAAAGAGCAAGTCCACCCCGTCGGGGCTGCCTCTGCTCTTGCCAGGACCAGAGCTTTACGGGAGACAAACCGCTGCACTGTGCTGCGAAGCAATGCCGCAAGAGTCATCCCTGAAGTCTTGGGAGCTGCCAACAGGCTTAAGAGATTTTCTGTAATTTAAGTACAGCCAGCATTATAGAAATTGGTTTTTTTTTTGAACTGGAAATACAATACCAGCTCCAAAGACATCAGCAAAAGGAGATCTACAATTTATTTTGCTAACGAGAACGGTACGGCTTAGCACCGGCTGCAAACAGCGGTTCTAGGGTCAAGTGAGGGATCAATAACGCGGCTGAGAGCCACGCTCTCCCAGTAATTACCGGGTGGGAACAAATCTGACAAAACTCGAAATGCCAGCTAAAGCCCGCTCATCTCGCCAAGCTGCAAGCAAGAACTTTTCCCTGTTAAGGAGTTTGGAGTTACTTAACTTCAGCACAGAGCAGTTATGAAAACTGCTCCCATGGAAATCCACACTGATGCATTTATTTCTCTGACGGGAAGCGATCGCCCTTCTCCTTTGGAGCTGCTTGGACTTCATCCCAAGCACAAAAGGAATTCTTAATGAACGCATTACGAACATTTTGAGAGAATTCATGAAATAATTTGCAAAGCAAATTAAACATTCTGTAGGCAAAGAATGAGATGATTAAAAACAAAACGAGTTTTTTATTTCCTTTAATAAACATATTAACTTATATTCGAGTTAGCGACAACACTGGAAATCCCAGCAAGTGCTGATTGCCCAGATTCCCAGAGCTGTTGCTAATTCACCGAGTTGGGTTGGAAAGCCCCATTTCAAAGACACAGGAGTGCTGAACTGCAGCGCATTAGGAAACCGTTGCGGATTGCGTTTACGTGCTGACACGAACCTAGGGCTGATGAATGATTCAGGCTGCTGCGTAACCCGCAGACATGGCGCAAACCCGCCCGCGGTGAAGGTGGGCACCCGCGCGGCGTTGCCCTTGCAGCAGCCGAGGGCGGTGGGCAGGTCCCCCGCGTCACCGTACCAGCGGACACCACGCTCCAGCCCGGCCCTGCCTCGCGGATGCTCCCCGGTTCCTCCGCTTCTCCAGTCTGCTTTCTTCTCCCACTATTGGGACCTACAGAAAGCGATGGAGAGCTGGTGTCTGCTGAAGAAGGAGCCCAGGGAAAGCTATGAAGCCAGTTCAGCATCCTCGAGCCCCACCACAGCCCTCCTGTTGCCTTCAGGACGCGCTGGAAAACCCTCCGGAGTGCGTCATGCCAAAGGTCATTTCACCGCTCGGCGAACTCTACTAAACATTTATGCTAAGCCGTAAAACAAAAAAATGTTAGCACACGATTATTATTCCTTTAACACAGTGTCTGACAGGAGAACATAAATCCAACATTTACTTTGGAAAAATTGCTGAAAACACAATCCAGTAAAATCCCAAATATCTTCATAATCAGGACAACATCACACACAGGAATCTCAGGTGGTTTTTTTTTTTTTTTAAGGAGAAAGGGTGAATTTTTATACAAGCAAAGAGAAAGTACCTGGATTATCACTGCTCTTTTTAAGAACATTTTAAACTGCAGACGAGGATTTCTGCAGACACTGAGAGTCCCAGACTCAGCTTAAGTTTCAGGGTTATGAAGTGTTGTTAGTCCTGCTGTACCATATTTTAGACATGCTGGTCAAAGACTTGCTCAGCTGATATTCGTACACGTGCAAAAGCCTCGTCCCCGGCTCCCACCGCCCCGCGGAGCAACGGAGCAGGGCGAGAGCTGTCGGGGGCCGTCGGAGGCTTCCCGACGTCCAGGGAGCACCAAGAGGGATGTTTGTCTTGTAAAAGAAGGGGCAACTTCTCTAAACTCAAATCTCACATCTCAGTGACTTTGCGGTCGCGTCCCCTTTACACTGCTGCATATTTTTCATGCTTATTTTATGAATCCCTCATTAGAATTTCAGGGGATTTTCTTGCATCTGAGGTGAAATTGTCCACGCTTAGTTTTAGGCAGAGTTATGAAAACTGAACTATGAAAACTGTGGTTTTATGTTTGGAAACCACACTTTTTAATGGAACTTTTCTTAGATGTGGGAAGTTTGCTTTCATGCAATTGTTCATTTGCAGTTTTGAGATGTTTTAATGCCTTCTTTAACCTGCGGTGGGGTATTGATATGATGTGCCATTTTTTCTCCATTAAAGTCCGCATGGAGACTGCAGGGAGGAGGCCTTTTACTAGAATTACGGGTACTTTTTAAATTTACTTTTTAAAATGTTTTCTTCAATCTTTCATGAATATTTTCATGAAAATCTCCGAAAGTATCTCAAAATATTTCATTAATATTTTAGCACAATAAATGCAAAGATAGCATTGTCAATGTTTAGGAATTTTTTTTAATGGAACTTACATTAAACTTTTATGAAAATTCAAGTAATAGGATTTTCAAAATACATTCTTCTCCAAACGTGCAAATGGCAGTTATTTTAATGGAAAATCCTGTGATATATCCAATACTAACCGAATACAAAGCAAAAAATGGCAACACTTTGATACGCACATTGTACACACCGTGTCATCGGCATCCTCTCAAAAGCTGCTTGACAGTTATTCAAAACCTGTATCCCGTATGACTGTAATGGTCAGAAGCAACTCCTTGTTTTCACTGCCTGTTGAGCTGTAATTTAGGGTTTAACACCCTAGATCACAAAAAGCCTCTGCTTGAGGGGGGGAAGGAAAGGTCTACTGTGCTGACTCATTAAATCTGCATCAGCCGACCAAAATTTAGAGGTGGGATCTATTTGTGATCCGGCTACAACCGTGTCACCATAACCCTAGGAATTTTTCCAGCATATCTGCTTTCTCTTCTTCTGCTTCAAATACATCAGGAGCCGGCAGCCTGCTAAGGCTCTGTCTCCGGGTGTCCCATTTCCCAGGGCTCAGCTTCCTCTGAAAGCAAGAAAAGTAGCAAATAATTCCCAATTCTTTTTTCTTTTTTTTTTTTTTTGAGTTTCCGTAGATCTGAAGAGCTCGTTCCCCCAGTTTTGATGGGCTGTTTCCAGAGACTCTTCCTAAAGTGAGGAAAGAAAACTCCACTGAATTAGACCAAAAAAACTTCCAGACTAACAAGTACCCGGACAAGTCCAATTTTTATTACGCACTGAAGTTTAGTTTTTAAATTTTAAACAACTGAGCACTGAATTGAATTTTACGTTTAGCAGAGACACTAATCCCGTAACCGCCAGTTTTAGGTCTGCAGGGGTTTGACTGTATTGCTTTAAAGATCCTAAAGATAATTATCGGCAAAAAGTCATTCTAGGTTTAGCGTTCCCCTGTTGCAAAGGGCTGTGTTATGAGGCACTAGGATGTTTATATGATTTTTCTCTTACCTTGACGTCTATCGAAATTCTCTATAACCCCACATTTTATGGCACAATATTTAATATGTTACACAGACACTAAACAAAATAATTTCAGGAGACGACATGCTGTATCATTCTGTTTCTCCCTCCACTACGGCAGCAATGACTGCTTGTAACATAAGCCGCTTTAATTACAGGACAATCGAGTACTGCCCTTCTTCTGGACCAGCACGGAAGGGCGGTCAGCTAAGGCACGAAAACCCGGTCATACATGCCAGGTGGGTCCAGTGCGCTTCAGGGAGAGAAATATATTTTGAAGTGGTATTTTGCACCGTTTTTAGTGGCATCACCTGATTCTAGCGGAGACGCCGGTACCTGTTCTGCTGCACTATCAACCTCCTGCACCTACAGACGAGATCGACGGAGCATAAAGCAACCCAGCGACACAACATCCACAGCCCGCACGGAAAAACCCTCATTTATAGACCTTTACCACTTCTCCACCGGCGCAAGGAAGGGCTCGTGTTCACCTCCATGCAGCAGCCCTACGTATCCAACGGATTTATAAAGGGCTAATAATAGAGACAGTGAACTTACACCAATCTCATTTCGTTATAGAAACCATTTCCTTGCAACTTTGAAAATTCAATTTTAAAACCCTCATTAATTTGTAAAAGAAGGTGACTTTGTTCAAGTATCTATTGGATTACAATTAGATTCTCTACAAAAAAAATCTCGATAATAAAGCATGCTGCGTTAGACATGTTAATGTTAAAGATGAAATGAAAAATAAAGCAGTGAACATAAGATCTTCTGACACGACTGAAAAGAAATGCTTTGCAGAAATGTCAGGTTTCAACAAGTTTAAATACATCTTTTTCGCTCATTATGTTTCAGGGAGTGCTTTAATTAACACGTCATTTCGCATCGGGTACCTGCCAGCGTCTGTGGATACGATCCAGGGGACTGGGATTCCCTCCTCGGCGGCATCGCCAGGTGCCCTATCAACACGGGTCACCTCCCGTGCTGCTGTACAGCGGCGCATTGCAGAATGCTGCTCCGCGGTGCTTTCTGCAAGGGTTTCCGATAGTTGTGCAACACCGCGAAATCCCAGCCTGCAGCATCGCACCGCCGGTCCCGCGTGGTCCCGCGGAGCCCCAGGAGATTGTTTCACCGTCTTTCTTTATGCCGGGCGCAAGAATTGGAGGGCAAGAAGAAAATCTGCTGCCTGCAGACCTGAAGGGCTTTTTCACTCCTCCTCAGCAGCAAGGAGGAGGAAGCTTTTTCCGACTGCCAGAGCGAGCAACGGGTGCGGATCAGAAAGGAAAGGCGGAGGAGCCCAGCATCCCGGTCCAGCGCATCCAGCCCCGGGGCGGGAGGGCAGCTACCGAGGTCGCACTGCAGCGAGAACCTGCTGAAGCTCAGCCTCCCCGGCAGCTCGCGGAGACACGCAGACACATACAAACGCATCATGCCTGCGCTTCAAGAGGGACTCGTCAGCTCAGTCTCCCGCAGAGCCGAGATAATAAACTCAAAGATTTTTATGGGAATCTTTACGATGTTTCTAATTGCACTGTTGATAACAGCAGCACTGTAAGATCGTCTGCTCTTTTGGAAAATGTAGGTCTGCAACTCCCCGCGTGCAAGTCTGTATAAATACCCTGAAGGACCTACAGAATAAAACACCGGAAAAAAAAGCAGAAAAATTTTTGATTGTGAACGCAGTCCAAACAACTAGACTGCTCAACTGGACAAGCCCGCTGAATGAGGAAATAGCATCTGCTTACGGTCATTACCGTAGCTATGATCGCTTTAAGGCATCACTTTCCATGCGGCTTTTCCCAGGGAAGGCTCATGCAGTTTGAGCGCAAAAGAAACGATAGCCGATTACTGTTAAAGCAAGTGGCTGTGAAATCCTGCTCTAGTTCTCGCCAGTGAAAGTCTTCATCTCATTAGTCTTTGAAGTAAGTGTTTCTATCCATGATGACGTGCAAATGCTATTGGTGCATGCTTGCAAAGACTGAGCCTGATTCTGCAATAGGCTTTATCCTTGGGTGACTTGCGACTACATACTGTGCAGCACAGCTCCCTTGTCACGTTATTAGCACCTGCCTTCAGCAAAGGATGCTTTTGCCAGAGCTTGTCTGCAAGGGGAAAGCGCACTGTGCCGCGAGACCAAGACACCCAGCATCACTTCCACTAAACGTGTGGGCAAGGCTCCACACGGGAGGCTCACGAAATCCCGCGTCCACAAAGCAACGTGTGGTTATGTGCCCCGAGCACAGCACCGAGGCAACAGTCCTGACGGTCCTCTGCGCTCCCAGTCCCGGTTCTTGGGAGACCCCTCACCAGCCCGTCCATGGGAGACTCTCACCGCTGACCCCGGGGCTGCCGGAGCTGCTCGCACCCCCTCGGCTCTCGTGTACGAGGCAGGGGCAGGAGCAAAGAGCTCCTCCACCGCACTCCTACTCCTTCAGTCCGTTATCTACACGAATATCATCCTGCCTACCGCTGTTTTAGTCCAATAACATCCTTGATTTTCATGTTGTTGGAAACATCAACGTGACTACGCTACCTGTACTTGGAGAGATACTTTGGATATCTTCATACTTAGGTTATTATTAAAGCAGGCACGAATTAGTGTTTTAACATCAACAACCCACAGCTAGTCTTTGCCCACCCTATCACCAGCCCTTGCTGTCTTTCTAAGTAATAAAGACTTTTATTTACAGAGTAAAGCTCTTGCAAGAAATACAGGAAATCCTTCTGAATTCAGTAGTTTACCTTCGCAGACCACCTCGTGCTGTAGCTTACCAGTGTGCTGCAGACACCGAGCAGTTTTTCCCCAAGGAAAAAATACCCCAAAGAACAGAGAAATCCAGAGCTGGGGATGGCACGATATGTATATAAATATACATGTATATATATCTACATCCTTGGAGATACTCAAAAGCTGTCTGGACAGACAGACCACCGATGCCGAGCTCACTGCGGGCCCAGGCGTCCCCAGGCCACCTTCAACCCCACGTGGCTCCTGGGCGGATGGGGCCGACCAGCTTTGGTCCCCTCTCCATCAGCACCCCGTGCCACCCCTGGAAGTCCTCGGAGGCCAGGGCTGAGCTTGCAGGAGCCGCTGGGCACGGATGGATAAGCGGGACTGGAGCTGTTGACCGCTTGTGCAGACAGGCAGCCCTAAAGAGGATTATTATTTTATGAAAGCACTGAAAAGTTTCATGTTCAAGATGGGTGGTCGTTCCGCTTCCCCTTCATTACGAGATCATTTACGAAGGCAGGGAGAGGGGAGAAAAACGCTCCCCATTTTTCTAAGTCAACCGTTGGAGGGGAGGGGGCAGAGACCAGCCACCTCCTTCGCAGCCCGGCACCGAGGAGCTCGTGTCCGCACAGCCCAGGAGGTATGGGTGAAAGCACCACGGCATTTTTCAAGTTCCAGGTCATTACTTGCAGTGTTTCAGACCTAACACAAATATGAAGGATATTTGGAGAAGCAGGAGGACAATTTTTCACTGCTTTTCAAAATACCGGCACTTTATTCAAGCCATTTAATTATTTATATTTAGGCAGATTTTGTCCTCAAAGCCTATCACAGAAATTAATTAGAGCTACAGGTATATGCTGTCATCTACCTCATCTGGGAGAAAAGTAGTACACAGTCTTAGAAACGCCTGAGGAATGCTAGCTACAGATGGACAAAACGCCCAGAGCCTCCTGCGACATTAAGAAATAATCTTGCTAGTTTTAGACAAATGTTTGAATAAGCGTTTCTCTCCCAAGAAAATAAGATTAACTCTTCATTTTGTTAGAGTATTTTTTAGGGAAATTTACAGTGTTGACAAGTCTCACAAATTATCCATCCCGTTAACACAGCAGTAAATCCCACGTAGTGCATTACCAGTGCTTCGGAGGAACCAGCGCACGGACCGCCGCTCGCCAGACTGCCGGCGCACACCCGGGGACTGTGTTACCACTAATAGCGATGTCTTGGAAACCTCTAAATGAAGCTACATAACGACAGAAGCACACTGTTAAACTGCTCCATTACCGTAACATCCTATAACGCTGTGGGCAGTGGTACCAAATTAAAAACACACACGAAATCCTATTATCTGCTAGTTTATTTAGCAATTCTCAGCTTACAAACAAAGCATGCTCGTAATTCATTAGGATGAGCGTTGCAAAGAAAACCCGTACTTTGCAACTGCGCTTTAAAGACAACAAAACCCCAAAAGTCCTCACAGCAAATAAAGCCACTGGATTTCTCCACCCTTCGCAAGCCTGGGGAAACCTCTGACTTGGGCAAAAAATTTCTGAAGGACGTGGAAAGGCAGTTGGTGCGGCCCCGTCACCCATGACGTAGGCAGCTTACGGCACGAGCACCAACGGATCAGGACCTGCCGTTCTTCTGGTGGGAGGAAAAGATCCAATAATTTGCTAACCGCCCTGCAGCAGTTAATAAAAAACGAATGCCAGGTTACCCAAAGTAATTGCCTTTCCTTTGTCCCCACTGCTCTACGCCGTAAATCGCGCTGAGCTGTTTCTATAGAAGGGCCGCTCCGAAGGCACAACGCTTTATTCAAATTTGGTGACCCATCAACTGTTCCAATCATATGACATTTGTTGTGCTGAAAGCCCTGCATAAACATGTCATAACATTTCCGGAGCTGCCGTGCTCAAGCGGCGTTACCACTTTGCATCATTTTTCTTTAGAGCTTACCATTAAGTACACACCGAAGTGGAGCCGAAGCAGGATGAACCGCAGTTTAAGCCAGTTAGCTGCAGTGCGTTCCTTTCAATTTGCATAGTAGCTCTTTGACCCCGAACTGATTGCTGCAGCAAATAAGGCCATATAATTGGAATAAGTGCCTGTCTTGTGCACGAGCTGGCAAATACTACAGTTCACCAACTGTCCAAATTAAATGCAGGTATTTTGGCAAATTGCTGTCTAACAGCTGTTCTGTCTGGCGTTATGAAGCCTCAATATCAATATGCATTAAAAACACCTCGGTTTGTTTCTGGTCTAATTAAAGCACCAGGGCTCATTTTGAATTTCACAGAACGCCGCTAAAACTGTGCACAAAACTACAGACAATTCAGTAGCAGTTTCGAATCCTATGTGTTATTACCGTGAAAGCGAGGAGCAGTCCCTCGCGTTTGTTAAAGGTCACAGAACTCGAGGATCTTAAAACAGTCAGCTCAAAAGAAGAGAAATAAAACCTGCTGCTGCTGGAGCGGTATTTCAGCAAGAAAAGAGAGCGCTGAGGAGCCGCGTCTCGGCCTCGGGGGCTGCCGCGGTGCTGGTGGAGCTCACGTTTCGTGGTTGTCCCCGGGCTCGAAGCTGGCCAGGGCGGTCCCGGCTGCAGCGGCAGCTCTCCAGTGCTTCCTCGAAGACGAGCACCTTGCTGGGAGGTGATGCACGGCCAGGGCTCTCCAGAAAGCAGCGAGGCCCAGGAACCTTCAGGAGATGCTGCAGCATGGACTTAGCACGGGTGGGTACCAGCTCCCGTGCTGCCGCCGGCAATCGAACCTGCACCACTGCAGCCCGGTGACCGTGCCCTGCTTCCCATCGTTACGGATTTAGCAGAGAAGGGGAAAACGAGAAGAACTAAGCTCTAAGAACATGAGGTCTTTTGAGCTCTGTTGACCATGCATGGCCTTCTGTAGGCCTCCAGGTCACTGGAGCTCGCGGGGACCTAATCCTGCGCGCGGCACGCAGGAGGAGGCAGGAGGGAGGCCCAGGAGGCCCCCGCTGCTGCGACCGCGGAGGCCGGGGGACCGGCACAGCGCAGCACAGGTCTACCGGGACGTGCACACTCGGCAGTGTCCTTGCAGCGAGGGGACAGCGAGGCAGGTGGGAACACAAACCATCAGCTGCTGTCACGGCACCACGTCCCATGCAGCAACAGCAGCTGCACGAGGCTTCAACTTGTTACGCCGAGAAGTAAAGCAGTGCTCAAGAGGTCCCTCAGCTCCCTCCTGCTTAATATCTCACCCTCTTTATGTCTACACTGCAGGACATGCTGTCTCCTTATTTCAGAGCCTTTCACACACCTAAGAACAAGCTGGACGCCCACGAGCCTGTTGCAGCAAGTTCTTCTCTCCACCATCGACCTGCAGCTTCACTGCTCACGGCCAACTTGGCACATGCAGCACCAGAGGAGGGAGCAACCGGCACCTCCACTAACCCTCCCAAGGCTGGCAGGGGGTAAGGGGCATATTCCCCGTGGAAAAGCAACGATGTTTTTACTGCTGTACCAATTTCATCACACAGGAGTGACTCGCGGTCAAAGAACGGATCACGCAATTCTCTACTGCTGCTTTAGGCTACAAACGTTCATTAGAAAACAAGAAATTGCAAGAAATCCACAATCTGTAGCATATTAGGAATAAATACATTTTAATAGGCCTTTGATAATGCCTTCGTTGCTTGTATTTGTAAATACATATTGTTTTCCTTAATCGACCAAACAACAGGGAATAGCCATGGGCCAAGTCAGTGCATCTGCAAGGAAAGCTGTAGCAAGCTCTTTCCGGCGTGTTTGGGGTGGGAGGATAGCCAGCTGGACATCTGTGCCCTCCAACAGACTGTTTTAAGCTTTACAAAGCATCAACTCTTACTCAGCAGCTGGAGAGCTTTGTACTATTCTTCCCCAGGATTTCCCGTTTCTTGAGAGAATCAGGACTGCTGCTGCTAGTGCCCAAACAATTCAGCCGTCGTTTCTCCAGCGTAATACCAATCCTTCATAATTCCTCGTTTGAAGAGCCCCAGAGTCAGCCTCCGATTTTGCGATAGCTGAGACTATCAGCTTCTTCCATCTCAAGTTCACCTTGCAATTCTCTATTTCAGTTGATCATCTTTTTGAAAGACAACATAGATCAATGCAGGAATGGAAAAAATATCTATATTCTCAGCCTCTAGATCTTTACACCATCTGCACATCTGAAGGTTTACAGCACCTTCGGATGTACAGAAAAGGAGATTTACAGATTTATACGTGTAAGTTTTGTATGAATCAGTCTTTTCTGACCACAGAAAAAGGAACATTCAGGGAAAAAAGAACCTAAGTGCAAGACCGTACTTACGAGGCCTCCAGAAAACAAGAACCTGAAAAAAAATGAAAATGCCAAAATCAAAATTGCCTCTGACATTTTGTCACCGTAAAGACATTGCTTGACACCCACTCGCTATACAAGAAGCAAGACTGGGTCCATAATTAGAATTCCTGTAAATTATGTTATATCAAATTAAACGAAGGTATGAAGAATTGAGATGAACCTTAACTAAACCACACCGCACAATCCTGAACTTTGGGAATCTTCCAATTCCACTACACCTGGTGAATATTTTACCAAGAAGTGGGATAAGATTTTCAAAACTAGCAAAAGGATTTGGATGATGAACTCTCATTAAATATACTGGTGACTGCACATTCAGCCCCTCAAGCAGCTTTAAAAATCTCGCTATCGAGATCTTCCAGCCTTTCGCTGTGCTCAAAGGGATGTGACAGCTCACTCTGCTTCATACTGAAACGGCCAGGCAGCTTAGCAGCTATTTTATCTGATGCACGGAATCGTGCAAAGCTCTGTCCACCAGCACATGAGGTTACCTAATCACCTTGGTGGTTAGTAAGCACCCAGCTCACTACTCTCCAAGCACCCAGCAGCACAGGCCTCGGGAAGAGGTACTCGAGTTGGGTTCGTTTGGAAATGAGAGAGATGCAGATGCATCACATTTAGATAAACCAACCAGACCCAGTAACGGGCAACTCTCTTAAAATAACTCTTTCCATTCCTTCCACCCAGTAAGTCAGGCCCTGCATAGCTCTTCTTCCAGCATCCCTACAAACTGGCAAGGTGCAGCGACCGTCATCAAGCAACCCTATTTTTTCAATTATATTCTTACAGAATAATGCCTACACTGGACATTTTCGCCACTGAATACTTTAACGAGAATTCCTTCCAAGCAATTTCACCCACATCTAACAACATCACTGCTCCCAAGCATTAATATACTGCTATATTAATACTGCTATAAAATCTACAGATTTTATGTAGAATTAATGCTGAAATTATCCCCTGCTCTTGATATTTGTCATTGCTCATCATGCCTTCTGGTTTTTTTCCTTCACTAATCAAAAATATATCCGTGTTTGAGACCAAGTATTCTCCTCATGCATATGAAAATCTTTCTTCAGGCTGACATATTAAGAAGTGGTCGCTACCTTGAAGTGTTTTCTTTTCTAACACATAAGCCTGTCGAACAACCAATGTCAGTAGCCAATTCTGAGATTTCCCCGTACGCAGTCCGCGAGCTCCTCAGGCTACTGCTCCCCTGCTGCTTTTGAGGATTTGTTTATTGTTCACCTGTCCCCCCAAAATCACGTCCGTCCCTTCAGCATCGTGAGCTCGACACGAGCCCCCGGGGCCCTCCGGAAAGCACCGTGCCCCGCGCGTGCGAGCTGCCACCCGCTCGCGGCAGCTCGCCGGTCCCTTGGCGACACGACCACCGCAGCCGGCACCGCTCGCCTCCTCCCGAGAAACGGCCCTAGAAATGTGCCCAGCGTGCGGGAAAAGCAGCCGGTCTTCGCAGGAACATGTATTTTCTTGCACCGCTTTCCCCTGAGGGATCAGAGAAGCAAGAACAGGGAAAGCCAGAAAATTCTCGCACAATCTCCACTCCGCACTCGCGGCCCTTCCTCTCGGGGACCTGAGGGTACCACGGGGTCAGCGCCCATCAGTGGAGTCCTCGCTCTAATCTAGGTCTCACAGTGACATTAGAGAAAGACAGACTGCTAATATATTAGCCTATTGTGCTGTGAACACCTTTACAAATAAATATTTAACAATACTTACTTGAAGCAAGCTACAGAGCCAGGGCTACGCTCGTACTGCAGCAGGCCAGGGTCTACTAGTGCCTGGTGGCAACGGACACAGCTCACACGTAGATCCCCGATCTTCCCATCCTCCTCCGGAATAGGATGCTCCCATCCATGTTGCTTTTGGAAACAGTCCCAGGCCCGTGCTTTCTCCTGGACCACTGCATTATTTGGGACTCAAATCCAGGGGATGTAGTTGGGGAGCGTGAGCCAATGGGCAGATGCTACGGACCAGACTGGGCAAAGACATTTCAGCGCTGGCACCCATGGGTTCGCCACACCAGCCTTCCTCGTGCAGACACGGCTCGCACACCTCAAGAACTGGCCTCCTCTATCAAAACTGGAAATTTATTATTTGGAGATTGTCCAAAAAGTTTTACCCCTAGGAATTCAATGACTTCCATTTAAAAGGGCTAAATCTGCAAAATATCAAACATCCTAGAAGCCTTAGCTTTGCTTTTCATGAGTAACGCCTTGGACAACCTGTCCTGAAAATGAGCCGACAAGGAAAGGTCAGATGGGGTACAGCCATCTCGTACCCCAAGACCTGTACTCCTACCACGCAGAACAACTCAAAAACATAGCACCGCAATCTCACCTCTTTCTTCAATGCCAAACCTCAGTGTGTAACGCTGATAATTGCATTAGTACAGAAGTGAAAGAGTAAGACAGGAAAAAGTTTCGTGCTATGGAACTACAAGAAAGAAAAAAGACTGCTGCTGAACAGCCACGTTTTCTCTGAGCTGTCAAAAAGATACAGAATGTTTTTTAATATAATTGTCTCTCCCCTTTAGCCCCTTTTTAAAATTTGAGTTCAGTTTAATAATGACACATGAATGAATGCCTGACTCTGTGATCCTGACCCCGCATTTATCACTTCCATGAACCGAACCCCTGTAACTGGAGCAGGGCTCACGAATCGAAATTCAGACTTCGGCATTTAATGAGATCCCTCATGCCTCCTCTGAACCTCTGTCCACTTCTCTGCACGCTGATAAGCACAGTTTTATTTGTGCTCATTTTTTATTTTGCATGACACACTGTTCAAATTTCAGGGACGTTTCTCTCTCTTCAAGCACATATGCCTGAAAATGAATATATTACAAGCAGTAGGATAAATACAGCTGACATCAATAAAAACCTCACAGAAGAATAAACTATGACTTTCTGTAAAAAGTGTAATACTTGGAAGGGTCATTTCTAATGCTGCTATCCTCTAAGGTCTTCAATTAAGGCTGTTCGTTTCTTTCTTCCTGAGGCACTAATAAATCTCCAAAAGAACAAATAAAACTGACATTGTATTATATTGCAAATACATAACTCCTACGTAAAATACCTGTTTATCCACTAGCCGACATATAATTTTTCAACCGTTCCATAAAGCAATTTGTTGCCGTGCCCCATCCATACTCTTAAGCTCCACTCGTATGAACTATTTTGCTGTCTCCATAGTAACAAATACGCTTTGAAAGGGAAGGAATGAAAAGCCTAATGTAAAAAAATAGGTGACAATACTGTCAAAATAAGAAGCACATTTGCAAGATGGAATGACCATCAATACTTCATTTTGTTACTCTACTTAGACCCGCAAAGTTTACGCACAGGCACCTTCCCACCTCCAATTAACGGTAAAATCGTACGAGCGTTATCCCTTCTTCCCGCTATTCTTCCCTGTTTTAATCACATTAGCAAGTACTTCTCTGCACTTAGCCCCACAGCTTCATCAAGACACCACACTGGAACAAGAAATTAAATTATTGCTACTAACGAGGCCTGCATCCACAGCGGTCAAATTTTAAATGTCTGTTGGATAAACAGCACAAATCCAGCAGCAGAATTCATTACAGGCACCACATATGGATCAAAATATATCAAGCGATCTTAATGCCTAATAACACTGAAGTAGTAAAAACATATCCATAAAACATGAGAGCAAATTCCGCCTGTCAAGAAAAATAAAATTAAAGCAGCGTTATCACAAAATTTAATAAATCCTCGATAAGAACGCATAACAGAGCATGTGTTACCCCGTAAAACCGAGGCAAACACAGCGCCGAGCGGTTTTTGCGAGCCCTCCTTAGCCGCGGTGCCCGGCGGCTTCCCACCCTTCCGGAGCGCCGCGTGTCCGGATGCTCGGCCGAAGGGGACGCGTCCTCCCGGGAACTCGGGTCTCCGGTACTGCAGCCGCTCTCTAGATTCGCGTGACAAATAATAACGGCTTTCCTCCTCAAAAAGCGGCTCCACAAAGAGAAACCACTCAAATACTTAAAATAAACATAGCAGTAATAGCTAGTCTTTCAACTCAGCTATAATATTATGCAATTTCTTTACCGTTTTTCATTGTTGCTGGAAACAAAACTACCTTTTACAAATAACGCTCGCTCTTAAATTCAGGCGTTCAGGAAATATTCTCAAAGAATCCTTTGCCGTTCCCTTTTCTTAATGTTCAAGGGAACTTGGGGCAATGGAAGAAAATACATCCTTATCTACTACACAGCGCCCGGCCGGGCCGGGCATCGCCGCATCCCGCTGGTGGGGGAACTGGCCAGGGAGCCCGAACAGCCTTCAGCCGGGACGGCAATAATCACAACTCTCTTTCCTCGCACAAAACATTGTATTTCTCTATCAAAAATAGAAGTTAGAGTCGAACTAGCCTCTAGGTCAAACAGCAATCGCTGCTATCAAAAAACTTTGTAGTTCATGAAATATACTTTAATACTGCCTGTCTCTTTGAAAAGACGCTTCACCACTCTGGCTTCACTTCTTTTAATCTCTGCCTAACAGTTCAAGGCTAGGAAGGAAACGGTGTTTTAAATTTATTGAACTTGCCATCGCAAGAATCACTTATTCTTTGGGTGCTCCCTGAAAACAATCCAGATGCAAAACAAGGTGGCACTTAAGGAGAAGGGGAACCGCGGCTGCCTGGCCCGGCCGTGCCTCGCTCAGCCTGTCCCCGCGACCCGGCGGTGCCCACAGACGCGCTCTGCCCGGCAGCGGGACACGCTGCGCCCCAACGCCAAGTGTGGGCTTTCTCCTCACCCGGTAACGAATTTCCTAAGCATCCTCCCCAAGAGAACAAGCCATCGCACCTGCCAAATTCAATTCTTGTTTTTTAAACCATCTGCTATTTTCCTTGGGGAAAAAGCAGAAAACGCAAAACAAAGCCACAGATATGGCCCTCGCTGGAGAAACCATCCATTTACTAGATGGACCTGGGAGGAATGGGCAGGAGAAAGGCTCCCATCGCCCACAGCGGGAGGAAAAGACTCCCTTCTGTTGGCCATCAAGACGTATTGTGTGAGCGGACTTACCGTTCCCCGTCTTGTAAATGAAAATGCTCCAGATGAGCTGACAGTGCTCGTTTCCTCTGCTGCAATTGAACCTTTCTGTTGATTTTCTCCTCGTTGCTGTTGTTTTAGTTTTCTCTTAAAGACGACTGTTGCTTGAGTGGTTCCTGTATCATGCTCTTCAGAAAGACTCCCGGTGCAGACGACGAAACCTGACCTACAGTAAGTCTTTTGTTCAATAGCCCATCAGGATCACTTCACAAAAAGCCTTCCACATGGAAACTAAGCCTTTTGTCTTGGGCAGTGTATGTGGAAAAGACTCTCACAGCTACAAAAGGAAGGTTTTTTAGTACATGGTGGTTGTTGAAACCGTATTCTTGTAGACAGGAAAACTAAACTACCTAATGCAACACACACACCCCATTCAGATATCATGCCTGTATTAAAATATTAGAGGTAGTCTAGTCCATTCAGCACAAAATAAACAAGAAAACAATTTATTCCATTTGGATAGTAGATACTTGAGTCAGAATTCAGAATCAGCAACTGGGATTGTACTTGGAATGATTATATTAAAAGCCAAAAGAGCATCTTCCGTACCGCTCACAGCCCGTGTCCGATTCCGAGGGAAAATCCACGATGGTCCATTTTCCTTAGCAACAGCTGCCATCTGGGTCAAGCTAGGGACCAAACTGGGAATCGCCAGAAGTGAAAGCAGAAGGCTCTAAAAGATGAAGGCAAGAACGTGCTGTTCAAAGCGACGGCTGTCCGAGGATCCACCCCGTCTGGCTTGCAAGGAGTCTTCCGTAGGGAAGGCGCGGAGCAGTGGGTTCCAGGTAAGCAGGAGGCCACTGCTCACACACACCGCATAGGACAAAAATTCTGCATAATCCTACAAGATCAAACTTTGAGCCAGAGCGGCTGAAGTTCTGGCACTGAGCAACCACCACCAGCTCACGCTGAAGTTAAACATCAGCATCGTTCTGCGTAATATAGGGAACAAGAGCTTTGGCAATGCAGGTTTTCATCTTAAAGCACAACCGAGCAGTGAATCTTTAAAAAGAGCTGACACAGGAACTTTCACAGACATCCCTGAATTTAAGAAACAAATCCTTTTTAGATTGGAAGGGAGTTTGGAAACATGATTAACTGCAATATTGGTAAGAGCTAGTTTTCACCAGAATGAATTAGAGAGACTATCTGGATCACCCTGCATTTGTATTCTCGACTGGCCTATTTTGCTGATAATTCAGGAGACTCAGAAACACGAGCAAAACTTTTTTGGTTTTCTCAAAGACATCTGAAAAAAGATGACACCTTCGACTGGTGTAAGACAGGTTCATTAAACCTGATGGAACTTCCCTGATTTATACCAGCTGAATACACTGCTGTTTGTGCTTTGGGAATTTTATTAATAGTCAGAGTTTTCAGAAACTGATTGCAGTTTTCAGTGACCTAATCCCCATAAAGCAGCGAGCTCCTTCAGCTCCCATTCACATCAGTGAAATCCAGCAAAATACTGTCAAAACCCGAGACCAACGGCTTACAGAAATGCTAATGTTAGCTAAAATAGATCATAAAATACTTACTGAATTGCTAAAAGACACCTAACAAATCCTCTCAAACTTCATAAACATATTTCTTGCCGAAGCGTGAATCTTTCTGTCACTGGCAAATTGGCCTACAAACCTGAGAAAGATTTGTTGGTGCAGGTGTGCTTCCTAAAGCCTTTGCCGAAAAGCGTGGTGGAGCAAACACAGAGCTGCACGTGTTACATTAAAGAAAGTCATAGCTGGGAGGGACCCAGCACCGGGTCAACGATACCCGCAGCATCTCCATCCCACTTCTGTCCGCGTTG
This sequence comes from Dromaius novaehollandiae, assembly GCF_036370855.1. Taxonomy (NCBI): domain Eukaryota; kingdom Metazoa; phylum Chordata; class Aves; order Casuariiformes; family Dromaiidae; genus Dromaius; species Dromaius novaehollandiae. Next base: position 48,235,169 of record NC_088103.1, on the reverse strand, counting down.
CTCGTGCGGACCTGCCGGATGGGCAGCCACTCGGGGCAGCACCTGGAAGCCTTTCCCACCGCTGCCGAAGCCCCTCGCAGCACGGTAAAGCCTGTTATTACTTTCCGATCCCTCCAGGATCTGGAGGAAGGTCATTGCTGTCTTTGCAGCTACCTTTTATTAAACAAAATGTGTTTTAAAGCTGCATAATTTCTTTCATTATGCTGATTTTAAGTACCTGAAAGCCTGTATAATACTAATGCAGCCTGCTAATTAATATTATGTTTGACTGGAGAATAAAGGAGTACAGATGCATACCACCAAGAGGCCCTGGCAGGATGCAGTTTGAAGCAGCGATACGCAACGATGCAGGTGGGCTCATGCTCGGAGGACCTGCGGGAGGACCGCGCGAGGCAGAGCCACGGCTCCGAGTGGCCCAGCAGCACTGCTACGCGGGCTCCGGCCGCTCCGACCTGGCTCCCACCACTCTCCCAGAGAAATTCAACATTCGGAGATGCCAAGGACAACATTAGCTCAACTACAAATTGCAGTTTTCTTCATAGTTTCCATTCATGCTGCAGCAGCAGCTTTGTTTACGGTTGCTTTTCTGAATTTGCGCATTTTCAAAACTATGTAATTTTACCAGAGGATGATGAAAGTCTCTTCATTTTTGTAAACTTTTCCATGTTTGTGATTAATGTGCACTGGAGCCATCTTGTACGGAAAGCGAACTATTTATCTTGCTGCAAATGTAATTGATTCTCAAACCTCAGGAAAACTAAGCTCTACTAGATTTAATGCACACCATTTCCATATCCATTTCTTTAGAAGAAACTTCTTTCTGAGTAATACCCAAAACACAAGAGCAGAATTCATTTTAGAAAAAACTTTAAGTTCAAAAAATTTTAGAGGGAGGTAGAAGATACCTTGCAAGCATTTGTTTTTAAAAAATATTTCTTTCATTATATTAGATCTTTTAAATATACATACCATGTAAGAAGAGCCTTATTGCATGTTCCATCATGGAGTTAAGCCTTGATGACTCTTGCGTTTCTTCTATTTGAGTCCAAATACTGGAAAGGAAGAGGTGGCACGATCATCCAAAAATAAGAGATTTGTGTTAAATCCTGCCCCGAGGTACTGCCGAAGCACAAAGTTCTGATTTCCAGCATTGTGGGGGAAAGGATGCATTATACTGTGAAATGAACTGACATCATTAGACTAAGGATCTTTTATCACCACAAATTCCCAATTTTCCAAATAATCAGAAAGAGATTCAATTGCTTTTTACTTCACATGTGTTTATTGGGAACACGCTAAACCTTACAAGTGGGGGATAGGGAAAAGAGTCAAACCTAAAAATATTTCCAGAATTATTGTGGAAATACGAGGAAACGTGTTCCTAGCTGTTCACTTCCTCCAGGCAGCCCAACAACAGAGCAGGATTTGGGGAACATCACTGGAGGGAAGCCTGGACTCCGAAATTCAGGCCAGAAGACTGATCAAGGAATGGAAACATTCAGTTTTTGGAAACCACCAAATAGTGCCAGTGTTTAGGGAAGATCTGGTGCAGCTTCCTATGCTGATTAGGCTTCTCTCGTAGGGGACACTCTCTGCGTCCCCAGCAGAGCTCAGCCTCCCCTGGGGAAGGCAGCAGGCCGTGGCCGTACACCCCACCCCACCGACTTCAAAATACATTTTCGTCACACTACCTAAAAACTAATTCCCTTCCTTTCCCAGAACACCAGTTGATTCCTTTTTTTTCCCCCTCTTTTCTTCTTTTCCTGGGGCACGGGCTGATGGGGATGTGACTTGGATTCTGCGGTATCTCTAAACGTGTTCACGTCAGAGGCTCAGTCAGGTCAGTGATGCACGAATTTTACTTGAAAAGGGGTCATCCAGGGATGATCAGAGCAGGAACAAGCCCTCTGTGAACGTATAATCAATACCACCTACCAGAAAGATTTGCACTGCTCTGACAAGAGAGAATTAGATCAGATACATGTGGAAGACATGAGAAACATGTATTTTCTTGTTGGATGAATGTGATTTGGGCTCATTCTTAATTTTTCCGGGGGAGTTTACATATCTCAAATACTTTGATACGATACCTGGTTCTAGTTAATGTCAAATAAGTGGATTTTGACTGAATCTTGGAAAAATGAAGCCAGAAACTGCCAGGAATTTGGCAGGGGAGGGAAGCAGCAACTGATGGTCTCATTTTGCTTTGGTGTTAGAAGATTTTTTTTTTCTTAAACAAGAACACTAAACTTTCCTAAAGACATATGGAGCCTCTCTCAACACATAAACAAGAGCTGAGAATTTCATAATTGATTCGGTTATTTCATGATTTGTGAATGAAGCTTGCTGGAATATTTCATCCCATTTGTATCTACAGTTTTCCCCTAAAGGAACAGCCTATGGTCCTTTATATATGGTCCCTTCAACTTCTTCTCACCCCTTCTCTCCGGCCTCTCTTCTGTGAAAGGTTTTTGGATTCATTCCTCCGGAATAAACAGAACGGTCCCTTCGCCCCTCAACTTTACTGTTAATCCTGCAAATCTGAGATCAGAAGTCCAGGCGGCCAAGTTTCCTTGCGGAAGGAGAAAGCAAGAGTATTAGGGGGGATTACGAACTGTTCCCTGGTCTCAAGCGCTGGTCGGTGCTAGCTTGAGCGTGAATTACGAGAGCTTCAAGGCTGCTCTAATTTATCCTGCTCTCCCGGGTTTCTTGAGGGAATATATTATCTCTGGAAGTCCAGCGATGCAGAGCTGCGTCGCGGCTCCTCTCAGCCCAAGGACCTCGTTATTATTTGCATTACAGTTGCGCCAGAAACCCCCCGGGCCACGTCCGCAGAGCCACGGCACCGGGAACCCTTGTCCCGGGAGGGACGTCGCACGGCGGCGAGCTGGGACGAAGGTTTCGGGCAGCTACCCGGGGAATCTTGGCTGCGCACGCGCGAGCATCACCCACCACCACCACGAGCACGGTGCACGCGTGCCCCAGGGCAGCACCTCGAGATGCGCCCACAGCATGAGCCAGCTCCCCAAGGAGAAACGACCTCGTCTCCCAAAACAGCCCAACGCATCGGCAAAGCGTTGCCCCAAAGCCAGGGAGCCCCGCGACCCGGCACCGCCAATTAGCCCCAGCCCAGCACCATGCTGACTTCGCTATCGTGCTCCCACTTAGGCTCCATGACAGAGGATAAATACATCCTTAGCAGCGCAAAACAGCCATTTCGAAAATCAGCGTCTGAGCCTGAGCTTGCAACACTGGTATTCGGAGCCTAAAAATAAAGAAATGAATGACTGAATAAATCACCGTTCGAGCTGAAAGCCAAGCAAATTGAGTTTGCCTTTTCTTCTGAAAAGAAGGAACTGCATTTTTACATTTACTTTCGTCTAAAATATTCAAAACGAAGTCTTTCAGTTACACCTATTTTACGATCTATGATTTGCCTGGGCTTTTTATCCTGGACAAAATTTGGTGTCACAGGGGTCTTGCACACCTCAGAGCTCACCTCAGCTCTGCAGATGATAGGGTGGAAGAGCTGCAAGCGGGAGGTCTGCCAGCCGGCCCTAAGCTCTCCCACGGCCCCCGGACAGCACCCCGAAGCCCAGGCCACCGGCGTGCGCCCCACGCTCGCTGAAGTCGCTCCCATGGTGAAGCAAAGGTCCAAGGCAGCCCTGCACGCAGCCCCGAAGCTCACGTCCTCTCCTCCAGTGCTTGGGAAATGTAACTCCAAACATCGTGATTGCTCAGTCTTTACACCAGTAATAAGTTTCATCCAGAAATGCTTCCCTTCCCTCAGACTAGAGATGAAGACTGAAATAGTCAGTACACACACGGATGATTTCATCTTAAAACTTTCAGGCACTCACTCAACGTTGCAATCTGGACTGCAGATACCAAAAGGGGATATTTTCCACTTTGAATATGAAAACCGAGCAGAATTCCTTTGTAATCTATACATTTCTCCAGACCTTTGAAGCTTAACTTTAGGCTGAGTTCAAGCGAGTAGAGTCTGCTTCTTCTTCTTCCAGCATTTTTACCCTGGGGTTTACTGTTGCTTTGTTCGCTCAGGAAGGAGGATAAGCAACTAAGAGTGAATAAAAATTACCCTCTAAATCAAAGCTCGGTATGCCAATGTTTTGCCGAGAAATTATTTTCTTCACTGAAGATGTGAAAATTGCTGCATTCATTGCGCATCTAAATTTTCACTTCCTCAGAGTAGCTGCAGTTCTGAAAGAGCAACAAGCAGTGCTCAGGAGCAGCAGAAACGGGTACTTCCAGATCACCCTCCCACAATAGGTATTTTTAATGCAAATAGAGAGAATATAGTCTGCAATATGGTCTTTAGAACGGCTTCATACATGCAACACCAACTTTCTACACTTGCCTGACAGTTTTAGTGATGGCAAATTGCTGCACTTGTTCCATCAAAAAAAAGTAATAATAATACAGATATTTACCATACTAGATGACTGGCCATTTCATCCCACCATTTACATTTTACGCTCTACAGTTCACCTTCTAACTTATTCAGAAATCAAAAAAGCTCCTGACAAACAAAAAATGATGGAGCATGTGTGCCGTACTGACCCACGATATACTATCCCTTTTTTTTAATGCTCCTCTTAGTTCAGACATTGCCATGCTACAACTACTTTCTTATTTATACCAATGTAAGTATCTTTATTTATATTTAGTATATATTTATTCGTATTGTAAATATATTTAGTAACAGCATTACTGTAATTTTAGTCCCACTATTCTTAGTGAAATTACTGCACTGCAATGGCATTTCAATAGCTTTGGATCAGAAAATTTCCATGTTAACTGAATTTATTTCACTTTACGTTTCTTTTTCCTATTTTAGCTATAAAATTCCCATTTAACTCAAAACAAGATTTTTGATTTTAGTATATCATTGACTTTGCCAGTAGTAACACCAGTACCTAGGTTAGCAATTAAATTGGCAAAAAAGCTGGATTGGAGTCTGACTTCTCTATTAAATAGTCCTTTTTGCTAGCTGAGGGAGGTTGGCTTTTCCACGCACCCCCAACCTCATTCGGAAAACACCCCTCACCAGGCAGATGTAGCTCACTCGACCGACAGCCTCATGTTGGCTCCCTACAGCACTTTCTAGATACCAGATTTGGGGATCACCAGTGCAGAAATCAAGTGGTCAGAAATATCTGAATTTTACGGGGAAACAGCACGAGTAATTTATGCCTGACAAATCTCGAAAAACAAGCAGGGAATTTAGCATAAGCACTGCTACTTTTTGCAGAAAGGAGACAGCTTGCTATATTTGGCTCGAAAGGGCTCCTAACAAGCTTCAGGGAGATTAAGCCTCCCTCTCAGGCTTCTCTGCAGATTTCTTAATGTGGAGTTACAGTACAAGAATTGGTCTTTCTCCGAAGCAAACATCGCACAGTGCTGATCTAGGAATATTACGAAGGCCCAATAAACGCTGCCCTCCCGTTGTGCTGCGCTATCTCTTTAGCACACCGCGAAATCCGCAGGAGGCACCACCGTCTCCTACAAAACGTTAAAGAAAATAATTTCATAGTGCAAGTGAACCACTATCATAAACAAATTGCAACAATTTAACACATTTATTGAAAGCTAAATTTTCCTTATTTTCAGCAAGTTCTTGTGCCCTTTGGGATATATTGTGCAGCTCAAACAACTAGCTCGCTGTCCCCTCCAGCAGTAAAATGTTAATAGACTGAAACTTTTCAATTGCATTACTCTGAATGTGATGCAATTTAATTTTATAAGGTGCCATCAATAATACATAAAAAATATTGTAAAACACAGCGTGATGATTTTAACTCCTATAAGCAAGTCTACAGAAGCAGCAAGCGAAGTGCAGTACCATGCAGGTGCCAAATGCAATTACCTGCCCCTGTTAAACTCCGCATGGCCAGAACCGGTCCAACAATGTCTATGCAAACACCTCACCCCCACCGGCCACCTCCTTTTAGTCATATTAATTAAATCATAATCCTAAAAGAGTATTTCTGCCTAACACGCTAGATACGCCTCTGGTTTCAAAGGTTAATTAATTGTGTGGGAAATAGGCTGTAGAAAGCGTTAGCTTCAACCAACTTAACACCCGCCGTTAAGATAGATTCAGCGATGCCAGTGCTTGACAAAGAGGACATATTTTTATATTACCCACACAGACTCTGCTCTGGCCTTATGGCATAGTGGGAACACATTTAGGGCAGTCATTAAGGACAGTCACAAGTATAAAGAGGTTTTAAAAGATATTTTCACCTCTGGAGGGGTCTGACGCTGGATGACAGAAGTGGGACAGCAGAGCCCTACAGGCAGCAGCACCCTGAAGATGTACCCTGCATTACTGGTACACCATTTTTTCTATGCCCATCATTCCTAGGGATGAAATTAGTCTTTTTTGCTCGACCAGATGTGCTGGATAAAAGGCAACCTTTGCCATTCTCCATGTCTGCAGTCCTCTGAAGTGACAAGACACCCTTACCTCTTTCTGGAGCTCACCTTGGTATCATACACATCTCCAGTGAAAGGACATCAGATAACATAAGCGAAAAAGAAAGAACAGGAGGAGACTTATATCTAGCACAGGTTAGAGGCAACAAGTTCTTTAACCAAGGAAGGGGCAAATATGGGAATTTATTGCTAGAAAATTCTCTACCAGGCCATGCAAATGTGGGATCTTTGTCTCCTGTTGTGCTCTCGTGTCCACAGAACAACAGGGTAACCACTAAGTGTTCAGCCACAGACCAACTTTCAGTGAAGTTAGTTTTTAACTGAAAAGATAAATATTTGGGTATTTATCCAACATACGGATACATATTTAGTATAGAATCTTTATTTTAGCATCTCTAAGAACCAGAATCCAAGCAGCAACACTAATCTGCTCCGTCATTCAAGTGCAATTCATAGTTTGCAGTTTTATGCGACATAAACGCACATCACAAGGTTAGTACAACATACGGCGGGAGCTTTCCTTTAGCACCACAAAGCACACCTGGAAAAGCACTGAGCCTGACCTACTCTATAGACTTGCCGACACAATAAGGACATGTTTCTGTCTGGGGTTGACAGAAACCCAATACGTCTCCCAGGTATATAGAATGGCATAAAAATACTTTGCCAGTAAGGCTTACTTTGCTTGCCATACCAGCGTTTTTTTCCTAGTGTAAACTTGTCCAAGTGCATTATTTCCAGAAATAGTAGACAACTTGGTTTGAATAGGAACTTTGGGACAGGTCCTCGGGCATCACGAGCAGCCTCGCTGAACTGAAACCAGGCAGTTCACTCCAGCTGAAGATATGGTCTGTAAGGGATGTCCCAAATGCTTTCGCTCAAAAAGAAAACCGAATATTCGCACATGCAGATCTTTTTAAGCAAACGCGTAGCACAAGCACAAACACGCTCTGGTAGCTGGGACCCCGCAGTGATCGAGCAGCTCAGAGTCGGCACAGGAGGAAACAGCAGCTGGAGACGAAACAAGACCTGAAAGACATCAAACACTGCTCTTGTACTAGGGACATCCTTACGTGATGCAGGTATTCTGCACATATCACACTTTTATTTTCAGCCAAGAGAGTTTTTAGAGGAAGTATCAGGTGTGAAATATTCTGTGGAAAGCAGATCCAAAAATAAAAGCGCTCCCTGTAAGCTTGTTCTTTGAACCGTTCTTATGTAAAGACCAAGCTTTTCAAATTTGTGGCTGATGCGCTAGGTTGTGACATCTGAAATCAGATTGTAACAGGCATGAGAGATCCAATCTGACAGAATGCATCAGCTTAAGATGTGGCAACTGAAGTCTTAAAAATATGTTTTTCTCTCTGCTCTGCAGTTTTGAGAAAAGCACCACTTACGAAAATTGCCTATCGGGTACTCACTACCTCAACTTTCTGCTGAATTTAATGGCAGGCTTCATCACAGAACACGGACCATTTATTGTAAAGAAACACAGAGTATTTTTTGACCTTTTTGCAATGTATGCTTCTATTTCAAAACCCAGATCACGATCTAAATTTTCTTGAATAAAATATACTCCTATTAACATAAATACTGGTGAAAGTGACATATCAAGGGTCTTGGAGCATGATGTACAACCTCCCCTTTTCACACTGATTTGTATTAATTAGAGTGATAGATTTTATAATTACGAATGTACCAGACGATCGCAGGCACAGAAGAGATGTTTCTGCCCTAAACAGCGGAACAAGGAGCAGCAAAAAACGCAGCTGAGGCCCGGATGAATTGGTTTCTGAACACATACGATTGCTGAGGGTACCAAGTGGAAGCTAATTACAGGGCCCCGCTTAGAAAGAAGCTGTGTGGACTATCTCAGGAGCCTGAGCCTGCCTCATCCTCATCCTCATCCTCACCCACTGCCTCCCAGAGCACAAGCACCCGTGCTGGTACCTTTGGCCAAGCCCTTTCCAGCAGCAAGCGCCAGCTCTCCTGGCTTCGCCCAAGCAGGGATGCACAAGGGAACCAAACTCCCTCCCGTGTCCGTGGAGCACGAACCTTCCCGGGCAGCCGTGGGACACCCTGCTTCGGAGACACCAGCTCTACGCTGTCCCCAGCAGCCGCCAGCCCACGCCAGGATCTCTGCTGGAAGACGTAGGAGGAGGTTATGGAACCCGGGACGGAACAGCTTCTCAGGAGGGCAATGGAGCAAATCTGGGTTTTGCCTTTCATACAGTAATTTAGAGGATAGTTTCCAGCTCTTACTTGTGCTCTTTGTCTAGGCTCACCCCTACGAGAACAATAGCAGGGTAGTGTGAGGCATCCTCTTTAAATTAAGCTTATTTTGTAACGTCTCTCAAGTCCAACTAAATCCATTCCATCGATACGCGAAGGAGACTAAACAGACATAATTTACATCCCAAGAAGCCAGAAGATGTGAGCTAAATCAAAGTGATCTATACAGGTTACTTGCAGTTAGTTAAACCACTTTCATTGCACCAGCAGAGATCCCCATTGCCCACTGGTAAATTAGGTGTAATTAGGTCAAGAGAAAACTAGCTGAGCCTAAATAGAAAGTAAAACCTACTGACGTGCGATTTACAGCAGCTTATCAGCATCTGAATTTGGGTCAGAAAACACGGAAGCTCAAGATGATCTTTTCTACCTACAAAATATCCACAACCCTTTTAGGGGGGTTCTGACCTAAAACAGATGATTTTCAGGGCTGTTAAGTGACTACACCTTCGGCTGCTCAAACGTACACAAGAAGTTTGCTAGTTCTCCATAGCTGATACTGTCTTCATTGGTACAGGAGTGAACAAAACAAAAAATAAAGGAGGTCGGTCAGGATTTCTCTCCACTTTCCTGGTGGAGATTCAGATATTAGCAAAAGCCCAAGAGCAGCTGCTTACCATACACTACGGCAGAAGGTGTTATATAGGAAAAATGCTGAACAGAGCAACACTGACATTGGTCAAGGGTAAAGAAAAAGATAGTTCACTCAGTGATGACCAAACATAATTCAACTGAACTATCTGCCACAACAAATTCTAGACTTTGTCTCTTATTTAACCATCCAAGGTGGTTTCAGTGGCATCCTACGTGGGGTACATTTGAACACGACCGTTGCGGAGCGATGGGCTCTTTCCTAGCTGAACGGTGTGAAGCCAGAGAACGGTACAGCCTAATCAGACGTGGACACAAATGACATGAAAAGTCAGTCGTATTCACCTCACTTCCATCACGGTTAGAAAAGACGCTCGGATAAATACGTGAAGCAATCTCCTCAAGTTCAGCGCTAGGATTTGTGCCATCAGCGGGGTTTTCCTGCCTTTAAAAACAAAAACAGCGTTTCTGGGTTAATTCATTTCCCTTCACAGAGATGAAGGGAGGAGACAGAAAAAAGGAGAACAGCTAACTATGCAGGGCTGATCCAAACTCCCTCAAAATTGTGTCACATTTTGGATCAAGGCTAACATCAGCTTGGGCAACTAGTCCCAGAGCCCCCTTCTTGCTCCAAGTAGTCGTAACTGAAAAATATGACATCAAAGAGCAATTTTAGACTGCTGCTTCACATAATCTCTTGCTCACCTTTTATTCATATTTCCTCCATCTCAAATATCACAGTCAATTGAAGACGTAGAGGAGATTTAGAGAACAATTTTTGTTATTTGCACATTCTGATATACTCTTAAGCCTGACCCTGTATTAGTAACTGGTTTTCTGTTACAACCTGGTATAAGCAAAACCCCTTAGACTGTACTTGTTTGCACCCGAGTCTCTGAAGAAAGGAGCTCATCCACGGCGGGGAAGGTCCGGGTACACAGAGCCAGCTCTCAGCCACCCACCACCGGAGTGTCCCAGAGGAAAGGGACTGCTCCAACGGAGCCCGGCACAGGGATCTGGGATCTACGTCAGGGATCTGGGAAGGGGATGCAAGTGGGAACAGTCTGGTGTTTTCTGTTGCCTGCACCAGTGGAAAGGTGCCTTCTGCTCAACGTCAGCAGTAGGAAGGAGCATTTCACCACCTTCTCGTGTCCCCGCCGCGTCGCTGCTGGGTGGTCGCTGCTGGGAGGACCACTGACCTTCCATTCCACGCCCCGGCCCTGCAGGTCGGCCAGGCTCTGTGGCGGAGAGCAGGCTTTCCTTTCCCACCGCAGACATCCTCAGGTCCTCAGCCGGGATGAGCTGTCAAAGTGCATTTGGGAGAAACCCCAGTGTTTCACACCCACGCAGATTGTGCCCCACTCTGTGGCTAGGCAGCTTTTTTTCCAAATCAGTGTATCGTCACAACCGCTGAAGTCAAAATGAAACACGAGTATTTGGCAGGCCTGCAAAACGAGCTCCAGGCAAGACCACGAGCAGACATCAGCTGACTCCTTGGACCTGCAATGAATCATCAGAAGATTTGGCCCTGGTGGCAACTGATAGCCTTCCTTCCATTAGCAGATGCTCTAAGACCCGTAACGTTGCTTGGATCTCCAAGACGGCTTCCAGTTCACGTGATTCACTATGAGAAACATCATTTTCAGTGGAGGTGGGGTCTGACCCACCTGCTGAGCACCCCGGGCACCCGCTTCGGGCAAATTTGTAGGCGGGATTCTCGGTAGTGAACATTCCCAGAGCTTCACTGAGGTCTAGGCTTAACAGCAAAGGTCGCCGAGCAAACAAGGACGCAGCACCAGGAACCACACTGCATGAACAACACTCCGGCTCTTACGCAAAGCCACTGGTTTTCGCCATTTCCATTCAAGGGAGGGAGTCGCTGTGGATGCACAAAGTACAAGTTGAAAGTGCACAGAGCCGGCAAGACAAGCAGCAGTTTCAAGCCCCCTTCGCACTGCTGTGTTTGTGGTGTTCTGCTTCACAGCACAGTCGCCAACATGTAAAAGAAAAGGTGTTCGCTAGATAAGAAATGCATTTCTAGCTCAGACAAGGAAAGACTACTTCATTTTTTAAAGAATAGTTAGAAAATTGGATATTTCTGTAAAAGGAGCTCTGTGAATATAAACTAGCCGAATCCCCGAAGAGCCGCGGCTTTCCCCGGGAAACCTCTCTGAATCGTACAAAGCACGCTGCATGAATAATTCGTAAAAACAATTATCAGGTGAAGTAAACACGTGGCTCAATGATTGGAAAGACGTGCTCATGAAGGTGAGGGACTAATTGCACGGAGACAAAGCTGTCCCCGAGTGTTACTCCGTTAAGGTCACTGCTGGGGACGCGCCTGGCTCTGGGGGAAGGTCCCACGCGAGCGGTGCTGGCCGATGACCCAGACGGCTTGGGCAGAACCAGCAATGCCGACCTGCCCCGCTCCCACCACTCCAGACCTCCTGGGGCTCCCGCGAGCAAAGGCTGGCCATTTTATTAAAGCACACAGGGATTTTGCGGAGCTAACGATAAGCTAAGATGTGACCAAAATTCGCATGAGGCCTGAAACACAGCGCGATGCTAAAGACGACTGCACAGCGCCTGTGCACCCTGAAACCCCAAAGAGATCAAAGGGGTTATTCCTCCACACGCGGCCGGGGGGAAGAAGGGATGCCGGCAGCGCTCCTCGGCGCCCATGGTGCGGACTTCCACTGCACACGCTGAAAAGGCTGCGCTTTCTTGAACGAGAATCATGAGAAAAATTAATGTTGCATCAAAGACACACAGTATTCATAAATAACTTATGCAAAACCTGCAAATAATCCATAATACTGTATAAATGAAATATTTTTAAAAAGTTTAAAGAAACCTAACAGTTACAGGATGAACACCTGGGAAATTTTCCTCATCCTTGAATCATTCATGCAGCTCTGGTACTACTATACTGCACTTGCATAAATTGCCGTAAGAGATGCTAGAGAGCGAATAAGGATCCAGATTCATCAGCCTTTTTAAGGAGCCCCCAGCTCCCTCCATGTCCTTCCTTCCACTCTGTAGCTCCAGAGGGAGATGCTTCTCTACCAACAAAAGGAGAGAAAACATTGCCTTATCACATTTAGATCTCTTTTGGAAAATAATTTACTTAATGCAAGCAACTGTATGCTGAATGGGGAGAGTTACTGACCTGCCCTGTCCTGCTCTGTGGTCTCCGGCCGCCGGAGACTCCCTGGGTCGCAGCTTCTCAACTCCTGCAAATGTCTAGTTTGTGGGACAGTAACGTGGGCTGCCAGCAAAGCTGATGCAAGACGAATTTAGGCAGAGCTTTGTTATGTGCACACTTGCGTTTGTTTACGCAGCTTAAATGAAAGCGTCCTGCAAACCTTTTCTCTTCTGTTTGTGTGCCAGTCTCCCGGCGGTATGCGCGAGCGGCTTCACGGTTAATTCCAGAGTACACTGCAGCACAAACGCTCCTCCCTGCCAGGGTTTCCTTTTTTCCCGTTTTTCTTCTTAAATTCGCTTTCCCACTCTCTCCCTCCTCCCACCCGCACCTCCTTCTCTCAAAATTAAAATCCCACATATACTTATTAGCAGGGGCTTCCTTGTAATTTAAGGTAATACCGGAGGAAGTCTGACTTGGGCAGTCTCTAAGCAGAAATGAACCGCGGTCTGTTGTTCCGGCCCCAAACTTGCACGAATCGTTACCCACCCCTCTGGGTCCAGCCTGGCACCCATGGCGCGAAGGACATTCGCTCGACGCAGCGTACGGCGATGGAAGAGCTCATCCCAAGGGAGCGGGTCGCCATCCCGAGCCACCTGTAGATGCAGCGAGTTTGATGCACGGGGCCGAAGTTCAGCCGTCGCCGAGCTCTCTGCGGGCGAGCCTCCGTGCTCCAGCCGAGGCACCAGCGCGGCCGTCCCGTGCACGGAGCGGGCCAACTCCACCAGCAACCAGGCAGAGCCTCCTGCACCGCCAGCAAGGCTGGCCGCCGCTGACCGACGACCCCGGAGCACGCCGGGGGGGTAAGACGTGGCTTCAGACTCCCTCGAAGGGAGGAAATTACTTCGTCTGTCCACGCACACGCGGGGCAGCCGCTCTGTGCTCCGAGCGGCCGAGAAGCCGGCGGCAGCTCTGGCAAGAGCAGCTCCTCACGGACCGCTGGTCACAACACGCCGGTGAAAGTCCTCCCAGGCTCGCGAAAACCAAAACTGTTCGCCAACAAAACAGCGATAGTTGTAATTCATACTGACGCTTTCTCATACCAAGGAGATCTAGAAGTTGGGATGATGAATAGTCTCAGTCTATCGGGATAATTCTGTGGTTTGTTTTTTACCCTTAGCCTGAGTTTTATGGTGTATTTCTAAGGGCAATGAAAACCACTCCCAACGTCGTGGCATCTTGCAGACGCGTAAGAGCACGTTCTCCTCAAACGAGCTCTTTCCCTATTAGAATCAGTAATGGTAGGAGATCTGAACACATCCAAAAAACCATTATTTGTAATACTTGCCAAAATATTCCATCCTAACCACAGTGAGCATCCTATATCACACGGAAGGTCACTGTGAAAAACACCTTTTTTTTTTTTCCAAAGGAGCTCAGCTTCCTGACTCCAGAGTTCACAATATTCCACCCAAATGGTTTATACTTTAACACATCATTATGCTCAGCCTTTTGTACTTTCAGAAAAAATAAAGAATCTGTTCTCTTCTGCCGTTACCAGTACATCATTAAAGTGTACAGTTCATTAGACTGCATACTTGTACGTCTGTAACAAACAAACAAAAAATGCTATTTCCACAAGTGCTCCGTGTCAGTACTGTAGCTTTTGGAACAGGAGTGCAGGAGGAGTGCTAATTTCTCCGAAGGATCAAAGATGCTTTTTCCACAGACGAGCTATAACAGTGTGAAAGGAAAACCATTGCAGGGGCAGGATGGCATGATGATGAGAACTGCAATATCCCAGTCCCTGCATCAGGAGTACGGAGCTGCTATTTGCAAACGTTAGAGATCCACTGCATTTTAAAAGCCAGCACCAGAAAACACAGTTTTTCTGCAAACATGTATTTAGACAGATGACACTTTATAAAACAGAACACAAGAGGGTTAAAGGAACTAAATATCATTTATGATGATGTGTTATTATTTTTTCTACTTCGATGAATTTCAGTTTACTGGCAGAACAGACACATATGTTGTTCTGACCTTTACCATTAAAAGAACAGTAACTGTCTGGCTAGTGTCTATGGCTGGTTTTCTGGATGGAAGATGTTGGAACTGGACTATAGAAGAAGCTGTGGACACCTGAGCTTCTTAGCACTGATACATAAAAAGGGAATTGTTACTTCCTTTAGTTAACGCATTAATTCCCATATTGTATCCATTGAATCAGCAGGGCATCAAATTTAGATGAAGATTAACGAAACAGCTTTTACATCAGTGTGACCTAAGGAAAGTCCATAATAAACATGAAAGACTCACAGGAGAACACAGGGAGGAGCAGAAAACGCCTGGCCAAAGGCGAGCTGCGACCTGAAGTCCTTCCTCCGACGCGCGATCTGCTCTGCTGCCCCACGGCACCATTTTTCTCTCCGTGGTCCATGCGGACGCCAACCTGCCAGAGATGATGGGGAATACTGAAAATCCATGCTTGCTTGTCAAAACGAGTTATACATTTTTATGGGGTGTTGTTTTTATGGTGGAAAGACTCTTCCCTAGAGATGGAGGCCACTGGACTCGCACTGCTCCCCTCCATCACCTTCCCGGCAAAGAGACGCTTCTTCAAGGTTTTCCCTAAATCCCTTCCCCCTCCACGCCTTATTCTTTCATGATACCATGACCTTATAAAATCTAAATTCAGAAAGGCATCTCGCCCCACGTGAGCTGGGAAGCGGGAACGGAGGAGGGAAATGCAGCTCTCCGTGCCCGCTCCGCAACGCCAACGCATCCTGGCACCGACGGCCCCAGCCCACCTCGGCCCCGGGCAACCCTGGAAAACGGGGTTCATTAGGACTTTGATCCAAATCTGAATAGATGTATAAAGACATTTTCTCACGGATTCCTCCTTACTCCTCATGGATGGCAAAGCAAAAGGAAGAAATGCTTATTGCAGCTTTAAGTGCTATTTATTTTATTATGGTCCATTGCAGCACTGCCTCGAAGGACGCCGTGAAGAATGCACATTAGCAGTAATGACGAGCAATTAGGAAATAACAGGTTTCATCATCTGAGAGGATTGTCTTTTTAATAAAAACAGGTGGCACGGGAGCGCGGAAGGAAGCGGTCCCCGCAGCAAGGCAAGGCGCTGCCGTCCAAGGGAGACGCGATGGGCACGGCGAGGCCCCCCCAAAGGGCTGCTCCACCAACGCCGGCCACTGCAAACCTTGGTTAAATGCATCAAATGAAGTGCTCCACTCTTTTTATCTCGTTTTAAATTCTTGCAGTTAATTGCTGTTAAGATTCAGCTTGTTCACTTAAATGCGTGCCATATGTAGGAATTAATCACACCGTAATCTATGTAACTGCACCGAAGTGTTTGTGAACTCATAATTGTTATAATAAATTCTAGCCAAAAACCTCATTTGCCGGGGTAAGCCAGCAGCGCTGATACTCATGTGCGTGGCAGGGGGAGGCAAAGGAAAAGAAGTAGAAACTGAAACCAAGGTAAATGGATTACAGGAGCACGTATCTGCTCAACTCAGCTACGTTAAACGAATAGTTTTCATTACTTGCCACTTCACTGCGTTTCTGTATACAAGGAGAGCTGCACGGGGCAGCTGCAAGCATGCAAATGTGCAAAGGTTTGCGCTGCAAACTGTTGACAACCTTTTGCTTTGGAGCAGTGGTCATTTTAAACAGCCTCCTCATGCAGCGTGTTGGCAGAAGCCATGGGGTATTTTGGCGATTGCCTTTGGGTTCGCAGCAGCAGCTCTCCTTGGCCACCGGCAGCCCTGGCAGAAGACACAAACAGCCCTTCGCCAGCACCTCCGTAGGGCCCGTCCGACACCAATAAATTCGGCGTAAGATACTGCACGTATTTATCATGTATTCGTTACTACAGAGGTATGATATTACTTATGATCATCATCTTTTAAGATCAGCCACTTACTACTAAATGAGAAGCAGTTTTCTTTTGCTACTGCAACTCCAGAAATGCACTTGCTTTCAGTCCGGGTACAAAAAGCTGCCTGCGGCTCTGAATATCCTAAAATGGGGAAATCCCAACACGCGGAAGAGGCCGTCACTGGAAGCGGCCCTCTGCGCTTGTGGCCTGTGCAGAGACTCAGCACACAGCTCTGGTTCGTCACTAGCAGGATGGCTTGACACCAAGCTCATCTTAAGGAACCACCTTTACATTTATTAGATGTCCCTGTTCTGCTGTAGAATAATAATAGCAAATTGAAAGTGTCCTATCCGAGTTGCTCAAGTCTTCATTTATTTATTCCCTCCGCTCCCTTGGAAAAGAGTCAATCTCAGCTCAGCTGAGCAGCTCAGCAGAGCAATTAAGTCTTCTGCAGTCCAGGAGCCTCTGAAACCAGTTCCAGCACAACGGAGCTCATTCAGCGAGAACTGACCTCCTGCTGCACCCTCTATCTGCTTCCTTTTGGTATCTTTCTTCACTTCTGGAAACCAGAAGCATTTTTCAATCATCATACACTAAACGACAAGCAATAAAATTTTTGGAGCTTCTCAGGCAAGGCCTAGACAATCGAGGAGAAAACTAACTGAAGAGGACTGAATTTGCAAATAAACATGCCAGAAATTGTACCTCTAAATTCGTGAGATACATGGGCTCCCTAAAAAGAAAAAAAAAATCTAAATTCTCAAGGATTCTAAGTATGTAAAGCTTTCATTTCACCTGTGCTGTGGGAAATGAACACCCACAAAAAAGCCAGATCCAGGTGATGAAATGCAGATTTTGATAACTGTAGCCACATGTGTTGAGTGTCTGCAGATGTGCTGCCTTCTTGGCAGAAGCACCAGAGATTTGTTATTAAAAAAAAAAATCTACTGCATTAGTTAATTAGCTTCTGATAGTGAAACTCTATCCCCAGAAGTATTGCGTTCACAGCAAATTCCTTCCTGAGTCACAGCAACATCTGACAGCAGACAATTCAATTATGAAAGCAAAAAATGACGTGCGCTACCCTAAAGATCTTTGCAGACAGCAGCCTTCACCCGTCACCGAGACCCCCGTGGCACCTGCTCACATCGTAGAGCACACGACATTTGCTCTCTGCCAAGGCAAAAGGATATTTTTTAAGGAAGACGGAGGTATTTAATGCATGCATAACTGAATCTCAGGATACATCCCCCAAACTGAGCCTTGCTCTAACCCTTACAGTACTCCTGCAATGGGAGGTGCCCAAGTCTACCGTCGGCTCCAGGTCCAAAGTTGCTGCTAACCGAACCTGTCCCATCCCTTCCTGCTCCCGCTGCCTAACCGCATTTAGCTGTCGTTAACGACGTGATGTATTTTGACAGGAGAGAAGGCCTTCAAAGCTGCGCCAGGAAGGACAAGGGCAAACGGTGCTGCCGAGGCCCACGGGAAGCACCGGCGGCAGCAAGGGGGATGCTCCGGGCAGGGGCTGCCCGTGCCGCCCCGGGGACCGACCGGCCAGGGACGCAGCCGAACACGCTCCAGATGATGCGGTTGACGTCCCACACCGCTGCGATCCCCCGCCTCGCATTTCCACTACACAGCCAAGCCCACTCAGATGTTCCCAGATGTGCCCAGAGCTCACAGCGGAAGAGTCGAGATTTATTATTCGTTTGAGAGACTTCCAAGCCTTCAAGGCTTTCTCAGCCTCTGGCCTCACGCCTTCCGCACAAAGCAGGATGGGACAAGCAAATCTCCAGGGAGCTCCTTGCAGCTCCTGTGTGATCGCACAGAGACGGCTGGGAATAATTCTGCCACTGCTTTGGGGGCTTTTTTTGTCGATATGACACACTAGAGTCTTGGGATTTGGGTGGGGGAGGTCTTTTTAGCTTGTCTGAGGAGGAGGCATCTGTTCCGAAAACAGTGCTCACAAATGTTACGGTAGGCATTTTCAAGGGGGACAGTTTTGCATTGCTTTGCAAGCAGCATCATGCTGATTTCACCCAGAAATGTGTCCTGCTGTTGAGTATAACAAATTACACAATGCGAAACCAAGACCTGGTCCGAGAGCATATTTCTGAGCGAACAGAAGTAGAATTTACTACCTCGATTTTCAAACAGGAAAGGCAGCAGGTAGTGTTTCCCAAATACTGCTTCCCAAATTGCCAGTACTATTTTCATTCCTTTTGAGACTGGGACTCAGCCTCACAATATTCCTGCTTTGTTTTCCTTCCTGTTATATGCTCTAAAGCCTCCATCCTGCAAGGACTTACGCACGTACTTATGTCTGCAAATACCCTCAGAGAATATGCAGCAGTACAAAAAAAGTGCAGGTATATGGAGTGGGGAGGTGCGTGTGCAGGGGGTAAGGTGGTGAATAATGCAGAATCTTCCTGAAATGAGTTTTTTTCTCTGAGATTTATACGGCCATCCTTGGTAGCAGAATAACATTATATCATGCAACTAGCCCAGCCAAAGCCATTTATGCGGAGGCCTGCACCTCCACCTCTGTGTGCCTGGAAACCTGGAGAGGGAAGAAAGAAAACACAGTTCTTGCGGCATGTAGGGCTCACAGCGAAGGCGGAGCGGTTGCACACGGGGAAGGCTTCGCTCACGAGAGGAGGAGTTCAAAAGCACGCGACTGCCTTTCATCCCGATCCCACGTACCAGACCTGTGTGTACAAGGACACCGAGCTGCAGCGTTCAACTGACGGGCGAAGAAAATTGTCTTTCCTCCTTGAGACAGTGAACAGTCTGGGTAATGAGAAAAAAAAGTTATTCATTGTTTTAAGGAGTGAGATTTTGCATGACTTTAACAGTGGTTTGAAGACTTTGTTTACATTATTGCCCCACGTTGTTAAAACGGTATTAGCTTATTACCCTCCTGGACCCTCCTTTTCAATGCCATATTGAGCTTTCAGTGGCTTCAGTGGTTATTTACAGATCCCAATGTTATTACTAGTAAAAATACTCATATGAAAAAATAAAAATACAGAATTAAACTGAAAAATATAATCAGCCACGTCACCAGCAAATTTAGCACCTTTGGAAACTTGCTCAGGACCCTTGTTTCACGCATAAACAACGCTGATTTGATACACGACCTTTCGTCCTGCACAAAACCACCATCCCTCCCCCCGGGAGTCACAATCCAAGGCCGAAATCCCAGCCCCGCTGCTGGAAGTGGCTCAGGATTTCACCCAAAATGCAAGACGTAACATGCATGCGCATGTAACAACGCAGCGCGCAGAGCAAAGGTGGAAGCAGAGGCTGACTCCAGGCCAGGTCCAGGTTGTCCCTTGCTTCTGCACCCTCGGGGCTTGTTTTAAAATTGGAGGGAGTGTATTCCTCATAAAGAGCTTCCATGATCACTTCTCTCCGTCCCTATGAAGCACCACAAAGGCTCGTAAGGTTCTAATCTAGTAGCTACTACTATATTTTTGAAAGTCTTTGATATTAAAATGCTCTGGCTAAGTAGCTAATTCCTACTCTTTGAGGACTAAAGGCTTTCCCCACACTACGACAATTTGAGAGCAAAACCCCGGCAACGCTCCTCGCTAGCCCTGTGTCAGGAGTCACCACCTTTGTGCCATCTCCAGGGCTTGAAGGACATTTAATACTTATTGAGGAGGGGTCTGCAATAGCTTCGCACGATCTGCATTTCCTCTGTTATTTATTTAAGATTACCAGAGAGGAAACTCAGCTGACTTCACCTCTTCTCCCTTTCTGAAGGAAACCAAGAGTTAACAACTCTGCTTAGTCTTACTAACCCTTCATCAGCACCGCTTTGTCCAAGATTTAGGCTGCTGGGGAAGCCGGCCATGCTCAGCATCCCGATTTCCCCTTCTCACCCGCAAAAGGCAGCTCTGCTTTCCGGGTCCCACCGAGCCCAGGACCGAGCAAAGGGCCCAATACAGCTCTGCCCCACGAGACGGGGGTTCGGCAAATTCTGGGAGCCGGCAGGAGCCGTGGCTTTCCTGGGAGCAGGCTGTCGTCCCGCCCAGGGCCGGGGCTCAGGCTTTCACCAATTTCTGGCCGTTTCAGCAGTATTTGGAATGCATCCACATACTTCACTATATGTTTCTTTGCTCCGTCTTGTGAGGTGACAGGTCCATTCATCGCTGTTTCTGCAGACTTTCCATAAAATTCATTTTGAACTAGCTGCCACTCAAAGGAGATCCCCATCTGCCGTTTCCTATACCAAAAAATACCCCAGGCCTCCCACTGGCCTTTGTAAACAAGTGCCTTGTAAATATATATCCATTTATGTACGTGCACTAACAACCATAACAGCATCTCCCCACTCTGGGGAAATATAACTTGCTGCCTGATCATGAAGAACCAAATCACCAAATTTCAGCCCATACGGTTTTGGGGTTTTCCTATGACCAGCCATAAGCCTGTAATAATTGTGATTTATAATAGAAACGCCAACAACTACTTAACCAAAGCTTTGCGCATATGTTAAATGTTACGATATTATACACAAGTAGCATATTATTCTTCCAAAGAGTTTAATATTTGGCATAGTTCTTGGTAATACTGTACACAGCATACCATATAAACCCCAGTGCACATTAGGATCATTTATTTGGCTTTCTTCAAGATAATCCCCAGAAGATGAGATAAATTATATAATTTCCGTGTGTGAAATCTAAACCAAATTCTTTTGATTAATCGTAAGCCATTAATGGTAATGGTAATGAGTATGCCACTAAGCATACTATAAAATATGTAAAGCCTGGATGATTCTCAATAGATCTTGGCAAGTGCCTCATTTAACCTTCACAGCTCATGAAAAACTGTTCAAACTTCTTCATTTTACACATGAAAACTATTGATTGTTTACAGCATTGCATGACCTTTTCTGACAAGTGGGAAAAATTATGAGATATTAGGTTGTAATTCAATCATGCAATATGCTCTAAATTATGTTGGGTTTCAAAATGCTGATGTTGTTTCTGCACATTTATTTTAGCTTCTACTCTCGACTAAGTCTTTGGAGAAGATATGTACGAACCCTATTTCAAGCCGAAATGCTTCTGTAACGGCCCCGAGTGCAGATAAACTGTTAACTTCAGTAAGGCATCAGATTTGAAAAGTTACTCTTAACTTCAGCAAATAGAAATTTTGAAAGCATCGTCTAAATGGCGCTAGTAAGTTTTATATAAAACAGATTGCGTGTCACATGGACCAAGATCCTACTTCACAAAACCCGAGCAAAGACGTACTCAGCCTCAAAGCACTAGCGACTAGCTGATGACTAGCTAACACAAAGCACTGCTTGGTTCAACAGGGTCTGATACTGGTCCACTAAGCTTTGGTCCATGATCCTGGACCTCAGCCTCAAGCGGTTGCTTTCTTTCACTGCTGATCACATAACCCACAGGATTTCAGGAATTAAAAGTATAATGTGGCACTAATTTTCCATCTGCTGTGGGGTCTCATTTATCTTCCTTCTCATCATGCTTTCACTATTTTACTTCAAAGTCTTCTATCCTGTCATCATCAGAACTAGACATCGCCAGCGATAGTAAATTATTGTATCTCATTATAAACCCATGATTACAAATGGTAAGTGAGCACAGAAATGGATCTTTGGCAGCACAGCGTTAAAGAAACATTTTGGAAACTGGATTGTGTTAGAAAAGTGTGTTATTGTAGGTTCTTGCAGTGGTGGATGACTCTGTAGATATTGTACGTGACAGATAAATGCTGCTGATGGTTGTCTATGATTTTTTGAAAGATAGACTCTTCTGCCTGTATCTGTAGAAAATGTCAAGCAAACAATGTCCCTGCCAATGCTAGCAAGTATTAGAGAGAAAAGCCATCTCAGGGAGGCCCTGTATTCCCCAGCTGCTTTGCTCTCCCATTGCTCAGTAAATTTTAGAGAACTGCTGCTTGCTCCAGTGCCCCGGGCGACAGGCCACCAGCCATCGCTCCCCGGCGAGGGGCACGCCGACGCCGGAGGGCACCTCCGAGAGCCCAAACCTCCCACGCAGCGGCCGGCCCAAATGCCTCCCTTCACTCTTAATAAGAATAACAAAAACAAACAAAAAAATAACCACACTATCTCACTGCTGTCCACACACCTGCCTCCTCTTTCCCCCCGTTAGCCACTGCAGCGTTTACGAAATCCCCTTCTACCTTAACTCTCTTTCAAGTTCCAGTCCTTCAGGGTTTAAATTCTCATTTCATGTATTTTATAAAAAGCTCAGCCCATTTCACCTGTTATGACTTGTTTTTAACTAATAGGATTAAAAAAATCTTATAACGTGTAAAAGCTTTTAATATGCCCATTTCGCTGAAGGAAACGCATCCTACTCTAAAGAACCACAGGGATGAGGCAGGTTTTATTCTGCTTTTAGTGATTTTTTCCCAACAAAATGCCTGTTGAATCCAACTTCTGTCTTCTCATAAGCGACTGTAATGCTCAAGTTGAAGCAGAAATGATGAAATACATATGCAGAGGAACATAAATAGTAGCCAACGCTGAGAGTTAAGGCATACGAGCTCCTCAGCAGCAGAGCGGTCTTGCACGAGATACGATGGGCAGAGCTCATCCTCCGATCTGCTGCGGGTTACCGTGGTCCCATCCCTGCCTAAGCGCAGTGGGGTGACAGCATCACTATACATACACCTAAGAGCAGAGCTGCAACTGTCCTTCTGCAACAGCCATTAAAGGGTTTGGCCTGCTGTAGCACAGCAGCGGCTTCGGTCTGTAAAAAAGCTGCACCCAGACAGCGTTTCTGCAGCGGATGGTTGGCAGTAATCGGTCCCCATCATCCTCCCCCACTTCAGGCACTGAGATTCCTGAACGCCCTGCTGCATAATTTAGGGCTGATTTAAGGGAAGAATGACAAAACATTACCAGTCTCAATGGCAACATAGTTTTACTTGAACTGGAAAGTTCCAATTTGCTAGAAAGAGGTCTGAGTTTGCTTCACCGTGCCCTGAAATTCAGCCTGCTCTTTCAGGAGGGCAGGTCTCTGGGGCGTTGCACTGTGTAAAATACTGAACAGACCTCAGGTCACTGCGAGGACACAGACTTCATACGAGGAGCCAGCTTAGCCTCCACATCGTTCACAGCCGCTGCACCAGAACCTCCGAGGAACCAGAATGGGCACGGTTTTTACAAAGGAACTGTATAAGTCAATTTTATCTGAAAAACAACAACAGTCCACCTCCAGGCACAAGTTTTGAGAGAAGTTCTCTATAGAGACATCTCCAGCCACCACTGGTGGTAAGTCACCAAGTGGCTACCGAATTAATTTAGGGGTGCCTTAGCTTCTGAACCTTGACACTGAGAAACCTAAATTTGAATCTAAACCACGTGCGTAATCACCTTTTATATGTTTTATTGCTGAAAAATCAGGCAAAATGCATGGAAATGTATATCAACAAAACAACCTAAAAGAAGATGGGACTAAATAGGTACTTAAGAGACTGGCGGTTTATTTCACAGGATTTAACCAGTTTGTTACAAACACTACATAATCACTTGGAAAGGCATCCATCCGCCCTGTGTAGCTTTGATCCCCTATCTAACAGGACGTTATCCTCCTGCCAACCAAAATAGGTTGTATATCAAGAAAGCTTTAGTGTCAATCCAGGAACGATTTGACTTGAGACTGCCAATTAAGGCACAACATCACTGGCTACTGCTGTTCGAGGACAAGCAATTTCCCTTTTCTCTCTCAGTCTGCTCTTAACACAAAGGTGCATAAAATATTCCGGCACAACTCACGACAACACAGCTTGTTGCATTTCAGGTAAGTGAAAATGAAAAGCGAAAGTGAGTTTGGCGTCAGTGCAAGTGAGGATAACATGACTCACCAAGCTCGAAAGCTCTGTGCAACACATATGGGATGGGTAGGCAGAAGGATTATTTATAGTTATCTGGGGTAGCTATATGTATCAAATTCTGGTGTTTCTGAAGACATATACACCCGTCAGCGTCTCCT
Organism: Dromaius novaehollandiae; assembly: GCF_036370855.1. Taxonomy (NCBI): domain Eukaryota; kingdom Metazoa; phylum Chordata; class Aves; order Casuariiformes; family Dromaiidae; genus Dromaius; species Dromaius novaehollandiae. Next base: position 48,210,784 of record NC_088103.1, on the reverse strand, counting down.
GATGGCAAACAGAAGATCAAGAATGAAGAGGTGGCCCCATCCCTAAGATGATAAAACACGCAGCCAAAACAAATCGACCCAAAAGGCTGATACTTCTCCAAGATGAGTTGTGTGACTGCAGTGATTTCATGCAGATTCAGTAGTACGGTAAGTACTTGGAAAACCTGGCCAGTGGCCTTACTGGGTCCTGCTGCTGGAGCCTGTGGGATTGCTGGCTAGCTACGATGTACTTGTTTGGAGACAAGGAATTTGTAGAGGATGCAAATTGCCAGACTCCTGTTCTTCCTGCAGAGGAAAAACAGGCTTCCTTGTTGGGCACGTGGCACCACATAGCCAGAGACATCAAAACCAGCTCCAGTAACAGCTATGGCCAACAAATAAGCCAGAAACAAAGGTTATTTCCTTCATTTGGCTTCTGAAAATGAGGTCCGACTGTCCCTCTCCTTTTTATCTCCTGTTCAGGAGCATCTTCCTGTATCAGAAGAGGATCCCTCTTGTGATGGGGCACCGATACCAAACAGAGTTCAAACCCAGCTCCTCTACACAAGTGAAGGAATCTTCCCTCCCATCCCAAAGCACACCTGGTCACGCAGGGAGTGCATCACTATCTTAAACATCTGGAGTTGTAAGTCAGTCCACATTTGGACATCCTAAAAACACAGATTCAGAAACAAACTTCAGGAAGGTCACAACTGGAAAGTGAGCAGAACTGTCCAGCTAAGGTCAACAGGATAGAAATGATGTAACTGAGAGTTTATAGATAGAAGTTATCATTTCTGCTTCATATTTTCATATTCAGCATCCCCAGTGTGCACGCATGCTCGGAGTCACCAAGAAGGGATGGCGTGTCACCCTGCCTGTGTAAGACTCCTACATCTCCTCAAACCTTTTTTTTCTTTTTTTTTCTTTTTTTCCCCGCTGCGCTATTGATCCACCACTGCGGATGCACAACCAGGCAGTCGATGTCCTGCTTAACAGAGGGCACAGCGCAGTTCAGCCATCGGTTTCAGGGTGTTTTAGCAGCTCATCACGGCTCAGTTAAAACTTACTGCTCTCAACTGGAAGTGATGGGGTGAGCACTTCTAATCCATTTAAATATAAAGCAAAGCGGTATCATTTGAATGACCACTAAAAAGTAGCTCTGGGTATTTAATCCCATGAGAAGCATATGTGAGCATCAGCAGGAACGCTGCCTTCTACCATTCATTTTCAGGCAGATTTAAACCCTGTGCTGTTTAAACAGTGTCCAGAAATGAAACTTAGCTGTCCACAATCCATGAGACTGATGCCATAAAGAGCAATGCCTATTGGGCTTAATTGGATAACTCAAAAAGTGTAGAAAACCCCCAATTAAATTAGTGAAAAACAAAAGTTATGAATATACAGACCAATCCAGCGTAACCGCCTTCAGTTATAACTTCCTCACCAATTCCAAAACTGAACAAAGCATTATAAAAAGAGGTAAATGAGTTTAAGCCAGCCATGTTGCCTGAAAGATATTAGAAGGAAGATATAAATAATACTATCTCAAAATCTTTTAAGTGTCCCCTGTAGCAACTATTCCTAGAATGAAGCTAGATCCAGCTATGCAGAAGCCAGCACACTATGAAACACTGTCTTAGGGAGGCTGTAAACTGTGCCTTTACAATTTAACATCCCACATAACTTGCTAAACGTAACCCTCAGAGCCTGTGTGAGCAGAAAGCATCTCACTGCAGTCTGACATCATGTTTAGCACAAGCAGTTTCCAAATCGAGACGCTGATGCCCACTGAGAAGCACATTTTATTTCTAGAGCGTGAACACCAAACTGTGCATGTTCCTCCTTTGCAGTCAGGGCCAGAAGCCAGGAGGTAAATCTGCACAGTCTTGTTCAGCTCCCCTGTTCCTCAGCTCGAGAAAAGGAAGGGAGGAAGAGAGCACCTTGGTGCACCAAACCTAAAAGCGCATCCCTTCCTCCCTCCATGTAGCTACCTTCTCACCATCACAGCAAACTGAGCTCTATCTTCGACTAAGCGAGCTTTAAGGGGATGCTTACTTTTAAGACTAGCGTCTAGCAAACTTCCTTTCTCTTCCCACAGGGATATGTATTCCAGCAGGTATTCACAAATAATTACAACAGCAACAAAATCAGAGATTACATTCCTTCAAATAATTTTAAACATCAGCTCCAGAAGAAGTCACCAGCGAATTAGCGTCAACATGTGCACTTGTACCCACCCTTGCTTGCCATCGTACAGACCACAGGAAAGCAGTAACCAAATCACAGCATACATCTTTAAGAGAAACACCCAAATTTTGTTTACCTCCTCACAAAGACTGTTACCAAGTTATAGAAAATATTTGCTTTCTCACCAGTGGAAACATATGTTTTATTACTAGTCTGAATTTGTCACCACCTCTGTCAGCCCCAGGCAAAGAGGCAAAAATTGATAAAAACAGACATGTTTAAGTTTTAAAGGAAATGGCAGTCACCTCAAATTCACACGAGAAGCCAACAAAGCAATGTTACAAAATAAAAGGGTTTACAGCCAATCTGAGAAATCTTCATTTTATGCAGATACGAAAGGTCGTTTTCTGCAGCCATCAAATTTTCTCGATTGCTCTTTATCTGTTTACTTTTGAACTGTAAAACAGAAATAAAATCCAAAAGGAGATTGTGTGAGGCTCAGAAAATAGCTGCTTCTCGAAGCAGCCAAGATCGAAAGCAATTCAACAGGAACAAAGAAAGCCGGTGAGATCGGCCACCCCGAGAGGGGTAGGCAGGTCAGCACGCGTACCAGAAAAGCACAGAACCTACTGCATCCATCATCTTTCACAATACTCTCTCTTTCTGAAGAGGACCATTTCTGATGCACATTATTCGCATCTGCAGAGGCTACAAAGGGGGTCTTCAATGCAGTGCAAAGGTGTGAGCCACTTAATTTTAAAAGATGATGAGCAGGTACATCCCAAACACTCTGCTTACGCCAAATCAGATGCGGTCGGATCTGACCCTCAAGCCAGCATCCTTCTGCTTCAGCCGGTCTGGGGTATCTCCACACTGAGCTGCCCTTTACACGCAACACGAGTTGCGAACTAAGTGTCTTAGCAAAAATCAGTAGTAATGCAGTGAGGCCGAGGAGGAGGCAGACTCAAAGTGAGGAGACCCCCCAGCAGTCCCGCACCTCCTTCCCCCTCCAGACACCCCCACGCCAATTCACCAGCACCAGCGCCTCATCCAAGGTACCGTCCAGGCCTTCTTCTAAGTTCATGGGTGTCTAAAACATTGTGTCTGAATGACTAACCCTTAATTACCCAATTCAAAGGTTCAATACACTAATTACTATATCCTGTCCCATGCCAGGGCTTGTTCTGCAGCACGATGAGGATCTGCCGGTGCCTCCTGCGCTCCCTGACCCCGAGGAAGCTCAGGGATGAATCCCGAATGCTCAAGCTGGCGTCCCGGAGGAGAAACGGCAAGTTCGGCGACAGCAACGGCCTCAGAGGCTAACTTCCAGCCATGTACCCCCATGCACCTCCTTCCACCGGTGGTTAGCTGCAATCGATGGCTTCTTCCCATCAGCTCTGAGCCCAAACCGGCGCTGGAGAAGGGCCAGAGGACCTAGCTGCCAACTGCACCTTCAAACCCCACCACGGGAGCTCTGAGCACAGCCAGAGCCACGAGGAACATAAAAATGGGACTGCAGCCTGCAAACGCACAGCATTACAAGAGAAAGGAGTATTTTTTTTCTCTAAATGCATTAACCTTAATGCCTTCCATGCTAACAAACAGGGATGTAATCTTCACTCCGTTTACCTTAATCTTTACCTGCAGACTCACACTTTTACTTAAATATATCCATCCATACTTACATCAACCCTGCAAACAGACAAGACAAGCCTTACAGTAATCCTGAAGAGTAAAATGTATTTTACGGTGCTAAATAGATATTTTCTGCTCACAGTAACATCTTATTAGAATGTGAATGAAGTGAAGCACAGAAGTAATAGTCATACTTGAATTCCTTGCAGGCAAAAAGTTTGATGTATACCTTTATAATAAATCGCTTCAATATTTTTAGAATACTGTAAAAGACTAGGACAAGTCTCTGAACCTAGAATGCATTTTATGGTAAATTCAGAACTAGCTGGAATGTATAGTCAGAAAAGCTAGTACAAATTCTTGTCTACCTTGGTGGCATCTTGTCTAAAATCTGAAAAAGATATATCACTATTCTTAAATTATCCATTATAAAAGTTATATTATTTAATAATACATTATTTAAAATAAAATGCCAAAAATCATTGTAAATGCTCTGTGCTTTGATTCTTATGAGAAAATCAGAAAGTGTTCAAACATTAAGTTCTTCCAGACAGATAAATAACACCAGTGTGATGGACTGCAAAAGTTCTTCTGAAGATTACTACCTTGGGTGGAGGCAGCTTGAGTATTTACCAAGCCCATGGCACCTGCACTAACCTTTTGCTACACGGAGCTATTGCTCTGCATGTTATGGTGAACCAGGAAGAATATGCTTTCAGTAACCAGAATTACCTATTTTAGCTCTCTCTACAATTCATTATCAGTAAATTGAGATTGTTACTCCTGGCAATTTGGAAAATTCAGCTCATTTGGGAGGGCTGTGTTGACTATGGCTTGCAGTCAACGGTGCAATGCCACCCGAACAGCAGTGGCACTCCGCAGATGAGCTGTGCTCGCAGCTCTTTGCACGTCACCGTAGCTTCTAAGCATCTCCTAAACAGAGCAGGAAACAAAGCAGTTCACTTTAGCTGAAATGACCATTTCGCCAGGAAAGGGAACATAATCCTAGTGAAAAAGAGAACTTTGAGGTGTATTTTTTCCTTAGCTGCGGGACTGGTTGCCTGTGTTCCTAAATCATTCCTCCACACCTTCACTGAAACATCCACTTACAGTGGAAACAATTCAAGAGCAGGGAATAACTGCAGATAACCAACCTGCAAAATTGAAGGCAGACATCCAGTGCATGTCAGAAAAAAAGAAAAGTATTGAATTTCTGACAGGAGTCTAAAAAGCATCTTGACACACTTTTTATATAAATATATATTATGGTGATAATGACACACATATATAAAAAAACATAAAGTCTTTTCCATGTGCGTAGCTCACATAACAATTGCTGAATTTTACGGATTGCACAAGTTGCCTATTAAGATCACTTTTCCCACTACATCATTTACAGTTGTCTCTGCACTGAAATGGAACAACTGTTTAATAGCATAGAAGAAAATTGCTCATTCTTCCAGGAGAGGAAATTACTGTATTATGCATCTAAAACTACTTGGCAGATTGAGGTAAGCAGAGTGTAATGCCAACTGCAAGAATTTTTGACAAGGCACCCTTCTTTTGGAGAAAGTGCCTTGAGATCACCAAAGACTGAACAATTTGGTCCTTGGGACTTGGTCTTGGCCACTAAAAGCACACCTCCAGGAGCACGGCTATCTCCTTAGTTCATTTCTAAAGTCTCATGTCTCAATCCTCTAAGCCATGGCTTAGACTTTGCTTAAGGAAGGGTTTCACGGTGCAGCTGAGCCAATTCGGGGGCAGGCAGCCAGCACCGATGCCATGTGGTCTGATCCCACCACAAGCTGGTTCAGAAAAAGTTACCTCCAAAACCAGAATATATTTCTTCTGCCAGTTTAGCTCCTTGAATGGGGTCCTTGCGTCATCAGAGAAATGGTAGCGTTGCTGCAAGGCAAGACACGGATGGCGCAGCCAGGGCCGGAGAAGGACTTCTCCTTTGCCTTTTGGCCACAGCTAACACCTAGGGAGGTTCAACCACATCACGCAGCTGAACCTTTGGAAGTCTTCCCTCCAAACTCAGTCAACTCTCCTAAAACAGAGGCACTCACCACCAGGCACATGTGTGATGGGAGCCCGTATTTTTCTGTTCATATCAGATTTTGAGCCTATATGAGCTATGTTTTTATATCTGAAGCTCCTGCAAATCGCAAACGCCATTCACTTCTTACAAAAGTGGCAAGTGCCAGCAAATCTATTCTTCAGAAGCACATTCAACGATTCGTGAAGTGCATACATCCTGAATAAGTATTATCATTACATAGATATCTTAACTACTAACCACAGGTGCACACCATAGGTACTAACATGTTATATACCTTGACTTATTCAAGTAATTTTTAGCAGGAAATAAAAGTGCACAATGGATACCACAATGACTCATTGAAAAACTCTGTCAGTGTAAAAGGTCCTTTCTAGGTTATCCTGTGGGAGCATTATTTATTGGTAGAGTCAAATTTAGCTCTGTAGCCAGGAATATAATATTTCCAAAGGTCGGTTTTGAAGCAATTTCAGTTTGCTTTTTTCCTTTAATAAAGTCTGTCAATGCAGATATTTGTTTTGAGTTAGAAACCACTTCCATTTGCTTGGTTCCTTGGTTGGTGTAGAGAATCACAGAATCACCCACGTGAGGGGGGACTGCAGGAGCTCATCTCCTGCAAAGCCCCATTCAGAAGAGAAGCAGTAAGAACTAACCCACGCTGCCTTTCACTCAAAACATGAAATAGAGACCAGTATTTTAGCTCACCTATAATTGCATTTTTGGTGAGATCTGAAAGCAAAACTTGGAGAGATGCCCTTTGTCAGACTTGCCATAATCTGACTTTTTTACAATATTTGACTTAATTCAAAAGTTCTAGTGTAGCTAAAAATAATAAACAGCAATTGAAGCGATCTCAATTTGCTAGTGACACTTCCTGCCTTGGTCCTTCCCTTTTTCAGGCCTAGGAGATGTTATGATGTTTGCTGATGTGTGATATATGCTTGGCCCCAAATGTAGTGCAATATATACTGCACTATATTAAGGTTACGAATCATCTTGACTTTAACCAAGTCTTTCACATAAGTGTATAGGCAATTACTACGGTGACTTGGAGGTCCATTGTTGAGCATTATGTCACTTTTATGGCAAAGAATAAAAATAACCTCTTTTCCTGATGTATGCATTTCTGGATCCTTTTGCTTGCCTCCTCTTTGTCTCTATTTCTCATTTATGTTCCACATAACATGGGATGTTACCGCAAGTGTGAATTATGCTCACTTCATCTTTACTACAGCAGACAGTTCTCATTTCTTCTGATCTGTTTATTCCACCTATATAAACTCCAACTCATATATATTATTGTTTCCACCCTGCTCCTTCCATCCCACTGCTAAGTGACTAGAGACATCAGCTACTCCTTTGACAGGGCAGAATACGTCCTGAGGATTTAATAAGATTACACAGCCTTCGTGTCAGAGAACCTTTGTCATCCCACGGATCTGTTTAGACAGCGGACTCTCCACATCTTTTCACTAGGCAATCACTGTGTAAACTTTGCATCTGAAATGGGTCCAGAATTAGGAAAAAGTAAACATTTTTAGACAACTGTAATTAATGACCTCTTAGGCAAGTGTAAGTAACACCCTGTAAATAAAAAAGTCCTTCCGAATTTGCGATGCAGACCTGCAGTTTAGGGTTAGTGCTTCTTTATTTAGGGTCTATTCCAAAATCTTCCCATGCCAGCAGGGCCTTTTCACTAACTTCAAAACGCTCTGTCCATGTCTATAGAACAAAGCACAAAAATACAAATCAGTGAAATAGTTAGGATTTAAGAGTACTTAAATGAAATGCAGGAAGTAAACTCCGAGCTCAAGTCTCTCAGGGCTCCATGCATATAGTTTATCTCAGCCTCCAATGTTGTATCGTCATTTTTAATGGACAGGAATCGTACTTACGCCTACTACAGCAGAGATTAACCAACAGAACTACCTGGGTAAAAGAAAATCGTTCAGCATATGTTTTTTAATATTTCATTAGCATTCCTAATAGAATTTCCTTCACATAGAAAATAGCCTCAATTCAACGCAAATTATGTGTAGATAATCTGGTGAAATGCAGTCTGAGTAGAGACTTAGAATTGCTCTGACTGTACATCCTCGATATTCACTCCCCTTGCTTCGAAAATATACCATAACTCCTTATTTAAAATATGTTGTGTTAGGACAGACATTTACAACACAAAGTTCTTTGGGGCTGCACCTAAGCCCAGCGGAGTGGCCTTCAACGAGCGGTGACATCCCGCTCCGACCGACACCCGCCGCAGCACCCTTATAGGCAACAGCTCTGCTCGAGTCCACAAAGGTAAAATTTGTTCAAGAAGCAGAAGAGAAAAATGAAAGCTAATTATTAATTAGTAGAGCTTGAGGCAATTATTTAACTATCAATGGAAAACTAAGATAGATACATGACACAGTTAGGCAGAGAGGGAAACAGAATGACAGGATGATGGGCCAAACTTGACAAAAGTATCATTTCAGTCTCTAGGGAAATTACAGCTTTCACATCCATTCACATCTTATGTAACAAGAAAGTACAATACAGAATAATAATGATGTGGTCCCACTAAAGAAGCTCAAAGCGATGGACTTTGCTTCTAGGCATCTGTTCCACAATTACATTGAATCTCTGGTGGCTGCGTGGCGCAGATGAGGTGCACGAACACTGAAAATAACACGGTGAAATCCATGAACCGATTTGTTTTCTTTCAATTCACTTTTGCACTTAAGATCTTTGCTGGGCCACCAGCTCTCTAGCCCATTCCTGTGGTAAAAGTAATAGACTTGCTCAAGTCTATTACTAGGACTTCTCTACGCAAATCCGAGGGGAATTTGGCTTATACTATCCAGCAAATCCTCTGCCACCTGATGGCATAAAGCAGACGAGCAAGAACATCCCAAGAAAAGCAGACCTCCCCTCCGCCCACGTATGTTCCCTGCAGCACAGCCACGGTGCAGGTTGCTCGAGGAGAGTCCTGCCAACGGCTCAGGATGCTGCTGGGTGCGTGGAGCATCTGCGTCAAGTACCAGGAAAACTAGCCACCTCCTTAATGCGCTAAAGACATTTTATGCATTATTCTATGTATTTTAAATGCATTCACAATAAAATTCATGAAAAAATAATAAATGACTACATATTTTAATTTTCTTCCACACTGAAAAAACCTTCCAAGTCTTCCTCTAAATATGAACCAGATTTTCAAGTACATTAACGGCCAAACTTTCAAGGCACATGCCACATCCATGCGTACCCTCACGGACGCATCCCGCAGCAGTTTACACAAACAGAGGATAGAATTTGCCCATCCAAAACTGATCAGCACTAAACTTCTGCACAGCAACCAGGCTCTGTATGTATTGCTTGTTTTTTCCCTAAGTCTCGAGAAAATGCATGAGATTGATGTGACCCCACATATCAGCAAATCTGTATTCTACATAAAGTAGAAAACAATCTTTGTGGCTGATGTGCAGACCTAACATCTTTGAAACCCTGCGTTTAAGGCAGAGTACAGCACTAGAAAACAAATGCCAGATTTCGTGATGCTGGAGGGGTTTTTTTCCAAATAAAACTCTTTTCAAGAGGTCAATTTAAAATCACTTCATGTTTTTATCTTGGCATTCAACAGGAAAAAATATTACCAATCTAACTTTTGAAGTATTCACAATTGCATAGTGGAAGTTTGAAGTGTGTTATCACAGCTACTGCCTTTTAAACAAAATCCCTGTGTTATTTAACGACTTTACTGGCTCGCCGTAGCTAGGGCTTATGTGGCCAAAGGCCATTTGCGCTCCTGCATTACCTTGCTGTTAATTAACAAGAGACATGAAATGTCAGGAAGGCTGGTGATGCAATGATCAGGTTCACGTTAAGCGATGGAGGAAGGAAAGGGGAAAAGGGAAATGGAGTTTTTAATCTCCTGAGATGAAAAGAGAAGAGCTGTTAACATATCTATTGTCCTATCAGCACCACCTCCAGGACACTATTTCTTGGTGCATTTTTCCATTCAAGGGAGGACATTCCTTACAGAAGAACAGGAAATGTAAGGGTGCTAACCAATAGCCTATGCTATTTTTAATAACAGCTGCTTCTCTACCACCCTGAAATACATCAGTTAGCTATAATTTCAGAACCCTAGCAATAATTCTGGACGTGAGTTAATGATATCCCAATTGTATTAACACTAGTGCACCGAGTATCTGGAATTAGGTTCTGGACTCTGACTGGAAGAAACCTCCTCAGGTTACTTGGACAGCAGATCTTCTACTGGGAAAAAAGCTCTTTCACTGCTTGTTAAGAGCCAGACACAGAAGGAGTACTAGAAGATTCAAAACACTATGTGTTAACATTGCTAACAAGGATGCAGCCATTACGAACAAGGACAGTTCTTCTGGTGCTAATAACCTTCAGGAAGAGCAATTGTTTTGTTACACCGCTCTTCCACAAGCCAGAAGGGAAATCCAGAAAGTATGATTTCCATTTCCTCTCCTTCTCCACTAACTTCATCTCATCTTTATTTCAGCAGTTCCCCTACTAATACACCAAGAGTGTCCTTTCATGCCTTGGAAAAACAAGAAATTTCAAGACAGTTTCTTTTCAGGTACCTGAGCAATCTCCATCTTCACTTGAAGGAACAGGAAATACGTGTGTTTTCCAGATACACGTTAAGTCTTTCAAGGTGTGCAATTACAGGGAACGTCACTGTGCTGTGGGCCTAACCCACAGCGTGACAGCACAGGGCAGAAAACCAACCCGAGCGGTGAAACGGAGCTTGGAAGGGCCCCGAGACTTCCATCCCACCACCGTACCACAAATCCCACAGCACGGGAGGCTTTGAAGATCTTTTCTTATCCTGGCACTGACACGCTGCAGCAGAAGAATCTGTTCCCAGCCCTTACTGAACAACCATATTCCAAGGAAATAAAAATGTTCTGCCATAAAATTCAAAGCAATTAGGACATATTGCAATAAACGTCTATTTGGGGCTTTAATTAATATGGTCCTGAATCTTGACTTCTTCTCTGGGAACTTCTTTGGAATTTCATTTGATGATGCAAAAGCCCATTTTTAACTTGACAGTTTTGCTCTGTTTTGGCTGTGCTTTCATCAGTTCAAGCACTTTTGATAAAGAACAAAAGGAAAAATGTAGAGAGAGAATAAGGAGCCTGAAAGGAAGAAGCGAGGAGCACAGGAGTGAGAAGGAAGAAGCGTGGTCCACATCAAGAGAAGCAGTGACAGGCCTGAATAATTGATGAAGGTGTGACATAGCCATCCATTATTAATCAATGGATGTGCTGTTTGTTTATTATAGTGGATCATTTCGCTTAAAGGATCTAAGATTCAACTCCTGAATTAAAATCACAGGTTTGTCTTTGTCTTCAGAAGTAGATTACGACCAAAGGAGGGCTGATGTAATTTTTTGTCACGTATACTGTAATCGCTACACCACGAGATCAAATCGCTCCTTTCTAAAACCAGCCTGCAACTCGTTTTCCTACCAAGTGCCGTTCTGGGCCTCGTGGGAGTGTTGGTTACATTTCGTTTCCCCTCCTTGCAGAATTACAACTCCAGGGAAAGATCAGGCAGAACCGACTTGGACGTGCTGGCAGGGCGCAGGACTGGAAGGGTACGGAGGGGCCTCCGCACGCCCGCCTGCGCCGACGGGAGCCCTGCGGCACCACCCGCCTGCCTCCGATTTTATTTAATAGCACCCACCGCATTTCTTGTAGTTTTTCAAGAAAATGCAAAATGCCACGTAATTGCACAGTGAAGCCCCTTAAACTGCACCAGACGTATACTAGTGCTTTTAAAAGACATAGTGCCCAATTAGGCAACCTAAGTGCTGGCTCTTGACTGGCAACGGAAGAGTGCAAAATCTGCGGGGAACATGAGGTACTTTTCTGCCTTTCGTTAATAAGGAAGACAGAAGAAAAAGCTGCTTCTGCCACGGTATAAGGCAGTAAACACTGCCATGTACAAAATAACCTATTCAATTAAGCTGTTGGGTGTGACAACAGTCATCAAGATGTTAAGGCTGAATACTCCATAATTTCCAGAGAACAAAGAGAAGTCTTCTTAAATAAGTGACAAACTATTTTACACTATGCATAAAGACCATGGAATGGGTACCACTCTGGAAAAATCAGCGATGGAAGGTGAGTGTGAAGGGACCTAGGACTTCTCCGCACAGACGGGATGGACAGGGCACGGTGTGGGGGTGGACGCACTGCCAGAGCCACGTTCCTGCCCCACAGCAACCAACAGCGTCTGCTTGCAAATGTCCTCAGAGCCTTTTCTTGCAAAGCCATCCCGAGATTACTCAGACAGATTAGGCCAGAGCGCCTGCCAACCAAGTTAAATTACCCTTTAAAAAGCCACTTTCACATTGTTGCACAAATTCTATTGTGATTAGATTAAAAAATCTTGTGTTTTCTAATCCATTGGCATCTTAACATGTTTCTAAGCAATGCATCAAGGATGCATATAATAAAGGGATTCTCTCCTGCCAAGCCAGTCTGCACGGTGTCGGCTGAACGAGGCAGAGCTGTACGGGCGTAACCACCTTCACCCAAAGAAGCACAAGTGGAGAATGAGATTTGACAGGAAGGGCTTATTAAACAGACTGGATTTTTTAATTTAATTTGATTTTTTAACCTTCTACTGTAAAATGATACAAGTGATAATTTGGGTTATTATACTAAGTGTTAAGCATGTATGTACACTGTCCCCCTAACAGATGAACGCTTTCCTGATGAAAGTCCTTTTTTGCAGAGACCTGCAAGCAACTGTTTAGTCCCAATGAACTGAATAAATAACCTAAAATTTTGTGTCATTTTGTAGTATTCTTAGCAGAAGAATTAGATTTTACAAATGTGTCTAATCAGTCATGCAGTGAAACTAAAGAGCTGCAAGAAAGCACATGTGAGAGGAGAAACACACAAATCCAATAGTTGTGCTGTATTCAGCTTTTGCAATCTCTCCCTTTTTCAGCTCTCTCCATAATAACCACCTTCCTCAAAGACCTCTGAAAGCTCAGAGGGAAAAGATTTTATTGTTCACCCAGAGTATTTGTCTTGGAAAATGGCACCTCTTAAACGATCAGTTAAAAAACCCAGAAATCTAGAAAGAACCTAAGGAATTTCAGTAATCAGGTTTTAAGGGTTTTAAACATTAGAAAATTGAAACAACAGAAGCACTGTGTAAGTTAAATGGTATTTTTTAAGATTTATATATATATAGTCAAATAAATAAAACATTAACGTATCTAATGTTATGTCATAATTAGGACAATCCTTTGCAGATCATGACTGCAGAAGTAATTAATAAATGGTTTATGTTACTTTTACACAGAAGAAACCACTCCAAAGTGAATTTTTAAATCAAGAAATAATTAGCATTCAGCAAGGTATCTTAGCTTTAAAGAAGCTAAAAATACATAATGAAGAAGTAAAAAGGGGGTCAATACTAAAAGTAAAATTGAATTTAGGGCAAGAGTTTCAAAACAACTCAGAAGAGATGGAGCTGTAACTTTTAGGCAAGATTTTCTTTTTGAATCATTCGTGCAGATATTGCAAATTCCCCGAAACCAGCCGGCACTCTGAAAACCTGCACGGAGGACTTGGAGGCTCACAAGTCTTCAAGCTCAAACAGCAGTTTGACACCCGAGATCCTCCACCGAGGACGGACTTTGGCCGCTCGGCACGGCCCATGGGTCTCCGTCCAGCCACGCTCGTCTCAGGCTACTGCGTAGATGTAGGAAAGTATCTTCTACCTCTTGACTAACAGGGTTAACTTCACAGTCAAGATTTTTTTGACAGTTCAGGCAAGGCTGGTCATCATAAATCTTGTCTTTCAGCAATTTTTATACCACCGCGCTGCAATTGCACTTAAAGCGACTTAATGTTTCGCCTTTGTTTCAGCACTAAATGACGAGAAACCTGTTACTGCTTCTCTTTCACCAACGCTGTGATTATCAGCACAAAGTAATTATGCAATTAAGAATTCTATGAAACAAAAGCTTATTGGGAAATAGAGTTTGGGGTTGTGGCTTCTGTAACCTTACACGTTCGGGAGATCTGTGGAACAGGTTAAATAAATATACTGAAATTTTCGTGTGACCAACTGTTCACTAATGATTTGTCCTCTTAATTCATCTGTTCTCTTTACATTACAACGTAAAACAAAAACAGTAGTATGCAAACCAACAGCTTACTCCACACACAAACAGATACATCATTTAGAATTGTTGGCATGAAAAATTACTATTTACACATTTTGTATGTGAAGAGATGAAGTTTGGAGGCAAGGGGGCTTTTTTCTATGTGCCTCTTCTTCTGATTCACAAAGAGATCAGACAATTCCTTCCAAAAATACTCACAAATCTTTCACACCAGCTAAATCACATTTCTAACTTTCTGTATTAAATTATATAGTGCATATAGCAGAACAGGGAACGCAAGCTCCACCAGCTTGGGCAGGTGTGCTCATATCGAATATCCTCAAAGGTGGCAAATCGAGCCCTGAAAATCAGAAACTGCTGCAGCCTCGGCCCAGCCTCCTCACGGGCACGCAAAGGAATGGTTTAATGCATACGTGTTTAATGTACATGGCCGCAACGATGATGTAATGTAATAACCAAGGGGCTGGGAAGGTGCTCAGTCATGACGGCTGCTTCTCTGTCCTCCCTCCCAATACATCGACACCTGAACACTCTTGCCCTCATGCACTGACCCTCCTCTCTCTAATTAAATTATATTCTCTCATTTAATTACATAGAGAAAATCAGAGCTGATCTAGGGGGCTTTTTTTTTTTAATTTGCTTTATACACTAAAACAAGATCAGTCTTTTGTTTCCTCAATTATCAAACCCTGTCTAGATACTCATTCTCCCCAGCTCAATAAAATAACCACTGTTAACCTTATCTAATTCTGTCAGCTAGATAAATTTATAAATTAAAGTTAGAATTAACTAGGACTGCGAGAAGGGGCAATATTGCGAAACATGCACAGATTTCCAGAAAAAAATAATAATTCATGCAGCTAAAAGGGTTAATTGAAAAGCAAGCTGTGAAATTTAAGAGTTGGTTCTGCAGGTTATGAATACAGATGCTCCCTTTATTGAGATGTTGAGTATATGATTGAAGTTAAAAGCAATATTGTCTCCATAGAAACAAAGCATCGCTGAACAGAGCGCTCAAACGAGGAGACAGTGTTTTGAATTCCCCTCATCGCAGCACCTCCACCACTGGATTTGGCCCTAAGTGCACAGAACCGCTAGCATAAAACTTGTTTTCCCTGCCTTTTTTTTTTTTTTTTTTCCCGCAATATTGCACGGATTTTGTTATTCCAGCGCCATTCACATTTGTAGACCCAGAGGCTAAGACCCACGGAAAAGTTAACGCAGAGCTGAACCACAGGCAGGCAGTGCCTTCCGCGGCATCGTTCAGCAGAACCAGCTGCTCCCTCGCTCCGGCAAAACACACGGCTGAAGCAAAGCTTCATTTCAACACAAATACTCTTGTCACATACCTGCTTCAGGTGTCTACGATTCTTTCCAACAAACCTGCCAAGAAGCTGCTTAAAATAATCCCTAACCTCAGTCAAGGAGCACTGGAGCAGTGACAAATACAAAAATTAAGCATGACAGCGTGTTTTTTGTTTGGGTTTTCAGATTTTTTTCAGTTTCTCAGTCTGCTTCCTTCATCTCATGCCAATAGTAGATACCCTCAAAAAACAGTGGGAACGAAAGAGTTTGCAGAGTGTAATTCACCTTTCTTGGAGAGTTCGGACATAATAATATGGAGCAACTTCTCCTACTTGTGCCCAGAGGGGACCACGTAAGTCCCATTCAACTAGCGTATTATGCAACTCGTATTATCTCATATGCAATGGTTTTAAATAGGTTTGGTTCTGTCACACTTACGTTTAATGCGCTTTTGCTTCTCCACTACCAACCAGCCCATGATTTTTTTTTTTTTAGTAAGTGAGACATCAGCTACTTCAACATTTGCTTCTCTTCACTGCAGACTGTCTCACTTGCACTTAATCACCCAATAGCATCCTCCCCACATCTCAGTCCCGTGTTTTCAGACCAAGAATAGTTAAAACTGGTGAAATACATCCACTTTATTCTTGTATATCTGCATCACTCATCACACAGCACGACACATCCTAAAGTGAGCTCATTTCTCAGCTCTATAAGATAACACAGGTCACCTGGCAAAATTCTTATGAGTTCTTTATTTTGCCAAATCATTGGCAAACAAATCACCATGGGAAACTCTCTCCAGATCAAGGCCTGAACATTTACTTATTCAGCATACAAAAACTGTCTGACCATGGCTAGGAAAAGCACGTTTTAGGATACTGATTACACGTGCTTTAATGCCACTCCTTATATTTAAAGAGGAAATCTTAATATGAGGGAATAAGCTATACTGCGATACACATCTATAGCATGGCAGCAAGTTGTTTTCTATTTCTAAAGCAGTCTTAAGACACTAGTAAAACCTCAAGTTCAAAAAATTAATCCACCAAACCCACATGTGCCAGTCCTGAAGAAGTGACATATTGCTAAACAAAATGTGCTGCTTAGCTCAGAGATTGAGATTTGCTCTCCCTCCAGAGTTTAATCTGCATGCGTTGTCAGTGATTACCGCGAGCTAACAGTTACCCGCGAGCTCTATTGCCGGCTATTCTCACTCACTCAAAAAACCTGTGACCTTGAAAACAAATCTTTTTCATCAAATCCTATTGCAAACACAGCCTTGACCATGAGTCTAAACTCTTGGATACGTTATAAGAATTTAACATAACAGCTGCAAGTAAACTACTTACAGAAGCTCATATTTATTTATATTGCCTCCGTATTCATTATCTTTAGGTGCATCTTTCTCTTCACTCTTGTCATTACAACATAGTGGAGAAAACTCACCCTGAAGAGCCCTACAAAACCCTGCATTGCTTTAAAAAGCCAGCAAGATCAGACTCTGCTGAATGATGTGGGAGCAAAAATCATTTGCTTCTCGCCCAAAAATATGGCAGGCCTTTAGAAAAACTCTCCAAGAAAATAATTCTCCAGTTACAGACATCTGCTCTTTGTGTCTAGTGGGAAACTTGGCTCCTCTGAGCTGTCAGGAATTCAGATCCGCCTTGGAGCTCGAAGGCAGCAGCCGCGTGCTGCCTTCGTTCTGGCACACGCTAAATGTCGAGGATAATCCCACTCCCGCTTTGAAGAACGCTGTAGATAAGGCAAATGCACACGTGCACAGATGGGAATTCATCCATGGGAATTCAGTAGATGTGTGCTTAGATTTCCACTCGATTTGGCAGTTTTCTAGCAACACAATAGTTTACATCAGCAGCTAAAGAATTTACCTTCAAACTCACTTTCTAATATTTTTCTAAAAAATAAAACTTTAAAGAAGACTTAGATACAGACCCCGATCTTTTGAAATAAAGGGTATTTCCATATGTCACACAGAAACACAAAATAAACTCCTCTTCTCAAGGAATCTCAGTTTTGGGGAGGCTGAACCTGCGCAGAGCCACGGCACGCTAACTCCAGGCCAGAGGATCGTCTGCAGTCCATCAGCAAAGGCCGAGGCAGCATCGCTGGCTGCAAGGTGGTGCAGAGCTGAGCCTGAGCAAAGCTCTCGTCTGGCCCATAATCATAACTTAATGCCCACGAAAATTGGTGGGAGCCACTGCAGCAACTGGACCGATAGAGCGGTGCTGCTCCTTGCGTGATTGCTTGCTTTTCTGAAGTACACTTCACCGCAGCCGGTTTTATAACATCAAGTGGCAAGAGAGATCTACGAGACTTTCTTGGTTCAATCAACGTAAATTGTCTTTTCAAGTTTTTATGTTGTGTACAGCAAAGAACAATTTGCTTCAAATACCTCTCTGTCAAAGAGCATCAAACCAGGTCTGAGCCTCAAAGTCCATTTGCTTCCCTTCTACAAACACAGCGATACCGCAGGCACCCCGAGGCTTGCGTGCACACATCTTTCTCATTCTGGCAAATTTGCCACATTGCAAATGATGTGCAAGTTATTACTAACAGACAGATGTATTTCTGCTTAAGACTTCTTACAAAACATCTTACGAAAACGTTGAGATTTGGAGTTCTTCCATCTCCTACTTCATGTTGCTCTTTTAACATGGCCTGAATTACAGCAGTCCTTACGCGATCTTTGCTTTAACTCCTTGAACAAGGCAACTCTAAACTCACAGCAAGCAGCTCAGTGAATGCAGTATGCTTCGGACAAAACTTCCTGACCGGCTGCAATACTGACAGAAGCACGTGGCACCAAGTTATCCGCGCCTCCTCACACGCATCACGGCGAATTTTGCCTACAAAAACAGTGACTGGAAGTGTTTTTTCTTAAAAGGATATTAAATCCTATTAGCAACGCACTGTAATACAACCAGGGCAAATTCCACTGAATAT
Organism: Dromaius novaehollandiae; assembly: GCF_036370855.1. NCBI lineage: Eukaryota > Metazoa > Chordata > Aves > Casuariiformes > Dromaiidae > Dromaius > Dromaius novaehollandiae. The sequence goes on along the minus strand of NC_088103.1, from coordinate 48,192,476 downwards.
TTCCTATATTAGGGTATGGAAGGTTGAAAGCATTTTGCTTATCTGATTATCCCAGCAAGCATTCAGCCAGAGGGAATTTGGTCTTCCCCAGGACACACTCCATCTCACTCCTTCACTTCGTTCTGTCGTTTCCTATCTCTTTCCTGAGGAAGTTGACAGTAAAAAACAAAAAAGTCTTTTAACACTCCAAGGAAGAAATTCAAGAGAGGTGGGACAGTACAGAGCCCTCAAACTGCCTACAAAAATTCAGTCAAAGTTTTCTGGGATTTAAACAAACGCAAGTTTCTAAAAGACGCCTTAATGGGAAAAGGCCGCGTCCGCGTGGTCACTTAGCGCGGTAGCGAGCACACAGCAGCGTCTGAGCACTCCCTGCACCCGCACCGCAAACATCCGAGCGTGCCCCAACGCGCGGTTCCAATGCGGACAAACCAGGATAACATCTGACGTGGACAGAAAACGGGTGGTTTAACTTGAGATTGAGCATGCGACTTCGGCGTGGGTTTGAATTAGTCTACTTGACTTCACAATAAAATGGATTAGCAGGTCTCCAACACGACATTTCACCTGCCAGGCAGCCACCAACCGACCAGCACTGATTTCTGGCTACCTGCTGCCTTCCTGCTGCTCGATGGTCACTGAAGTAGGTGCTTGAGCGTGCACGGACACCGGGGTGGTGCAACACGACAACGGGGCTTCTGGAGGTGCCACCAGCAACACGGGACGGCCAAGAGCATGGTAGGGTGCTCGGCGCCCATGCAACAACAGCACGCGACAGCCGGCAGAAACACCGCTCGATTGCTCCAGAGACACAAAAGTACGCGTCTCAGCACTTCGCTGAATTCTTTAAAGGCAGCTTTGCAGTGCAGTTAGATTTCTACAGCCCCCTCCACCCTCAGCCGAGGTCCGTCAGGAGCAGCAGCCTTTCTCCAGCGGCGGCCAGCAGCAAGGAACCGGGGAAAGAGCCACCAAAGCGGGTACAGAGATGCCCCAGGCTGCGAGGACCGCTACGGCTCCCAGCCGTCACCACCGCAGGGACATCCCGAGCCAGACTGCAGCAAGGCCATCGCGCTCAGTAACCACAGACAAGCACACCCGCCACTGCTCCAACCCCCTTTTCAGCCTTCCATATACCTACGCCTCCACAGCACCTTTTGGCAACGAGTTCTGCATTGTACTTTATGTGGAAAAGCGTATTTTTTTCTTTTTATCTGACATCAAAGGCCAATAATGTGGAGGCTGTATATGGCAGAGGATGCAACTCCACTGTTTTTGCTGTTCCCACTACTGTATATGCTTACGTCTCCCCTCTGGCTCTTGGCCCGCCCTTAATGAGCACTTTTTGGAGAAGCACTCTGATACTACATATGGGAAAGTAGCCTAAGACTCTAGGATAATGAATATTTAGAATACATTCTCTTTTAAATGCACAGATATAAAAGCCTGCTAGGAGCAAGAACTATTAAAGCTGACAAATACTGGAAGAGGCAGTCAGAGCTACCCAAATCACTCGGGCAGGCGCCGGTCCAGCCAAACAAGGAACTAAATCCAGGTCTGCGGATAATGGCATATTCCCTAGGTAGGTTCCTATGTCACAAATAAGGGATGTAAGTTTAAATCATCCTTTCCAGCTTGAGATACATAGCTCCATCTTTGCAGGAGCATCCTAGGCGGACACACAGGACTGTATTTTACAAAAAAGGTCTCCAAAAATCCATTTACTCCAGGAGGGTAAAATGCCAGCCATTCATTTCTAATAGAGACATAGATTTAACGGTAAAATGGGTTTCACCCAAAGTTTTAAAGATTTCTAAAGGGCTTTGAGCATTAAAAAGACTCTGTAATAGGCTTGGAAATTTTAGCTGATTTCTCTCCCCTTCCCCTCTCCCAGGCACAATCACGGAGCAGATCTGGAAAACACGTGCAACATTTGATAGACATCCCACGCACCTGTATTTCCTAAGTGCAACCTCCTAAAAACACATGAAGCGGTAGGAGAGGAGAGGAAGGGAGAGGCTGCCCTACAAACACCAGAACTCTGCTTTAGCAGTAACCCACGTAGCACTGCAGTGACCTTTAAAACCATCCGCCCAAGAATTTTTTTTTTCTATATAAGAAAGAGAGAAAAAGAGGACCCCATAAAGATAGCAAAGAAAAACATTACGTTGACAAGTCTCTACAGTAGTAATCAAGGCAATATAGATGCTCATTTGAAGGAGAGGTGATTTGGCTTAGCGTTATCGAAGTCCCACTGTTTTCTAACATCCTAAAAGCTTTTCTAACTAAAAAAGGCTCTTAAACTGTCATGTGCTGGATATAAACCATCTCAATCAGAACCACTAATCTCTCATAAAAGAGATTCCTTGGGAAAAGGGTCTCTCAGGGCCTGCTGCTAAAAGCTTAATGATTCAAATTTTTTGTATCTTTTTTAAAGAAGTCTTAACCAAGAACGCTCAAAATTTACGCCTTGTGTGGAATATCTGTCTTTATTTTTGATGAATTAAGGGCTTCTTCAGGCCCAGAAGCCTTCAGCAGACAGGTGTTTCAACAGCCTGTTTTGGGCACAGTTAGCCACGACGCAGGTGTAACTACAGCACTCTGCAGACTCAGCTCTCACTCCTGAGGTGATACGATACAGTTTTAAATGCATAGCTTTTAATATAGGAGGCTAGAACTGTGACAAAATCAAGCAACAGAATGAAGTATAAATTTGTTTTTCTGAACACCTTTTCATTACTTGTAAATTTTCTCGAAGCATTACGGAGCAAACAAAGACTCTACCACCTAATCGAGGAGGTAATATCACTCCAGTTATGTAATGAAATAAAGACTAACGGTACATTTGGTCTATTTACCATATTCCATTTAGTATATTTGTTATTTAACAGAGCACAGGAGATTTGTGGCTTGCATCGGGGTGAGCAAGGAGGACCAAGGCTGGACTGGATTTAGCTGTGCAGGGCAGGATATTCGATCCTGGAGTGTCCTGTCAAGGACCCGGGGAGGGGTTACGCTTGGCTCTCTTGGCAAACTGAAGATGAAAGCTTTCTTCAAGTTTGCAAAAGCAGATCACAGGACAAAAGGCTGTTTTAGAAACTTAGGGACTACCTGAACCAGCAAAACCTAGGGCAGATACTTAGAGAATACAATCTGCATCTGAGAATTGTTTTTTGTTTGCAATTTATGTCTTATTTTTTATGTGTCTTAGTCCTTTTTTCCCTCCTCTTTTAGCAGTTTTCCCCTTATCATCCTAGTAAGGATCAGCTGAATCTTAATATAAATAAGCTGTTTTGAATTTGGGTAACCCGGGTTGCATATATCCCACCACTCAGATTATTATCTACCTTATATGCATGCATATGTTCATACACATGCACACATGGAAGTCAACACAATTTTAGGATTCTGTCTCTGTAGCTAGTGACAGAAAATTGTACTTAACAGGGAAAACAAATACAGATCTAACTGGAACTTGTCGGCATTTTCATTTTTCAGGAAGCGTGAATGTTCCAGTTTGTGTTCATCATAAATCAGAATGAAAACAACAATTTGAAATTAATTTCAGAAAAAAATAGAATTTCCAAAGTCTGAATCAATTTTAGTTTGTTTCTAGACTGTATTTACTACTGTATTTTTACCTTATTTCTTAATTTGCCTGCAACAGTAATTTGTGATTGTCTCACTACAATGCAAACCGGCAACCCTGCTCTAAAAATAGATATTTTGGAGAAGGCTTCAGGTCCCTCGGAGAAGGTTAGAGACACCGGAGCCAGGCTCGGCCCGGCGGGAGGAGAAGAGCCAACCAGCCGGAGATGAAGGGAGAGAGCATCAGGCTGGAGAGCAGGAGAAATGTCCTCCCTGCAAGGGCGGTCGCCCAGCGCAGCGGGTCACCCCGAGGGGCTGCACGGGCTCCGGCCTGGGGGGTTTCGAGACCCCCCAGGATAAAGCCCCCAGCTGAGGTCTCACCTCCGAGCTGGCCCTGCTTGAGCCAGGGGGTGGACCAGCCACCGCCGGCGGTCCCCTCCCTCCTGAATTTTCTATTTACAAAACCACATCCTTTTTTAACGTCTAAATGTTAACCCAAGAAAGAAATGAAATGAAGAATATTCAATTAAATGAGTTTTCAAATGAAATATCAGAATGCCAAAAAAAATGGCAGTTCTATACAACTGTTTCTGTTTAAACCAATCCTGATTTTTTCCCCCACAAAAAAAGAATGTTTGGAGAAATTCGTATCAAATCCCCACCACTCATCCCCATTTTCAGTGTCTTTATGTATCAGTTTTTCACTAAGAACTTTCCAAAGCTGTCTGCTGGCACAAGTTTTTAAAGCAGTGGGAGAAAAGTTAGGTGGTCATTCAAAACACGCACCCCTAATCTTAGCTGCTTTGATTTTCCATCAGTGGAAAAACTAGGATCATTTCCACATTTTTTAAGCCAAGGCAGCATGTGAGTTATCATGCCACTGCGATCAGAACACGACCAGCAATTGTATTCCCTAACAGACCGGTCATAAAGCGAGATGTGCAGAGGGCTTCGCAGCAGAGCTCTGGGGCTCCACGGCCAGAGGAGAGCAGAGAAGAGGTGCAAACGAGCAAAACGAGCGCGTCCGCTGCGTAAGACTGGCAGTTACCGTGGAAATTCATGATAGACATTACGACCAGATAGAGCACACATACTAAAACTGTCTTATTAAAGTGGTGAAAAAATCTCTGCAAAGTGCCAGTATTGTAAGGGGAAACACTGAATATGCTGCAACGACTAATAAAAGGCATTCACTGGGCTGAACGCTAAACTGAATCGTTACATAAATTTGCTAACGAACCGAGGAATGGATGCAAATTTGATTCCTACCAACGTGTTCAGGAACAGTTTCCATAAGAAACTTTTCTGGAAGCACCGGCCTCCCGACTTTTTCACAGAGCATTAAAGAAACTGTATCTAACACACACGGAATTACACAAATTTAATGGGATTTCCCCAGGAAAAGAACATGGCATAGAAAATGCTAAGTTTAAGATGCTGAAGTCCTAAACAGACTCCTGAGCGGGAGGTATACAAGACTTTCTGTAATATCCTCCTAGGAAAACACAGTTGAAAGTAATCCCAATTTAAATCACGGAAATGCAAGCAATCCTGATCTTGAGAAATGGCAGGGCATACATATAACATTTGATGGTGACGGATTAAAGTGAGGATCTAAGTAAATTTCTCTTTACAACTATATCCCACTGTTAGAATATTCTTTACAGCTCTATTTCTTAAAAAAGAAAATATATTCTGAATATATAATTCATTAAAAAAATAGTCATGCAGACTTATCCTACAGACATTACCCATCTAAAAAGGTCCCAGCTGCACATTTCAGAGGTATCTGATCTTTTTTGTGTTGTCAGATATTTGCCTAATGAGCTTTTATATTCTGAAACCCAAAAAGGGACAAGTCAGTTTTGATATTCAGCGACGTAATGACGACTGTCTAGGAACACTACACTCGCACACAAATATAAAAGCCATGTAGTACTTAGTTATGATTACACAGGCAGCCTGCATGCATGAAGCACAGTATACACCAGTCTCCAAAGATGGGATGTCAGAAGTGAAACATTTTACAATAAACAATTATTTTTTTAAAAGGGCAAATTAGCAGAGAATAGAACAACACCTACAGCCTTTACGGTTCTACTACAAGTTGGTACTCCATGCAGTACATAGTCTTCCTTAATAATTAGAAATACAGTAAGGACAGACACTCAAATACTACTACACAAATTGAGCAGCTACCAGCATGTTCAGTCTCAAATAAGAAAGAATTATTAGCCTTGTGCAGGTATAAAGATTGTGAAGTTACACACCTAAAGCGTAGTTCACTGGGTGCAAAATCTTCACTTTGGGATGTGACTGTTGCTCCACCGAGGAGAAAAGGGCTTCGGTTTAGCAGTCGCTGTTAAAAAGAGGATCGGGGCAGCAGTGGGTAACTGAGGCACACAGCAGCAACCAATTAGCCCAGCTAAGAGGTTTGTCATGTCTACATCAGACATGGGTATGACTCAAATAAATATATAATCATATATACAATGTGTGTGTGCACGTGCTTGTGTGCACGTGCTTGTGTGCACACGCAAGCTACCTCATGGTTCTTGTGCTTGTGTGCACATGTTCCTTTAATATACTATAGTTAACATAAGAAAAGGTATATGGTTTAAGGGGCTAAGAAATGCACTTGCCTGTGTAACGCAAACTGCACTGTGTTAACATATTGGGCTTGATATACCTCTGATTTACGTAAGAAACCTGCTTTAGCATCAACTGTCCTTGCAAGACATGGAAGAAGTCGGACCATGTTTTTAAGATACTTGCAAGGTTAACGGTAACGCTTTGGACCCAGTGATACTATAACGTGGCAGTGCTGTAAGCTTAGTGTCTACTGACCAAATAAGGGTTTTAGAAAGATAACAAGATAAATGGGTTCAGCGGATGTAGATTGCAAACGCATAACCAAATAAAGCAACGTAGAGACAACAACAAATCCAATGGTTTTGTCAGAGCAGAAAATGAGACCCAGTCTCCCCGGAAAGACCCCACTGCTGCATTTCTGGTCTTACTTCTATTAAGCCAAAGGAACCATGAGAAAATTCAAGGTTTGCCTCTGGAAATATTGGTGTGATGTTATTCACCAAGTTGTTAAGCCATGTCTTGTTTCCACACTGCCAGCACTCAGTATATTGTTTTTCCTTGGGTAACTTCCATGCAACTGCTCAGAGAGCCGCCCAAATCAGAGAGCCACGAGTTAGCTTGCTTCTCTTTACCCTAACTACCATGAACTCTAACGGTGATTCTTGAGGAAGGGTAGAATGGTATTTTATAAACAAAACTGATATCGTAGCCCTGCACTGACACTGTCTTTTAAGCCTTTTGAAAGAATTCAATCTCTGATCTTTGTACTACAACCTCCTCGGAGCTGAAAGCCTAAGACACCTGTATGGCAAAGTCTGAATCTGCAAAGACCTTCCAACTCGCCTCTTCCCAAACCCCCGTCTTCTTAAGCTCCCTACACGCTCCCAGGTCTCGCCAGTGGCTCTGGGCTCCTAGCGCGGATCAGGAACACACATGACACATGAAGAGGATCTCGGGGGTGGCACAGAGGTATTTTTGCCGAAGCTGCCGTCACGCAGACCGCTGCGGCAGTCCATCAGCTGTACAGAGGAACGGCCGTCGTAGGTAACTCTGCTACCAGAGGTGCCAGAACATTAACACGCCGCGCTGTACTCCAGAGGCTGCCCCAAAAATTAAACCCGACTCCTCACCCTTTAGGCAAAGCTTCAAAGCAAATGCAATGGGACACGGTATTAATTACGTGAACACGAACTGCCCTCAGCAGAAGCCTGGGTGCAAGCGGGGCGTCTTGTTTTGCACTGTTTCCTCAATTGACAGAAGCCACGCATTTATTTATTCACAAATCAGTTCATAACTCATCTATTTGGAAAGTAGGGGACAAAAATGAGTACAGCTGTGCCATTACCACCGGCACCCACTCTCCAGCGCTAGCTCCAGCACCAGCTCCTGGGCGGGCACTGGGGGATTTAAGTGATTCCTCACTACTAACAAACACCTACGAAAAAGGAGAGCAGGTTCAAGTCACTTCTCCTAGATCTTAGGGACTAGTCACATTTTATCTGGTGTTTAAAAGTACTTTAGGAGAGGCAGCCTAGGAAAAGGAGTCTAAACGTGCTGTGTGAAAACCGAGCAATAAGCTTTGCTTAGGAGCAGCTCTTCTTTCAGAGACTTAAGGACAATATTCACCTATCTATATATAGCACCTTGCCTGTATTTCTCATTTGTCACTACAAAATGAAACAAATTACTGAATTAAAAAGCATAAATCTGAGCACTTGTGAGTCATTTTTACTCACAGAAAGCAAGTGGCTCTCCTTCATTACGCCCCCAGTATTTAAAAACTAAAATAGTTCTGCCCATTTCCATATGTTGGGCAGCTTAACGTAGACTTGTGTAATGAAACTTATCTAGGACTTGCATGTCTAATATTGGAGAGGTGAATAAACACTCCCAAAAGCAAACAAAAATATCTCTCAAGCTTCAGGTAATCAGCCAGGTCAAATTCTGGATACGGCCTTGTTGATATCACTTGGAAATAATGAATTTTGACATGAGAATGTGAAGATGACTTCCTAACCTAAAAATACATGGCACCCAACATAAATAATTAACTAAAACAAGATGCATTAAAAATGCAACTGAAAAAAAAGAAACCTGAGAATTACGAAACGTGTGGTTAGAATACAAAAAGTATTTTCTGTTTTAATTACATGCTTCCCTTTACCTGAAAGGTACTTTGATTAAGCTTTCATTAAAGCGTAATTCAAGGAAGTTATCAAAATGTCGCACACGAATCGAGCCGCTGTCGGGGTGCAGAACCTGTCGTAAGTCGTGTCACGGGAGCAGAGGTGCTGCAGCCCCTGGCTCCTCCCGAGGAGCATCCGGAGAAGGGGTCAGCGCGTCGCGATACAGCTGGTGGCCCACAAGCCGTCACGACAGCAAGCTGTACCGTGCACAAGCCGTCGGCAGGGTATTTCATAATGAACAAACATTTCTGGACATTCTCTGTGATCCTGTAGCAGCAACCTGTGCTGGGAGTCTGCACTCGGGAATAAGAATTTACCAAAGAGTACTGCGTACCTTCTACGAGGAGTTAAGTTCAAGCAGAAAGAGGAACTTCTCCAGTGCTACACGCGTTATTTATATCATCAGAAGCAGAAGATACAAGCCCCAATTCCTAATCATCATCTTTAAAAAGTCGCAGTGGCTTAAACCCTGATTGTAGCTGTTTTTGCCATAACATTAGCACCACTTTGTTTAGCAAGAGAAGAGAAGTCGCACTGCAAAATATCAACATCAGTCCAGAAATAAGTTCATGAGAAGCAATTACTCTGTGTTACTGATTTGAAGCTTCAAGGGAGAGGTATCTTTTTTTTCAGATAGAAAAATAATTGTGTTAGACACAGTTTCTCATATTAATGCTAATAAAGTTGTCGAAGGGGGGGTTTCCCTTGCTAAAGGGAGGCCTGAGTTGTACAGAACGGTAAATAACAGAAATGCGCCGGGCCCCTAGGTGCAGGCACGCACAGCTATCCAAAGAGTGTCAAACAAATTGAATGGAACGCCTAAGGTTTCTGCTGACCTAGAAACAACCTTAATTTGCATGCAGTTAATGAAAAGCAACCAGCAATTGTTAGCAGTAACATTCTCTCTTCATATAAAAACTCATGTTGGAACAATATGAAATTCAAGAAGAAAAAAAGGCAATAAGTTCCCAGTTGGAACTGAGATGCAATCTGCAACTACATTGTTGGTAAGAGCAAAACAAAATGCCTCCATCCACAGACCCACCACCTTTTTCAGGGCCTGACAGATAGAGGATTTGCAGCTTCCAAAGCACAGACCTACCTTCACCCCAAGCCGAGTCTTCAGGTTCGTGTGCAAGGAGCCAGGAGCTGCACAGAGCGAGCAAGAAGCCCCTGCCCGGCACTTCCCACGCGGCAGTCCTCGGCCCTGCCTCCGCTGGCATCACCGGGCTTCCTCGGCTCCACTGTTAGGGGAGGCTTCAAAAAACACACAGTGAAATCATTTAATTCAGCCAACAAATGCAACTCACTCCCAGTAGTCTTGCAATAGGTCATGCACCCTAACTTGCAACAGGTCATGCACGAGAGCATGAGTAATGCTTTTAGAGTGGATCACCACTGAAAATAACCAAATTATAGCAAGGACTCAGTGGGACAACTGGCAAACTACGGGAGCATCGTCCCAGGTGTGGGGCGTGGAGAAATCCGCACCTTTAGATCACACTTCACACTTAAACCCATTCAACTGCTTTAGCGTAACATTCAACAAATCCAAAAATACTGCTTCAAAACACTCAGATTTCAGGTTAAATTGGATATTCATGAATTTCACAGCAGAAACACACATTTCTTTCACTTTGGCACGAAGAGAAGGATTAGCTTGCTTAACAGCTGACCTTTCATACTCTGAATGTGAATTAAATTTTAGTCCAGCTTCATTTTTCCCTCGGTGTAGTTGTATTTGTAGCAACACTTCTTCTAACAGTAAAACAGGAGGGTCAACATCCAGAAAATGGATTTGTTCAAAATTTAATTGCCTAGAAAAGCAGAGTAAAATAAACTACTGAGGTTAGCGTTGGCTTCTGATGAATGACGACCGGCTTCAAAGCGCCTGTTTTTTGCGGTGACGTTGAAAGGGAGCAGCGCTGGGTCGTGCTGGAGGTGGGCACCCAAGGCTGGGAAGAGCTCGGCGTGGGGCGAGGAGGGACCGGCCGGTGCCTCGTCCCCCTCACCCACCTCTCCCTGCAATACGCTGCCCGTGCTCCTCCGCGTTTTTATGGATTCACAGACTTTATAGCTTATATTGCAAGTCACAGGCTCTCTGGAATAAAAGTTTACAGAAAAGTAAACCTAGAATAAAAGCAAGACTACACAGAACGCTAGGCGGGAGGGTATCCCATCTATTATTTATCTCATCCTAGCAGTATCTGGAATACCAATGACAATGTCCTAGCCGTAAACATTCCTGCTAAGTCCCTTTTTTATTTAGGTACTTATGGGTCAAACACGGCACCTGTGACAACCTCAGCGACAAACGGGGCATTCCCCCTGCACTCTCAAAGCCTGGCCTGGGCCAGCAAAGCCGGGGACCTGCCTTCCCGCGCCCCGGCAGCGGCAGAGCTGGCCCCTAACGCGGGCGGGCAGCCACGAGCCCTCCCAGCCCCACGGCGTCCAGCCCTGCCCTCCGTTTTCAGGCCAAAGACTTTCCATGTATTCATTGATGTTTCCACTATCATTCGGGAAGGAAGAAACAGCAAGCAGGGAAGTGCACGTAAAGCACGTATATTGGGCAATATATAGGCACTTAAACGCGTTATCGCTGTCAGAAGCTGGGTGACTCCCACCCTCGCCGTTACGCACCCCCCAAGCAGATGTCCTCCAGCCATGGTCTGATGTTCCCCTCCTCACACACAGACCCCAGAGAGCCCTGGCATCACCCCTACCTCCACCCCTTTTAAGAACCATGGGGAGACCACCAGGCTCTTCAAAGCCAGTTAACGCTATTGGTCTGTATTTATTGAAGATTTCCCCAGCTGTAGCCAATTTCCATGATACATCACGCAGTGCAGCTGACAGAAACCACGGTAACCAGGTGTGACAACTAACAACTGAGTAATAAATGATGCAACAGCTCTGGGAATTACAAAACCCGTAAAGCCTCCAGAAGCACTGTTTTCTGGAACACATGGTTAAAAGGCAGGTAGCGTTCTCCCGACTCATGAACTATTTATATGTCGGATGGCAAAATAAATATTGCAACAAGCTGTTTTTTTCTCTATGCTATGAAACTTTGTTCTCTCTGCCATACCTGGAGGTTTTATTTCTTCTTTTCTGAGGAATCTATAAAAGAGTCCTCTCGAATGAGCAATTAGACTTATCTCACTTGCCCCATTTAAGATCACACTTTGATTGTTCTCCGTATAAAACAGTTTGACTACATAAAACTTTACAGCCAGATGGATTTGTTTAGTTTATAACATAAAAATATGTATATGATGGGAAGAGGGCTGATCACAGTGAGAAGCAGAAATCACTGCAGGATTTTTCACACTTTTCCATGGAATTATTCCCATTCCGTAAAACGAACCAAGTCTTGCCATCTGTCTGCAACATACTATTCATTTCAAGCTTTGATATTATAAAGCCATTGACTTTGCTAAGAGTCTTCACAAATCTCAAATTGCTACAGAAAGCACCGGTTCCAAAAAATTAAATAAAGGCACGGAAGGTCATTGCACGTAGCAGGCCGACTCCCGAGCTGGTACACGATGATCATTACCCACCTGCTTCACACACTGGCCCTCGGCACGCCGGTATCGACAGGCAGACGATAACCCATACACGTGGGGAGCCTTTTCCCGGCTAAAGCAGAACCGGTTTTCCTAAGTTCAGTATTTCTACATTTCTGCCACGATCACACGGAAAACACTCGTCATTACAGTCACAGCCAGGTCTGGTCTTTGGTGGACGTCCCAACAGCATTAGCTGTGTTATTCGCCATTTCAGAACTCGTCAATCACTTACTACGGAGGAAATAAATCCCGCTCTAAAACACCAGTCTATTGCTGGCTCTGCTCATCTGTCAGGATGAAGTTAATTTGCAAACTGATTTATCTTATATTATCTCATGATGCAAAAACGACTCCATTTCACGAAATTTCAGGACCTCCTGGGTCCAACCATCCTCTCCAGCCAGAGTGCCCTCCCCGGGGCCCCGTACCGTATCCACGCGATGCCCCGTATTGCTCACGCCGAGACAGCGCGGGGGGTGACGACAGCAACGGAGGACGGAGAGGAGCAGAAAGCGGAGAAGCAGCCACGGAGGCTGATTTCCAAAGTGCCCCAGCTGATCAAGGAACCAAGATTTGCTCCTTTTGCGACCAGGGTAATGTAGCTATTAAATGTGCCTTGACTTAATTATTGTTTACTGGTTGCACTGTAATCTAACTGAGCTATTTCTTAAACAAGCTGATAAATAGCAATACCTATTGGGGAAATGATGTTGATGATCAAAAAAGGGACCAAAAGAAGGTCATGCAAACTTAGGAGCGGCACAAGAAGGGTATAGTGACATTAAAGTATACCCAGAAATGCCTGTAGCTGTAGGGCGCGGTGGTTCTCCCCCCTGAAAGACAGGACTGCTATTATATCGATGTAAAGAAACAGCCAAGCATGGTATTTTGTCCACCTCTGCAGACCGATAAAAATGATTGGGGTAGAGTGCTTGATTTTGGTTGCCAAAGTCACTCTATCATAGGAAATCACCTCTGCATGGTTTTAGTTTTCTGCAGATCTTCCAGTGAATCCTCCTCCGGTAAGTCGGACTTCTTGGGCACTTGCTGGAGCCAACCGATACTAAAGGGAGCGCGCCCGTCGGCAGGGCTGGTCTGTTAACCTTGCTGCTAACTTTGTGTGGTTACAGACCCAAGAAAGAAAAACACCATTACCCAAATATTGTTTCTTCAATGATAAACGTGTTTATTTTCTGTGTTTTGGAGCACTTTTCCTGTCTTCTCTTTCTCATCCTCACTACAGAGCTGTTCGGGGGATGAGAGGAGGCCGAGGAAAGGCAGGCGTCACATGAGAAGAGGTGAAGGGAGAGCTGAAGGAATTGACGTCACGGGTCACCTTTTAATTTGGTAGGACTGACACTCTGACACGAGCCAGCCCCATACCCGTCTCAGCATGGTTGCCCGGATGGCGTTTATCTGCATTTCCCCATCTGCCAAGTGACACATTTCCTGGCTTCCTGACCCTTTTCCTCATGGTAGGACCTCACCACACACAGCGATGGTCAAGGGAGCTACAGACGTTTCTCCGCTGTGCTGTGCAAAGGTTTGTCGTGTTGTCCATACCACCATCAAATCACAGCTGGCTGCACTGCTTAAAAGGTGCTGCAGTCCCCTACGGTATAAGCAGCTACCAGGAGCATCACATGAGGTCGCAGAAGGCATCTTGTCTTCATGTGCTTCTGGTGGAGCCCCTGTACGGGACCTGGAAGTACGGACCCTCTTCCCTTCCTCCAACACTTCCCTGAACAGGTCCACACTCGGGGAATGAGGAAGGGATCTGCAGGTCTCTGCTGTGGGCAAGTGAATCAAAGGCTCCCACATTTCACAGAAAAACCATGCCATCTGCTGTAATGGTTTTGGAAGTCTTTTCACAGCTATATCCAAAAGCCTGTGGTGCACATTTAGATACGTAGACTAGAATTCATGCTCTAAAGCCTTAGAAATAAGGTATCTATAAAAACAAGTAGCTTCAATAAGATATTGCTCTTCCATTAATTATCATCTAGATTTTTTACCCCAAAAAACTATTTTTATATATATATATGCTATATATATATGCTATATATAGCTATATAGTGTGCTAATGATCAACTTACCATAAAAAACAAATGTGAGAATGTGTTGAAAAACCTCACACCACTTCCGAACAAACATCTCGTGCCCTATAATGGCACAGGTTCAACTGTTATATTCTAGAAATCTGCCCGCAATTATTAGGCTTATTTCGTATTTTAATGTAATGATGTTTGGCCTTTGCTCTGATAAATCCTTGAACCAGAATTGTAAGATAAGAAACTCAAATACCCTAAGCCTGCTAAAGATAAAATGCTGAAAGAAAGGTGATGCTGCTTAAATAGCCTTGCTCAAAAATCAATACCAAATACATTCATAAATTAACAATCACTCTAGACTAAAACATTTATTGCTGGAGGAACATTGTATAATTGCACTGTGTGAAGGAACAACAAATTAAAATTTAATTTTAATTTTGGGGTTCTTTTAGAAGCCTTTGGTTAAAAAAATAACTTGGCTACATCTGCTTTTACTGTCTATTGGAGAAGTTTACGTGCATTAGTCAGTCTATGCACTGGCACAGTAAAAAAAAAAAAAAAGGAAAGAAAAAAAAGCACAAAGCAAAAATAAACCACTGTACTATAATGTAGTACTGTAGCCTATGTCGACATTTGCAGGTACTGCAGGAGATGTGTGGGGCAAAACAGCTGGTGCTGCTGAGGTCCTGACAGCTGCACCCTTCTCCTCCCAGGTTTGCGGATTCTGTGTTTGCTTTTGCTCTGGACTAGGTCTAGCCCAGTCCAATGCACCGAGCAGCCGTCTGCAGCGGCAAGGCAAGGTGTGTTCTTGAAGCGTATCTTCCAGGTCGTCCAAAACCGCATGGCTCTGCACACTGTGCACTCCAGAACTGTTCCACGGTGTGAACAAAATAAAGAAAACCAGATTTGCCCCAAAAGTGCTTCCGAACAAAAACACAAGCGTGGGTGCACCTGGAACGATTTCCGTAAACTGAAATGCTCCCGAGCAGAGGCACCTGCCGAGGCAGCTTACGCTCCGTGATAAATCACTCCCCCCTTCTCCGTGTGCGGCAATATTTGGGGTTCAGCATGACCTGAGCAACGCCTGGCAGCGGGAAGGCGCGGAGCAAAGGCTGGACCATTTCAGTATTAATTAAAGGTCTTGAAAATTGCATCTTTTATGGAGTGTCGCACCAAAACCATTTGTTTTCTTGAGACAACGCAGAGAGAAACGTCTCAAAGAGGTTAAGTTCCTTTTCTTTTCCTTAGATTTTCTAAGAAGTTTTTTCCAGCTGTTGCCATACACTCATGTACAAAGTTCTTTCAGACTAGAGCAAGCAGGAAAGGAAAGGAAATTGGGATGCTTATTGTCTGTTCTTTTATAAACTGAAGAGTGATAGAAACACGCAGAAGACATAAGATTTGTTTTTTTTTTTTTTTTTTTTTTGTCATTTCACGTTTCATTTTGTCTCCCTATGTCAAAATTACCTGCGACTGTTCTGCATGAGATGCCACTGAGCAACCCAGAGACTACAGAGGGTTGGGAAGACGCAGAATTACATCTGGCCAACGCAACATGTCTGTCTACACAACACAGATTACGTACGTTTGACTTACTTGTATTTTCCAGATAAAACCTTCTGTGCGTTAAAAGACAGAGGGGAGGGAGTATGATACAGCAGGATGGACAATTAACTTCATAAAATAATCAGAGAATTCCTTATTAAGGTATTGGCTATTCCATTGATCACCTTGGATAATTTATAACCCAAACACCTTCTCCAGCCTCTTTAGATAGATCTGTTATCAGTCACGCAGCAGTGAAGTGAGCACTAAATGGCCACACAAAGATAAATCTGGAGAAATTGTTTCCATTAGCAGAGCTGCAAGGGAACTTAAACACAAGAATTGGGTCTTTCAGAATATGCGCAGTAGTTATACGTTCCCCATGGAAAAGGAAACACATCGTTTAGATATTTTGGGAGGGACAGATTTTGATCTATAAAAATGGAAATACCACCCTTTTTCAGCTTTAGGAAGATGTTCGTAAAGAACAAAAATGTCTGTACCGTGAAGGTCACAGCAAAAGGAATCGTTAGTAGATCACTCGACCTTTACTTCATAGGTCAATTCTGTGAATTGAATTTCCCTCATCTACTAAACAATTTCATCAGCAGTACTTAAAAATACCATTTCATCAGAGAAAAAAAAAGCATTAAGGAGGTGGGCTCTTTTCCTAACAATTTTTTGGTGTGCAGCGGGGAGGGGAGGGTTACAATTTTCTTCAGGAGTCTGGGACACAGATGTAGCAGGGTGACAAAGCTTCAAAGCTTGTTTGGGGGTTTCTCTTTTTATGTGAAAGGTTGACTCCAGGTGATAGGAATAGCATTAGAAAGGTCTTCCTTCAAAATAGAAGAGCAAGCTCATCAGGACATTTTGGGAGAACGGGATGCAATAGCCAAAGAACAGTCGCACGCGTACAGTGCTGTCCGACGCGGTTAGTGACTAAAAACCCGAGCGTGGTTCTCGTACATCATCGTACAACCACCGCGACCAGGAGGGTCCCTCTGGCTGTCCTTCTCCACGGAGCGATGTTCAGGCAGTGCCTGACTTGGAGCGGCCTTGGAGCCACCCGCGCCCACACTCGCAGCAGCTTTCCAGCCATCCAGATACGTTGAACATCCATAAATATTGAACGTGTCAAGGAGAAAACAGGGAAAACAATGCTGGATTCAGAGCAACCCCTGCGAGGCTCAGAGGCAAGGACGCTTCTGCTCTCAGAGCAGATGTTCTCACCGATACGAAGCTGTTAGATGGGCAAGGCCACGGTCCTGCATCAGCAGCTCTTCTCGTTGGGGTGGCACCACCGAGAAGCAGCTCTGCTCACCCCTCTCATGATGGGCTTCATCCTGGCGCTCAGGCTCATCGCTTCATCTCCCCTTCAGAGATATCCCCGTTGGATCAATGTTTAATTACTGAACAACTGACTATACCATGAAAACATTATTGCAGCTACTTGGTATTTACTATTTTATGAGGAGTGTTGCTACTTTCTTCAGATTCGCCGGCAGCATAAAAATTCACAGTGCATGAATTTGCTGGCAAGTACAGGATTTATGAGGAGCACGGCGGTGGTCTGCGAGACCCCTAGCACCATCCGGAGAAGGGGCAGAGGCACCACGGGCTCACCGCCGCAAACACAGCAGGAGCCGGGTGACGGCCGGCGGCACCAGCAACAGCCGGCTCCGCACAGTCGGGCCGCCGAAGACGATGGAGGCTGAGACAACGCAAGCAGGTGATGCACAGCCTGCGTGCCCTGCTCCTACTGACCCCAAAGGGACTATACACAGCCACCGCCGCAAACGGGATCCCTTAGGGTTGCCCAACCCAACGCTGTTTGGGGTTCTTACTCTTCCCCATAAAAGCCACTGAACCCAAGTGAAATCTTTGTGCTATTTTTGCACCTATTAAGTTGGATGAGATTTTTCTCATCACATCTCATCACAGATTTTGGAGACAGAAGAGACCATTATGGTCCATTGGAACTCATGCATCAGACAGGACATTAGTCTCATCAAGTGATTCCTGCATGAAGACCATAATTTATAACCAAGTAAGAGCATGTCATAAAGAAAGAAATCAAAATTCTTTATAAAAAAGTCAGTTACTTTGTGTAGGATGAATGAAGTATGAGACCCAATAGCATCCTTATGCAAAGGACTTTTTTGCCACCAAATTACTTCTCAGACTACATCTTTCCTTACACGTTAATTTTGATTAACAAGATCAGTAATTAATTTTGATTAAAAAGATTAGTAAAATTAGAGCACAGTACAAACACAGCCCTGGAGAAGGAATCTTGTCTGTCAATACTGAACAGCTTCTTTTCCCCTAATGCATACTAGAAAGTGCATGATATGGAAAGCCAAAACATGATCATTATTGAACATTAACAAAACAGCTAAATATTGAAGCTGTAAAGGCTGAAAATCCACTAAGGAATAATCTTTTTCTTTTAATGCACAGTTTTGCTTGAGATTTTTTACTAGCACTTAGCCAAATGAATAACGTACTCTCTTCATGTAGATGAAAAAGAGCACACTTCAATTTTAAGCATTTACAGCTAAACAGCACATTAGGCCATATTAACCATTACATGCTTGAATGCATAGAACCACAGCATGAACACGAGTTGCAAAGACACAGGGTGTTCATCACTACAGTTGTCAAATATTAATGAAACAAGCCCAAAGAAAAATAAAGCTTGCCAATAAAAGCCTTCGTGGAAGGTCTTGGGAAATGAAAGTGAGGTGTAGTTCCCATCTGGTTACCTGCTCATACCAGGAACATCCAGCAGTATCACACTGGGTACTCGCATAGGTACATGACTTAGGTGTTATTTGGAATATAAGGAACCTAAATTCTCTAAAAGCTTCTGGCAAATGAGCAGATAGACTCAAAAATACCAAAATCAGACACTCCAAAAAAGACTGCAAGCCCCTTTCCTTGTCTCAGATATGGAAAGGCACATTTTTAGGGACCAAGGCAGTCCTTCAGAAGATCCCTGTTATACAGTAGAGCTCATCACAAGCTATCCCTTATTACTTATTTAGATAGCCCTAAGGCTAAATAGGCTTTTAGCCCTTTTTCCTCCTTTGAGAAAAATACAACAATTCTTGGGGAACATGTCCTGGAACAGGAGCAGAAAGGAAAAAAAGAAAACAGCATTTTCCTCTCTATTCCCCTACAAGGGGCCAGACAAAACCTCAGAAGTACAATTTAGACAACACAAGATCTCTGCAAATCCAGCGGGAAATTCTGCTTCCCTTGAGGTCCATAGGAGTTCTGCGGTGGGACTAATAGCATCAATTAATCTACAATTAAATACAGCGATGAAGTTTCATTCCGTTCCGCAGCAGCCAGCAGAACGGGCTCCCCAAAGGGAGCAGCCGGTCCGTAACTACAGCTCGCAGAAAGTACCTGCTACCTGCATCGCTTAAGCAAACACCTCAGGTGATAATTTAGCATGGCAAATTTGTCCCAGTGCTTTAGAACATTTCCCTAAACTTTTGGCAGGTGACGTAGCTACTCGGGAAGGAAAATCTCCCAGAAGGAGCAGGGATTTTGGTAGCCCAAGTGGCCATGCTGCACACCTGGGTTGCAGACACCCACAGCCCGCACGGAGCTCCAGATGGCTGTAGCTGGGACTGATGATAACAGAGACTTTGGTGTTCTCAGTCCTGGGTACGGCAAAGGCTTTTTTTGTTTTGTTTTGTTTTGTTTTGGGGGGGGGTTTCGCAGTTCAAGCCCTCCTTACTTGGAAAAACTCATGAGGAATTAAAACATGCAATGATTAATGCAACAGCTCCTATGGAGCAACTTAAATCATCCTACACACACATACACATACTGAAATTACTATTCAATGTGATATTGCATTTGTACATTCAAGTTGCCTTTCATCACTCGGCTCCTGACTGCTAAGCTTTTCTTTTAAGTAGTATTTTAAATAACACAAAAGCTTTTGTTTCTGATAAACCACAAGTGAGGTGACACGCCATTTCAAAAAAATTTGCTTTTGGTGTATTTCTTAGTTGTTTTTCAGCACAAAGTGTTCAGCAAGTAATATGAATTCGTGCCTTACTGCATACATTTTGACAGTCTTCAAATGTGTAGCAGGTGGGGGTTGCTGTGGCTAGGCTCACTTATTAAACCTAATCAGTTAAAGCGCATTGACCTATTTTATTCCAAACAATATTTGGGGAACACATGCTTGCTGCGTCTTTCTTATTAGCCATACTTTTACCCGAAATGAGGCAGATCCTCTGGCAGCCACATACCCTATCTGCTGCCTACTCCCTCTCAAATGGACATGCAGCTCAGCAAACCGGAGAGTTAGACTGACTGCTCTGGAGTTCTTTAGGGTGCTCTTTCCCCCAGAACAGAAGAAATAAGGCAGGAAAGAATTTCAGTTCCAGGAGGTAGCTTGATTCATGTGTTATTAAATTTTAGTGAAAAGAGCATCTCACCACCGGATCTCTCCAGAGGCTATTAAGCAGCTTTTCTGGTGGGCATACTGCTACAGGGAAAAATAGGAAAACTTCAAGAGAAATCATACTTCTTCCTATCCTCTGGTTATTCAGTCACATCCCACTTCTTCAACCCACCTAACAATGTATTTGCTTTGTTTCTACTGTGAAGCCTGGTGTTAAAACAACCACTATTTCATTTCCCCCAGTGTGAAAGCGAGCTGAAACACGCGATGCACAAGCCCCCAAGCCCCAGGCAGGCCCGCACCGAGACCCAGGAGACGGGACTCTACCGTCCCGCCCGGTTAAATCGTTCCACTTCTGCTCCTCGTTGTTCCTCGTCCTCCCCATCAAATAAAAGGGCACGATAGTAATGACGGCTTCCTCAAGCCCTTTGAGATTTACTGCTTGGAAACAAAACAAAACAAAAAACTATTTGAAAGTTAGGCATCACTGTTTATTTGATTATTTTATATCACTGTTCTTATCATAAATTTCCTCAAATGCTCAATTAAAGAGAACCGGTAAGTAAAAACACAGGTGCAGCTAGGTGGTTTCACTGGAACTAAACATATCTATCAAAAAAATTATCAACATTATATTCATGCAAGAGGGATAGAAATCTTTTTAAAGAAGGCTTACTGGTTTAGCTTACTAGTAGAAAAGTTGTAAAGGCGTTTAAATACCGTAAGAAATGTATGTTAGCTGCACAGAGCGACCTAAGGCACACCTCGCTGAAGCTGATCCAACACCTCTTTGAAAGAGCTCCGCAACCTCCTGAGGATGCTGCCGTCTGAGACGGGCCAGCGCGAGAAACGTCTGAGTTCGAAATTAAACTCTTCAAATTAATATATCATCAAACACCCTAACGGTGCCAATATCTACCGGAAAAAAATGCAGCTAACTTTCTAAATCCACGTGAATGAGGAAAGTAGATCTTATGCTTACAAAAATGCCTTCCATCACAAATTGGATTGCTGTATTTTCACAGACGCAAATATGGTAAGTTCATTTGAGCTGACATGGGAATTTTTATAGAGATAATAAAAGGAACTATCATGAAAAGTAAGGGAGAGAGCCTTGCCAGAATCAATCAAAAAGCCTTGAAGAGGATATAAGAAAGGCAGGGAAGTATGCCAACCAACTCAGAAGTTTGAAAGAAGAGAGAAAAACAGAATTCAATTCTGCAATGAAAGATCACTGAACGATCATAGAGCTATGTAAAAACAGGTATTGAAATATTAAAATAGTCAAATCTGAAATAACACCAAAAAAGTAAGCTCAATAAAGATAAAATGTTGGAAAAGCAATTACAGTGGTAAAATTAAAGAGTTTATGAATGAGCTCAGCATATCCTTTTAGTTGGATTTTTGAAAGAACCTTTTTGTTCTGAACAGACAAAAAGTGCAAAAAAGAAAAAGGTTGGCAGTGAAATAACAGAAGGATTATTTCAGATTTCAACAAAATATTGTTAGCACATGAATGGAAGATATATCTCATGTAAAACAGCTTGAAGTGTGGAGAAGAAAAATGAAGGGACAGGTTGATAACAAGTTATATTGAGAATTAATGACTTAACATAAGCGTAATAATTCACCAGTACTTCAGAAGAGAGTAGAATTCAAGTATGCAGGAAAATTTATGGGAATATTAAAAAGGAAAAAATTGTGGCTTTTTTTTTTTAACACAGGACAAAATTCCTTCTTCCTGGGTAATGTTGTTTCACTGAGTGTTTTTCTGGCTTGGCATGTGTTCCCACCTACCTTCAATGTCTCGTCACCCTCGCTGGGGTTTACAGCCCAAGCGTTTTCCATCGGGGCAGCCCCGTTCTCGCAGGGACGCAGCCGCCCGAGCCGCTGAACGCCGCGTCCTTGCCGTCGCTGCCGGACCCGCTCCGGGCTGACGGGACGGCGTGAGCTGCGTCTGAACGTGCATCGAGCAGCAAAGCAGGTAAGATTTGTGTCTCAGTCATGGGTGACTTCAACGCAGCGAAGCGGCTGCTGGAGGCTGCTGCTAAATTAAACCTTGCAACGAGTCTGAAAAGATCGACTTGCAAGCTGGGAGTCAGGAGGCTCCGACTTACAAATACTTTGTTTCAGGCCCGTGAAAAATACTCAGAAACTCTGAGTATCGATAAAGGGAAAAACAGAGAGAAACCTCACGTGTGTCGCCACTGCCTTGGCCCCATCGCACAGCACAAAGCTGCAATATGACTCACACCGCGGCGTTCAGGTGCTCCCCACGCCGGCGTCTCCCATGTCACGTTTGCCACCTCCTCCCACGACACCGCGACTGCAGATGGTCGCGTGCGCGGGCAAGTGCCGTCTTTCACGTAGTGATATTCTGAGAGCGAACAGAGTAAGAGTCACGGAGATACTTGCTTTGTGAACATGTCAGGCAGAAGACAAATCTCAGCAGCGTGCCCGTATCATGCATAAATGAATGCAAACGCTTGCTTTGGCATATTAAGCTGTATGAAGCTTTGCTCTCCTATCACAGCTGTGGTTAGGAATACTTCTTTCCATAATGCGTTTAAGCATCTTGAGCACTTAAGTGAAATAATTGTTTTTCTAGTGCAATTAATGAAGCTTCCGATGCACAGAGTGATCTATTGCCCGTCTCACTGTTGTAATGGAGGGTGGATGTGCAGAGGGGAACACGCAATTAAGGTAATTAAGTCAGCAGGCTGCCTAGGACCGACCCTGCGGAACGAAGGCATGTAGACACCGAATTCCCCTCAACACTAGCAAAGTCTCAGACCGACATCTTCTGCCTCGAGCGAAGCAGGGCTTTTAGCAACACCCTTTCCCACCACCAGCTGCAACAGCAGGACCACGGAGCGGACGCCCGATACCGTCGCAGCTCCCTGCCCACAGACATGATCTAAAAAGATACGTAGGTTTGAGGATAAAACACTGCCTCTGATAACAAGGAGACCTTTCTCTGGCAGCTAAGAATTCTTAGCAAAAGAAAGAGCCGTTTCTCCTCGTGTCGTCATCTGCGGGAAGGATTTGGGGAAGTTAATTGTCATTATTTTTTTTACCACACTTCGGCTGCCAAATGCTGCACAGCAAACACTCTACGAAATATTTATTAATCTGAGTAATGTGCACTAGCTGTGCCCTAGCCGGTCCTGTATTTCAGCAGCAGCGCACACTGCCATGGACAAGAGCAGTAATTTTAGAAGTCCTTAAGGTAGCCGGAGCTTTCTGGGTTTGCTTCCCGGCAGAACGTAGCACCAGGTTTTCTGTGAGATTTTAGGCAACTGTAATCACATAATGTCTATGCAATGTCATTCACAGCGGCTGCCTGCAAAATTGTAAATCGATTTTAAGCCGGCCCTTGTTTTCATCCTAACAGCACAGCCCACGCATCTTCCCAGGACCATTTTCTCATTTATTTTTGCATTAGGCTTCCCACAAGAGTCAAGGAGAGGGATCATACCTTTTCCCATGGCAGTGTCTTGGACAGCAGGCTGACCACCTTCCACTGACGTGTGCCCAGTAAATTGTTTTTCTGCTCAATCCTTATTACCTGCTGCCAGCTGCAAGCTGTAGATCCCTCAGTTATTGACCTTTGCTCATCAACAAATGCCCGTGCAAATCCCCCCTAGACAGGACTTCAGAGCACACAGCTCCTGAGTACCTTTAATTATTTTTCTTTCTGGCCTCCATCACGTATCAGCAACAACGCTTTTATCCTATACGGTCTCAGATCATAATTACACGTAATTGTAGCATAGCTTCTCATATACCTACTGCCCACATGTTGCTGGGCTCATGTAACTTGCTTGGGTTTTTAAAGCAGCTGGAAAATGCCAGAAAAGTCATTATTTCAGCAAGATTAGGAGCGTTAGGTCCTCAACAGACACCTCTTCATTTGAGCTAACAGGTCGTGGTGGAAACGGTGGCTGTCATCTCCTAACCATCAGCAAAGTTTGCCCAGTGTGCTTGAGGGGTGTGTTGATGGGTTACACTCCCGGGGGGGATGAAGGAGTGTCTGACCGCTCCTCCTCTCCTGATTGAGGAGACAATCCTGGTTATCTCCATTCCCCGTGTCAGGCTCCTATTTGGCTAGTCCTGACCCCAAACGCAAGGTTGTTCCTTGGCTCCCAACCCCCGTTCTTACACCTCGTGGCCCCCCCTCCGTCGGTCTGTCCCCCATTCCCACGTGAAGCCAACGCCGTCACCGCACCCACCGCAGCTCCGGACTCAGCAGCTCCCCCCCTCCGGAGCCATCGCAGCAGCTCCCGAGCAGAGCTGCCTCATCCCCCTCGTCCCCACCTCGCCCTTCCCGCTCCCTCCTTCTCACCCCACTCTCCTGCCCCAGCTAATCCCCCCGTCCCCCCGCCGCGCCGCACCCCCGGACCTTCCTCGCACGCCTACGCGCTCCTGCCGAGCTGCCTGGCTTGTCCCTCTGCCCCGCTGCCCTTCACCGGGCTCATTTTTGTCCCTGTTCGACAGCTTCTGCTTCCAGAACTACAAATGTAGGAGCAAGAAAGCCAATTCGCACAGAAAATCTCAGCCCAAATGATTTAAGCTTTGGCTAAGGAATACACAACCGAAAACCCCTTATGAACGTGAAACGTGCCACAGCGGTGACAGCACCAGTGCTGCCAGTCCTGCCTCACGCAGCAGCGGGTTGTGCACACAAAACACCTCTGTTTTGTGGTTTGCTTCACGCCAGTGACTATCTGGAAGGCTGTTAAAACAGTAAACACGTTCGTTTCATTCATGGAGAAAAACCTACCCAGCTGGTAGGAGCAGTAGCGTTAGGATCAAAGACGCGCGTTTTCCAAACAAGCATGCCAGCTCATATCCCACCGGCTTAAAAGCATCCACTAAAGCAGCAACTTCTTAGATTTAGAATAATAAAAATCTTGCTGTGAAAGGAGCAATGTTCAGTTGTTAAATTTAACTTCCCATCAATAAATCTAGTCATCTAATTCAATTCCTGATTCTTAATAAAAACGGTTTCCTATGTCATTATAGGCACAATCTCCAACATCTGAAACTCAATACCCTCATAATCTATAAACACAGTTCCTGCCAAGAGACGGATTTCACATGCAGATGAAGCAACACAAGACGGTATTAGTAGATACAGCAGTTTCAAATTCCTATCATTGTGAGGAAGGTAAACAATAGAATTATTGGATTTTTTTCTCTGTCACACTGAGGAACAAGCAAAATCCACAAAACTGCTTCCTTTAATCTGACAAGGCTAGAATGTCCCTTTCCAGGGACTGAATTATCTTAAATACACCCCTACCAGAACAATTAAGGGCATCACTTGAGATGATCTGACACTCCGTAAACACCGCAAGTCTTTCTGTTGAATGGGAGAATTGCTGTTTTAGCTATTCACGCAGATTCTAAGTAACCCGCTTCACTGCAGTTCTGACAGTCTGGAGACAATCTTTCTGAGTGCGTTTTTATGCCAAAACGCTACTATGCCAAAGCAGATTTCACGTGGTGCGTCGCTCACAGATGCGACCGTGCCGTGCGGCGGCACGGGACGGGTGACAGCTCGCCGCGGAGCCGGGTACCGCAGGGAGAAGGGAACCGACCGCAGGGGAAGCAAGCGGATCCGCTTTGGGCCAGCGTTTGGGCTTTGTGCCCTGTTTGCAAGCCTCTGCGGAGTATCAAAGTCAGCGCTTGAGGAATCGATTCCGCCCAGCAGGTAGGGAACTGCAGGAGAATTCAGAAAGAGCCACCAAAGGGTTTTGCATCGGGAGGTAAAACAAGCCACCGCTGGCAGCTGCCACTTGCAATCACAAACCAGGAGAACGGGGGGCAGGAGAAAAGAGGCTCAAAGGAGACCTTAATAAACCTAAAGAAAAGACACAACGAGAAAACTTCACAGAATACAAATCACAGCGGAAACACAGCTGGTGTGTAGCTTTTAATTGTTTTTAAGGGAAACTAATCCCCATGGATTTGGAAGATGGGACAGCTTTAGGTTTAAAGTCATTTACCAACTATTTCATTCAGAGGTGCCTTTAGGCAAAATGACTTTACTGGGTTTTTTTCCCTTTTTTCTTTAGTATTATTTAGCAGTAGGAAGCATCATTACAGCCAGCCTGTCACTTCCAAGCTCGTCTTTCTTGCTCTTGCAATTAGGCCAGCTCCAGGACGGAATACAGAAACGCGCTCACGACAAGACAGCGCGCTGGCGGCGGGAGGCTCGGATCCCTCTAGCTGGCTGGAACAAAAACAACTGCAGCGTGTTGTCCAACGTGTCACAAAACTCAGGAATTGTGCTCAAAATGCAGTATCTTTAAACTATTCAGGTTGCTCTGTCATTCTGTTATAATTCGTAATTTATGCCCTGAAAATCCATTTTCTACCTGAGCAAAAACGCCAGCATTTGCTCCTTTCCCACCCTCGGTGAGACACTGCTCACAAATCCAGGTCCGCACAGGGCAAGAGGTGGGTAAGAGCAGCCGAGAGGGGAAAGCACAAATGCACATTGTGTCACCCAGCTCCTGAAGAGAACCTTTTTTTGCAGAACCAAAAACCGCTTTCTACACGTGCAAACGTGTTTTCTCTCATGCACTCCCTGTTTTCGCAGTCACCAGACCGATGTCCAACCAGCCTGGGAAACGCCCCGAAAGCTGCAGAAGCTGCACATCTGGGATCAATTTCTGTAGAAGAACAGGGGCCAAGAGAAAACATCAAGACCTAATGATCTCGTAGGGTTATTTCTAAATAACATTGACGGAATTTTTATATTGCATGGCACTTACTCCTTTCCTGGGGTGACCTTTAAAATAAACATCAGTGCACGTTTTCTGAAAGGATTTCTGAAAGTAAACTGAATACTTAGACTATCAGCAGCCCAGCTACTAACAAACAAGCACCGCTTAATATGTTAGCATGACATATGACAACAGTTTGTAAGTTGGCATTTTGGAGAGACATAGCCAGTGTATCTCTGGCTGTAAAACTGGCTTAAACTCCTTAAGCTCTCTGATAAACCCTCCGGTAATCCAGAGGTAACAAACTGGTTTTCTTTTCTGGTTCAAAGGGTCCTGCTCAAAGCCCATGATGCCCAAAGAAAGCCACTCCCCAGACAGCTGGGATTACCTAAATACCGCCTGACACCTCGCCTGATTACTTCTCCAGGGCTCGCATTACGTATGAATATCCATATAAAGTACTAACGTGTTCTCTCTGGATGGAAATTTCAAATATTTATTCATTTGCGATCACTCTCCAACAACCCTCAGTGTCTCGCTGAGTCGGAAGAGCAGAAATCCTAGTGAAAACCAGAGGAGTGGACACTGGCATAAACTCGACCTAGCTGAACTTCGAAAGGGGACCCTCTCCCCTACAAACCGGCGTCTGTCCTCAAGCACGTTCAAGAGGCTAATCCAGGTAGTATGCTCTACCTGGCTGCCAGGAGACGTTTTCCCCAAGTCCTTCATAAAAGGGAGGCTTTTAAAGGTTATTTTTAAGGAAAGGCAGGAATGAACTGTTCATGCTCACAACAATAAGGCTGAACTGCAAGAGCAAGGATTCTTTACCCCAAAACGAGATGATCTAGGAAGAACATGGTGGTGGTCTCCAAAATCCCTAGTGCCATGCGGAGAAGGGGCAGAGGGATCACCAGCTCACGGCTGCAAACACAACAGGAGCCGGGTGACTTTATATATAAGGAGGAAAAAAAGACACTCAATATTGCATCTATACATTAATCGCTCTGTTTGTGTTGCTTGCAAGACTCATCACGTTATCTCCAGACAAAAGCCTTCCGTGACAAGTCTCTAACTCATCCTACATCTCACAATTTTTATTGTTTCCTAGTACGACAGAAGATTATTTATTTTCCAAAATGGACATTTTTCACAGGAAGGTTGATGCACGCTTTTTTTTTCCCTCCTTCCCTTTATTTTATTCTCTAAAATTAACACCACTGGCAACCTGCAAGTCTCTTTCTGAAATATGGCAGATTCACTCACGGTTTCAGGTAACCTTTACCCAGCAAAACAGCAGAAGTAATGAACATAATTCAGTCATGATAATACAACCTTCTCTTCTTCTCAACTGTAAGCTGTCTGACAAACTTATTATACTGTATAGACATCTAAAAAGTTGTTATATATGTATTGCCACTGATTATTTTTCTCTAATTTTTTTTCAATCAAACTCATTTTTTCAGTACGTGGACAGGGGGACTGGGAATGAGGTTCTGCAATTTTAACTTTTTGTCTTTTCTTCCCTCACTTTTTTCAGAATCACACAAAATATCCTCTTAGTTTCAGTTCCAATGCTATGATAAACCAGGTGGGTAAGAATTCTGACTCACTCCGCATAGAGATTAAACATGCAGTTTGGAAACCATGCAGAAATAACTGCAAATGAAGTGGGGGACTTTTTTAAATACAAGTGAGTCTGGGGCTTTTGATGATACTGGAGAAATATTACTCTCTGAATTTTCTTACGCTTTATACGTTTCTTACTTGTACCACTCCAAGCATGGTTGGTATTATCTCAAAAAAGTCTTCATCTGCTTAATTTGATCTGGCTTCGGCTCTGCCACAACAACTAGTTGCCCGATCCTAGGGAAAGCATTTTGCCCTTCCCACCAGAACCGAGAGACGAGGCAAAGCACGAGCCTGTGATTTCATCAGCCTGGAAAAACATTTTTAGCAGAAACAGCTCTGCAAACTGACTGTGATTAAGTGACATTATACGCTACATCCCTCTTAGCAGCCAGCGTGCCTGGTGGGTTTCTGTTTCAAGATTTCTGGAGTCGCTGGTGAGGCATACTCTATTATAATTTATATATTACTAACGCCGTGTTGGATCAGCTGTTATTATGATCTGTCTCTTCTCCAGCTTTTCTCCTCTGAACAAACCAAATTCTTTCCTCACAGTCCAAAAGGAAATCTATCTCAAAAGTTTATCTAACAACATTTTATCTGAAGGTGGCCAATAATTAGCAAGTTAGAAAAAAACCATTATAATACAGGTCAACTTCCTCCCGAAACACCCTGCTGATTTCCAGGAACTTGCAAGTTGAGACTCTGACAGAGATAAAAACAGTATCACTGTCTTTGTGCGCCATGGAAAGCCATGGAAAGTATTTTCCCTAACTTTGGCTAGTCCCCTCTTTACTCATTTCCCCGTTAGCATCCCGTATCAGTTCCACAGTTCAGCTAGGCGCTGTAATTGCTTTTTTTCCTTCCACCTTTGAATTTTCGCTCAGCAATTTCATTGCACAAAACATAACATTCTCGTAACATTTCTGTTACGAGAAATAGGGAAGTGTCATTCCCTGCTCACCTTCTCGCAGGTAGATACCATCAAAGCTGGCATACCTCCATCCTACCCCCTTCAGTTATCGCTTTATCAACCTGAGTCCAAACTTATTTTTTCATTGGAGTTGTTGTTTCTTAAAACTACTCTCACTGACCCAAAGCGCTCTCTCCTGAGCAGTACTTTGGAGATTATCTGGCATAGGCAGGGCTACAAATATTTATTTCCATTTGCATTGTTCTGGACTTGGACCTTTTTATTTCCTGGGTTTTATCACCTCATCACTGAGGTCCTTCTGCAGGACTCTGGGACTCTACTAGTAACCTCTCCTCTGTGAATTTTAAATAGATGAGCGGAAACATAGTAAACAACCTCTGATCTCAATTCCTAGTGATCAATAATAGCATTTTTCGATGATTTCGGTAGCAAAAGAGTGGAGTCCTGCTTTCCATTGGCGCTGCCCTCAGAGGACTGAGTTGGAGTATGCTGCACAAAAAACACAAGTTAACAGAAAAATGAATAGAACAGTTTAAAAGAACAACTAACAGACATGTGCTAAATGGTCTTACATGTTACAATTATTTGGTTGTATCACTGTAAATATATAAGCAGTATATCAAAAGAGACCTGATGTTTACTGCTTTCTTCTCAGGTTGCTTTTCCCAGTGGAGCTTCCAAGCAGGTCTGAGGTGCATTTAAGAAATCCAAATTATGGACTAAATTAATAAATACATAAAATTATTCCAAGTGAAAAAACTACATTTTTGGGTTCACCTAGCACAGCCTTCCTAAGAAAAATCAGTCAGCTCCAAGAAGGAACCACATAGCTCCAAAGCGCAGCTGCAGCACTGAGCTCACTCCGACGTGGCTGAGAAACGGCCAAGCCTACCAGCCTCCAAGCAGGTCAGGCCTGGATTCAGAGCTTGGATATTTGATCCCAGCGATTTATTCAGAGCCTCAAGGAAGGCCACAGATGGATGGTTTAAGATCTCCCTCTTTACGACGCCGCAGGAGCACCAGGTGGGCTTAACCCTTGCTACGACGCGCTTCTTCACCGGAGCTGGAACCTGCAGCGATTTTATCAGGTCGCAAAGGGTCGAACAGGCGTTACAGCGGGAGTCGGGAAATTACCTCCATACGCAGATAATTTCCATTTTAGAACGCAGCCCAAGCAAAGTGGCGCTTACAGCCCTGGAGAAATTCGGGTAGTATCTCTAACTCCAAGTCAAGCTTTGACTCTCTGAGTCAAAGCTCACTCTCAACAAGAACTTGCAGTTCATCCTGGTTTGCCCCTTGAGAGTTTAAGTAGATAGCAAATAATTTAGTTTATTTAAGAATTAAGTTGAATATGGGACTAAGTAAATTAGTTACAGATAGCTGGGATCGATGTGTACAAGCATCAAGGAAGACCATAACAGGCAGAATTCCCTAAGATTAACTTGTGAGTATAGATCAAGTACAGTTAAGAGAATTTCTCCTCCAGAATTGAATTCTCTCTCTTACGCAGCATTAACTGGATATTGCAAAGACAAATTTCAGTAGAAAAATCCATTGTATTTCAATGTTTATTTAGCAGGGGCAAATGTGCTAAGACTCCTAAGCAAAACAAGAGCAGAGAGCTTCTGAAATAAGAGATTTCCAAATAAAGGACTTTTTAAGTTAAAATAGGTAAACTAATATGGATTCCAAAGATGTATGCTTAAAGACAGAGAAATTCTCAGCTCAGGAGAACCTAGCTACCACTTAGTTTCTGGTCAAAAAAAGAATCATTCAAGACGAGATGAGTTCATGAATGCATATGAATTCATAAATTGTATACTTTACAGCAATCTCTGCTAGGCTCACACATAAAAACCTAATAGTGTAGGTAGAAACCCCTAAAGTAGAGAGCAATGCATCGGTAGCAGAAATATTCTTTCCCACAAAGTTGCCAAAACTTCTTTTGAGAACAGACACACTTTCCATACTTCCACACCAACTTGAATCAAGATCCCTTTATGGAAAGTTTTGGTGGAACCTTTCTCCTTATTTCTGGAGCAAAAGGCTCAGTTAAATCAGAGGTTTATTTCAATCAGCTCTATCCCATATACGTATCAACTTCAGAGCTTCAGAAAGTGCCAAAAGGGAAGCAGAATGCCACCATTTATTTCAAAAGTGGCAGTCACTGAAAAGGCAAATCACGCAGATCTCCCCCAAAACTCATGACTGCCCATGCGAAGCTCTACAGGGTAAAACAGGAAAGATCCAGCACTTCCATTTCAGAACATTGACAAATCTCCAGTCTTACCTTTGCCTTTGGTTTCCTTTTTGTTTTTTACCCCAACAGCAAGCATGCACCACAGAACTATATCTTAAAATATCCTTGATTTGTTTGGGGGGATTTTTTTTCCCTCTTTTAACGTCTTACTCTGGACAGAAACATCTGAACTTTGTTTTCTTCTTTATGAGGCATTTTAGCAATGTTTTTTTTCTTCTAAATAGAGAAAACTCCAGTTGCAGTTATTTGTGGAAACAAACTAGGTTACTTCATGTCTGCCTTTGGATATTATATCAGTGCAATTAAGTGTTCAGACTCTCCCAGTTCCACAACTGGAACACAAATAACTGCTGGAAAAACAGAGAAGAGGAGTAGCAAATGCTTTCTCCAATAGCCTCTGCGGTTTTCAGAGCACTTCCAAGTGCCCATTTAGCCCAGTGAGCACTGAGAGCATTCCCGGGCTGTATCTTAATACATTGGACTGGTATTTATCTAGCCAAATTTTCTGTGTGTGACTTAGCAGAAAAAGAAAAGCCCTCACCAAACTGCCTCTAGAGAATATGTCCTCAAAACCATCTATCACTTAGAAAAGTTCATACCTACTTAGGAAAGTTGCTTTGAATCACATCTCACATAAAACTGTTCCATCATCACTGACCTTCCATCTCAAATCCCTCCTTTGGTTGGGTCTCAGAAATCTACAGAAACTGCAATCTACAAAATTCATGTTCTCTTCCATCAATTCTCTTATCCAGCATTCAGCTCGTGGTATTCAAATCTCATTTTCTCTGGGTATTTTATCACAGCAAGGGCTAGCAGAATAATACAATTAGGTCCAACGACCAGGAGTGCAGCACACAGAAGACAATGACATCTAATTTACTAATACAGCTATATAAGTGCTTTTCACTGCAGTCTTGGCAGACAAACCAGGAACTCAACCCAAGATCTCCAGCAGGGCTGCAGAAATAATTGATTTTTCAGTTCAGTAGCCAAACTGGAAGAGAAAATAGCCTGAAATGACCCAAAATGTTTGTTGTTGTTTTTTTCATTAAAGTAAAACACTGGGTGAGGATATGGTACTTCTCCTTTACCCAGTGGCCCAGCGCTGAGGTTTTTCATCCAAGAGGTAGGATGCAACTGCCCAACTCATCTGCCCCTGCAAGAGGAAGGCTCTCACCACCACCTCGTGATGTATTTGGAAGCAGGCTGCTCTCATTCTCTCACTGCTCTTTCCACGGGCTATTTAACTACCCACAAGAAGAGAAACACAGGTGTCCTTCCACCCACATAAAATGTCCAGCCACTAGATGATTGAATTACTCTTGGCGTTTAAGCGTTTTGCACCAAGTGAAGTACGAATAGCAGAGCTGTCTACCTCGAGGACTGGAGAGCACGATGGTTGAGACACTCTCCTGAGAGCTGAGCAGCGGTTTCAAATCCCTTAGGCTGAACACAGACACTGAGCGTGTCCCAAATAAAAACAGAGCCTTCCACTGCCTGGGACCCAGGCCAGTAACGATGCCTAGGGAAAAGCGTAAGAACAGGGAAATCCTGGGCTTTTACTTCTCTAGAGTACTCGCTCAGCCTCCAGCTATGAGCAGCATGGGGACTGCCTTAGCCAAACTGTTCCTTTCTCATCCCGAGGCCTTCGATGGGTACCCGTCCTGGTGCCTTCACCAGTTCAGAACTCCTCAGCCATTCGCAAAGTTGCTCTTAGCCCCTAGCTAAGGGGGCAGCCTTCCCCTCCTGAACGTAGAGTCTAGACCCTGGAAAGAAAAATACATCACGATTTTTCAAAATTTGACCCAAATTTCTGATTTTCAGGTAATCAACAGCCACATTTTTCAAGTTTTGGAATACCTGCCAACATGCGACAGCTCCAATGGCCGCTGTCTATCTGGAGCTGTGACAAAGCCAGGTCTCCAGCAGCCAAGTCCAGGAGGGAGCTCTGCATCGACCCGTTCACCATTCGGGCCACGTGCAAGCAAGAGAAGGCGGCGATGGCACAGGTGTGCATCGGCTTCCCAGGGACAACCGTAGTCCGTCAACCAATGCATCTGGTAGGCAGGCAGACCGGTACAAAGCAGCTCAAAGGATTTCCATTAACAGTGAAAAGATCTTCTAATTGAAGCCAAATACGTGTGTTCATTTCAACAATTAGGCCAAGCGATTGTTTTGAGTTGGATTTTAGTCACATTGTTTAATTGTAGATAGTAGAAGACTACTAACACTACAGAATAAAAATGATCTCTATTGTGAATCAGAAACAGTAGAGATGCAAATTACTATATATTTATTTAGAAATGTAATTTTCTGTAATATTAAAAAAGACATGCTTGCACAATTATTGAATATGTTCATTGAAGCACTTTCTAAAACCTAAACAAGTCAAACCTTTTATAGGGTTATAAAATGCCTTAAAGATCTCATAGGAAATTCAAGAAAACATATTCAACACAATACAAAAGAGTCAAGCTGTATTATGGCTATGGATATTTCAAAAGTACATGTACATTTTAATTAATCCCATTAATTTTTACAGGATTGCCTGCTTGTTTAACCTCGAAAGAAAGCAGCTTTCTGTAAGGAAATGAAATTTTAAGCTTTAAAGTATGTTTTTACACTAACAAGTGTGGAAAAACACAGGACATTTCTTGATGCATTGAAACCCTGATTTGCTTTTCTCATATTTCTTCACAGCAGTGATGGCAACCTTAGCATTATATACAGCAGGCAAGGACTATGCTATGCAGTACATGAAATATCTACTCATTTTATTATAGCTCTACTGAGGGAGCTACGTTTGAGGTTAATATGACAATCGGATGAACAGTATTTCCAGCTTCTTACAACTCTGGAGTGATAGTTCTTTCCAGATGGCATCTGTGTATCAAGCCCAAGATTGCAGGCTCCAAAAATTCAAAAAATATTCATTTCTTTTGCTGAATTGTACTCAGAGAAAAAAAAAATGTGGATTCCTTAGTTTTTCTTATAAATGGCTTTATTTACTTTCAAAGCTGAATTTAAGCGTAAGATTGTGAGTTCTTTAACATTAACCGCTCTTACTATCTGTAAACATTCGCTCTCCTCTAGGTTCCTCCACTAACTTACACAGGCAATTTCAGCTCTAAAAAAATATGATACTGTCTACAGCATGGCCATACACAAAACCAGAGTCACCATCTGAAAATCCACACGCTTCGTCAGGCTCAATGCCATTCCAAAAGACGCTGACTAAAGGCATGTAATCCTGTGGAAAGCAATAAATGAGGTATATCCAGGTGTTATTGTACCCAAACTGTAAGGAGATAACCTTCGGAGATTCCTTACGTTCCCAAATCCACACCTAGCAGAAGCAGTATCAGCTCTGCCTCAGCTATTCCTCATTTGTCTAGGAAAATTTCTATGGACGGTGACACTAAACTTCTCCAGATATCCTAGCGCTTAACCATCCTTCTTGTCAGAAAGAGCTTCTCTCAAAGTCTAAACTGAACATTCCTTATGGCAGCTCAGGCCTTTTACTCCTTGCAGCATCCACCACAGGCTTGAAGAGAAGTTTATCCCTTTCTTTCTGCAGCTACCACATGTATTTTAAGCCTTATGTTTGCTCCTCAGTCTCTACTTCTCCCTGGACTAAGTAACTCCAATTCTGTCAGTCTTTTCTTGCAGGTCAACTTTTCTAGACCTCAAATCATACTCTGACCTCTTTTGGACTCTAACACATCCAAATCTTTCTTGAAGTGAGTACTCTAACTTGGTCTCATATTTTATCAGAATCCGTCTCAGCACTCAAGAGTTAAAGACCGATTTATACATCCTAAAGAAATAATGTGTATTTAGCTTCATGGTTTTCTTCATTTTTCATTGCTTGTCAAAATTTCCTACGTTTAGTGCACTTATTAATGCTCGTTTCCACTCGATGAGCAAACAATGCAGAATTTTTGGTCAATTAAATAATTACTTGTAGTTCATAAGTATTATTTCAGACATACAGAAATTATACTGAGTGGTATGGGATAATTTCTCAAAGAACATTTTCACAAAGAAAAAGGTGCAAGAGCCTTATATAAAACCAGGTTAAGTTTGTTGCAAGATTTTTTTTTTTTTTTTTCTGAAAGATATTCATCCTTTCAGTTCACAGGGCACCATAAAAAAGTTTCAGGACTAAGACTGAAGGCTCAGCTTTCTCCTGGACACCGTATTCACCATTTTCACAGAAACACACATACATAACATCATACAATGTAGGTTAGTTAGCCAGACTTTAAAACCTTGGTATTTTATTTATGCATGCGCATACTGACATCACAGACAATGACAATACAGTGCAGGGCTCTTTTCCTAGAGATAGCACAAATCATGGCAAAATCCAACAGATCAAACCTTTTTTCCGAGTTCGCTGGCCTCCAGAACCTATGTGTGACTATCAAAAGAAAATCATAATCCACAATATTCTATGAAATCAAGACCGTTTTATTTAAAACAACTAAGCGGTTTTGCATATGTTTGCTTGTAAAAACCCTAACAATGAAAATACACAAATGCATTGCATTTTTTCCTGCTAAATATCCTTCCCAAAAATATAAATAATGATAATAAACTAACATCTCCAGGCAAAATGAAAAGGAAGCTTGAAAAGACTGCCATAGAGTGGCAGCACCATGTATCAGGAAAAACACCTAATAGCATAGGAAAAGATAACAACATGGCTTGTCATCTGTAATTAGGTGCTATGTATTAGAGTATGTGTTTTTCTGCCAACGAAAGTGTGTATTCTGTTTTTTTCACTGAACAAAAGAGATGCTAGAGAATGGCTAAATCGCATCACCTGCAAAGTTTCACACAGCGGCACGCAGCAGCGTTGCTTCTACTCAACCAAATGGCACGAGCATTTCACCAGTGTCCGGCAAGGGATTCTTGCTTCCATCAGGTGACGGCAACAGGAACAGAGATCGATCTGGCAGATACGGAGAAGACTCGAACCCCGAGCCAGCGATACGGTGACCGCCGCGATCTGCAGCCTCGGCTGGCAGCGCAAACGCTCGCGTGGCCACGGCGCTGAGTCCCAAGATGATAATGAACTCGCAAGCAAGGACAGCGCTGGACCTGTTCCGGGAAGAGAGCTTTCAACGCAATTAGATGACCGTGTAAACTTTAAACCTCAGCAGTCTCTCAGGGCTCTTCAGATATTGCAGGATTATTTCATAATCCCTTGGTATTTTTGTACTTCTACAACCTGAACACCGCAATGGTATTAGCAGGAATGAAGGAAAAACTCAGCACGGCCTGATCCTAAGCTCAGCCAACCTGTAGAAGTCACCCAGTAGACATCAACATCGAGTTTGTGCATGCAAAGAGTAAAAACTAACCAACAGCACTGAAAACCAAACGCTGAATTTTCAGTGGTGCAAGGGAAAACACACCAGAGAAGCTTTACGCTCCCCTGCAGACCGTCAGCAGACCCAAGCCCCAGGACTGACTCGGGGCACGTTTGCAGAGAGGGGCGAAGGAGCCGGATGCCAGGCCTGGCTGAGCCCCCTCTGCCACCCCGCAACGTCACCGCTCCCCGGCACTTGTCAGCTGAAACGGCGCTGGAGCCGCGAGCGTCCCGCGTCCAGCTTCGCCGCGATGCTCCGGACGCGGAAGGAGGGAGCACGGCATCACAGAGCAAAGCGGGCAAACAGCACGGCAAAACCACCGCTCTTACAGGCTATCGAGCTGCACGTAAACAAAAGCCTGTTTTCAACGAGCAGCTTCTTCCTTGTTCTTCTTAATGGCACAGTTTAAACTATTTGATAACGGGTATATACCACCCATACGGCAGCTACGCTGTAGCAGCAGAGAGGCTAATTTTTCGGACAGCTCAAGAAAGCAGAAGTTTATTTTAATGAAGAAACCCGTCTCTTTCCCTTAGGGCACTGCTTGGCAGAGATCAACAGTCCACAGAAAACAGATGGTCAGCAATTTAATAACGACCTGGCACACTCGACACGCTACCTGCTAGGATGGGGATCTGTGACAAAAAGCTAAAAATTACACGGCATAATGGATAGGAGAGGTTCGAACATTCAAATACATTTGCAGAACAGCTAATTAGATCTTAAGTAGCTGAAATACTTGACTGTGAGGTCTTTCTGGACCCTTGGCGCACAGGCAGACCTACACAAGCAAACAATATGATTTAAGCATTTACTGGAAATTATTTAAGGCTCACAGTTTCGACAGCAGTAGGGAAGTGGAAACATAAGCAACACAAATAAAGTGTAGATAAAGCTCATTACAAAGCCAGAATAAAGCTAAGCATTCCCAATAATCCAGCAAATTTTTAAAATACAGCACATGGTTTCATTGGCATTGAAGTAAAGCAGTCAGAAATAACCACCTGGAACAGAAAAGCAAAAAGCAATGGTGAAAAGAAAGAAGGGCAGAACAAGCATACTAGAAATACGCAGGAGGAAGATACCAGACAAAGCAGCCAATATGCAGATAAAACATCAAGATCAGAACAATAATAAATATGATCAATTTTAGGCAGGACAGAATATATTTTCTTAATAGCTTAATTCTCCTCACAAGCTTAAGAACAGCACGAGTTAGAGCTTGCCCAGCGAGATGCAAGTCACCATGCACTCCAGCCAAGACGAGTCGGTAACTTCAGCCAAGGCAACACAATAGAGTTGTCAGCCCCAGATGTCTCCTCCGATTATTTTTGGTCTGCTCACAAAAGAGTTACACCATACACCGAATGGATTTTTTTTTTTCCAAATTGAGACATTCTCATAGTATCATATCCGAGATCTCTTTCCAACACAGGAGGATCCTTATCTTGAGCCCTGGGTAATACCAGGCCTTGAGGTCGTCTTCTTTCACTGTTGGTATAGTAGGGAGAGCATTGTGCATCATCAGTGTAGTAGCCAGGCAGTTACAGCCAGAAAAGGTGAGATTTTAGGTTATTACACCTCCAGTAAGTAGCACTAGCCTACTCCAGGTCCAGTGCCCACACATACGCAGTTACCAGGACGGTTTTAGCTGAGTAACAGTTAACGAGACATTTCAAAACTAACCTGCTCTGAAACGATGGGTTTTGCCTAAGCCGGCTTCCCCGGGTTCTTATGGGCTGCCGAACACCATCGCAGATGTTTGCAGCAGCTGTGCACAGCTTCAGACGCTCAGCTTTAGCAATTTCAACTCCCCACTGATACATTTATATAATGGGAAGAAGAAGGGGTGCTAGCAAGCATTGCTTGGGCAGATGTCTAAGGAGCATTTTCCATTTTTTTTTCTTACTTCTGGCAAGCCGGCACTTCAAAATTTCATCTGTTTTATCCCCTACAGAAGGTCATCACGGAAGAAGCTTAGAACGAAAAAATCATCCTCTATCAATTCACTTTCATTAATACTGGTGCAACTGTTCAGCACTTTTAATGCATGATTTGGGAAAGAGTTACGGAGCAGTTCTTTGGCCCAGACCGCAGAGGTGCCTCTGCACGGGGACTCCGCCGGCTGCCCGGCTCCGGAAAGGGAATGCCGAGCCTGAGCCAGGCGCTCGGCGCAGCCACGTGCGAGCACCAAGCACGTAGTGTCCCAAGCACCCTGCGCCGGGATATACCCCCAGCGGGAACAGCCAAGCCAGGAGGAGGTCAGAGTTTGAAATTACGCCGTTTCCCGAATCTTAGGCAAAAGAAACACAAGATTCCTGCAACCAGTGCGAGAGCGAGCAAGGAAGATTCAGGAATTAAGTATTGTCAGCAGACATGAATTAAATGCCTGTGTGACATCGCTTTGGAGCCCAAAACCACTCTCTGCAAAGAGGTACTTAAATCACAGCCCTGAGTACAGCAGCTGGCCGGCTCTTCTTTATTGGTGGTAGCTGCCTTTTCTACAATATAATATAATAGGCTAATGGTGAGAGCAGTTGCCAGGGAAGAGGGACAATAAAATAAAGCCGAGCCAATGCTGAAGGAGAAATGTAATATTCATGAGACTAAAGAGACAGGAAAGAGGGAAACCAGGCTCTGCAGCTTAGTCGAATGGGCCTCCGGGAGCGGGGATGCCGGCCTGCGCCCTTCTCCTCCAGGCAGAAACGCCAGGTTGAGTATCCACAGCCTGGAAAGGACACGGAACTGAGGTCTTTTATTACCATGGCAAGTGCTCTAATCACTAGACTGTTATGTGGTCATGTGATAGTATTCTGTATTTTTATAGTATACACTTATATAAATTATATGTGTGTATAACTCTGTAAAAAATATATAGAAAATTCAGTAATGTTTGGAATGAAGCAGCTGAGCTTTGTGCTGTTCTCAAAGCTGCTGGTGTTGCAGAGCATCTATCACACTGGGCCCTCAGGGCTAAACCTTAGAAAGGAAAAATTGCAAAAATCCTTAACCTTGGTATGTGACAAAATACTCACCTCAACTACACAGCGAGAGTCCTGGATGCATCCAGTAGCCAGACATTAAACTCTCGCGAAACTGTAAACACTGGGAGTGAGAGTACATTTACACTACGCAGTGCTGCAAAAGCGTTAAGAGTGCTAATGAACTCAGAGCTAATCAACAGGACAAATCCATCTTAACAGCAAACGGATGCCTGAGCTCCACGTGCACACGCACAGCAAGCCGGTCTCCTCCTGCCATGCGTGCAGAGAGAAAAAACTGGGTCTAGGTCCAGCTTTGAACTGCAAATCAGGGCAAGGAGCTACGGCCGGGTACCGGTGCTGCACTATCACGGAAGTTAACCAGGCCCAAACTGGGCGCGAATCCTGAGTTCGTACGTTCAACTCCACTGTAAGCCCTAAAAACAACTGCTTCTCTCCATTTTCAGTTCCTTGCCCAAAGCTCCTAAAACAACATACGGGGATTTGGGAGCCCCATTTGAAACAAATTGTTTTAATTAAAATAGTAATTTTCAGCCCCAAGAGATGTAAACTATTAAAGAGTTGCCAGGAGGGAGATATACTAATGGAGAGCAATGAGCAATTATAGCCAATCTGCTGCAGATTCTTAGAGAAAAACACACTGGAATAACTAAAGCAGCTATTTGCCAATTGACCATTTATCACTATAGACAGCATTTAACGGTACACAGGTTTTTCCTTCCATAAGGCTCACCAAGTGCACTTCATTTTCTTACAAGTCATCAAGTCATTTTGATATAAGACAGGAGATGTGCAAAAGCAAATGGAAGAAACGAATCTCCTCTCCATTACATAGTTCTTCACCACCTGAAATAATAAGAGCGCAGAGATCAAGGAAGGCGGACAAAAATGTTTTTTTTCATGAAAGTGAAACCTCTCTCTTCAGAATATTCTGCTTTTTTTCTAGCAGATGTCTGGTATTTTAGGAAGAGTACTTCATTTGGGATATACCAGACTTAAGGAATACTTGGAAAACAAGGAACAGGTGATGGTGTTAGAGCCAAAGAGCTGAGGCTCTTGAGCAGATAAGGAAAGTAACTGCTTGGGGCAGGGAAGGGAGGTGAGGAGCTCACCATTGAACCAACTGGGGAAATCTGTCTGGCCTGAACCAAGCTTATGTTCCAGTTTCTCACACAAAGTCAAAATGCATTTCATCCATCCCCCCAAAACGGTCATGTGCTTCCCAGAATAGGCAAGTGGGAGCAAAAGGGAAAGTCTTCCTCCTTCCATTCTTCTCAAGCTAATGCAATATTGAGAAGATGGGGGACAAAGGCCCCCCAGTTGCATCCCAACTAACACTAGACAACAAATAGCTAACACTAGAACTGAACCAGAGACCGAACCAGATGTTTCTCCTTGCAGGTGAGTGCCCAAGCCATCCCACTTCACGGCTACAACGGGGGGATCATATCCACCCCCAACAAAGACGGCAGACAGCGTACCAGCCTAAAACAACCTCTACTCACGAGCCTCCTGACACAGGTCCTGCCAGCTAGCAGTCTCCAAAGCACTTCCCAGGCACCGTTTGCTGTTCGGCAGGCAAAATGGCTCAAGGGCAATGCCTAAATGGCAGTTCGCACAGAGCCACCGTGTTTTGACGGCAAGACTGTTCACACAAGACAAGCTGTGCCGCACCGTTTGCCTCCAAGCCCAAAATTGTTCCTGGGAAAGTTTAATTTACTAGTGTAGATGTATCCTTAATCTGTGGGCCAAATATCTCTATCATTTTTTTCCCCTCTCTTCCAAACAAAGGAGTCAAAGATCTCCAAAAAATGCTGCAAAAGCAGAATGTAATTTTCTCTTCTCAACAGAATATCTCCTTACACACAATTCTGCGTGCATGAAAACAGCACTGTCTCTAGCTCCTGGTAAGAAGGAAGCAGGGTTTCCCAATTAAAAAAATTAGTTCTGTCAAGAAGCATCACCTGGGTCTAGTATCTTGAGTCCTAAGCAGAGCACAGTTTGTTCAGACTGACTTTATCTGATGGTTTTGAGTAAAACCCATAGTTATGCAGAAATTCCGCCCTCCCCCAGATCACAACACGTTAAAA
Source organism: Dromaius novaehollandiae (assembly GCF_036370855.1). Classification (NCBI taxonomy): domain Eukaryota; kingdom Metazoa; phylum Chordata; class Aves; order Casuariiformes; family Dromaiidae; genus Dromaius; species Dromaius novaehollandiae. The sequence goes on along the minus strand of NC_088103.1, from coordinate 48,150,492 downwards.
AAATAAAATGAAATGCAAGAACAGTGATACCTTAGGCACGTTCTCTGAGAGCCACCTGGCTTTTTTCCTAACTTAACCTTTACTGCTTTCATTTCTTATTCCGGACTGTAGTCAAATTCACAGAAGAATAGAACCTCAGAAGACAAAAATCGCTTGCAATTTCAAAGGTCCTTATTTTTGTTCAATACTTTTTTCATCTTTAAAGACTGAATCTATGCCACAAAGGTCATTTGAAGGAATTTAACTTAGGTTCCAAGTTATGGAACACTTCCTATTGCAAAGAAATATTGGCCTTTTGTTGTTGTGGCTGTTTTTAATAGGTTCAAGTATATAGCCATTCGCAGCTGCAATAACATAAAAAGAATATGATCAGCTAGAAATCAACAGTACAAAAAGACTAACATCCAAAAAGAAAAAAAAATTGCATTTTGCAGTCTGGTCTGAAAACTGAGCTACCAAAGTACATCTCCACATTTATGAGCGGTGTTACTGCTGGTCTTGGAGAGGCACTGAAGGGACTGCTTATCACTGAATTTTTACGCCACCTGAAGAGCCCATCAACTGCCATTCACTTCTGCAGTGAAGCAGGACACCTGTTAAAAATAACTGTATTGACATAAGTTCCAAAAGTCTTCAAGTGCAAATGTGGGGTGCGTACATGTATATGAATGTATGCGTAAGTATTTTCATACACAGATAAGTACATACGTGTTTGTACACACTGACTCACTTTACATCTCCAAAATTCGCTAGACTTACCATACTCAACTAACTGAAGATAATCATCTTGCATAAGAAGGCAGCAGATTTCACTTCGAGATGGAAGAAGATGAGAAAAGCTTTCACTTTGGATGGCGTTATCTTTACTGAAACAACCCTGGACAACCTATGTTTGGAAGGCAAAAGTAAAAATAAGTGAAAAGTAGTGTTTTTAGTATGCAAAACTTATTCCCACTGTTGAAAACAAATCAGTTTAATACTGAAAAAGAAAGCACATTAGCAAGCACAAAGCTTCCTGAAAAAAAAATTTCCAGAAGAAAAACTCCATCTTTTTCAGTAAATAACAATTCAACATGCCTCATTTTTCTATTAAGGAATAGCAGAGAATCTGCCTCTGCCACCCACAGACACCATGGAGAAGCACATTGCTCCAAGGAAGACGTATTCACGTCAGTGTGGTGACCTACTAGAGATATCATCAAGATGAAAAGTGTAATTCTTTTTTATAATTCCCTTCTCGCTTGATCCAACCCTCATTAAATCAAGAAGAACGTTAACCATACACTTAAGAATGTGTTGCATTAGGCCTTTTTTCAGGAATGCAGGCATTGTTTATTAATAACTGCATCGTTTGATTCTCCTGGGTAATAAAGGCTAGCAGATGACACTGACTGTATTTCACTCGTAGCTATATTGTAATAATTAAATAATATTAAGTAGAAGTACTGAGGACAGAATCACTGGAGAAATGAAGATTCTTGAAAGAATTCCACTGAAGGATGTTTAAACAGACATTCCACAAGGACAAGGAGATAAATTAAGTTTTCCCTTGGCAGTCTCTGCGACAACTGGAGAATACTAAATAGAGCGCGTAAGGGACGTGTTGTAGCAAAATGTTTTGCCTTATTTTTAATTTAAATGTAGCTATATAGATGAAGAGCCTAGAGGCATCAACCATTGCCAGTCAGAGCTTATATAATGAGTAGGTGCGCTGGAATCACCACTGCGCAGAACTGCTTGAGTCATCTCTGGATGATTCTTTTCCGGTACAGGCATGTGCAAAGCTGGGTGGGTTTTTTCTTCTAAAAATATGATTTCTCTTTGCCAAAGAAACTCTTTGAAGCAGTCCAAATAGCCTTTGAAGTTAAAATAGAGAAGTCATTTCATATTCATACATCCATTTTGCCTCCTGGTTCCCGAAAAAGAAATCATATAGCATAGTGAAAGACTTACCTAATGAAATAAGTGTACTCATCTCAGGACATCAGAAGCATTCAAGCAAACAATGTTCATTAAAAGGGAAGTGTGCAAATATAAGATACTATGATGCTAACTGCCATATTGGGAAATCAAGTTTAACTATTTCAGATGGACTGCTACAATCCGAAAGTCAGACTGCTGCAACGTTCCTGATAATGTCTGAAGCATTAATGGCTCAGTAAATACAAAGCACATGCTTGTGTTACACGATTGTCCTTACATAATTTTAACAAATCTAACTTAGGTTAAGTGCATGTTTCTTTGCTAAGTCGCAAAGACTATTAAAAACTCATGGAAGGGGTAGATACCATCCCATGCATTAGCAGCATGTTTTTAAAGCTGTTCTTTCCTTTCTTCCATCTCCATAATGTATTTCTCTCCTTGACAACATTTCCTACGTGTCTCCTATGTCAAAGATTTTCCCATGTATACCTTTCCAGAGCCTCAGAAACATCAGAATGTCTCATCTCACTTAAAAACTAAAAGCTTTGCAGTTTTCCTCTGTGGAATGATGAAAAATCCCAGAGGTTCAAGAAAACAATCAGTAAATACAAGCTCCTACTGCCATAAAATACAATTTGTTAAATACAAACAATCGCTAATGGAAAGTGTTTTACTGCTGCAAGTACAAGACTGCTTGAAAGATGGTATGATGTCAATAACAAAGCAGTAAAAGCAGTAGCACATATATATATTGGGGCAGGGCTGAATGGAAGGCATGCTTTGCTATTTTTGTATACCTTCTCCAAGAGTTGCATCTTTTCTGTTTATCTATCTACAGTACAGAAAGTCACATCTGCCTTCAACCTCTACTTGACTCTGGCAAGAGTTTCTTCTTATTCTACAACCTACCATTTTCTTCTCTTCAAAGATCACATAAAAAGACCAGCTAAAGTTTTAACCTGACTTGAATATTTTAAAGCCTTTTTTTTAATGATTCTTCTAAGCTAAGAAAAATTTGTTATCGTCCGGATACTTTCATCCCTTTTTACGCATTCTGGATTTTTGGGAAGAAGGACACAGTCTTCTTGAAAAAAATGGCACATACAGCAGGTGACAGAAATACTCATAAATCTGTATTTATACTGGAAGTAAAGCTAATTCACCAGAGATGATTTACTGAACGTTAAATGCTTAGGTTTTATTAACATTGGGAAGGAATATATTTTATGTTCAAATATTTAAATATTCATAGAAAGCACATGCAAAATTATTATTAATATTAGGTATTCAATTACTTCATGCTATCTCAAAATTCATTTAACAAATTTTTTGCCTGCAGAACAATGTGTTACCAAAGTCTGAGACTTGTACTCTGCTGATGAATCCCGTGAATTTGATGGCTTTATTCAGAGTGTAAGTGAAGGAATGTATGCATTTCTTAAAGCAATGGACTGGGGAGCAGTGCAGATTTGGAGCACTGGTTTCTTAACCACAGCACGTAAGGGAGCTTCAAAGATTAAAATTAGTTATTGGCTTAAACAGAAGAGCAGCATAGAGCAAATACCAGCTCCAGCAAAGGGTTTCTCAAAGACATACTCCATTTCCACGCTAGCCAGCCCTCCAGCAGCACCATCTCCTCCCACAGAAGTCCTTCCCCAAAATTCACTTCCAACGCCTCGCGAGAGCCCAGGTAGGGCCAGGCTTGCTGAATGGTCACGTAATGCTAAGACGAAAACCTAACTCCTGTGTCGCCCATGTAACAGCCATCGGGAAGCCAGAGCACTGCGATTAGTCCAGTATAATGCGTTCTCCTAAGAGGAGGAGGAGGATACAGGGAAGAAGATGACGACCTACAGCTCCTCCAAACGAGCAGGAGCTACAGCATCAACTTTCAGGGTATTCCGATCATTTGCACTAAATCTGTGAACATGAGAAGTAAAGATTTGTGACGCTCGCGCAGTCACTGTGATCACAGTTTCTGTCATTCCTAATGGATGCCAGCACGAAGGTGGAAGATGAAAGTAAACTGCAGACAACGTGAGCTGCTTCAGCGAGCTTATTAAAAACAGCAACAAAAAGTAATCATATAGGGTATTCAAGCAAGAGCGTGAACATTAAGACAGTGCTCTGCAAAACGAGGTAGGAAATTTTTTTTTACAAACATAGTCACTTACCATCTCCCAGGTTTCAGATTACCAAAACTACCAGGACACAGAAAGAAAGTCTTCTATACACAGAGTGCCGATGCACCCAAATTATTTTTATTTTATTCCAACCCAAAAATAATGTTATCATCAACAAAGTTCACCTTTTCAAGCCATATTGCTTTGTGGGATTATGCTGGAGGACTGGAGAGCACGCTCGTTCATCTTATTTTATTTAAATTGATCGTTATCTACCTAGCTGTCTTAGTTAGCCAGTCACAATGCTACTTTATTTCTCAGAACTTAAATAAAGAAAATGTTTCTATTTTGTAAATTATAGTTCTGAAATTTATAGTGCTATTTCAAATGCTGTTACCTCTCACTAAAATCAAATCAAATACACACATTAATGGTAAACCAGCACATCTGATGCAACCCTCCAAATGCGAAAAGGAGGAAACTCCACGAGACCTGTTAGGCACAACCTAAGTGTTATTGCAAAGATGAAGGATGTGTATATCAAGGCATGATACAGTCGCAGGGTAGGACTTCTTTTTTCTCACCCAAAAAGCACCCCAAGAGTTATTAATGTACCATCTATCGTCAGACAGGCAAGAGGTGGGTAAACTTCCACTCTCAGAACCACTGAAGGCTCCTATCATTTCCCCGTTCCTAATGTGTTTTGCTTTAAACTGTGAAAAACAACCATTGCATTTCATTAGTTCTGTATTTCATAAGCCTGCTAACAGATTTTCAGCAACGGGCTCGAGAGTAAAATATTTTTAATTGTGCAAGTTTAACCCAATGGTGAGCTAAAATGTTATAAAGCTTTATGAAGGAGCAAGGAACTAGCAGCTGTAGAAAAATCACAGAGGTACTTTCAGATTTGCACTTAGCTTAGCCGCGTATGAGCAAACAGCCTTTAGCAAAGTTTTTCTGGTTTACAATTTAACTGAGAAATTAGCTGCAGAAAATACTGATCTGAGTCTTGAGGAATACATATTTACTTTTCTACAGATTCCCTACCAATATTTTGATGAAGCGACTACCAAAAGCACAAGTGCAGGAGGCAAAATTTAATCCGTATTAAACCAGTGAAGAAGAGAAACCCAGGCTGTTTTTCTTCTCCCCAGCGTGTCGTCCTCTTCCACTTCCCACTTCCACAACTCGGCGTTGCACCACCAAGCAACCTGTGACAGAAGCTTTTATGGAAGCTGCAGTCAACTGGGACGGGACCAACTTAAAATGCTTCCTGGGTGTGACTTGTATTTTAGAGGACCTAAAATGAACTTTAGATTTTATGCTCACCTTCCTATTAAATAACGTGGGAAATTTAACACAGATTAATGCATGTACATACATTTTAATTCATGCTTTGTGGATACCTAAGAAACATCAGTGGCATATTAACTTATCCTACTTTTAACAAAAAGAGCCACAGACACATTTGCAATTATTCTGCAATTACATGCAAATTACTTTACGTGCTAATTGCTCTGACAGGTGCCTAACAGCTTCTCCAGACATGGGGTGAAAGTCAACCCGTTATTTTGCCTGACCCCCTTCTGCCTCCCTGAAAGCAATGGAAATAGTAAGTGCCGAGAACAAGCTGCTGCGCCGGAGGGCTTTTTCCTCAGCACACACACATGCACATGCACACATACACACACACGCTCGCTCCTTCTTCCCCGGCCGCTGCACAGCACCCAATTTCCACCCCGTCCTCCTCCAGCCGCCCGTCACGCGGTTGTTTTTTTTGACAACCGCTCCTTGAGTGAAAGGAGCGATCCGCTGTTTCCGAGAGATCCTGGCCACAAATCTCCAAGATTATTGAGGCTAATAAACCGTGTATAAACGGGTATAAATGGGTATAAACCGTGGCAACATTTTCCACTGAAGACAGATTTATCAATGCAGCTGGAGTGTGCACAAAACATAATTTTATACCCTACGTACAAGCTTACCGCGGCTCGGTGTGGGACAGGACAGGACAGTGCCATTCGCTCCCTGCAGTGTCACCAGTGCCCGTCTGAGAGCGGGGACACTGAGGCAGGCGTCAGGACACGCTCCAAGACCTGGTCTTCAGACTACCAGGACAACATTTTTCCGCTCTGAAGGCAGAGTGCAGCTGAATAGGGCAAAATAAATGTGGTTTCCATGCTGTCAGAGAGAGGAAACCTAGAAAAAATACAGAGGACGGTTTAGTCCATTTTGGACTGTTTCACTCCTACAGCATCACCTCTGCTGTGTGACCCGTCTGGCAGCTCTGGTTGCCGGACCGGATTGCCCGTTTTGGCCCGTTTCTGCTCCTGCCTGTGCCCCAGCCTGGTGATGCTCCTCACACCTGCAAGAGCTCCCCGGCCGTAGGTGCGGTTACGGTGCTTATTCAAAGCCCAGCAAGGAAAAACCCTCTCCGAATGCAAAGGCAGCAGGGAACAACTGAGTTTTAATGCTGAAACTTTTAAATGAGCTTTGCCTCTATCATGCTCCTTTTCAGATGCTTGGTAGGCTACACGTGTTCAGAGCAAGGGCCATTTTAATTTGCCAGACTTGCCCAAGTTATCCCACCGCTTGGGAACACCACATAACCTGAACTAATTATTCGCTTTTACTAGGATTTCTTAGAAAGAAAGTATGAAAAAGGAAAAAATATCTTTGGAAGAGATAATGTAGTGGTATCTTCCTTACTCAGGTAACAGCATTTTCTAATTAAATGAGGCAAATGTAAAAATCAGGGAGATCAGGAATTGATGCTAACTCAGAACTAGCAATGAAAATCAGACACCTTTCCTAGTGACACCTTCAGAACCAAAATTTCACTTTTTTTTTTTTTAAGAGTATTTATTGTGGTGTAGAGAAACACAGTGGACCTGCCCAGAATGGCAGCAGCCACCAGCATAAGGATTTGTGTAAAATGGGAGTTGTTCCCTTTCGCTTTCACGTACAGACACCGACTTCAGAACTGGAAAGACATGTTCATTTCTGCCTTAAACTGCAAATTAAGCTAAACAGACCTAGGGAGGTACCCAAGCTCCTAAACGAGACCTGAAGGCATTTAGGCTTTAGGTGAAGCAGTATGAGTATCTCTAACGCTTACGCTGAATCTTCACACTGTGCAGTCTATTCGTACTAGGTCTCAGGTTTGGACGAGCACTTCTTCACATCCCTTGCACTTGGGGCTTCGGAGAGGAGACAGAAGAAAGCCATGGGGACCATAAGGGCATGGGAAGAACCACCAGGAGCAGAGATATTCCAGGTCTGCGACACCCTTCTCTATCCGCAGTGGAAGGTCCTTCTCTTGTCCGCGTAAGCCAGCACATGACGTGGAAACCACACGTTTATACGACCATTCAGCCGGTGTGCAAGACCCACGATGCAATGCACAGAGGTTATGAAATGATTAAAACCAGCAGACATCTCCTCAGCTGTAGTTCACCAGTGACAAACTTTACAGAAGAGGCAACAATTTGCACCAGCTGCAGAGCTAAAGCTCCTCACTGCTGTTGTTCAATGAAAATCTTCAAATAATTAAGCTGATCTTTAATCATTAGACTTAGCTATAATGCTATTAGAGGTGTGAGCAAGCCATGCGGTAGGAACTCCCCTGCCCAAGTCACTTCTGACTGTGTCTGCAAGTAACTAAGCAAAACCAGAGAAGAAACAGCCACTGCAGTAACTAAAAGCCAGCAAGTGCCATTTCAATTAACACAAAGTGCTGTGCCTTCCTTCCCAGAAAACCAGTCTCCTGAGTACTTCACTCCTACAGCCCTTTTCAAATTGAAATTTTATGCACATAGTATAATATGAACCCCCATATGTTTAATATAGTCTCACTGTTAAAATGCTTTTCAGACTTGTTTGCAAACACTACGATTCTGAAAAGCAAATGCCAAGTCTTGCATTTAAATGAGAATATTGCCTGTAAAATTGTGACCCTTGTTTTATATATAGACATTCACAGCTGTTAGCCAAGATTATCTATACATCCCAAGGTGTATTTCATCTGAAATGCAAAGTATTTCTTTATTGTACGTATGGTTAGCTGGGAACACAACGTGTTTGTTTCCCTGTGTCTGAGAACTATTTTGCATGACTTTCAGATATTTAGAGGTGATTTACAGCTTATGTATTCACATCATGGGTAGATAAACAGGAAAACTGTACTGTGTATGATAATTACTATCTTCCACATCTGCTTTATCCTAAAGATAATCTTATATAAAAGTAATTCCATCTCAATTATTGCGAGTGACCTGATTTTATTTTCTTTCAATTTTTTACTTTCGGTGACCCAAGTTTCAGCTTTTATATTAGGCATAAACAGACTCTATAGCTATATCAACTGGTCACTTACTTGGAAAGATAAACTATAACAAGTCCTATTACTATATTGCACATCATATTCTTCATAAATGGAAAGTCAGACATTGACCATTATTGTCTTACAAGAAATACCAATTTTATGGATAATTTGACGTGTGAAATTCAGTTCAGTCTATCTCCACACTGTAATTAGGAAGGGCAACAGCCACTCCGTAAGCGTACTCCCATTAATGTTAATGTGGGCAGCTACACCAGTGAGAGCAGGGAAGGTACAGCCGCAGACTTGAGTACAGTCTGCGCACTAAAGCCATCAAGATCTCGTTGCAAAAGAAGACTTGCACTAAGCAAGCTGGACTAAGGCCGGCTGGCTATGCTTAACCAGCTGCAGTCGAAATGCATGTGTGCAGACCTGCCACTTGACAGCAGATGCAGGGGACACGGCACAGATGTGCGCTGGATGGCAGCGCTGCCCGCCAGGGCCACCAAGGGGTAGGTCAGTCCCCTGCAGCCGTGCAGTAAGGGCCTTCAAACACAAGAACTATTCGGTTTCATGAGAAAAAAAAGAGAGCAACTCTTTCACCACAAAAATTTAAATGGTCAACCTAAAGCAAAAATCCTCCTAAAAAAACTTGCCTTCTTTTTATTGGGGGGGGGATAAGAGGATGCAGAAGATAGCAGAACAAAGTCATTGAATCTACAGCCCTCCCCGAGTGCCCTGAAGCACATCTTTCTTTGAAAATTATTCGGACTTGCTTCAAAACTCTTGCAATTAACTCTATCCATCATTAATTACAGTACTTATGAAAAGCATTTGAGTGACACTGCTGATGACCCAAGACCTTTTTTGCAGGAAATGTGCACAGCTGGCAAATACTGGGATATGTATTTCATTAATTTATGCAACTGTGTCCAAAACCAAAAATAAGTATTCTAAATATATTTGAAATAATGTTGACCGGTTCTCATTCTTACTTGGAGAATTACCTTGCATTGCTGTTCTGTCTGGTAGTCTTCCTACCAGCTCAGTCTTAATACTGACTAAGTGAATGAAACTATGATACATTTCAATTGTGTCGAGTTCGGAACATTTTGTTTCCAATTTCCTCCTCGCAGCCTTGTTTATGCTTTGCGTATTAGTATTCAGCAGTTGAGCAGAATTGCCAAGCTCACTCCAGGGACTTCTAATGGCTCTGAAAAGCCTGGTCTTTGTTCCTAACGTATTAATAGATAAGCGCTGTGAAGCATTCACTAATAGCTTGTCTTTGGCTCAACATTAAGTAAAGATGCAACCGAAACCTTTGCTTCTAGCGCAGCTCTGCTATGCGCCCAAATAGGGTGAGGCTGCCTAAAAACGGCCAACTTGAACACTCGTGGTGACATTGCTGCACTGACCCAGGCTTGCCACTGCAGTGAAGACAATAACCAGAGTCTCCTTCTTAAAGCTCACTGAAATCTTCTTTATTCAGGTCTTTAGTCTGCACTCTGATATCCTCCAGTGTTAACAGTGTGTCTTACCACATGCAGTTGAATGTGCACAGAAGTTATCAAATCCAAGAAACTTTCCAGTTTTTCAGATTAACCAGGTCCCCACTCTCTCCCCACCCTTTCCCTCCTGCTTTACAGCTTCCTCCGGTTTGAGGTTGGCCTGAGAACCTCAGAAGACCTCTTCTACTGCTGTGGATCTCCATCTAGCATTCTGCACTTCTATCAGCAGTTCCACGTATGCTCAAGGCTGGTTTTCTCATGTTCTCCTTAAAAAGCTTTCTTCCGACAGCTGCAACCTTTCTATCATCATCCTCTAATTAGATAATCTGGTGCAAGTATCCTGTGATTAAGCAGCGTTGGAGAAGATCAGAGGTGCAGAAGTTATCGGATGGGAAAGGGGGGAGGACTGTGTACCCGTTCTGTAATTCACTTCTTCCCATCCCTTGCTGTTTCCCCGATTTCCCCCTTTCCCTCCCTACCTCCACAAGCCCTGATTCTGGTTGAAGGCCCATGCCCAACTGGCTTCCACTTTTCTTCTGGCAGGTTCTTCCCGCGTTCCCTCCCCTTTAATCTGCCGAAACACAGGTTTATCCTATCCCTTGCCTAGTCTGTCCTCTCTTGAAGAGGACCCTTGGAAAAGTGGCCAGGTAGCAGCAATGCACTATGCATGTTGACATGACTGCCTTTAGCAAAAAAAGATTTGTGAAGGTGTAGACAAGAACAATTTAATGAGGACATGCATTTTAAGAAAGGATGATTTGCTCCAAGGAAGCAGGAAGCTTTTTTGAAGTGGAATAGTATGGGTAGAAAGCAAGGGAGAAGCATGGATATGAGATCTGCTTGAAATACTATTTCTGAAGAGCAGTTTTAAGACTTTTCCATATGCCTCCCATATACAATACTGTGCAATTAATTAAATCAAGCAAACAGCATTAAAAGTAAAAAGCACTATAGGCACACTTACATTTCCATACGCATAAGAAATGTCCTCTGTAGGAGAAAAAAAAACACTGAAAGGTTCCATTTCATTCAGCCTTTGAAACTCTGAGAGCCCTAATGAAAACTCCTCACCCATCAGCCACCATTCACATTGCTATATACTTTAATATACAAAAACTGAGATTTGTAGCTTAATGGAAACAAGAGCCCACTGAAAACAGGTTGTGGAATTACCATTTTCAGTTTATTCAGATTGCAGTGAGCTACCAAAAAAGCAAACTCTGAAATGCTACCATTTTCCTCAGATGGTAAATATGGCTTTGTTACTGTACCAGTGGTTCCTAAAGTTATATTTTTTTTAATTCACTATAATAATTAGGATAACCACTTCAGATAATGCTTTTGGAATTGGAGACGGCTAAAGGTAATGTACTCACCCGGTCTTTGTAACCTGTAGATATAGATAGATAGATATACACATGGTCCTTCTGGCTATTTGATCAAAGTATCTTAAAATCCATTAAGTATCTACCAGCCTACAGCTTTGGCTGTCACTTTTTAGAAGTCACACGTGCAAGGATCTTCTTTTAATTGTACTATCTTCCCTCCCTCAGAAGATCAGCAACATTTTGTGAACTTGGAGCTGGACATGTGACACAGAGGTATTTAACTTTCACCCAAACAAACTTCCAAGCAAGTTTCCATGCTAGACCAAACCGTATTGCCCTTCCTAAGCTGCAGTGGTTTCACAGCAGCACCCACGCTTTGTAAAACCTGCTGTTGATCAAGAGCCACATAATGAGTTCCAGCACTGTGGCACCGTATTTTGGTACCTGGCACAAGACAGAGCATCCCTCCGACACACGATTCCCACAGCCCAGCGCAGAACCCTGCAGAACTCGAGCGTTTGCTTATAAAAATAAGCTTCGTATCTAAAAAATTACACCAAACTGACCATATTACATTATAAGGATTATGACTGATAACCAACACAGAAATACATTATCCATTGCAGATACTGAGGAGTACTGATACCACCAATACCATCATTAGAAGATGTTGAAAAATGACTACCTATTCCAGTGCTTTCACAGAAATAAAGGCGAGAAAGACAACTCTGGAAGTAGGAAAATCGTACGTAATGGAGAGATTGACAGAAAGGCAGACACAAATTTAAAAAAAACCAGTGACACTAATTAAAGATACCACTATCTTCAGCTCTAAGCAGTGAAAACGGAAACTCTAGGATGCTGATAATCAGAGTTGGAAAAAGAAAAATCAAACAAACCATGGGATTTTAACAGCAATCAGAATTACTCTGAAAAATAAATGCATGTCAAAAGCAACATAAATCAAAAGCATTAACGAGAAAATTAGAGAAGCTGGAGGAACTAGCTGGTAAGTCATTTAAATTTGTCTTTTTGTTTAATGTAAAGGAAAAGAAGTCTGGTAGGGGGTGTCAAAGAATGAATAAAATAGTGAAGTATTATTACAGTAAAACCAGGTAAATGCCACATTGCCATATATCTAGTTTGACTACTGGATAGCCTTCTATATTTCCTACTAGTTATTTAACCAAAAACAAACAAAACGATGTATGTTACTGCCATGTGTGTTCAATAGCATCTACAGGTTTCAGTACCGCTGTAGTAACGTCTATGCAAACATGACAAAAAGACAGTTCCTACACTGAAGGAAGAGCCCTCATCAGTCCCGCCTGCAGCCATATGAATGATTAAAGCATTCAGTATTTTTGCTTTTCCTAATATATCTTAAAATATTCACGCTCTAGCAAAACTCTCTTCTTAAAGAAATACAGAATTATCTAAGTCTGCCCTCAATTATTCAGGCTCAGTTGACATTTTCAGGGAAGAGACTGAGCGAATGACACCTAACTACTACAAAGATACACATAAGCAGGAGTTCAACTTCATGGAAAAGGTTGTCTAGAAGCAGTTGCTATGTAAGAACTGATACCAAAGGTCTGTCTAGAACGACATCCTTCCTTTGGAAACGGCCGCTAGCAGATACCTCCTGACAGTAAGAACAAGGAAAATACGGAATGTTATTTTGCCTCAATGTGTTTTCCCTTTTTGGCATGAATGTTTAATGTTTTTCTGAACCCATTTATACTTTTTGCATTGCACAATGGTTATAAATGCCACAATTTAATTACGAACCATGCGAAAAAGCACTGCCTTTTATTTTTAAACCTTATCTTCTGACCATGTCATTGGGCATCTTCTTATTCCGCTATAGAGAAAGTAAGCGTCTTTTCTCTTCTCCTCACCATCCACACATCCCTAGCACATCTTCTCCTCAAACACCTCCTTTGCAAACAGATGCGGTTGGTCCTACCTGCCTTCCGCGGCAGCCGTTCCACAGCTCTGGCCACCCCTGCCGACCTCACTGCAATTTTCCTAGGCATACCACACCTTCCATTTAGGTGGGTGATAAGAACCGTAAGCAGAGTTAACCACGCAGGCTTACCATAACCACAATGATCAACCAGATAGCTGTGCTTCGCCTTCAGCCCTCCTTCTATGTATTCTTTACCGCGTATCTGCCTTTCGGTCTGTTACTGAACATTAAGCTGTTGTTTCTCAGAGAGGTCCCCACGTGAACCCAGGGCTTTTGCCTGACCGGTAATAGCTCACTTAGCACCTACCAGTGTGTATTTAGAGCTGGTATTACTCCACATTCATCAACAGTGACTTTCAGCTGCCACTCACTCTCACCACCCAAATTGCCCGAGCTCCCAGGATCAGGAAATGCTTTCACAGCTTTTCTCCATCTGCTCTAGATTTTATTATCCTGAATTATGATTCAACAACATCTGCAAAACTTCATTTTTCAGCTTTTTCACATCAATTTTGCATACACAGTCCAGTTCAAAGGAATCCTTGGGGGATCTCGAGGACAGCTTTCCTCCTTTCCCAGTCCTGGCCATCATCTGCTCTTGCGCTTTGTTCTCTATCTTTTGACCACTTTTTAATCCATGAGAGACCGTTCTTATCTGAAGAAAGCTCCGAGTCTTTTGTAAGGGACTTCCTAAAAGTCTTTTTGAAAACCTAGGTTCGCATCAACTGCATCATCCTTGCGCACGTTGCTGGACCGCGTACGGGCGCCCATCGCTACAGCGACAGGACGCCTCGCAACCGGAGAAGTAACGAGCAGCCCCAGAGGCAGCGTGCAGTTCCCTCAGAAGACTAATTTTTGCCCACATCTATTGATAAATAATTCCTGAAGTGTCAACTAGTGAACAACATCTGATAGCACAGAGAAAAATCGGAGTTTTGAGGAGAAATTCTAGTGTATCAGAATAAATGTAACTGAGAACAAAAGGAGAGGGGAACAACTGAAGTTACGGCAACTGCACTGCTCCTTTTGCTCCTGAGAAAGTAAAATTCAAATAGGTCTTCTTCAAATAGGCCCCAAAAGATGGGAAACTTTTAAAGTTTTTTTTCTGTGAACACATTACTTCATTTGCAGTCACGGAAGAACATTTTATTAGCCAAACTGAGAGCTTATTCTTGCATTAATGTGACCATCCAAATTGGACAGTGCTTTGCTGTTCCAGAGTTTCACGCATCCTGAGTCTGTCTCCGTATCCCAAACAAGCTCGATACTCAGACGGGCTCTCGGTGCCTGGGAATGAGCCCTGCCAAGGTCCCTAACGTCACGCAGCATCACCCTCTAGCCAAGCAAGCACGCAACCAAGACACTCAGTCCACTTAAGAAGCCACCAGGCACATCAAATATTTTGCTGAAATGCCAAAGCTTGTTTTCAGTTTCAGCACAATATAGGTTTGCTTTTTTTATGTCTTTTCTTTTTTTTTTTTTTTTTGTACTTTAGATTTTTGGTTTAACATAGAATTGACCAACTTGGGGAAAATCACAAGTTCCTGCAATGTCCTGCCCTTCCCCTCGCCCTCGCCTACTCTGTTACGTGGTTCGATTACTCGGGTTTACGCCCAAGGTGTGGGGAGCGCTCCACGTCAAATCGAGCATTAGCATGGCACGTTCTGTCTACATACGCAGCAGCGGGAGCAAGACAAGTGTTTGTACTTTACTGCGCTAGCAAGCAATCCATTACTGGAATTTTTTGCTGCATCCTTTGTCAAGCCTATCAAATTAAGTAACATGTTCCATTTCTGTATAGCAGACGGAACAGCTTGTCTGAAGCGCAGCTTTAATTACGGTGCTCCAGCATCTCCTCTTGGTGCTGCAGGGTTTTTCTGATGGCAGAACAGGAGGGACTGGACACTAGATCTGAGACGGTGGTGATCCACTTAAGAAAAAAAGAGGGACCCAGCCACCAGCTAAGAATACAGCAGTGTAGAGCCGAGATACAGACACCCAAACGGAAACCCTTTTCCTAGAGGGTTCATCTCCCCCCCACCAAATAACCAGGAACAGCGTTACAAGCGTTGCACTGAGCATACAGTAGCTGGCTTCCTGCTCTCTTCCAGACATAAAGCTCCTTCCAGGAACAGCTTGGGTCACGATTGCAAAATGCTTGAAGAGGAGATATTGCAGAATTAGCCTGCTCCTGAGTGGGCCTCCAGATACGTTCTTCAGGGACTGAAAACCCCAGGCGTCAAAGAAAGATACCCACTAACTTCAACAGATCACAAAGACACATCTGTAACTATAAAATAGCTGCAGATACAATTGCTTGGATGCACTGTTTGTATGGACTGCTTAAAAGACATCTCGAACTATTAAAAATAATTAGGGAGAGCTCCACAGCAAGCTTAGAGGCGACAGGAGCATCCCACCAGCTGGGATGTGCTTTGGAGGTGTTTAGCTCAGACTGGAATACATCTTCTCAGCAGCGAGTCACTGCATTTAAAACAGCTCGTATCTGTGAAAGCTAATCTTGTGATTCAGGCCAAAATGTGTGGCTAGTTTCATCTGAGAAAGAGACAAAAGCATTTAAGAGTAACGTCAGAGTGGCATTTTGTTTTGACACAAATATGCTTTAAATATCTCAACCTAAGTGACAAGTCCAGTGACACATACCCGAGGTACGACGAGGCGGTCGTCCTGAGTAGCAGTAAGAAGAAGACATCAGCTGTGGTGAAGAGAAAGTCCTTTGGCAATGGACAGGACCAGAACAGAAGAACAAAATGACCAATTCTTTATCCCCCATCACTGGAAAAAGAAGGGTGTGCTCTCAAGTCTTAAAAGAATGACCATTTAAAAGTCTGACTTAAGCAGTACTCTGCTGGAGAGTGTTAAGGGAAAAGCTACAAAAACACATTACGGGGTTAGAAATATGACCACAGAGAAAGATTTGCGGAGGTCAAGCTATTTAGTTTATCAAAGAGAAGGTGAAGGGGGAACTTTGATCACAGTTTAGGAACCTTAATGGATAATGAAAATATGATACAGCAAGCACTTCAGTCTGGAGATCAACGTATATCAATTTCCAGGGGCTACAAGCGGAAAATCACCAGACCCGTACAGGAAAAAAGGAACTCTTGAAGTAATGGTGGGGATAATAAATGACTGGAAAAAGTTACCAAAGGTTCTTGCGGATTCTCTGCTGATGGAAATCTTTAAATCAAGACTGACTTTCTCCAGCAGACATGTTCTAGTTCCACCTGAGTTACCAGACCTGAATCAGCTCGGTGAATCCCACAGGCTGTAGTTCATCAAACTAGAACCCTGCTTTTCTATCTGACCTAAAAAAAAAAGCAAAAAAAAAAAAACCCCAAACCACACCACATCCTGGTTAAAAAAAATCCCTGGTTAGAAAGCCACCTCTGCCCAGTGACGTGCCAGCCTTAGCACCCATGCTCTTTCCAGAGCAGTGGCCAGATCTGATGCAACCTAAGCAACAAAAACTGCTGTTTTCGGAAGCCCAGCAGTTCAGAAAGTGCTCGCTTCCCAAGCAGAGGATCCGCCAGCTGCCGTGCTGTCTTCTCCGGGCACACGTCCACCTCCCGAAAGCACGTCTGCTGCACAGACGACAGAGTCGACCGGCTGGGACGCGACATGCTCTGCTAAGGAGGTTTCCCAGAGGTGGCTGCACGATTGGCCATCGCTGGCTCCATCCAACTCAAACTGCATTACGCTTAATTGATTCATTAAGGCAATCACTACTGTCACATCATGTCCTCATTACAAACAACAAACAAATTACTCAAAATATGTTTTCCCTTCTGAGCCACTGTATCCAACATATTAATCAAAAGTTGGTTGGCTGTTTCAATTGCTCATTATCCGCATGCCATTTATATTATAGAAAGCACACAAACAGACAACTTGCATCAGTTGTATATTTTGTTTTTCCCAAATGAGTTTTAAAATTTGTGAATTAAACTATTGGTTGTGCTCTGATTTATCTTGAGAAAGGTCTTCACCAAAAAGATATTTCATCCATGTGCAAATCTGTTTTTTATCCAGCCATTTGAGAGTTTTCAAAAACTCTGCCAAAGGCTATTATTAATGGTAGCAGGCAAAACAAGTAAGAAGAAGCCAAAATTTTCACATTACATACAAGAAAAGTCATTAGTGACTCACACTGACCATAATAAAACCACTATCTAAGAGTGAAAAATGACCGTATATGAAATTCATCTGAACTCAAAATGCTCCCCTTTCCCAAAAAAGTACTTCATGCACCACATCCCATGAGGGATGTGCAAAATTAGCATGTAACTGATGCACTGATGCTAAAGGTGTCATTTTCTTTGTACTGTATCCATCCTAATTTGGTATCCTCTGCTAGTACAGCAGAGGATTAAAGCCTGAAGACTAAATAACAAAGCAATGAAGTTATGGCATGGTAGTTTAAGTCGGAGCAGCTGGGAGAGCTCCCATTAAGTCAGCTCTGTGCTCCTGACCCGTCATGTACCAGCATCCCAGTCCCCAGTTGCATGTCGGCATGGTAGTTTAAAATCTACACAGATTCAACTAGATACTTATAGACATGCCTGAAATGATAGTGATTCCCGACATTTCAAAGATTAGAAAGTTGGAAGAATAGCGCGACTATGCCGTCTAAAGAGGAAACATTAATTCTTTACAGAATTACATCCATGCACTATTTATTTCCTGCCATGAGAGTTTTCATGTTTTCTCAAAATGGGATTCAGCGCAGGGGACGCCTCCTCCAAATCCATCAGGATACCACAGTTTGCCGCAGGTGTCCGTTGGTTTATATGGCTCATCCTACACTGTCTTTACATTAACCTTAACAAGCTAACAGGGGTGCAAAAGGCACCTTTTGTCGGTCCTCCAGGAAGGACCAGAATGCAAACTCCCGCTTACCTTCTGCCCCAGCGTGACAGAACCAACCGCAGTAGCAACCGCAGCCTGGTTCAGACCTCAGTGCGTATGGTCCAGAGGCTTCTGAGGCTCACGCAGGTGTAAGAGGGATTAATCAGCCCATTGGGGCCTGCCACGTGCCTGCCTGGCCACTCAAAGGCCCCAGCCACGAGCCAGAGGGTAAGGTCTGCTCACGATCGACGGCATGGCCGGGGGCCCTACATGACCTAATCAACGGGCAGAAGTGCACGCTGCCCATCGACACCAAGCCAGCGAAGGAGCACGTGCGGCCTGCACGCCTGCCGGGGCCAGGGAAGTTGCACTTCTGCGCCTTTAATGATGTTACGCTGCCATTTTCCAAATTTTCGAGCCAATCTACAGAGGAGCAGAGTGAGAGCGAGGGAGAGAAGTGTCAAGAGGGTGAGCGTGAAAGTATTGCAATAAGGAAGGATGAAATGAAGGATGAAGGAGATGGCCCGACGTGATAGATTGGCTGTCCTATCGATGATGATAGTTTTTCTACAAATCGTCAGAGCTGCTGCCTCGAAGACGGACTGCGCAATCCGTCTTGACGGGAGCGTCACCGTGCCGCCAAAGCGTAACAGGCTGCGGGCGCTGTGGATGCGGCCCAGAAACCACACGGGGAAACAGCTTTGCCCTGCTGGCTCTCATGATGTTTGCCAGTCAGGAATGCCAAATTGTTATTTCCTATCGCCGTATTAGCATCATCACAAATTTAGTATGCCAAGCATTCAAAGGAAATAATTATAGCGAGAACCAGGTCGGTGCCAGCAGATAATTATATTAGTGACACTACTAAGTGCACAATCATGTCATTCTTCACGCTGGCCAGTCAGCAGGTCAGTGGTGACCTCCGAAGTGGCAGCCTGTTTACAAAGCAAGGGTGGAAAACAGGCTGGCTCGCTTGCAACTCATCTAGAACCAGCCACAGCAACCTTTCTTTGCCTTTCCGGGTGATTTCTTGCCTTTCCGGGTGATTTCTTGCCTTCTGTGAAAGAAATACTTGGTCCAGCACGTTGTTTATAAAAATCCTGAAAACATCATCCCTTCATATTCAATGCTTTCTGAGAGAAATAAAGACATAAGAGCTGCTACTTCACGTTATTATTATAAACAAACAAAAATAACAAAACCATAAAGAATTACGGAGTCTACCACTGTTCTTGTCGTTCAAAGGAAGAGAGTAACAAAAAATTGCAAATCCTATAATAAAGCTTTGCTCTAACATTCTTTCTCCAACATAATCCAAATAATAACGCAAAGAAATCCTTCACTGTCGCCAGGGTCCTGTTGTTACTGGACAATACTAAACAATAAAATAGGCAAGTTAAATCAGACTGTAAGGTACCTAGGCAATGGGTGTTGTCCACAAGCAGACGTGTCAATCACACTGCTTGGGGATACAAACCATCTATTCAGGGAGAGGCAAAACCGCTTGCTGAGACCTGCTCTCGGCTCTTCACTTCGATTTCGACGAGACGGATGAGGTTGGGAGGGTGGAAACTTGTATCTTACCCATTTTGCGGTATTTCCTACAACAGCTTCAGCAAGCTTCATCTGAATGCTTAGAAGGACAAACCTAGTATTAGCCCATCAATCCCTAAAACCGATACCTTCAAAATGAGATAGCGATCCTGTAATTCACCTCAGGCACAAGCGAGTTTGCCTTCTACCATCAGCAAAGCTGTCCCCAAATTCAGCACAAATGGGCAAAGATAAAGTTCTTGTGGCATGGAGCCTCCCCGCGCTGCTCCTCCCAGCCCCGCGCGGGCACCAGGCACACCTCAGACACCACTGCCCTGCAGAAGCTGCGCTTGAATTTAGCAATATGAGATCATGGATCATAAGACGACACCATTGCAGCAATCCTAATTGTCACAATATTTTTCTTTGTTAACTATTAATTCATTAAATCATTTAATAGGAATATCAATATTGAGTAGCCCAAAGGCCTGTTTAGCTCATGTATCCCATTTTCAACACTATTCAGCTAGGGAAGAACGTAAGAACAGGGCAACTATGTACCAACGCTTCCCCAGA
This sequence comes from Dromaius novaehollandiae, assembly GCF_036370855.1. NCBI lineage: Eukaryota > Metazoa > Chordata > Aves > Casuariiformes > Dromaiidae > Dromaius > Dromaius novaehollandiae. Next base: position 48,130,339 of record NC_088103.1, on the reverse strand, counting down.
ATACTCTCCCAGTCTCCTGGGGCTTGTAGTATTAGGGATAAGAAATAATTCTTTGTTAATCATATAAGTGTATTCTTTGACCTTTAGAAAACATGTAATTCTTTGGTGCAAGTCACCCTGGACAAGCAACAGAGTAACGCAGAAGTGGATCTGATGCTCTTGTGACAGATCTGTAGCTCCCCCCCTTGCAAATTAAACAGCGTGTTGACAACCACCAAGGTCCTTTCTTGAAAAAAATGAGTCTAATGTCCTTCATGAGTTACAGATTCACAAATATTACTGTAGGCCAGGAAAAACAGCTGAAACCTTGATCCAAATACGTGAAAAAGATTTTTACAATAAGGGTGAGGTAATATAGCTGCTCAAGGGACTTGCTAGAATTCTTTGAAATAAGAAGGAGATTTTGGCAATATAATTTATATAACTTATTCAAACTTTCAAGTATCTTCCACAGAGCATCGTGGAAAAGCATTAAGAAAACAAATTTTCAGAGGGCAACACAAAGATCTTCCACGGTTCAGAATGTAGTTAAGAGAGAAAAAAAATCAGGAGGGGTAAACGGCTGATTTTCAACAAGGCAAACAGAGATGTTTTCCAGAACAAGTACTTGCATTCAATGTACGACCGGTTTTGAAGAATACTTTAGAGATAAATGCGTGTCTTGGCAGAAGTGAGGAATACGTATATTTTCCTTGTCAAACTGACACATTATATGAACCTTCCCTGGTCATATGTGATGAGGAAAATAGTCCTTCATCTTTTTCGACCACCAAAAGATAAAGGAAGCTGAAAGCATAATTTTACAGACTTTTCCTTTTTCTATATAGAAGACATCAAAAACAGACCAGTCATGTAGTAACTGAGCATCGCACCTATGCAGTCTTCATGACCGTAGAGAGCTAACACACCACAGCAAGATTTGTTAAACTCAAGTCTACAGAGAAAGGCTCGGTTGGGACATTCCAACTGCTATTCAAAGAAAAATAACACATGCATGTTAGGAGAAAATATGCTATGACTAATCCGTTTCTTGGAGGAAGAATACATAAAAATACGTGCTACAATACTGTTTGAGTCTACGTGCTACAACTGAGTCATGAAAAGCACCTGATAAAAGTCATTAGCACTGCAATTTTTTATTATGATTACTTTGACCTTCCCTTTGAGAATTATTTCCAAGACAGCTAGCGAGAGAAGGCAAACAAGCCCTGCACACTTGGTAGCTTTCTACTGTTTAGTAGGTAGGACCAAGTTAGAGAACCACACCTCTTGCTCTCAAAACCTAAGGGCCAAAGATAAACCAACATTTTGTAAAAGATAACTGTAAACTGAGTTAAGAAATACCTGCAGGAACAAGATCTACCACCCGCACACAGGCAGACGGCAGTATCCTGGAAAGTGAAGGCACACACACGTGGCAGGGTGTCATTTAGGAGAACACGGGAAGGATCAAGCATAGCTTACTAGGAGTATAAAGCCAAGGAGTTCAAATTGGCATGTTAATTTTTCCTCCAAGAAATACTTAAGCTGAGAATTAAACATTTTGAAAGAACAACTAATTAAATTAGTCTTGCGACTCTGAAGTAAAGCAAACATCTTATTGATTCTGTTTGTGTGAGACAATTCTTTGAAACACCCTGGATTTTGTTAAAATAAATCTTCTCATGTATTGACTAATTTGTTTAGGTCCAAAGAGGCAGTAGTCCCCATCTTCTCAAAACCCCCTTATCACGCTGGAATAAAAAGATTTCAGGTCACTGTCTCCTGTTCCTAGCTGACTTACCTCAACCCGTGCCTCTTCTCTTTGGCTGGCGTCTGGCCTAACTTTAGTATAATACTCACTTCATTAGAAACACTGTCAAATGTGCCGCACATCTGGAGTGCTGTGTCCGATTCTGGACTCCCCAGTACAAGACAGCCATGGGTTCACTGGAGCGAGTCCAGCTAAAGGCCACCAAGATCATTAAGGGACTAGAGCATCTCTCAGATGGGGAGAGGCTGCAGCAACCCCGACTGTTCAGCCTGGAAAAGAAAAGGCTCAGGGGGATCTTATCATTGCATGCAAGGAAAACACAGTTATATTAAGCCAAAACCAATGTCCTTTTAATCCAGAAATATTGTATCACCTTCAAACTTCTGTCAACTACTTATATTTAGAAGCTTTTACTCCATCATTGTCCTGCTGTGCTAGAATGCAATGCCTCCTTGCCAACACGCCTTGAACTATGCAGAGCATGCTGGAATCTGCAAGCTCTAAGTTTCTTCCAAATTATGAAGTTCTTAACATTTTTAGAGAACAAAATACTCTGTGTATACACAGACAGGCAGAAGTTATCATGCTATCCATTAGCAACAACTGTGTTTTTATAAAGCCTTTTGCATTCCACTCCAGGACTCTCCTCAAGCCATTGCTTTAAGTCACTAGACATCCGTTTCACTCTCTTAATCTTCCTCTTGCTTCCTAGCTGCAATGTTTTCATACAGTCTACTGAGGTTACTCTTTGCCTCTTTCATTTGTAATTTTTGTTTGCTTGCTTGTTTAAAATTAGATACAGATAAATATCAGTATTCTCCAAAACCTTCTACTCCTGCAGCTACGGGCAAAAAGCGAGAGGGCAAGAGCAAAAAGACTGGTCACTGCAAGACCAGCAAGGGTGACCACATAAGAAGTCTCCCTGTTGCAATAAAATAAACTATTATTTGCTGTGTCTCTGTCCCTCTGCTACTTCACATGTTGTATAATAGGCAGAGGGCATTTAAAAATAAATAATAGGCTACAAGTGTTCTTGAGTTTTAGTATAAATTTGTATAGAGGTTTCTCAGTAGTCACCAAAATGTCAGTCCTGCTAGGGCCTGTCTTCACAGGATCAGGACACAAGACTAATTTGATGTATTGATGCCTGTAAGTCATGATAAATAAACCAGATTCAGCTCTATTCAGAGCAAAAGTTCAACCTCCCAAAAACACTGAAGTTTCATGAGCGAAATAACATTAGTGACTCAGTAGATGGCAATCTTCTCTTTGCATTAGCATTGGGCAAAAGGCAATCACATATTTCTCTTTGACCACATATATTTCTCATTAGAGAGAAGCTTGTGACCTCCGTGTTTATTAAAGATCCAATAATAGCTTTTAATAGGGAGTTATTAACTGAATTTTGAGCCCTTTCCAATCTAAAATCACATGCCATTTCAGCTGGAAAGAACGTTTTTCTTGTCACTCTTAAAACACTGTGCATCATTAAGATAGACCTCACGATACGCTCATGAGGAAAAAAGGCTTTTTAAAGAAGAGAGAAGTCTAATAAGCAAGTTCTGAACACCCCGAGTCTGCAGGGATTCCATGGCCCTTTATGCGTCGCTTGTACCTAGTAAGCGACCTTTTTCCTTAAACCTTTGAGTAGATAAATAGGGAAAAATTAGCTCTTAAAGGGTATTTAGATACCATTTGACAGAAGCGACCTGGGAGACATCTGACATCAGGTCAGATTTCTCAAGTTTCAGAAAGCAGCAAAACCCTTTTGCCAGTACTGTCTAGTGAGTCAATAACGTGTTCAATCATAAGAAAGGAGCATCTGTCCTGCAAGTCATAACTTGTCAGATAAAATACTCCTTTAGGATCAAAATGAAATTTAGACCTGGAAAGCACATCTAAAATTTCGCTCTTCAACAGGAGGAAGATTACCTGTGCACAGCTATTATCTGAAGCAAGACACTAATGCACTAGCTTGCTCTACTGCGGGAGCAGTGTTTCAGATAATAGCAAGTTTTTGAATGGGCTCTTTCTTCTGCAGGAATGTTTGGAATCTCCCCACGTTTTGGACTCCCCGCTACCAGCCACTGTCACTCAAGCAGACGTGTATTTACTCAACCATAGAAAGCCTGACAAATATCACAGGACTGCTTTCAGGACTGTCACGCTCCCGCATATTTCATCACAATTTCAGCTCTACAGAAATGACACGAAAGACAACACCTCTCGTGCACACGCTGCAGACCTTACGGTGCGACATTTCACTCTCGCCTTTGTTTTTGCAGCTGGTGCATCTTTTGTTTAACGTGCGTTTTACTGGTTAGGTTTTCCTGAGTAACACATGACAGGTAAAAAAATGAATCATATGGATTTGGGATTGTTGTATTCCTCATGTGCAGCATTGCTGCCAGCTGTGTGAAAAGCAAGTGACAGAAGAGCTGCATAAGCGATGCCCTTTCATACCCTACTCTTTACAACAGGTACTGTACAAAGAAACGTTTACTAAGCCGTTGTGTGTATACGTATACATGCATGAGCACATCTCAGCGCCTCTGGTTTCATCTAGAACAGGTTTTTCTTTATATAAAGTTTTCTTAAAGTCTAGTGTCCTAGGACTTTCCAGGTATAGTCCTAAAAAACTCCACGAGTCCTTCACAAGCTTCTCTTTCCATTTAACTCAGCAGGGAGATTCTGTTTTGACTTCATACATGCTCAAGGTTTGGCAGTAAAGCAACAGCTACGTGGATAACCTCCACTAGCAAGGACAATTCTACAGGACACGTCACCATCCTCTTTCTTCCCCTTGTCTCCATCAGTGCTACCAGCTGATCTAAGTTTACCGTGCAGATACCTCCCGATGAGAAAGGCCTTGCAGAGTTTGTATGAATCAGCATAACTGTCTGACCTTAAATTCTCAGAATTCCCATGTATAACATCTGGTACCGAAGGAGTGCCAAGAGAACAGCACGCCCAACAGATGGGATGCTCGTCTGGCAATCAGGAGACCTTCTTTGGGCCTTTAATAAACCATTTCAGCTGTTTCTATTTGCACTTTCACCTTTGGTCGAACAAGATCCTGTGTTGGTAAGTATGCTGAGCTGCAGGACTCCACAGATTGAGAGGAAAGGTAGCAGTCCATGCTCATGGACGAATTTTAATACGGAAAATACAGACCCTGAAGAAAATGGACAACTCTAATGACACGCTGCCAACATGCATGCAGTCCCGAACAGCGCTGAGATATGTCATTTAACAGACTGCTAAAAGTATCAGCAGAACAGGATCTCACAGCATCACCCCCAAATGTTTTCCCAAAGACAAAAGGACCAGCATCATAATGAGAATTGCTACGTAAAGTACGGGCAAGATCTCCTCTGAAGAGACTCATTAATCACCAGCCTGGTGAACTGAGACCGTCCCAGACTCAGCAGCAGGGAAGATGGACAGTTAGGAGACATTGCATTCACATTTCAGTGATCTGCACATCCTGCCATTTTGCCCTACCACTACCAAGACATACAGTCTATTCCCAGACTTTATGCTACTTAAGTTCACAACTATTGCTGAAGTAATTTTCTAAGGTGTTGAGGTCAGCAAAGCGCTAAGAAGAATCAAGACTAATGAGCAAGCCATCACTACTGTAAAATGAGAATTGCTGTAGGGCGATATGGAATACCGTTTTAAAATTGGCCATAAATTTACAACTGCCAAATGTTATCTATTTCATTAAGGGTAAAGTTTTTGGTTTAGCTGTGTTTTTAAAAACTAAAAAAAACATCTTTAGAACTTGGCCCAACCATCTGCAAGCATGTTCTGAACTCAGACTTTGTTCGTAAAGAGAACAAAACCAAAAACTAGAACTTTTAGTTTCAGGTTTTAATTTTTCTTGTACTTCTGGCCCTTAAACGATTTTGGCATCTACTGTCAGCAAATTATGTAGATGTTTTAACTATCAAACAGTGACTTCTCGGAAATTAACGTATTGTGCAGCAAGGGTCCTAGATAAGCAGTTTCTTAGGCTACATTCACAGTTTGGCTTAAAAAAACTGTTACAGCCACAGCTGCTATAATCCAAGCGTAGATCCGGACTAGCAAAAAAGGAAAAGCATTTCAGGTCACTCCGGACAGCTCGCTTTGTCGGGCACTCGTGTCCTCCCCGAAGCGCCGGGCCGCTGCCAGGGAATCCCTTCGGAAGCACAGCCTCTCCAGCCAGGCGACCCAGCCCTTGGGCCACCGCACTGCCCCTCTGACTTGGTTTGAACCGTTTGTGCTGGGCGTCCATCAGAACCGCGTTATACCAGCACAGACGTCCAAGAAGCAATAAAACGTCCTTCTCCAAATGTAGCAAGCGGCGATGACAAGCAAGATCAGGGCAAGTTTCGGTCTCTGACAAAAAGGGTTACTTGCAATAACTGGACTCAAAGATAACAGGTCCTTTAGGAGGAAAAATGATATCATTTCATCTTCAAAAAGTCAAGCAAATCAAAATGTGCTGTATTTTGTCACTGGCCAGTTCTTCCTGGTTTTCTTTGTAATAGCTTTATTTGCTCTGTCGCTGGATTTCTCTCTCAGAACTGACAGACGGTTAATTCTTACACCATTTCTGCTACCTAACTAAATGTCCAAAGTAATTTACAGTCAGTTCAATGGCCAGTCCTTGAATGTCATGAATTAACAGGATTATCCTGATTTTTATTTGCATCCCAGTTTATCTAGATACTTTGGGAATAAACATACTTTATTCGCAAGATGTTGTTCCTCTCCCACCAGTCTCCCCAAAACATAACCTAACTATACACCAGCCTATTTCGTAGAAGAAAAAAGAGGAAAAAAAAACAGGCAAGGGTTTAATGATAAAGTATGTCACTATCCTATGAAAGTAAAGAAAATAGTAATAATCCAGGAAGAAACAAATGGGACGTTTAAAAGAATTTGGTTCATACTAGAGCCTGAAGGAAAAAAGCACAGAGCTTCAGAAGGGGTGGGAATGCCACTCACTAAAACAAAGACTTTGAGACTTACAGGTCTTAATCCAGAAAAGAAGAAAATACTTCCCAGGACTTTTATTTCTCCAGAACCAACAAAAAAAGTCTTAATATTGAGGGTGCAGTCTCAAAATGGTGAGAAACCCTAACAGCCATAATGCATTCTGGCCACAAAAGAGATTGTCTCACAGTATTATGGGATTTAAAACAAGCAAATTTTGTCAGTGGATTTAGCATGATGAATCAGGTAAATTGGAAGCTGAATCATCACTATATCCCCAGGCATCCAACTTAAATCAGAAAGAGAAGGAGAAGCACCTAGGAGATGTTCAGAAAATCGCAGGCACAGACAATATAGAGTGAAAAATCTCACTGATGTGTAGTGTTTCCATCGGGTTTTTTAATGAGACATAGTGTTTGTGAGCTTTAGAGAGATGCAGCCAAAGGACTTCCGAGTCTCGCAGTGGCTAAATCCAATGACAATCAGATCACCCCAAAGCAGATTTAAGGGGAAAAAAGGAAAGAACAGAAAGGACCTCTATGTAAGTGATTAGATAGAAGCAGCAAACTCACAGCTCCACAGATGCCAAAGAAGGGACCTGAAATAACTGCAGCCATAGCAAACTGGGACGGCGGGACACAGGTTTCAGACCTCACCTACCCACTGCCCCAACTGTGGGGGCTTTACAGTAGGTGAAGTCATTTCCATACTCGCCATAGGAGCTTTCTGAACCACACAGATGTTTTCAATCTGTATTCTGGCTATGTTTCTGAGTGGCCGAGGTTAAATTTCCCACAGCAATGCCTTCCCCTAAATCCAGGCAGTTGCTACGTGTGATTCTTTGCCTGCGCACACTGCGTGCAGCATCTCTCCTATGCCTCCCAGACAACTTTCCTGTCCGATTCCGGGACGAAGAAATAACAAACCAACACAACAGCCTAACTGAACATAGGCCGTGTTCTTGAGAAACAACGAAAGGGCAAATCGTGTAACTGCTGCCTCCTCAAGCCGGGCACGGGAGGTTCGGCAGGCTCGCGGCTCGCCTCCCTGGCCAGGAGACACTCCACTCCCTTCGGAGCTACTGAGAAAGAATTAAAAAAGATTTACGCTTCATTGAAAAAAGCAAGATAAACTGACAACCCAAGAACAGCAATCCTTGGATTTAGTCCTTGAAACAGCGAGGGAACATGTTCTCAGTCTGCAACCAGTGGACTCCTTCATGCAGAAGCAATAAAAACACATAAGCACTTCGGTTTGACACTTTTCCTAAGAAGCCTTTTGACCTTCAGCCAAGCATCAGTTCATTAGCAACAGGTCAAGGTCACATAGCATTTTGCTCTGGATTAAATATCACTCTCACTGGAAAGCCGTGGCATTAACATATGTCTTGTAACAGGAAAGGAAGAAAGAGGACAACCGATTAATTATTCCTCTTTCTTCTATCTTTTCTTAAAGATTGTCATGTGAAATGAAAATTCATTTCGAGTGGGAGAGGACAAGCCTCAAGGTAGAGATGGCAGTAAGGGGAAATACAATTCTTGCTTTTCTCCAGAGCTCTGCCCTCCCTTCATTTAGACTGCAGGGAAACCAAAGGAACAATTTTCTTCTGGCTGAACTGACTTTTCATTTCCTTGCAGCCTTCATGGATCACAAGACTTAGTTACTACTAATGCAGACTGCAAACCCACAGGTCATTTCCATACGGACCGGTTCTCGTCTCAATTACAGGTTAATGAAATGTCCTGCGGTAAAGACGGTTTGCACCAGGACAGTGCAAACATAACACATATATATGAACTTCCACTTTTTACTTGCATGTTCTTTGTTTAAAAATAACTACTCATATATTCCTCCCAGGGTTCTTACACAATTATAAAAACTGCTCCGAATGTGTTGCAGCATGAGTTAAACAGGACATTCAAACTTTGGGCTCTGCCATCTTTTCAGGCATGTAAAATTGAAGGATGCTGCATCTGGGCAAAACGATTCCCTGCACTTCCCAGTTTCTCAGCCGATGCCTATGTACCACTCCTTTTCACATTTTGCAAAAAATATCCTCTGGCCTGGTGACAATCTGAGAATGTTTCAAAGCTTTAAAGCAAAATGAACTATTTTATCATTCTTTTAGCACAGTAAAATTACAGCTCTTTCACATTATATTAAGAATGTTTTGACTATTATTTTTATGATAAAAACATTGATATTTCTTCCAGAAAGCTAACAACTTCAAGGATGCAGCAGCTGATGCTCCTGCATGACACATTAATGATCATCTTGATCAGAAGTTATAACCTCGGCTTTTCATGATGCAACTCTTAACGGAAATTTGTTGAATGATACCAGTTTATTATTTAATCATTTCATTATACGTATAGAAATGGATGTGTGTGTTCAGTAATAGCTGAGTGGAGCGTGGTAGAGCAGATAAACACGTTGTAGGTTATCCAAAAAGCATTGTGACCTGCAGATACTTGTCTTCGTATAAGAAACATAAATTTAGAGACAAAAGTCAAACTGACAAGATGTCATATGAGAAACCAAAAAAGCATTTCAAACATAAAGCAAACTAACTGCATTAAACGTACACACAGCCACCAGACACTCCCAAAGTCCCTCACATCTGCTCACACGCACCCCTCGACTATCAGCGAGCAGGGAGCCAGGCCCAAACTGGCTTCGGCATTCGTATCTCACGGAGCCTAGACCAGCTTGGCCTCCCTGCCTCTGCTGTTAAGGATAGAGGCTCCCCATAACATGCCCCACAGAGACCCTTCCATAATTTAAAGGATAAATACATTGCTCTCACCTCCCCATTGGCGAAACATAGGTTTAGCGATTCTGTATCTGAAAATAAACGCTTGAAACTGGAAAACAACACACAATGCAAGAATATATATACATACACACAAAAACATGTATATGTAGCTGTAATATATATATTATTGTATAAGCAAGGAGACAGAACTGGCAGCTAGCGCAAAATTAAAAGGATGTTATCTGCCAAAATAATTGATGGCAACTCTTCTGCTGTAAAAATCGCGTGGTAGATTATACATACCCGCAGCATCTTCCTCGGCATGTCTATTCTGCTGCACACGTATCATGTAACTTCTACCTATACGTGGAAGATGAGCTGCTGCAACGGAGCTGTCGGTTTCCTAACTATTGCTTAAAAAAATCATGTGTGTGTGTTCCAATGTAAAGATGTAATTTAAGACTACAGTTCTTCTGTTTCAAGTTTTATAGGCAAACTCTCAGCACCACCATTGCCACAGTGTGTAGCAACGCGCTGTCTATGAATGTCTCTGATTTCACAGAAAAGAGTTTTATGAAAACCAAGGATTTGTGATTTTTGGAAAAGGGCTTATTACCCCAGTAAACCATCAAACGCAGGAGTACCATAGAGATAAAACTGATTTGAAGGTTGTCAGGACGTTCCTTCAGGTTTTACAAATAGCCCTTGAAGGCGCAAAGAGGCATTCAAGGCTTCACAGTGGAGGCAAGAGGGGATTTTCCCCCCAGTAACACACCACAGCTACTTACAGGCACAAAACAGTACTGAAATTCCTAACTGTGAGAGTCGGTATTTGACACCAAGCCTTCCACAACACCCACGTAGTCTCTAGACTTCAAAAACACCTGACGCTGTTAAATAAAATTTTTCTTTAATTTTGACTACTACCAATTCTAGAAGGTCTCTCATTATATTAATGGTTCTCCTCTATCACTTAAACAGACAGCCGTTTTCTATCAACTCTGTGATCAGAGAGTAAATGATCCTGACAAACCTACTTCATTTTTGATGTCTTTCTACATTATTTTTTTATTACTGAGTTCTGGTTTCAGCAACATCTCTCTGATTTAAAAGTTATCAGTCTGTTTAGTGTACATTATCTTAGGCAGCAGCCAACATAATTTAGTATCCGGCGTGTACACATAGGCATGAACATTTTTGTGCAGGTGTATGCATTTCGTGTACGAGTGATGGCTGCTGTAAAAGCTTTTATCTGCTGGAAGCATGCCTCTGCACCCCGGCACTCCTGACCATCGAGGATACCTACACACAAGGACTGCGTTAGATGTTTTACAGATAAACGTAATGGTCCAAATCTTATTCACTTCTCCGTTATACCAATTCCCATGACAGCAACGTTGAAAAACTTGCCAAACTTGAAGAAAACCAAATTCTTTATATTAGTTTAGAAACAGAACAAAAATAATAAGTAGGTTTCAGGCATGGAGACTGGGAATGTGTAATCCATAAAATGCATATAGAGTACGCTGTGCGTATATGTGAATTTACTTAGTACCTGGTTGTTCGCAGGTTGAACTCCCCATTTTTCACCAAGCGCTTGATGCCAAAATCCCCTTGCAGATTTAGAGGCCTGAGCCTTTCGGTTTCACTCTGGGCTTTAGCTTTCCTCTGAAATGGCAGAAATCTGTTCTTTCATGAGAGCAGAGAAGCTGTACAAATCTCGTGATCTCCTTCTGCATGAACGTTGCCAAATATTGCAAGACTCTCAGCAAAACCACGGCGTTGGCAACTGCATCACACTGAGCAGGGGAGCTAGTGTTACAGGTTACCATAACCTTGAACTGCTGTTTTGTCCCTGTCGCCCTGCTACGCTTTCAGGGACCCCAGCAGCGGTGTGCCTCCACCCAGGCCTCCCCGGATCGCCCTCGGCACGTCTGCAAACCGGGGGGTTTGCTCCTGCCGCGATGCCTCGCTGGAGGCCGGCCAGGAGCCCGACCAGCTTGGGGGGTCGGCCGGGGCAGGGTCTCCACCCCCCGCTCCGTCACTGCAGGCAGCTCAGGAGCTCTCAGCGGGCCAGCCAAGCCCCCGACAGATGCAGAAGCAGGCAGCAGAGCTGAGCCCAGCCTCCGAGCAGCAGCTTAAACCTCCCCTGCGGCGCGGCACACGTCGATGCTGTCCCGACGGTGCCTTCCCGCTGCAGCTGTCACTGCCGGGTTCGCAGCTTGCAAGGCATCTTGCTGCTCTCATCGGGGCTGTTTCCAGCGCTCGTTTTTCTCAGTTCCAGTTATCTCGCTCAGATGCCACGAGTGCTGGCGAGCTGTTCGGACCAAGCACTTGCGGCGTTCAAGCTTCCCGAAAGCAGAGTGGTGCTCAGCCTCCTCCAGAGCCCGGCGAAGCACCGACGTGCGCCCGCTGCCTGGCGAAGCACGAGCGCAGAAGCTGGGTTCAGCAAGGCTGGCCTCTCCCAGGGCCTGGCTTGCACCTCGCCCAGGAGGAGATCCCCAGGGGTCTGAAGAACAAGCCCCAGCTTGGAGGGAGTCCACCCAGGGAGGAACGCAGCTCCGTGGCAGCCCGGTCCCCAGAACGCGGTCAGCGTAACCTGCGATCCCAGAGCGCTGTCACCTACACGGCACGTCCGGGCCGCTCCGTCCTGGCTCCATGCGAGCACGTCTGGAGAGGGAACCGCAACCCCAGAGGCACCGCAAGGCACAGCCGGTATCCAGACGCTTGGAAGGTAGCTGCCTGCAGCTGACCAGCGGGGATAAATCATGTCCGTAAGGAAAAAGCACGAGGGAGGGAGGGAGAATGCAAGGAAGGATGGAATGGAAAAGAGCGTGAGAAGGCACAGAGGAGGTCTGCAGGATGCTGTTGGTGGAGAAGTGTGAAGAAGAGGAGCAGAGTTCAGACAGTGAGCTCAAATTCCTCCGACTTCAGAAAAGACTGAACTAATGGCCATTTTGATAGCAAAGGGGAGGGGAAAGAAAAGAACAAAAACGTTTTTGTAAAACTAAAAACTAGAAAATTTCCAAATTTTGCTTTAAAGAAAAATATCATGGGGTCAATAAAAAATAGAAAGGTTTCAGCTCGGTTTCAGGTGAACTTTTTCTAAAGCCTTAACAAATATAAGGTTGGTTTTCCAGTGAAAAATTCCACTTGGAAACAAAAAATCTGAAGTGTTTCTAAAATGTCAAACAAATGTTTTGGTACTTACGAAGCAAAATACCTCTTTCTTAAACTGATTTTTTTAAAACCTTTTCTCCTCTTTTTTTTCCATTCAAGGCCATTCATCTCCACCTCTTCTTTTCTCCTGAAGTTCTATTTTGGGACAAATTTACAATTTGCCAATAAAATCTCCCCCGGTTCTGAGCTCAGTTCAGCACATCCTTCTCATTCTTCTCCCTCCCATCCTTGTACCCCTTTTTTGGACACCGTTAACAGCGACAGCTCCTGGACCTTCTTCCAGTCAGAGCATCTCCCGGGAAGTCTGCCGTTTCTGTTCTTTCTTAGAAAAGACATTTACACAAGCGTGTGCAACGCAGTCAGCCCACACTCACCACGGACACATCAAAGTAAGCTTTTCAGGGCAAGGACCTCGTGGCCTGCACATTTCAGGCCCCAACATACTGCTGGCACTAAATGAGGTTATTCACAATAAAACGAGAGCCTAAGGACCAGCAGAGAAATTTCAGTGACTGGGGCAAAACAGTAAATTCAGTTACAAAGCACCGTAATCATTATTTACTTACGTCTGTGTGTCAGGTCAAGCTATTGCTGCTGAAGGAGCCTGTGGTTATTCGTACTGCACGTATTTGATGAATTTGGAGTTCAGGTGCTAGCGTGATACCGCTAATGCTCAGTTTGAAGAGCTTCAGTTCAGCTCTGCAGTGACTAGTCCAAAACACCTTCATGCTGGACACGTACTAAGGCACAAACACGAGTCTTCAGAAGAAGCAATGTTTCCCCAGAAAAGCCCACGACCTCCGTGGCAATACATTCCTACCGTTCTAAAATAGCATGTAAATCCTCTTCTGGGGAGCGTCAGCAGCAACAACCAGTGCTCTGCCATTTCTTCCACCATCTCCCATCCCACCGTACAATCTTTGGCTACGAAATTCACAGCTGAAACCCTGCTGCAAGTTGGGATTTCAGCTCTGCAGTGTTAAATTGAGCCCTCACCCTGCTCTGCTGCCTCACGCCCCTCCTCCACGTGCTGACATTTCAGCTCTAATCCAGGCACTAATCCACCTAATCCAGCTCCCAGTGCAGCTGCAGTGCTTACAGCTCAGTTAAACAGGTGAGGTACCACATTCAGTCCTCAGCAGCATTTAGCCAATGACAACTTTTAACAGCACATAGCAAATATTATTTTTGCCACCTAAGAGCTTCATGCCTCCTTACAGGCTGGGAACTCGCTCCTTACTGAAGCTATCCAGCTGGGAAATGGCAGAGACTTTCCTTACGGTGCCTTTTCGGTGCTTCCTGTAACTCGCAAAAAAAACAGTCCTCTCCCGTTGTTTTACACCTAAATTTATGTGCATGCAGAATGTTTTAACAAAGCCACCAAAATACATGTTGATGCTGAGAAACACCTATGCTTTAGCACAAATTAAAATATACACACGCACATTTCTCTTCCGAGCATTCATTTAGCTCTAGAAAACGCGTCGTTTCCCTTTTGTAGGCCACCTCATTTTCCAGCTCCCTATGAAAAAATCAATTTATACTCCACTCCGTTTTTACGGGAACCTATTATTAGCCTTTGTCGGTGTTTATCGCACTGGGAGCTCTTCTCAGGCTTCCTCCCCTGGGTCATTTTAGCAGAGATGCCGTGCAGGGTACCGCCGTCTCTTCTCCAAGCGCAGCCCTCACTCACCGCTGTCCTGGCCTTGGGGTAAGCGGGCCAAGGGGTTAGAAGTCTCTGCATGACCGACCCCCCTTCAGTATTTCTGCCAAACTTTGTCACCTAGTAATTTTATCACTTGTGAGTTTGTATTTAAAATATTATTAAGAATATATATGTTGCGGGGGAGGGATGGAAGAGCTAGCACTGATCATAAGGAATGCCACTAGGAACAGGATTTTGACAGCGTAACTGCTCACCATGTATTATATAATTCTAGTAAAAGTAGTAACGCACACTGCCGAGCAGTTCCAAGTCTGAGCCTCGTGTACTCAGAGCGGGGCTGCTCACCCCAGAGCAGCCTTTGGAGCTCCGCGTAGCTTCTCGTCGATGCAGTCTGTAGATGAAAGCACCTGAGGAAATACGGTGCCGACTGTAAGCTATAAACCAGGAAAATCCATACACAGTGAGGATTTTGTCAAGGAAAAGGGGTTTGTTCTATCTTGCATCTTAGCTTTGTGTTTCTGGAGTAGTTTCCAGGAGCAGAGACTGAAATCCTCCGTCCGGCAGCAGAAGAGCAGGAGCAGCCACGAGCGATGCCATCGTGCGTCCCCGGAAACCTGCCTGCTCTCCAGGCTCCTTGGGGGAGCCAGGACCTTCCTCTGCACAAGCCCGGCAAGTCCCTTCAGAGGCAGCGAAGAGGAACATGTTTGGGATGGACTTCAGCAGTATTATCTTCATCTGAATAAACAGATCATTGCAGGCATGGTATTTTCTGAAATGTTCTGTATTAAAACCTTTGTCTTAATTCATAACCAAAAAAAGCCTGTACCACCCATCGCTCAGTCATTGTGCTACAAGAAGGTCTAAGTTTTACAAACAACTAGTAATGACTTTATAAAACTGTACCGAGAACTAAACAATCCATCATCAATGAATGATTTCTCCAGCTATTGAGTAAATATGTCATCTTGGGAAACCGGGCCGTGACTGCCTTGCAAAGAAGGAGCAGCCACGGACAAAGCAGGGGCTGTCCCTGTGCATCTCCCACCCGTGTGGCCAACCCTCCTGGGGCCGCGGCTCTGAGGGGCTGCCAGCACCATGCCAGGTGCCTGTCGTCTTCAGGACGGCTTCAGTAGATGTGGTAGGAACAGTCTCTCTTCCTAAAGGTGCTGGTGCAGTCTCCAGCCCTTCTCAGTTCCTAACATGAGTCATCTAAACAACTGCCCACCCTTCTCCGGGTTGGGTTACTTGAATAACCAGCATTTAGCACGAAGGCGTTTTCTGTCTGCTGAAGACAAAGAAGAACATCTGAACTTTTCAGCTTAGCACAAAACGTCCCTGGTCAACGCAGAAAGTAGTGACTGAGGCAGTGACTGAATAGCAGGT
Source organism: Dromaius novaehollandiae (assembly GCF_036370855.1). Taxonomy (NCBI): domain Eukaryota; kingdom Metazoa; phylum Chordata; class Aves; order Casuariiformes; family Dromaiidae; genus Dromaius; species Dromaius novaehollandiae. The sequence goes on along the minus strand of NC_088103.1, from coordinate 48,114,616 downwards.
ACCTTTCAGTCCTCTCCCTTTGAGCAGCAACAGCAAGAACAACAACAACAACAAGTGGTGAAGCAGTCGCACTAGTCTGCATAGGAGGAAATAACAGAAAATGGCAAGCAATTCTGAAACAAGCGCTGAGGGATTTTTTTCCAGCTATTAAATCTCTCAAACACATAAAGGGAAAAAACTCCAGCTCCCTCTGGCTAAAAAGGCTTTTTTTGTGGGCCCCTCTATGGTCTGTTCTCCAGTATTTTATAGCACAATCGGAGGGGGGAAGGTCCCTTCCTCCCATAACTATTTACTTTTAGATTTATTTTCTGTCTTTTTATTCACATTCCTCAAATTCACAAGAAAAGCTTTGAATTCAGCACCTTCCGGGGGATTTCATCGCCGCATAACGTGTTCACTACTGCCAACACGGCCACAGAAATCACAAACTGTTGCAGAACTCGGGATTTCGTCAACGCAGAAGGATGGATCAGAGGGTACATACATTTCCAGCGTTCCCGAAGGGAACTCGTCTAGGCTGCCCTGGAAATCCGGGTGGTGATGGAGGCAGCAAAAAACAAGCAAAGAGCGGCTCTCCACTTCAATCACAGCTTTGCAGCGAATATGCCCAAATGCGTATAGTTCCTTGCTACTAAACAAGCCCTACATTTCTCATCAGCTCCAAGGCACTTACATGCTCCTCTCATTACTTTTGCCAGGCTTTTCTGTTTTTTACTGCGCGCTGCTCGTGCGGAGGGAACAGAAAACAACCTCCCCTCCCACCGAGAACACCACGACGAATAGCCCGAGACGGGCTGAATTTGAGCATCCTTGGACAAATCTAATTTCAAAGCGATACGGCAGAAAGGCAGCGGAGTCAAACACGGGAAAGGCTGATGCCAGCTTAGAGTATCGCAAAGACAATCTCATCCAAAGATGAGCTACTTCAGGAGACAGGTACTCAAAAGGAGGAGGAAATGTATTTTTGGTTTATGACAGAACTGTTTTGGGGGCTCTGATATGAGAGCTAAGAAGCGCAAGAAGAGAGAGAGAGAAAAGCATAGAAGTTTCTCTAATTTAAACCTGGGCTTAAAGTGAGCTCTCCCCCTCCTCGCTGTTTTCCAAGCTGACGTTCAAGCATCATCTTTGCACCTACATTCTGGTTCCTGCCCTAATAGCGAATCTTGACTCAGGAAATCTTTTCCCTGAGTTCAGACACTGATTTCCTAGAGAGCAATTTTATTTTTAACTCACATCTCCTGATTCACTTTGTATCCCCTTTAAGACCGGTTCTGCTTCATGCAATGATCTCTGAATTTAAATGATCATTTATCTCAGCTGACACAATCTGTAAAGACAACTCCTTGTAAAAGGCCACCATTTCTGTATCACTCTCCAGAGCAGAGCTGCCAAAGAAAGAAAATTGTCATAACTGTTAACACACCTGCTGAAATTTCTGTATGCTTTTTTTCGGTTCTTTTAAAAAAATGCTTTTGAGACCCTAATGCAGATTGTTTATAGCTTTTACTACGGAGATTAATGTAGGTGCTGATACAACTGTGCTGCTGGTCACGATTAATTATCCTTCTAAAGCAGCTGTGCAGCGCTGGAGCACAGCTCCCTTAGCTCGGTGGACGCTTCCTCCGGACCTGTGCTAGGTGCACTTCATGAAATGGAAGGTCTCTTTTTCCACAGTGCTCACTACAGAACATTTGTCAGTATTCAGGCTCTGCTGCTTCTTGGACTCTTTTTTTTTTTTTTTAAACACGGCCAAAAGACCTAAATCATTCCCTCTGCATTTCCACGACTCAAAAGCAACAGGAAGCATATGCCAAGATTGTTTCTTGTCTTCAATTTTGAAATTACTTCTAAATTGTCACCTCGATTGCCAAGTTTTTGCCCAAAGCAACTTTCTATTGCCATGTTATCAAGTCCGGAAAATAAAACCCTCACAAAAGAGTATTAACAGACCTTTATTTAACCATAACGATGGTTCTGCATCCCATTGTCACACATTTTACCTACAATAAAAAGCTTTCGAGACTGTCTGCAGTACGTTCAGCCTGTATCTCTCTCCTTTCCTGTGCCCAGACTTGCAGGAGGAGGCAAGCTCTCAATTCCCTCCGCAAAAAAACAAAACTCAGAATCCATCAGAAGCCCCAGCAGCTGCACGGTGGACGCTGCTTTAACCCAGCGCTGGCTCCTGGGCGGAGATCACGGCACTGGCTGAATCCACCGCTCTCTATCACGAGCCAAGTGCGCAGAAGGGGCTTGCACGAGAGAGGAGGATAACGGGAAAGCAGCTAAAAGCCATCGCAGAGTTTGTCTAAAGGATCAAAACATATGATGAATGTTTTCCTCAGCATCCTGAAAAGAAAATGCCTTTGGGAAGGGTGGCCCCAGGAGAGCTCTCCTTCTGTTCACACCTCGGTCCTATCTGCTCTTTAAATCCTGCAATACTTCCAGTTTTTCTTTCCTGTTCTCGGGAGACACAAGGTGGGTAAGAAGTCAGATCTCACATCATCCCAGAGGTGAAATAGTCAACTCTCCTGGAAAATCCTTCTCCTGAAAAGCATTCACACTCAGATTTAGGATTTTCCCATCATCTTGGAGAGAATCGTTTCCTGCTGGTTTGTTCTTTTTTTGCCCCTCCAGTTTTTTTAAACTCCTCCATTTGCAAGTGAGTCACAAAGCAGTTAGTACCTTGGCCACGTAAAAGATGCTTTCTCACACGTGCCAGTAAGACTTGCACAGGGAGAATAGAAACTATCTGAGAATACGGCAGCCCCTGCGAATAATGAAGTATTATTACTTTTCTTTGGTTGCCCAAAAGAAATTTCCTCAGAGTACTTCCCACAGAGAACAGCATCTGTTATCCGTTTCAACATCTGAGGAACTAAAACCAATATTTATTTTGATTGTAGCTAACTGCATCACAGGATGCTGGGTGCTCTCCCAGCTATACCTGCCGTAGCTACTTGGCCGGGCAGAATATGCACTATGGAAATAGCGTAAGCTACCGGCCTTCCACACAGCAAGCAAACCAAACACATTACCCCCAAAGGCAAAGTGTTTTCTCAATTTTCTATTCTAGCCTCAAGACGTTCTATCAAGATGGTTGGTCTGCAAATTTTAATTTATGTCAACATTTTTGCAGACTACAGTTACACGGCATCACACTGCATACTTACATGCAGTATGGAGCCAGACCAGGGGGACTAAAATTGCAGATCAGCTTCAGCATTTAATTGGACACGGTAAATGTAATGAATAAAAAAGAGTATGACCATCAAAACAGCAACACTTAGCGCATGATAATCATACTATGGAAAGAGAAAGTGTTAGGAAGGAAGGGCTCCATTAATGAAAAACACTTGTTCATAATGGAAAATTTACTCTAATCCAGACTAGGTCACTGCTCGTGAGAGATCCAGACCCTGGCTCATTAGCTCACCCATGCTTTGACTTGGATAGAGAAAGCCGATCCTACAACCTACCGATATCAACCGAGGAAACTGCTTGCAGCGTGGAAGCAAAACGACCAGAGAAAACACAATGTACGTTTTCATGCTGGGTACAGGAGCTAAGGAGAATGGGCGAAGTAAAGACTTCCAGAAGTTAAGCCTGGAAAGCAGGTGTCCGGAGTGGCCTCTGCGGAGAGCCTTTGCAAGCCGCGGTGCTGCTGCGAAGCGCTAGGGACGGGGAGCAGCGAGGATGCAGACGCAGTGCTGGACTTGGAATGAGGGAAGAGGACCAGCCATGGAGAGGCCGTGCCAGCTCACCAGTGACGGCCCTCGCTAGCAACGTCACTACGGGTAACGATACCAAATTATTAGAACCGGGTTCATTTTCCAAGGGACTGGAGTAGAACAGCACAGGCCACGGGCAACATCAAGAGCAGCATCTTATAGCTTTTTGACTCCTATGCCAAATACTATATACTGTTAATGCATTTTTCTAATCAGCTGGCCAAATATTCTACATGATGTGCAGGCTGACAGTCAATGGATGGATTTTAACCTGTATTTCTCTGGTACTTCCCAAATATAACCACCCCATTCTCTCTCACGTAACAGCGTTTACACCAGTGCAGGCACTGCTGCTGTCTGCAAGAGTTCTTGGGGAACTCATCTCTCAGCAGTCGTTATTGCTACCATCGGAGTAAGAAATATCAAGCAGCAATTTGTTTTTTTAATCTACAACACCTTCCAAAACAGAATGAAGTTGTATTTTTAACACTCCAAGATTGCTCCTGCATCAGCAACGAGAAAACCCCTAGTAGTCTTGAAACTAATGTTTTCATTCTCTAGCAACTCTAACATCTCAGTTGGGGGAAGTAGCAGAGGCATTAATATAAAATACAATACTTGACCAGAAGGAAAACATCTCAAAATTATGTAGAAAAGTCTCTCAAAGGGCACACTGTGATAAAATACATATGTTTAAAAATGAATTATACTTTAATATGTTAACCAGAAACAGAAAAATCAGTAACAGCAATTTTAGTTTGCAACTAAAAAAATAACGTGCTAGAGAGTATGTTTAGAATGCTCGTCTTGCCATCTGGATGTTTGATTATACATTTTTAAAAGCTTGATTTGAATATACACAAAGTATAGGATTTTAAATGGATTTTAAGAATCCAGAGCTGTGCTAATCCCTTTGTTGAACTTTGCTTAGCACGTATATAACTACTCAGCACCATTTTCAAAGATAAACAGTGTATCAGACAAACTAGCAGCTTTTTTGTCATTTTTTAATTTGATGACACTTCATTTTTAGCTCTTTTAGGAACTGGACAGATTATCATATTGTGGTGGGGGTTTTTGTTTGGTTTTTTTTTCGACACCAACTAAAGAGTTTATAAACATTTGTTTTAAATTTAGAATGTCAGTGAAGGCACCGCTCTCTGCTTTCCTTTGGTAGGCTTAAGATATTTCATTGCAAGTAGTACAAATAGAGCAATCATCAATTGCTGTCTCTCTTCATCAGCCCTGTTCCTTAAGGCAAACAGACCTCACCTACCTGTGCTGTCTGTTCTCCCGCTTTTCCCCAACACTCAGCTCACCGTGTCTTTGTTAGTGGTTTACTGCCATATTCACATTTCCCCTTGTATTTCACTGTCTTCCCCACACTGGTTTCCACCTTGCTCTTTAGTAGAGCTACTTGAGATAAATGCTAGCGGAGCAATGTGGTCTGAAGACCACTAAATTAGTCTTCAGATTCGGAACAAAGACTATAGTTAGCATAGTCTATCAAGAAACCGTCACTGCTTTTTTTTGATAACCAACACATTTCATAGTTTTTCAAACAGGCTGAGGGAACTTCCCATGAAGTCAGTTCTCCACGGATTCAGACACCTTCGTTTCTAAAAGCGCAACATGACCTTCTTTTAGCGTTAGTTAACACAGAAGAGGCTAACAGGAACATAAAGATGATGTTTCTTTTCCACAGGTTGGACAGGAAAGAACTATTCCTTTGATCCAGAAAGTTTCCAAACCCTGTGGACTACAAAGAACGAAGGAGATATGTCTGTAATTAAACAGCACAAGAGCCAGCTGATACAAAGACTGTCCTTCAGCAGTCTGAAAAAGATTCCTGCTAACCAAAGTAATAACCACTGGCTTTACAGAAAACAGCATGAAAGTTGGAGCTGATTTTGCTGTACATGTTAATAAAACCAGGCCTCAAAGGGGAGGATATTCACTGAGAACAATTATTCTGTGGTGTTTGATTCCACAAAACTCAAGCTGAGAAGGCAGATCCACAACATGGAACAACTAATACTGAGTTTTTTGCTGAATGTCTTACGAGCACACAGGACAGGTCAGTGACAGATTCTAATACCTGCACTTCAAGGCATGAATGGCAAGGCCACTGCTTCCTTACTCACAGCATTTTCTATCATCTTACAACTCCACCAACCTTAAGCAAGCACTCTTTTCCAAAAGTGCTAATAGAGGAAGACTGAAAACAATGTTAATATTAATGTCTTCTTATCCATTTTCCAAAAGCCTGTTAAAAACACGCATCCCACAAGCATCCTTCCCTAAGAGCAGAGAGACCATGATTGATATTATCTTTGGTAATTTAAAGTTATCTTGAAATCCAAAAGTCAAGGTAGGAGTAGTAAACACTGAAGCAGAAGTTAGGTAGGCAGTGGTGGCTTTAATGCGGGAAGTTGCGGTGAGTTAGAGCAGCACGGACAGAGAAAGCTTTCTTGTAATGCTTGGACAGGCTCTAGCTCGGTAATTTATTCTGTGTTATTCAGACTCTTCCCCCTTCACCACCAGAGTTCCTGAAGGCCCTCCAGGAGTGCATTAAGGGCGATAGTCAACATCTGTCTCAGGCAGTTCATCCCGAAACTGCTTTCAGTCTGGGGAGAGCGCTGACGAACAGATTAGTTGCACCAGGGGAGCCTCGTTGACTCTGAAAGATTATAAATGACACCTCAAAAAGTGGTGAGAGAGAGGGGAAAAAGGAAAGAAACAGAGCAGCGGTGGCCACCGTCACTCAGAACGGAGGGGACGAGCAGCTTAAGAGCTTAGTGTCCGCTGGCACCGGGATCTGCCGGGTAAAAACGGAGACTTACTGCAGCAAGCCATGGGGAAGCATCCCTGGAAAAAAAATGGGGGTAGATACAAACTGTCACACCTTAATAGGTATCACTGGCAGCTGACACTGCCCAAAGACCTGCCTAATGGGCTTAATGTGTCACCACCTTCCAGTGCTTGGTTCTGGGGCAGAGCAGAGGTATGCTCTTGCATGCACCTGTCAGAAAGTACTAACAAAATAGCTCCAAAAGTTTCAACTTTTTGCACTAATGAAAACGTCCTTTCCCTTTTGCTGCTACTGCAGATAATCCACTAGGACACAGCTAGGTCAACACATGATCCACTGATCTCTGCCTAAAAGATATCTTTCCCAAGGCTGTTCATCCAGCAGTTTCCCAACTTAAAACACCCATGACAGGACACATTAACCACAGAACTGGATGGTGGTGGCAAACATTAGAAAAAGCAAAATGTCAGAAGGCCACCAGTGAGCTTGGCCGAAACCAACAGCAGGCTCCAAAACCAGGTTTTGCAGGGAACACCACAGACAAGCATCCCACGAGTAGCCGAGGTGCTACAGCAAATAGAAGGCCACAGCCTCAAGGAATAGTACAGTTTAAATAGCTTCATGAAATGATGCCAAGTTTTGGAATGGTATGCAGAAAAAAGTTGTTAATGACTAGGTGTAAAACATCTAAGGAGATGTAAGGGAAGAACGAGCACCACATGAAAGTGATTGTGTGTGAAGAAACACACTTATAATTACTACTGCAGTGGTGGAACTTAGTGATCCAAAGCATCTTCTTGACCTACTCAGTTTAGTGAGCTGAAGCTTTTTTCTGTCTTTTGCACTTTTTTACTCCTTATTAGCATATTATCTGTATTATCACAACTCACTGTAATGTATGTCTTGGTTTTACAAAAGTTTGGCTAGCGTAAGTTAGAGAGTGAAGTACTATACTATTTAAATAACCCTTCAGTAAATCTTCTTGGTCAGATTAGGAAACAATAAGTTGAATATTTATCTAAGCACTACACATCTGAGCAAGAATGGCAAAATTAACTACTACTATTAGATTTAAAAAAAAAGAAAAAATAACCCATACACATGCTTGTTTGGCTGTTAAAGGAGAAAAATGTCCAGAAGAAATCTCTAATGGAAACTCCCCCAAATCACCCTACCTTCTTTTAGGACAGGAGCAATTCCCAGACCTCTTCTGTTCCAGTCTACTGCACTCACAGGAGCAGCAAGCCTGGGATATTAATATGGATGATTCCTGCCCACTACAGCTTGTCACCTTCCTCCTCTTCTGACTGCAGACTTCTGACAGGAGGGATTGTACTTACCTTTTTTACCAAATCCTCATTAAAACCCTCAATACTCTGCGACTTACTCGTGTTACTGACAATTACCCCTGACAATTATACTTGTCCTGTTGACCTCCCGTGCACTAAGCAACAAGACGTATTCTGCACACAAATGGCCTTTCGATTCTCTAGGTGAAATCAAGCCCATACAAGGAGACTCTAGACAACCTGACTGGGAACCACAAACACATCCAAGTCCGTGATCGACCCTACCAAAGTCAGCCTTACGCATCTGCCAACGTGACACACCAGCTTTATGGCTGAAGTACAGCACCAGCAACACAACTCCAGTCCCTTGCTCACATCTACCAGGACAAAAGAGTCCGTGAATCGTAGTCCTCAGATTTGTTTCACCGATGCTTTCTCTGCAGTAATTTTTTACTCGAGAGATTCAAGGGAGACTGCTGATCGGAAGCACTATCAATTCAAACCAAACCCATCTTGATTCAAGAAAATTCCTTCTTGGGTGAATCCGTCTGGCTGAAAGGTGTGTTTTTCCAAGCTGTCTTTATCGTTGCACCACCACCACAATAGACATGACCAGGTGTCAGCAGACACACTCTGTACTCTGTAGTCCTTCACCTGCACTTCTGGTTTTACACAGTTTAAAAAACAGGAAAGAAAGAAAAACATTCAAAGATAATTCATTAGCCCCTCATTGTAATCCAGAACCTACAGAGTCTAAAGCGAAGTAAAAGTCACTTTATGTACTTGAGGGACAGCACAGCATGCTCTGAAGATGGTCACGTCTTACACTTCCACGTCAGATGATCAGCAAAAGAAGTGAGATACGACAGTCAAAGAGATTTCAGCAATGGATAAAATAAAGAGTGGGGTGACACAGACGGAGGCACAGATTCTGCCCTGTCCCGACCAGTAACACCCTGAGTAGCACTAACGCACGCTTCTTCTGCAAACGCAAGCTCAGCGCTAGCAGGGGCTCACGTGCAGGGAATGCTAACGTTACTGATACCCCAGAATGACAGCGCACGGCAAAGGGCCCCGATCCCGCATCTCAGCAGCCTCACGTTTTCCAGGCACGTTTTGAGGACACTCACCTTGGTCAGCTACCAGCAGGCATGCATCATACTCATCAGCTTTGCTAGGGGCACTCTTTTTTCTTAATAACCCCTTGAAATGTTTTAAAGAAACACGTAGAGCCCATTTTAAAAGTACCACAGCTCCCAAACCTCCTCCGCCTTGCATAGCAGCATCCTGTACCAAAGCACTCTGCTGCACATATCTGGACATTATCTATAGACCCATGAATCAAGTATAATTAGCTTTTATTCTAAACAGGAGCAGGTGCTTTCGAGCTTATTAGTTCACGTGGAATTTGACACAGGAAGTTAGGTTTGTTACGTGCCCAGGAATTCTTCCACCGTATTAACCACCGGTATAAAGCGAGACTGAGTTACTGTACGAGCACTTCAGCATCTGCATGATGTAACGTATTCCAGGCCCTCTGAGAGGTAAATAATTGATAGGAAACCACACATTTTTCATCTTCAGAGCTTTTTTAAATCCTTTTTTAATGTACATTAGAGTATTTCTAGAACACCACAGTGCTAAAGGAGGCAAGTTTTGTTCAGGCAACTAGCTAATCAGCACTGCAGCAGAAGCCATCCCACACTGCACATTTTAATGGGTGCTTAGCAACGTAGTCAAAGCTAGCTTCATTATTACAGTATTTTCCAGAATTATAGCATGTACTAGCAAAGCAGGAAGTTAAATATTAGGTACAAATGCCAAATCAGAGAATTACTTTCAAACTTCTCTGACGAGGGCAAGCCTACAATCAACTAGGATACAGCATAAATACCAGCACACAAGGTACAGCAAAGGCAGATCCTCTGATCTGGGGCAATATTGAGGCTCTGAGAGATGCTGGAAGACTTGCAGACAACTGCAAAAATATCAGAAAGCAGTAAGATTTTCTTCTCTTCCTTTTCCCACTGCCTTGCTCTTTTGGCTTTCTAATCTCTGGTTAGCATGCAGTAAATACTGCAAGACGAAAAACAACAGAAGTAAAGCAAAGTAGGTGAGGAAAGCAGAGCGATGAGGAAAAATGAAGGCCATGTGACAGAGAGAGAAGAAAGTGACAGCTCAGATTTCCTTTGTGGCAGTTTTGTGAAGAAAAAATAGTGTCATACAAAGGATCAACTAGACTCTGCACTTCTGATCAATGCACCCTTCACACAGACTACAAAAAATCTCATAGTATTAGAGGTTCACTCTATGCTCTGTGGGAAACCTAATTACACATACGGTCCCAAAGAAAGTTCTTTCCGCTCAGAACGAATCTCCTTGTGCCTTGCAATTTTTTCCAGAAATTGGTGCATGCAGTGATTCACGCTACATCCAAAGGGACTTCCCACAGTCCTCTGAAAGACAAAACCAGACAACTCAGCTTTCTTTCCAGTTTTCTTGCTTCAACAGTAACAGTTTTAATTAATCAGAGAGGTGGAGTGAAAACTTGCTGAACTGCCAGGCTCAGGGGGTTGGGACCAGCGGCACCAAGGGCAGCTGGAGGCCGGGCACTAGCAGTGTCCCCGGGGGCCAATACTGGGACCAGTACTGTTCAGCATCTTCATACATGACCTGGACACCGGGGCAGAGTAAACCCTCAGCAAGTCTGCAGATGATACAAAACCGCATGCACCAGCGATGCACCCTCAGAGCAGCAAGGCCAACAGCATCCTGGGCTGCATTGGGAAAAACGTTGCCAGCAGGTCAAGGGAAGTGATCCTTCCCTCCGCTCAGCACCAGTGAGGCCACATCTGGACTACTGGGTCCACTGCTAGGCTCCCCAGTACAAGACAGCCATGGGTTCACTGGAGCGAGTCCAGCTAAAGGCCACCAAGATCATTAAGGGACTAGAGCATCTCTCAGGTGGGGAGAGGCTGCAGCAACCCCGACTGTTCAGCCTGGAAAAGAAAAGGCTCAGGGGGATCTTACCAACGCATGCAAGGATCTGAAGGGAGGGTGCAAAGACGACAGAGCCAGACTCTTCTCGGTGGTGCCCAGTCAACACACCAAGTTCCACTTGAACATAGAAGAGCCCATAACTGTGACGGTGGTTGCACCGTGGTGGAAAAGGTTGTCCAAAGAGGCTGTAGCATCTCTGTCCTTGGAGACATTCAAATCCCAACTGGACAGTCCCGGGCAACCCATTCCAGCTGACCCTGCTTGAGCAGGAGGGTTGGACCAGATATCTCCAGAGGTACCTTCCAGCCTCAACTATTCTGTGATTTTACTCCTATGAAATTCATAAAATTTGTGTGGAAAAAGAAGAAATGCAAAATATCAGCCTCTTGAATGACAATTAGTGACTGTGTATTAAAGTCCTGTCTTATTTACATGTACCTTGACAAATAACCTGATCTAATACAGCCTTTACACCAAGATTACTCAGGACGCTATGCTTGTTTCATTTTTCTTTTCCCTCCCATTTTCATTTCTTTTCCTGATTCCTTCCTGCTGCTGTGCAGCACGTAATAGGCCACTGAAGATCCCCAGGCCTCAAACTGACAGAAGGAATATTGCCTTTATACCGCACTTTCCATCCCAAGACTTGGGATTTGGAAGGGTCTGACATGCCGCTGTATTATCGCCCTTACAGCTAGTCAGCTCTCAGCCAAGCATTTACAAACCAGCAAACATTTCCCGCATACAATTTTTCCTCTGCTCTTCGCTGAGTGTTTCTGAACATGCTAGAATAGGTGCAGAAGAGTGAAACTGCTTCTAGTTGGCAGCCTCATAACTGCCTCCATAAAGAGCACGTATACAGAATGATCTCCATATAGGAGTCGAGGCTGGCAGGAAACTGATTCAAAACTCACTAATATTGGAAGTAAAGTAAAATGTAAACAATAAAACACATATTCCACAGAATATTCAAGCTGTTGGTTACAAAAGCGTCTTTTAAGCTACACGACAATTAAAAGATGATCATATCCCACACCTCTCAAAAAAGTTTTTTCAGTGAATGCTATGAATAAATTCCATAATCCTTTCTTTCAGCATCTCAGAGTTATTATCTTGCCCTGTCCAGATGCACAAAACAATAATAAATGGAGCAAGACTGGAATACCAAAAATCCCTGGACACTGTTTTACTGACTCACTGCTACATAATTTTTTGTCCTTCGTATTTGCCATTCAGTTCCTGACTGCACCTATTCCAAGCTTTATACAGGGGAATAAGTGGAGACAAAAGGCTTCCACTAGTGCACACCTCCCGCGGGCAAGGGCACCACCTCCCCAGCCCCAGACTTGGCTCAGACCGAGCTCCTGGAGATCTGCATCCTATTTCTGGAGCTCCGTCTGACTCAAGGCCTCTGATGTGCCAGGAGGAGTTGCTGCAGCTGGTCCTGGCAGCCCTGCCCTACGGCAGGTCACCATCCTTGCTAAGCGCACGCTGTCCTCAGCAGAGGTTTTTAGCCCCTTCTGCACAAACTGCTGCCTCTACTAGCCGCACTCAAGACCTGGCACTTATGGAGGCTTCTCCCTACCATCTGCCGAGAAGGCTTGATGACCCTCTCTAACCAGGACACAGCTGGAACAAAAGCTCAGAGCACCCTTTGATCAGGAATAGCTGACAGAGCTCATTAAAAGCTGCTAGAGCTCACTAAAAAGTCAACACCTCCTGTAGCTACCCTTTCCTGCTGTTCTGACGTTCACGGGAGTCCTCCAATGGTCCCAGAAGTTCCCAGAGCAGAGGATCTAGAAGATCTAGAGGCAGAGCCAGAAACTGCTACACAAACTGGATGCAATGACTGAGTTACATGGGGAAAACAAATCTAATATAAATGCATATTGTTTATTTATTCCATGCATATACACAGAAATGGAGGAAACAGTTCCTTTAGCTACTAATAACCTACCTATCACCATCTATTATCAGTCATTTGGAACTGTAATGGGTAGAGGTGGTTCTTGCAATTAGCCGAATGCAAGACTTTCTACTGCTCCCACGGCTGTCGATGACAGATGACTTTTTAACCAGTTTCAATGGAAGCCAGTCCCAACTTCGAGAACTTACTAAAATGCATGAAAAACTTGAATAGTACCAGAAAATTAAGAGCATCATCTCCTCTAGGATTGTAGTCTATGACATCCCTAGTGCCAGTCCTGTACAAGGGACAGTACAATAACTCAGGCCTTCAGAAAGACTAACAGCTCTTTCCTTCTCACCTTGGCCTACTGCAATTTAAGAGAAGTACTGCTGGACTTTAATGACTTCTGTTGGATTTTGCTTTTCAGCAGGATTTTTACCTAGGTGTAGGATCAAGCTTTGAAAACCAGGTACATACTTAGTTCTACTTCTCTTTGCAGATATAAAACCCAATGCCCAATACTATTTCAGTACAACAATCTTCTGTTTACTTCTATTATCAATATTAGCCCACTGATAACTAACTACACAGTAACACAAATGTGCTGAGAATTTCTGTATCTTCTAGGACTAGTTTCAGTGAACTGCTTAACAACACTGTTTCCTATTTAAGTATCTTTATATATTGGTACACTGATAAAATTCTCCCTCATGCCGCATACATTCTGCTTTGTACACTTTCGCATATTTGCGACTCTACTAATCAATTCAGCCTGTTCTCCTTTAGGGTTGAATGAGATGTACTACATTAATCAGTTGATTGTTATTAACCTAGTTACATTGTGTCTTTGCATAATGCTGCTCCATCTCTAAATCCAGGGTCTAATCAGGTATTACGACATACATTTAATTATACTACTTGCGTACTTCATAATAATCCTCTTTTTAAGTGACTGCCTTTTCATGGTTTAAGCCTTACTGCATCTCAGTAGACCAAAGGATGGGAAGGATGGTCTATAGGTCAGGATCAGGCACATAGCATACAGGGCTGCTCTGTATTGCAAAATAACTTACACCGTCGCATTTCCAGAGGACAGAAAAACACCACTCACTCACTCTCTTCTATTTCCAGGCCAGAAGAGGCAAAGAATTGCAGTGAGGCTGGTTAAGCACTGAAACAAGTTTCACCCTACAACACACTTGTCTCCATCCTGGGAGATGTCCATGACTGAGCCCAGCAAAGCCCCGCGGGTTCTGCTCCAGCCCTGCGCTGTGCACGCTCTGGTCTGCACACCTCCGTAGGTTTGCTGGGGGAAGGGGGAAACCACACCTCGTACGTCCGCAATACAGTAAATCTGTGGCTAATAGGTGATATCTAACTTGTGAAGAAATGGCCAGCAACACATCCAAGATCAGAAGCAGCTTGTCAAGCCGAGAATTTCAAACTAGCTCGCCCTGTCCTCCTTGTGCACAGTACCTTCAGCTGTCCCCGATACAGAGCCTGGCTACCGCAAAGCATCCTCCTGCCCGTCAGGAAAGCCAAGGCGTCCTGGCTTATGCCTTCCATCACCTTGCCAATAAATAGCAAGCAATGTGGCCTCCAGGTGCTGGTTGTTACTGTCGCTGCCCCTGTCCTCTATTTTGCAAAAGAAACAGAAAACAGAGGTTTATTTTGCCCAGGTAGTAAAAAACAGGTTCACCTCTTCCAGGGCAAATCGCTCAATGAGCAATGATAGGGGCCGGGTTGTATCAATAACCACCACAGCGCTGGTGCTCAGCAAACCAAAGTATAAATAACCAGGGCCAAAAACAAATCCACAGCAAACGGGAGAGATAAACGACGTAATTCACCAGCAATCAAGCTAACAATCAACGTCCTCAAGGAAGCGACATGCATCATAAATTAATAAACACAAAAAGATGAATAAAAGAAATGGCAACTAAATCCTGAAGTAACAAGAAAAGGCTCAACTGCAGATCAATGCCTTGTCTTCCCACCGTTTGTTTGGCTTAAACACAAATAGTCCTGTTTCACTCAGGGGATTACTTAAGTACTTGAAGACATGAAACTGCCTAACTGCGATCAAGTCGCATTATCCCTGTCCCCCTTTTATCTGAATTTTGGTCTAATTCTGTAAATTTTGGAGGTTATGAGCAATTTTAGTCAAGTGCACGCGTCTGTTGATTAAAATTATTATTCCTCAGCCTCAAGTTTCACATTTGAGTTTGTTTCTAGGATCACAGTCTTGAACAGCAAGTTATTTGAAGCAGGTATACCTCTGCCTATGGGTCTTTCCATCGCAGTCAGACGCACTTGTGAAAAGCACAGAGGAATGTTGTAGTATGCGCCCATGCTTGGAAGCATTCAGCTTAAAACATGCACAGCTGTTTGCAGGATTTGGGCATATGCATTGATATTTTTTTTTATTCCTCATACCATGGTAAAATAACAACATGTTTAAGCTGTCATCCCTGGTTTTTCACAATAGAAACATCTCACAAAGATCATTCATAGAAGTAGACTATTCCGTCAGTGCGTGCCTTAAATATTTTATTCTTTTATTTTATTACCTGCAGGTCTAATCAGAATTTTGGCAGTGCAGAGCCTGATAACAAATAATTTAGCTACCAGACATCCTTATCCCATAAAATGATTTTGGGAAAGCACACATTAAGTGACACATGAAAACTGTCGTTTGCAGAAGTGTTATCTTTATACGCTTCTTTGCAAAACGTGCAGTTGTGAATATGAAAAAAATATGCTAAACGTGGAAAAAGGATTTTCAGTATCTGCATGAACTTTCTCGGAATCATTAATGTATTTTAATAACCACTGCCACAGTAACCAGAGGCACACTATAAGATGTACATACTGTTTAATTATTAACATGTTTACAACCGTTTTGCAAATAATGAGCTAATTACTGCAATTATGTATTTTTCAATCAGCTGAACCTGCTCAGCTTCAGTTTATCCCCAGAATGAGGAAGTTCTCCGTAGCTGTGCATTCTCCAGCTGCAACACGGACTGTCCATCAGGGATACAGCAGGGATTTCCCTCTGCTCCTGGGAACCGTTCCTACTTTGGAAATCCCAATAGGCCAAGACCCTACTGAGACAGGCTAGAACTTGGGTAGAATAAGGATCTCTGGGAATACACAGCTTATGTTACAGGGAGAGTGGATTCCTTGGGAAGGGGAAAAAGAAAAGAGCAACTATGCCCAACATCACATGTGATAGAAGAATGACTTTGGTCACCTGCTCACCGAAAGGTGAAATATGGGCCCCTTGACTTTAGAAGATCAGGTCACCTAGGGCATTTTCAGCACCAAGCCCTTCCGCTGAAGTCAAATCACAGTCACAAGCATCAAACATTAGCATCATGCAAGAGCCAGAGATCATGAGCGTGGACCTTCCCCGCTGCCAGGGAGCAGTTCCCACAAATTCCCACAATTCCCACAAAAGCAGCAGCAAAGGCTTCATTTCCCAGGCCACCGCTTATTTTTGTTGACTATTGATTTTGTGCCAGAACTCAGTACGGTTCAGTTTTAACTGATAGTCTTGTAGTTCATCCCGGCTTTAAATTATTAATGAGCACCATGTCTCAGGCATCTGTCTGCAGCACTGCAATGCCTCGGAAGGAACTGGTTTCAATGTATAAATATCAGAACAGCTGAACAAAAGGCGAAATATTTTACTGTGGTGGCTTAGCATGAAGCTTCTGCTACACCTGAACTGCTACAGTACGAAGGAAAACCGGGCTGCTGTCAGTAAGCCAAGGGCAGCGTGCCGCAAACTGCAGGGTTCAGAAGGCGGTGAAAGTGGGGAGACGGATGGCAGGGAGAGGCGGCAGGTCTCCCTGCAGCAGCTCCAGTATTTCTGCCCCCACTGGTCCCCCCCTCGCAGGAACAGCAGGCCCAAGCAGCGGATCGGAGAGCAGGAGAGTCCACGGCAGCTTCTCGGCCACGTCAGTCAACAGTCCTGGAGAGAAGCCACCTTCATCCATCCCCTAAACCAGAACATTGCGCAGCGGGTTGAAGAGACTGAAGTGAAAACACATTTTTCCCTGCATTCAGACCTGCAGCAGAACTTCCAGAAAAGGGACGGGACAGGCAAAGGCAACGTCTCAACCTGCAGCAACGTGATTTACCAACAGACATCCACCAGAGCCTGCGTTTCTCACCGTTAAGCTCTGCTACTTTGTCCTACAGGCCGCTACAAAAAGCAGGTCACAGACATCTTCGCACGTGGTTAAAAACAGTTGGCAATAATGACCGGCCTGGTGTAAGAGTTTCCCAGCAATCTTAAAGAGAAGCGGAGGAGACAGAGCTCTGATGCAGGAATGACCGTGACCGTTATTCACAGTTCTTGTTAGGGGGGTTAAGTCAAACTGTTTAATGGAAAAAAAATGTTTAACAGCATTTACTGTCAAACCAAGCATGAAAAATAAGCCTCTGAGTTCTAGAGCTCGGAATTATGTGTAAACCAATATAATGTGTTCAAGCTGATTATAATGACGGCAACGGATTTTGTCCGAGTCAGTGCCCGATACTACACCCGTTGTGCAGTACCATGCGTATACGAACGCTCAGTGAAGATACACATATAACAATCCAAGTACGAAAATCAAAGTCATGAACTAAAAGGCAGCACTCCCTCCGGCTTGAAGCACTAGAGATGCAGCCCTCGGTATTTTCTGGGTTTAGCTCTCCTAAGCCGTCTAATACACCTCTACTTTTCTTTCCTTCTGAGGAAAGCAAGGTTTTGTAAGTTCAATACGAAGCCAATTTTCTGGCTTAGGAATAAAGAAAGGCTTCAGTGTGAGGGTGCTATTTCAGACAGAAGGGAAGCCAGGCTGTGTCAGCGGAGGAAAAAGTGCTAGGGTCTGTCCTTTGCAGGGACAACGTCATTTTGACGGAGGTTCCTTACTCAGTTTTAAAATTTCCTATAGGTCTCGCTGCTTGTGAATAACCGCTTTAGCATGGGTTAAACAACAGAAAGAAAGGGATGGTGCACCTTCTGAAAGCGTCTCTGGCTTAGCGCCCGCTAATTGCTCCAAGGGGAACCTCTCCACGTCCTGAAGCACACCAGGCCCGTGCTGCCAGCCCGCTGCCCAGATCGCTGCACCCAGCCAGATAAGGAAAAAACACTAATATACATCACGCAGCTTACTGGAGGAAGGTGATGGAAGGAAAGAAGACACCTTCATTTAGGAAGAAACCTATCCTACCTACCTTAGGTAGAATAAACCGAGCAGTTAAAAACTCGTAGGAACGTGCAAGACCAGGACTGTGTTTGAAAGCTTTGCCATTAACGTGATTAACATAAAAGACCTCTTGGACTGAGGGACTTCAAAAGATAGAGAAGATGAGGTGAGTATGGCATGCTGGGGATCAAAAGCTTGTTTAACTCATTCCCAGGAAGAGCCAGATCAAATGTTTTCTGAAGCAAAAGAAGAACTGGGTGGAATACAGAAAAGAATAACGGAGCGGGTTACTGTACCGATGTATTTGTGTGGCCCTGTAACGTTTTGTAGCACAGGCTAATCTGTGTGGACCTCAAGGGACACAGCAAGGCTTTCAGGTAAAAAAGTATTTTCTTCTCTCCATTAAGATCAATCCAGACTGACGACTTGATTTTGTCACATCACATTCTACATGACAAAAAGGCCAGAAATCTTATTATGGAGATAATAAGGAGGATTTTGCAAAGCTCTTGGGAAGAAAAAGCTTGGTATATAACTTAAAATCCTGTTCATGAGAGAAAAAACTTTGTGAGATCAGGATACCTGCTAATAACAGTTTATCCTCTTGTAGAAAGTAAGTAAATAAGTTGGACGTAAAAAACGACTTCAGTTCTTGAGGCATATAACCAATTTTAGAAAACCGCGTGAGGACAAATTCAGAATTTACATGCGTTTTTCTTTGAAACATCTGGCAATGCTTGCTGTTACGGCAAGAGTAACGAACGGAGTAGCCCATGAATCGAGTCCATTAGGATGGCTCATATATCCTTATGTTCCTGTTTCAGTACTTTGCATCTCCTTGACAAAACACCACTTTGGGAAAAACCTATTAGTTTCATTTGCCATTGGAAAAATCAGGGCTTTACATACTACTTATAAAAGACTGTTTTTCGAAACAGATAGAACATTAAAACAAGGTAGAATACCTTACACAACTCCTACATGGCATAGGTAAAATTAAAACTTAGGGACAAGTGTTGAAGTGTTCTTAATCTAGAAAGAACAGGTTACTCCTATGGACCTACAAGTTTAAGCGTATTACAAAAGGGTAATGAAGCTCCTTGTAGGGGAATCTAGCAGAACGGCCCTGGGACGGTGACTGCACGCCTTCTGAGGATAACCACACTGATGTTTAGTCCAAAAATTTCCCAGAGCTTCTCTAGCTTCATCTCACCGTAGGAAATCTGCCCACTGCAGACGCAATGACTCAAGAGGTCTCCAGTAACTCTTCTGAGTGAGGAAAACCAAATGCAATCTATTTTCATTTCAATGCAAGTAATAGAAAAGGAGATTTTAAAAACTTGGGAGGAAAAAAAAAATCAGTGGTCTCTCATATAAAATTTAGATACGATTAAGAGGGACAACTACTCCAATACATATCTATGTCAGTTCAGTCATCAGGGTTATTTATTAGAATATAGGAACTTTACTAAAACAGGAGTTTCCGTATTCCTATGGCATCACAAGCTTCACAGGAACAAGTCGTGTCCCAAAACAAACAAAAAACACACAGTAACTGGCTTCGTATCAGGAGCAGTCATTAGAAGGATATGATCTGGAAATAAAAGGCTCGGGTTTTGTGTGAGTAACAGCTTTACTCATAAATCAGAGCGTAATTATGACACCAAATGCAAGAACTAGGAAGTCTTTTTTTTCTAAGTAATTTTCTTATTATTACTCTTAGTAAGATGTACCAGGCAAAACTATAGTTAGGGAATTTACAAAATACAGAAACATTAAGATTTTACTAGATTATCTCATTCAACTCTATTGTTTATGGCTAAATTCAACGCACAGCCAATAAGTCCCTTCTCCCCCGCCCCCCTTTTTTATTTTAAGTCCAGGGAGAACTTCTGGTATTTAATAAAAATACCTTGTGTTAAGCCAGCTGTTAAAAAGAGCTTCTTAAATTCTATACACACCTGCATGTTTGGATTTTCAGATGAAAAGACATTAAATTATCTAATAGGTATTCTAAACTCTACAATTTCAACATTTAATCATTTACTAACATCCTCATGTTTTCATTTCTGGACTGAACATAAGAATCAGTGTTTTTAATCGTCTCCTCGTTTGTATATTCCACACTCGCTGTATTTGCTTTGTACTTACGGGGTTACTGTAGCACAAAAAGGGAAAATCCTCGCAGCCTGCTCCCTCCCTCAGGCCTTCTCGACCCATCGGCGCTTTCCCGCTTTAACCTGATGCGATGCCATAGATCTATGGGACTGTGCTTGCAGCTTATTCCTGTTTTGGGAGAGAGACAAGCTACAGAAGTGTAATGCACCCTTAAACCTGAACAACTGCACCCACGCTGGAGGTAATTCTGGTAGAAGTCTTTCTGTAAAACAAGCTACCTCTAAGCAAAGCTATTATAATCACCCAAAAAAAGCGCCCTTGCAGTTCAAAGCCCAGCGACATTCCGCAAAAAGCTGCTGCCACACGATTATTTTCTATCGAGACGTGAAATTCAGGAGCAGAACGAAACCACACACAGAATATCCACGGTGGATTGTCCAGTTCAGAGGCCACTGTACACTCTGGAAGGAGAGCACCGTGCTTACCGCTGCGTAAGACCATCCAGAGACCATGATGGAGAGGGAGAGATGGAGAAGGCCGTTTTGAAGTGAGATGCAGATAACGCATTGCCCATGAGCTGAACTTCACCCTGTGTTTCATGCTTTCTATGCTTTTAACGTGTTTAGATCAGGACTTCCATAAAGTCTTCCTACTATGCTTGTTTAGAGGACATAAATAGGACTTTGTCCTCCTTAAAAAGCACCAGCAGTGCCAAGTTTCAAAATGAAAATACAACATGCTTCACCTTCCACGTATGTTTTGACAAAATCAACAGCATGGGGGGTGAAACCAACCCCTCAGTCCTCAAGGAAGGGAGTATATTATGCCACTCTCTTCTCTCTTAATTGAATATATGTTAAAAAAAAAGACAACATTGTCTAGATAGAGTATTCTTCCATAGGAATGAAGCAGAACGTGTAGGGCACCCATCAAGCAAAGGCAATGCATATTCTAATGGCTGACTTCTTGCGTGATGTTTCATGCTAAATGTTGAAGAAAATGAAATCTTTTTTGGCCTCTCAAGCACACAAAGTATGCAAGTTTAAAGGGCTCTGGTGACCCAAGAAAGCATTAACAAACCTTTGTGGTCCATCATCAGTTGGCACAGATCAAGAACTGCTCCTACTTGCAACCGTGAATCAGAGCAGAAGGTGTGTGTAGTGCTTTGGTGAAGAGCAGAACAACTTATCTTCAATTTTTAAGGGAGACACCCTCAGATCCTAGAAATACGCAGATTATTTCCAAAACAAATATTAAGATTACTGGATTTCAAATTTTAAAACCACTGCTGTGGCTAAAAACGTTTCATCTTCAATTCTTCATCCGTCAAAAACCAGAGTAACCTGTGAGGAGACATACTGTTTCCAAGATCATGCATCAACAGCCAGATGGTAAATCTGCCTACAGATTCCGACAGCAGCGTAAAAATATTGGGGCTTGAAATGAATGTCACCGAGCATTTTGTCAGCACGAAGTTTATTATGAACTCTGTAATTTTCAGAGCTATTGTAATCTTCTTCTGATCAGCGAAAGACCCACTACATGTAACAATTTGTCCCTAGGAGCATTAATTTTTTTTCTATCAGATTTTAATAAGCTTTCAGCATCAGAAAAAAAAATCTGCCACCAGCAGAAATAACTTTCTATTTACAGGAAATAGGTATTGTCAGAAAAGAGCTCTTAAGACCGAAATCATATTTCATTAAGTCAATGACTTTCTGAACAGACCTCATATTGCAGTGTACAAGAGGATTTTTTGTTGTTTGCTGTTTTGTGTTTTAGTTTACCAAAGCACTGACACCTACTACCCAGATACACAGAATCACAACGGCGACTCTACGACCCTTCTTTATGCACAAGGCTGCATATGGCTGCAATACTGTCCTGATCTGCACGGACAGACGACCTCATCGAATTTCGGCCAAGTATTGCATCGGCGAAATTCAGATCTCTAGGACTTAGTGGAAAACAAGCAATACAGAGCAACATCTTTTTGACAGAAAGCACCTGAAATATCAAGATCCTAAAATACCGGTTTTCCAACTCAAAGTACTGACAAATCTAAGTTACCATTGGCCACGAGGGTCCATGGTAACAAACTGTCTCATTAAGTACACAGACTTTGTGCAGATAGAAAAACATGATACGATTTAACATTTCAGTAGACCTTCAGAGGAAATAAACGTGATGAGAAGGTGACAGCAATTCTCCGTGTTTAAATCAGATGCTCCCATTCCATATTTGCTTCTCCAAAACGTTAATGCCTCCTGCATCTTATTTTATGTTTTAAAAATTAAGGTGGTTTACGAATGCGAAGCCACCTCCCTTCCTTCCCCGCCACCACCATGATGCTTTTCTATTTACCTGTTCTCCTTCAATTAACCGTGTTCCACAACTCCCAGAAGTATCTTCACAGCTTACAGCTCACGGTTTATGAGATGCTTTCAAGGTGCAGACGCAGCTCTTTGCTGGAGCTGGGAGAAACTTTTCAGATTTAGATCGCTCATATGTCAAAAGTCACTTGAGAGCAGCAAGCCTGTGCGAAAATTCAAATTAGATTTTCAAATGCTTTGCAGATAAAGAATTCAGAAAAGTTCCCCAAAAGGCAGAAATTTTAGTGATTGTTCTCAAAGTGACTGAAAATCAATCAATTCTGGATAAAATTTGAGTGAGGGAAAAAAGGACACTTTTTAAAACAAAACATTTTTGGTAAATTTCCATTCGATCCGAAACTAATTATGTCCCTCAGTTATTTGGCTGTCCTGAACCCAGGACTTTGAGCTGCTGGTTACCTTGGCAGTGCTTCTCCACACAGTTGTATTACTGTTACAGGGCAAGGACGAAAAAAACATACGAAAAAGCTCCTAGATGCTTCGCACTCTAGTTGTTTACCCTAATGATACATTAACCATCACAAGCCTAAACTAGCTTTGCAGGCCGTTCTCACACAAAAAGAGAGACAGACACCTCCGCACACAATGCCGATGCTCAGCTTTGCGCTACCACCTTCAAAATGCTCCCAGTGAAGACCAAAAAACGCATTCCAGGTTCATTCTCCCAACTGAAAATATCTAAACAGACAGAGCATGGCAGTGATAGGCTAGAACTATGCATCAGTTTTAGACGGTTTCTTCACAGTTCAAGATCAGGAACATTGCTGAGATTTCTGCCCAATTCTTTTAGCCAAACGCACAACAGAATCTTTGCAGTTCTGGGCTCTTTAAACCCACTCTTAAGAAGGTAAACGTGCGCTCTGCATTGCTTCCCACTGCCATCTTCCATGTTTCTCCAGATAGGACTTTCAGAAATTCTGCCACTTACTAACCTGAATTCCTTGCTAAATTCATAAAAGGGCTTTCACCACACTCTAAACATACAACTTGTTTCAGATTAAGAAATAATTAATGTGCTGAATTGAGACATTACAATAATCTTTCCCTGTCCACAAATCAACTTCTCCTTTGCTGTATTATCTGAATTAATTGCTCTACGAATTTAAAAGAAGGCATTTTAGAAAGTAATGGAATGTTAACTTTGAAGATATTGGATACCTGAAAGATCACATCCAAACAATGATCTTCTAATTTATAATTTTCAGTGATTTCAGCAGTGCTTTGTTATGCTCCCACCCCAAACGCACTCCATAGCTGGTCCTCTTTTCCTTTCCTTGCATCCATCATGTCATAAAAAGCACTCTGTGCTTCCATTTCCAAAGCATCTTACCAGGGAATAGCTGTCCTTGCTCTCACATTTTATTCTAAGTCACTTATCCTTCCTCTGTAAGCCAAATTCTTGTAAGGAGCCTACACATCTGTTTTTGCCCCAGTGCAGACAACCCACGCTACAAATAAAACCCAAATAGTTTTGACCACAAGAGGTATGAACTGATTGATGGATTTGATTTCTTTGATTCCTTTGCATCCTTAATACATTAGCAAAACTTTATATGATATCAGACCTAGGTACAAACCATGAACAAGACAAACTGGTATAATATGCGAAAAGCTGGGAGTTAAAGAGGAAAAAAAAGGTCGGAGAACACTCCCTGAAATTCCGCATGTATTCCTTAACGCACCCAATAAAACAGTACAATTTAAATCCACTAGCTGAGTATAAGCAGTAAAATCCATTTTATCCAATGGGTGCAATTGATAAAGCAGCAACGGAGGTTTTAGAAACAAGAACATTGCACCAGGCTTTTACCTCCCCTCCCTTACCACCAAAGCTCACTCTAGAAGACAAGCCCAGGCCATGGACTGAACAGAGCATGCAAATGATGTCTCATTTAATGAGTGGCAGAAAAGTACGTGATCTTGCCCACTATGATACAGGTAGAATCGGAAGTGTAAATTTAACTAGACTTTGGCTTCTTCCTTCACTGAAACACTTTCTGAAGCAAGCAAGCTCGGTGTGGCCCACTTGTTTAATGCCTGGCATGAAAGAGCCCTTGTCCATGGCCAGGGCTGTTGGGATCTAGTGAAAGCGAGCTAACAACTCCTTCCAGATTACTCCATGTTTCCTCTGCTTAAATTTCGTACAGATGGTCAGAAGCTGTGAAATACTTTGGGTACAAGTTAAATATAGACCTTGAGAATGACAACGAGTGAGAAGTTAACGCTTAGGACTGCACAGACTCTTCATACCGACGCATTTCCCGGCAGCTCTTTGCCGCAGCACCTCGCCAGCACCTCCAAAACGCCAAACTCTCCAGCGAGAC
Source organism: Dromaius novaehollandiae (assembly GCF_036370855.1). NCBI lineage: Eukaryota > Metazoa > Chordata > Aves > Casuariiformes > Dromaiidae > Dromaius > Dromaius novaehollandiae. The sequence goes on along the minus strand of NC_088103.1, from coordinate 48,089,839 downwards.
CCTAGAGCAGCAACCGCGGCAAACTGCCTCCTTTGCCTGTGAGGATTCCTTCCTGGAGGGAGAAGATACCTACCACTTCTCCTTTAGGTTGTGTGTCACCTATTCACATACTCCAAAGACACTTGATGAAGTTCCTACCTACCTAAAGGCTATTAAGGAAACACGGTTACCACGGAGTGAAAGATAAGTCTTGTCATGTTTTAAAACAGGTTAAGAGATAGGAAAGAGAATAGAAATAAACGGCCAATTCTCAGCATGGGAAAAGGTTAATAGCGCAGTGCCCGAGGGAGCAGTCTTCGGTCTGCTGTTTTTCAATATATTCATTAGCAAGTTGAAGGAGGTGGTGAATAGCAAGGCAGCAAAGAGCATCTGACGGGATTATTTTAGGCGAGTCGCAAGTAGGGGACGTGGTGCAGAAACCCGAACGACTCCTAGGACGTAAATGCCCAGAGATCAATCCAAGCTGTGCTGCCCTGAACGCAGGGGTGTAAACGCAGCGGGGAGCGATCCTATGGGTTCTGCCACTGCTTGACAGCCGCAAGCATGCAAGAAAAGCAGCTGAGAGAGCTGCAGGAGCTTACGTAATGCTGTACGTGCCAAGGATCTGCTTAGGAATGATCAAAGTGGACAGTGTAAAGAAAAAAAATCTATATAGACACAAAAAAATTATATAAAAAAAGTTGTTTATCCCCAGCTCAAGTACTATCATTAAGATTTTTTTTAATAAGATGACGAAATAAAGTTAGCAGAAACCAAACGATTTTGAAGTTAATCCCTGGGCTCATCTCTTCCACACATCTTTGAAACCTTGACCTTTTGGTCTGCTTGATGCTCTCCTGCCTCTACAGACTTCTTACAGGATATCTGAAAATTATCCTTTGAAAATCACCCTGACTCTCATATTTCTGGTAGCTTGTGTCTGTGGTATTTTCTCCTTTACTTCTCTATTAGTAATATCATTAAGATTAATAAAGGCAGCACATTTTTCATTTGCACAGAAAAGCACGCAACATTTGATGACAAATACTACAGCTCGACCTGGAAGTCATTGCTTCGCACGGAGTCCTGGATGGAGATGAGAAGCTAGTTCACACAGAGACACATGGGAAGAACGTTTCAGAGAAACCAGTGCCACAGAGCGAGGGGAGGTTGGCACAGGAATGGCGACGTAGCCAGCGAGATGATTTACAGCAAGAGTCTTTGGTGCTGCAAGGGGTGGGGACGGTGTCAGCTAATCCTCGCTAAATGTTTGGTCCTAAGAAACAAGCAGTGTAAAAAAGTATGAACGTGTGTTCCCAAATCAATCTGCTGTTGTAATCACTACCTACAAGGCGACTGATCTCTTCAACACACTCACACTCCCCATCAGGGTGTCATCAGAGCACCTCAGAACCCATATGAAGAAGAAAATTCCACCATCCCTGATGAGAAAGACGCACTGATTTTGCTGGGAAGAAGGTACCCAAACACAGGAGTCAGATACCCGAATACACACAAGGGTTAAATGTCACGCAACTCTAACGGGATTCAGTGCTTTCCGGGGGTGTCCAAGCAGGTTAGGAATAAGCTAGCACCGGGTACTGGAAGTCAAGTGGTCGGGTTTGTGCTTTATACAGCTACATTTTCATAGCACTCCGGCCAGGCTTACCCCCACACCTCCATAGAGCATCGTGACTTAAAGTTACCAAAAGTGACAACAGAGAACAAATGCAGCTGAGCAGGATTGAAGTCAGAGCTCCAGAGCCCCGGGCTGGCACTGGAAGCACTTACACATAGCTGAAGGCTCTTAGACAACCTGATCCCTCAGACACTGAAGGATTTTAAGCAAAGACACCTAAAATGACAAATTAAGATGCCTAAAGGAACTCACGATCTGTAGCTTGCAGGTGACTTAAATTTGCTTTCTCTTTAACCTCTGGTACGAGTGTTCAGATCCTAGAATCACAACTATTTTCTTAGTCAAGCTGTGTGGCACTTTGAAAGCATTATTACTACCAAGATGGAGACAGCAACGTTTACATTATTAACAGCATGTTCCATATCACCACCAAAATCATGGGTAATAAGTGTTTTTAATATTAAGTAAATCTTATGAGCTGGCTCCACTATCCTTTCTTTGCCTTGCAGCATAACACACCGATACACGACTGGGGTAGAGAGTAATAAGGGTTCTGGAAAGAGGACGGATGTCAACTTTGACAAATCACTTCTTCATTTGGTTGTACCAACCTTACAAAGGGCGATTGACAAGCTCTGATCAGCATACGAAAGTCATGTTCGCCCCAGAATTAAGGGAAAGCTACAGTAAAACTGGCTTGCGTATCTGATGACTTATATCATGTCACTATTCGTGCATTTGTGAGTTTTTATAGAAAACTTTTCCTTTAGTTAATGTTCTTGGTATAAACACGTGTAATTTGCCCAAGATTTGTTTTATATTTTTGTTTTCTCAGTATCCTATAAACATTCTGAATGTCAGCAACATGCATCCGTTCTTTATATGCAGTCTAAAATTTGTAAATAATAATTAAGAAGATATGGTTCATTTCATAATGCTGCTGCAACTTTGTCTTCTTGGAAACGAGTCTTCTGTAATCCACTTTCTTGGTTTCAGAAGCTCTGTGTGTGTGCGGAATGCTGAAATTAGTCTGCTTCTTCAGGAATAATATTCAAAAGAGCTTCCCCATGCAAAAAAAAAAGCAAAAAAAAACCCCAAAAAGCACTACTGTATCATTTAGAGAGATCAGCAGTCAGTGCACTACAAAATCACCACCAAAGCTGTAGTACACAATAATCAGCTTATTAAGAAAATGTCAAACAGTTTATCATATTTTGAATAATCTTCCTAAGAGGGATCGCTGCAGATGGTTGTGGAAACCTTGCACCGTATTTCCTTTCCATTGCCGCCAGGGCGCAGATCGAAGCCACGCACGTTTGTAGGGCAAAAATATTCTGAGCATGTCCATACGCAGGCACGCATTCTCAAAAGGTGGAAACATAACCCTTTTTCTATGCATACCTCAATTTTAAAATACTTCTCTACGTATATTTAAGCTTTAACACTGCAACTCTTAATTCTTACATGCTATGTATTTTTCATATAAAAGGAAATACTACGTGATTTCCACCTTCCATAGGTGCAGGGAGGATTTTACCATCCTATATTTCTCATTAAATAACACCATTATTGTCGGTGATATTTAGATTAACAATTTTAGAAAATTCTGCTGTGACTGAAGAACGCCGCTCTGAACTCGTCCTACTCTGTCCTCTTCCTCCAAAGCACAGAAGGCTCCATCTAGTGTTAATCACACTTCATCCAGGTTAAAAAAAGAGTGCACGCACCATTGGTAATAGTTGCTGTAGATTTTTAATTTGTTCTAGCAGAATAATTGGACTTTCCTGACCACGTTTTTTCATAGGCTTGCTCTGGACATTCAACCTCCAGGTGGGCAGCAAAGTAAAATACAACGAAACCAAGCAAAAATACGGAGTACGCTGGGGTATACAGGGCCCTTCATTCCCCTGCATAAATCCACACACACAAATGGAAACTATCACATCCGATAGCATAAAAATGGGAAAGAAGTCTGAATTTATACTAAATGGGAAAGGTGCCAGGAACCAGGCTTGCAGCAGTTTTGACAGCACGGCAAGCGCTATGGCTGCAGATATGTTAAGGATCACAGCTGGGAGAAGAAATGTGAAAATGGGTATTGTGCCTCGTATCTGGGAGTCGCAAGGAGGATAAGATGTGGTACATCACCTCGTCCCAGGTGAGTGAGCGCAGAAAACGCGTACATAAGGAACAGCCCAGGCAGAGCTGAGGACCAGGTTCCCCCATCCTGACTTGCACCTAATGCCGTTAACTCCGCTGCCATCATTAATTACACTAAAAGTTACGCTGTAACTGAGGATTTTTTGAATAAAGTAAGTTTCTTCACGAAACCGAGCCCTCTAGGTATAGTCTTAGATAGAGCAACTAAGGTCTTGAAAACCAAGTATCAGGTGCCGAGGCTCAACCCAAGCGCTGCCTCCCCTGGAGGCCGCTTCAGCCTCCGCTCAGGCCGTACCAAGGGCTTTAGAAACCCCGTCCTTGGGGCGGCTTGGCCAAGACCCCCGGCTTATTTATATTCCCGCCTTAATTTCCCAAGCACACGCTTCGTCTCCCCGTTGCCGGTGCTTACTGGTGTCCTTAAACAGCCAGTTATCAGCCCCCAGGGAGCCTCAACCCTCTGCCCTCGACGGCCTCTGCTCGCCCAGGCTCCAGCCTGTCCCTCCGGCAGATCCTACCGCGGAAAGTGCCCGCTCGTGGACCCCAGGGGCTCGGCTTCCCTGTTTGCACCGCTCCCCGTCCCGGCTGCCTGCCACCGCTGCTCCTGCCTCTGCCCCCACCTCCTGCAACAGGCTTAGCAATGCTTTACATCTCTGGTTCCAGAATAAGCAGCCCTTCTGCGGTCCTCACCGAGAAAACAGCCATTTGGGCGATTTACCAGCAACTGGTGGCAGTCTGGGGTTTTTTTCAACTCGAAACTTAAGCTTAAAAAAATCCTTAAGAGTCCAAATTCTTCTTTAAAAAAAACATATAGCAGCACTTCAAGACTGCTTGCTATTAACCTGATAGCCGTATCAGACTGTATGCTGAGCTAATAAACTCCCGTGGCCTCACCGCTGACGAGCTCGTAAATAAGCAGCGCCCTCAAGTCGTGCTTAAACAGCTTCCGATTCCTCTGCATTTCGTTCTTTGCCGCTCGCCCTCCGCGACTGCAGCCTTCAGCTGCTTTCTCGGAGCGCTGCAGTCCCCACGAAACCCCCCTGCTTTCCCAGCCCTGCTTTACAGCAAGACTGCTGCAGGGCCGTTGCTCCGACACCGAGGCGTTGGCATGCGAAAGACTGGGAATATTTTCCTGGTTTTATTGGTGACCCAGAAAAACAGGAGACGCGACTACAGCTCGTGGCTGTGCGAGTCGAGAGCAACCCAGAAGGTGCCAAAATGCTGAATAAGCCCCTCTCCTACCCCCACGCCCTTCCCAGACCCCCTGGGTGGGGGGCTTGGTCCATACGTCCCGGAGGATGCTGTGACGGGGGATGCTGCTAGCGCAGCCCGTGCCCCAAAACACAGGCGACTTCTCCCCGATCGGTAACGCGCCAAGCAAGCCTACGCGTGCCGCAGCAACGTGGCACGTCTGGTCCCCCGGAGCCGTCAAAACTCTATCAAAAGCAGTGATTTTGCTGTGCAAAGCGCGTTTCTGCCGCTGCTGGTTGGATCCCGCGGCCAGCCCGGGACGCCGTGGCAGGAGGCTCGGCGCGCTGCCCCGTGCACGTCTCGAGTCCCAGCGACGCGTCCGGCCCCTGTGTCAACGGGCAGAAACAGGCGGCTTTGCGGAGAAATTCATGCCCCGAGGCGGTGGTTGGGCTGCGAGTGGTGGTTGGCACCTGTGCCTCAAAACGGCGTTACGGCCGCCGGGACGTCTCCGCAGAGGCCTCGGGGGGCTGCAAGCGCGGAGGTGGGACTCCAGGACGAAAGAACGTGCGTCCACGGGGCACGTTTTATCTTCTCGTTAGCCACCCGTCAGCCAGGTTTGCCACCCGTCCTCTCCCGGGCGCGACAGGCCGTGCCGGCGAGGCGGCCGGCTGCTCCGGTGCTGACATCTGCTGCGGAGCTGCATTTTCGCACGCGGAGGGTTGGTGCCTGCGCCGCTTGCTGCGGTGTGCAGTTCCCTCTCGTGGGCATCCGCCAGCACTGCCAGCTCCTCAGCGAGCGCCTGGCTCTTGCACACCGAGGGAAGAAAACACAGCAGAGTTAGGACTCTTTTATACATAACGTCTGTGCTTTCCAAAATACTGGTCAGACTGCTTCTTATATTAGTGAATAGGCATTCCTGCACACAGTATGAAAGTATTCTTGTTACGTATAGATAATCTAACTTCTCTTCTGGAGCACTGAGGAAACGATGTCTGAAATATGCTTAATTATTCATTATTTTACTAATGTTTGCAGTGTTCACCTTGAGATTAGTCCTATGGTGGAAAAGAATTTGCCAACTCGAGATGCACTGGGCGCTCGCTTTTGAGGCACAAAACTAGCAATGCAGGGCAGCTGCTTCTAAAAAACCCAACTTCGTCTTCCCTCTGCCCTGACGTTGCGGCGTAGCTCACGCCGTCGCAAATCTGCTGGTGCCCGCAGCTGTGCAGCGGTCAAACTGCTTTTCGGAATGACACACTTAAAACGCACATTGAAATAAAACCCATCAATGCAGTGCTGGGGAAAGCTGGACTATTGCTGAGGATAACAAAGCTAACTAAACTAGACATGGGACTGGCAGTGAGGTGCCCTGTACTACCACTGCTTATATTGGATAAGATGACACAAGAAAAGAGGCAAAGGTTTGTGGCTTCTTTTGAAAATTCATCTCAAGAAACTAGTGCGTGTGCAAGCCACCACATTTACCATGGACATGGCCGTGTATGAGAAAAGATTGCTGTGAAGTTGAAGCAAATGATGAACCAAACGCTCCGGCATCCCAACACGACCCGAGCGAGCAGGCCTGGTCCTGCCGAGCGGCTCCGGTTGCTTCTGCCGACCCGGCCGGAGCGCAGGCGGCAGCAGCAGGGCTGCTCCTCCTTCCCCAGGGCCGACACACACCGGGTCCTGCCCCGGTGCCAGTATCTCATGTAGGAGATCCTACCCAGTAAGAACCAGTCAATCTGCAGCCTTTCCCCATTTGAATTTACGTTGCCTCCTCGTCAGCTTTTACAGGAAGCCCTTGCAGGTCTGACGAGAAAACCCTGCTGACATCTGCGATCTGTGCTTCCCCAGCCCTTCCCATCACCTACAGAAGATTGGAGCTTAGATCTCGGCTTAAGGTATGAAAGAAGATGGGAAACATGTCAGTGGGAGAAGCATTTTGAGAAACTAAATGGCTGTGGAACAAAAGTGACAGTCCTCTGCTCTGATGACTCAAGACCAGTGTCCTACCTGACTGTGCTCTACTCAGGTCAATGAAGTGACAGAAATGCCTTTACCTCTCTCCCACACTTCAGTTTTGCTTCGTACTACTGAAAATCGATTGCTCTTTGAATAGGTTAGTGGCCTGATCTGAACCGACTGCCTGGAACTACAGCTTGGGGGGAAAAAAAGGCACTAGTTTTCTCCACTTCTGTCTCAGTACTGTAAAACGAGATACTCTATCTTACAAATTACCACGCATGAACTATTCCCCTAATTAAAATTAACTGCATCAAATTTCTTTTTCTTCATTGCACTATCAGAAGCCTTTAACCAGTATTCCCATACATCCATATTAATAATTTTTAATTCAAAACCTATATTGCATTACCTCTCTCAGCTATATAGCACTTGCCTTTAAAGAACTGGGTCCTTCACAGTGTTTTCAGTAATCCTCAAGTATTTCTTGCTCCACTATAGAAGGAGTGACTGGGGAAAAACAGTTCTCTGTCTATGCAAAGGTAATATATAGAAGCTAGTATCATTATCATACAGGAATTTATCACTGCAGCAGGGCAGATAATGCTGATTCCTTGGAGGGCTCACGTATTTTGGCCATGTGAAGTGAACCATAGGTACTGTTCAACACCTCACTCTACTACTTAATTTAAAATCACAGAATAATTCAGGTTGGAAGGGACCTCTGGAGGTCACCTAGTCCAACCCCCTGCTAAAAGCAAATCAAATTAGGTCAGGGTGCTGAGGGATTTGTCCAAGTCTTGAACACATCCAAGGATTCAGATTCCACCACCTCTAGGCAACTGTTCCCAGTGTTTGACTACCCTCATGGTAAAAATTGTTTTCCTTATACCCTAATATGAGAGGAAAAAAATAACTGAAATCTTGGGGACAGACGGGCAGGGGGGAGAGAGAGAATATACAAAAAAAGGGTACGTTAGGTAATATTGACTGCAGCCAAACACAAATGCCAAATGCTTCTCCTCTTGTAAAAACTAATGGATGCTAAAGATCCCATATTAAAGTCCAAGACCTCACTTAACATTTCACCTGGGAGCCTTATACTTCCAATTCTTTATTGCCTCCTTCCTTTCCATGCAACACACGGGTTTTTCTTTGGATGCCTCCCAGCGCAGCGCTAACTGGGCCTGACCGCATTCAGTTTCAGGGGCCTGGTAACACCACATAAACTGTATTGCTTAACGCATTCCACTGCAGGAGGGTTACAGAAAACAGTTGTGCAACTCGGTCTGTAGTTTTCTATTAAGAGCTAACAGCAGTGACTTGAGAACATTACCAAGAAAACATGTTTATTTGTAGAAGACAACACATGTGAATGAGTGTGCGTGCAGAAAGCTGAAATAAGAAGCAACACGTGCACCGTTTATGGAAATGAACAGTGTAAGCTTTCCTAGGGTCTCTTACCCCTCTGCTACTTCGTGTTTCATTGAATGCAACTAAATCATCTTCATCTCATCATGACTGGAGACAAACTACATGACCGTTGTCTTTTTCATTCTATATAAAGTCAAAATTTTAATAGAAACAGTCTATTCCAAAGACAGGAGGACAATCTATTTCCACAAAAGCGCTTCAGTCATCCCTGCAAGGCAGAAGTGGTGCACCAGCAACACCCCTCCTCAGCAGTCTCTTGAATTAGGGTTTTAGCCATAAGGCTGAAGTTGTTTTCAAGCCCATTTTATACAGCTGCAGATTTGACTACTCTTTTTTTGTAGTACCAAGGGATCGTAGGCCACCTGCACTCGCGTAATGTACAGTTTTCTACCACAAAGAGGCAGCCTCCACCAACAGATACAGTGTGTTAGAACTTAACAGTTGCACAGCTCTTTAGACACAGAAAAAATCCTGATCAAAATTAGTTACCTGGCATTAACGTCCCCACATACTTGGTACAAATTCTTAAATTACACAACTGTAGGGGCACACCTACGCCATGCAAAAGTGCAAGCCCTATGCAGAAATACTACCATTTTCAAAAGCATTTTAACAGTAGTAGCATGAAATTCAGGTGTGATGCCTCGCTCGTGCCATTAAACTGCTGAGATATGATGTTCCAGTTCCCATGCGCACGGCCACGGTTTCGCAGCGGCCTCCTAAGCCGCACGGCACGGCACAGCACAGCGCAGACACTCCCTGGGCACTCTGAGCCCAGCCGCAGATGAGACTCACAGCCAGAAACAGGACGGTTTAGCAGAGCTGGTTCTGAGACTAACCATTTTTAAAGTGCTTGTTTCCAGAAAGTCTCTTTTGTCTACAGAAACATCAAAGTACTATATTTAACTTCTACAGAGCTAGTTTACACTGAATTTTGATAAAGGCGTTACTATGAGATGTATCAAATATTGCTAATCACCAAAGTTGGAGACCCACAATTTAGCACCATGAAAAATTAAGAGACTAATCACTGAGGAAGAATAATTAGTCAGGGTTTATAAAGTAGCATAGTAGTTTTACTGCAGTAATAGATCCCATACTGGTGTAAGCAGCATAGCACCAGAATACGTGGAACATACGCTGTCAGAGAAACAGCTGCTATTCACTGGTAGTCTTTCATACTTCTCTGAGTATTTTGTGCAGACTCTAAACCTTTAGTAGTTAAATTCTGCTATAGTGAATTCTGAAGTTGTTTTTTTTTAAAAAAAAAAACTTTTGCAGAAGAAACAACATTTTGCATTGAATCTTGCTTTTAATTAAAGCTTCTAGCTCCTAATTTGACCACAGGGATGCTACTTTTTGGTATAATTTTTTTTTTTTAATGAAGTAGGTTATGTTTACTACTGACAACTGCCTGGATGCATTTGCAATTTGCTTTGAGAGATTAATTAAGGCTTGTTTTCTGGACAGGGACAAATTTTTTACGATGAGATTAAAATTGTTTTTAAATGATAACATATAATGATTTTAAAGTAGTTACCAGAATTATTCCTAGAAAATTAACACTTGGATTGAATTAAATATCAGTCAGCTTAAGAATTCTGTAATGTGTATAAACACCTCTTCCTTTGCAGTCAACCATTACTAGTCAGGGACCAAGTCCAATGACAGTTTTGCTTCAGGTTCCTATACACATAGGTGGAATTCAAGCAAAGCCCAAACTTAATTCCAAAACCTTCCTTCTCAGCTGCTGCCTAGAACTTTGCACCGCAAAACTCATTGGGGATTTCTTCCAGTCCTATTTTAAAGGGGGAGTGTTCAGTCCTGGCCGTCCTGAGAGAGAAGCAACTCTCCAGGGAAGACTGCAGCCCAGATTCCCGGGTAGACACTGGTGTTTCTCTGCAAACCCCGGTAGCACAAACATCAGCAAGGAACAAGCTTTGAGCAACAACCCTGGCTCAAAATTTATTATTAGAGAGGGTTGGGAACTTCTCTGCTCACCACTATTTTGTTTTCTGGGCTTCATAAATGGAGTTTACTCCTCTTCAGGTTCTAGACCGCTAAGAATATGGTGTCCTTGTCCTTTTCATTGACTATAGCCAACGCACTCGAAGTATTTTAAACCAGCACGTCACAGCTAGAAGTCAATAGTAGCTGAAACTGCTATCATACACAGCAGTCTACAGGTAATTAACTGGAAATATTTTCATATTTCATAAACACAGACAAAAATGGCCTTCGAAATAAATACCTCATTAGTCTCAGCACAGAGGCTAAGAATCCAAATGACCTAAAAGCAAATGTTATTTTTCCTGAGGAAATGGTCCTCTCCAGCTCAGCACTGCAGATGATATGGACTGTGCTGTATTTTGATGCAGCTGTGTTTAATTTCTCCAAAGATAAAACATATGGTATATATTTGCAAGTATACACGTGCTGTTGCTGGTTTGACAGTTAACCTATTATTAGACTCTGTCCACTCTAATTAATAAGTTTGACTGAGTGGCAGAAATTACAGGTATTGAAAGAAGGATTAAAAACAAATTAAATCCTCTGAATACAGAGGATCCCTACACTGACACAATCATATAAACTGCAGAAGTCACGGCCCAGAAAGTAAATGCTTCCTTCTAACTGAAGTAACATTGATGATATACCAGAAGACTAGCCTAATCATTGTGTTTATTGGCTCATTTCCATTGTAATCTAAATATGTCCAAAAATCTATGTTTAAATAGGCTGAAGACCTGAAATTACTGTACATATTTAGATAATGAAGATGCATAGGATACAGCTGAAACTCATTAATAACTTCTTAATGGTGCACTGGATTACGGTTTCAATAGTACTTTTCCTGCTCACTAGACATGAAAACAATTGTTAGCAAAGACACAGAAAATTATTATGCTCCATACTACAGAAGTATTCCCAATAATATTCTCCTAATGGAAGCTGAGCCCAAAAACAGATACAATTTCATCCTATAGTTGCGCACTGGATAGCAGTCATTACTTCACTGTTAAACATCTAGATACAATGAATATGTACAAAGAGTGTAATAAAAAACTCCAAACTTTTTCAGCATTATTTTTTAATTGAATTTGAAGATGTTGACAATTTTATATCTTCACCAAAAACATGTATTTTCATATGTAGCATGTTCTTGTGAAATATATAGAGCCAGTAAGAAGCCTTTATTTACTTCCGATTGGTTCCACGGGGCTAAGTCATGTATTCCTCCAATATAATCTATACATGAATAAGTTTTCAAAGTATTTCATTTCCCATTGATGTCCTTTTGCATTAATTCTCTCCTTTCAGAATAGGCAACAGTTCACCATTTTCTTTTAGCTCCTGTAAAAAAAATACACATAATTATTTTTTTAATACATGTTTTGTGATTATACTAACAAGATTTCGACTGGGATGGTTTGCGGACAAGAAAACAATTGACTGGCTATTAAAGGGATGAACTAGATGACCCACTAGAGGTCCCCCTCAAACAAGACTATTTAACATTCGTAATGCTGTATTTAAATTCCATTTAATGTCCATTTAGGAAAAGGGGAAACTGGGGGGGGGGGAGGGAGGAGCTCCTCTCCCGCCACCCCCCCCCCCCAAAAGAATGCCATGTTACTACTTTACGAAGTAAATTATTTCCCCTTGTAGATATAAATTTCAGATATATTTTGTAGGTACACACAAAATTCTACAACATTCAAAATGCCTCCCGTGAAATGAAAAACTGACATCCATTGATAGAATTTGTTCCTACCACACATTAAAACAAACAAGACAGTGAGAGATTCAGAAGTTCTAAATAAGAAATATTTGCTTGAATTAGCTTGATGGTTTAATTCAAACTATATAGCTTTTAACTTATTAAACAGATAGAATTCTTTCTCTTGAGATGCTGGAAAATAATACATATTCCACAACATGTTATATTAAAACCATTTACTGATATTCTCTATCTCAATTTTACTTCATATTATGCTACATTCACCTACCCATACAAATTAGTCAGCATGACCAGAACACAGTCTAACAATGCAAATAGAAAAATTGTATTTAAATAGCAATGAAAGTAGTTTGCAGCATCTCTGCAATGCCCAGGACTATACTTACTGATCACTGAAATAACCCATACACTTGTTAAATAAATAAAATTAAAGTAATCTATATAATTTAAGTAATACCAGTATTTTTAGAACTAAATGAGATTTATTGATTGTATCTTCCCAAGAGTTACAATGTCTGAGGAATTGGCTATAAACCATTCAGACAAGAATAGGCTCAAGAGTATTTGGGGTTTAGAACACTGTGCCTGCTCTGTTACGAAAATCAAAAACCACAGTAACAGATGCAGATCTATTTTTGTTGCTTCAGGGTCTGTTCAAACAACTACAATAAACCTTACTTTTTTCCAGGAATGAGACTGTTTGCTAGGAAAAAATGTCTCACCCACCTTATTTGAGAAAAGCAATGTCAAAAGTAAAACTAAGAAGCAAGAAAAACCTGTAAAAATGCACCCACGGGGTAAAAATGGTCTTTACAGTAAAGGTAACTGACTGCTGTCAAGAAAATACATTTCACTGCTACATCTTAGCGTATAGGAACACTAGAGATTTAAAGCTCCTTTCAACCATGTGTTGAGATAATGGAAGTCACAGTAAAAGCAACCAAGTCATTCGATTTCAAAATCTCAGGCCACTATACAGGAATTTCTGTATATTATAGTCAGAAAACATTTTTACAGTTCAACAAATGGTCAATTTACATGTCAAACAAAATTCTCCCAGTCTTACCTTAACAATATCCAACCCTCCAACAAGGTCACCTTTTACATACAACTGAGGATACGTTGGCCAATTTGAATAGGTTTTTAGTCCTTGCCGCACCTAAGAAAAATAATCTTAAGCATAAACTTTGGCTTTAGTAAAAGTAACAACGAAATATACAGCATGGGAAAGACTTAATTACCTCTTCATCCTCCAATATGTCAAACGTCTCATAATCAACACTAGAAAGAAAAAAAAAAAAGTGATCTGCTATGGACTTTTGCAATGCAAGACCCACAAAAATTCAAAACATTTATGTTTACAAAGCTAGCTTCCAAATCATCAAGGATATAATTTGCACATATTAAGAAACAGGAAAAAAAAGTCAGCTACTTAAACACCGAAATCTAATATAAAAGATGTCTAGATTAATGGGAAACTCCTTATAATGCAGATGACACCACACTGTGCTAAAAATGGAGCTGTATACCTTTGACTCTTACTGTGCAAAATGTGTTCAAAATAACTTTGTTCACTAAATAGCTTAAAAAGAACTCTGCAAGTTTTAACAGAGAGATCAAACAGCTGCAGCTATTTCATTTCTTCCTATATTACATGTATAAAGACACCAAATATATCATGCCAGTGTAAATCTCAGTCCTGAGACTGAGGCCAACTCACATAAAAGAGTTTTGGTACGTAATTCCTGGTACTGCCAGTCCTGGCATTCTTTAATAACTGGAAAGCACCTGGACCCCTGTAGGTGCACTAGGGCCAATGACAGTGATTTGAGTAACTACTGCTTAGTTCCAAATTGTACACTGATATATACAGGTCTGCTCTACTTGGCTGTTATCTCAAGAGCTCCTTCTAGTGATCAAGACAACTGCTTAACCTCTAACTAGCAGTACAAAAAACATGGGTTTATTCAGAGGAAGACAACGTTAATCTCTCACTACAAAAAGAATTGCTTTGAAGAGAAAAACTGAGTCTAGATAAGATGAGAGGCTCCAAGATTAAGGAAAGAGATCAAGAGGGACCTCTAAGATGAGTTACTTATCAGAAAAGGTTTTTTTTTTCTTTACAGTCAACAATCACAGCAAAAACAAGAAATTCACTCTTGCAGTAACCTCCCAGCACACAGTGTTAAATCAGAGCAAGACGATCACTATGAAGCAGTCATTTTTCACAAGTATTCAAGCAGCATAACATCTGACACACCACATTTCAACTTGGTATCCAAGCAAAATGTAGTAGGGATTTACACTAGTGGTTTCTACGCAGGGATAGTTTAAAATACTTTCAAACAAAGAAAACGATTCTTTTGTAAAGGCTGGCACGAATATCTTCCAAATGCTCTCTATTTACAAACTGCAGTTTTTGAAACAGAACTGGCTTCCTAAATTAAATAAAGCTTACATACCCAGTACTATTTATGATTTCTATAATTTGCTTGCTGAAGCCACATTTTGCCATCTAGAATGCAGAAAAACACACGTTAAAACATATTTTTGCTAAATTTAGTCATTTCAACCCTCAAAATTCCAGCTCCTCAACTTACACCACAGCTAACATCAATTTTTGCTACTAACATCCTTACTAGATGAGCAGTACTACTAATCTCTTTTTCACTCTTCCTTACACTTCACTGTTTGAGCTTTAAACACTACTGAACATTTCTTTATATACTTTGCTAAAGTAAAAGAAAGTATTAAGAGTTGTAATCACTACTACTTCAGTCATGGTGAAGTGATAGAAGGTGAATCTGCTTTCCAGGCTTGGCAATACTATCTTGAAAACTAATCAGGCTTCATTATTTTCTGAACATTCAAAAAGCCAAAGCTATAAGTAGGTTGAATACAAATGCCTAACATAAATTTGTAAAAAAGATGTGACTTATTTGGAACATACTCCACCCTTTACTTACCAGTTTGGAGAGAGTATCCTATGGTCAACTGATAAAGTGTGTGCATGTACAGCAACTTCTACTTTCCATTTTTAATTTCAATTATCTACTGCGAACTCTTTTCATATTGGCAGTATAGTGCCATTGAATGTCTAGAAAATGATGGGTACTGTACATTTAATCCAGACTACCCTTTCTCCTTGGGGATTTAACTCTGCCGGGAACTCGGGCAAAACCAAAACACGTATTAAACAACTTTCCCAAACTCTGCTTTCTTCAGGGAAGACACCGGCCTTCTAAACAGATGCCCTTCTAGTAGTGCCTTTAAAAACTAAGCACAACTAGCCAGCCACCACTGCTTCAGCGAGGCAGCATAACCCACAAGGTTCCAGCTGTTATGAAATGGCTCAGGAAAACAGCCTATAATACTCTCACAAGTATCTCTTGTTGATGTACACAGAGGGCTCAGGGAACAAATGAGCAAATGAAATGGAACGAAATCTCATGAATGAGCTCAGTTTCCTACCTCTGTATCCTTCTAAAAAAACATGTTGCCATCTTTGTATACATTGTATAAACATGTCTCCAAATCTGATCACTACATACAGTTATGGCTTAGGGTACATCACTCCAATGAAAAGTTTAAGGTGAGTTGGGAGCTGTTCAGGTAATTTTGATAGAAAGACTTGCACTGCCTTGCTGTTCAAAAGGGAAAAATTTATCCCCCGGTTACCTTGTATAAGCGTGCAACACAAATAAATAGGATGACCTTTCGGTTTACAGTCATTTGCCATTATTTTAATCCTAATTGTAAGCAGTCATCTGTCTTAGGCCACTATCTTTATTTCAGTGTGCAAGACAGATAATTTATGCATTAAAAGACACCAGGTGTTGACCACTCCATGCATGTGAGAAGAAGAGTGGATCATTTACGGCACGTGGCGTTATACGTTAGTCCTGAAAACATCTAGCAGGTTTTTTTAAATGAAATTGTGCAAGCATAATAAAGTCAGAGAAATTAAAAAGTACAGGACACTCAATCCAACTAGGTCAGCAGAGGGGAAAAAACATGGAATTAACATGTTGGGTAACAGTCAAAGTGTACACCTCGAGTATGGTAGACTTCGGGAGCAAGCATTCAGAACATCAGAAGAAAATTCACTATCCATAAAGATCATCAATGACCAAGACCAAAAGGACTTGCACTGTTGCTATCAGTATTTCAGCAATATATTTCAATCAGGTAAAATATGAACTGCTCTTCTATGACTTATAGAAGCACCAAACAAAAACACAAATAACTTCTAATAACTAAAAACAACTACTAATTTTCACTAACAAAGGAAAAGAAGGTAGCTGCCACTAAGTGTTGCAGAAAAACAGTTCTATTCACTTCTATTCAAACAATTTATTGAACCTTACCTGTTTATTTCCCTTCATAAAAAGCATCACAGGAGCTTTGTTTATCAAGGCTTTAAGCCTACAGAAGGCAGGAAAAAGGAAGACAGAACAGCGCAATTATTATCCTATGCTTTTGTCCAACAGGAAAACAAATGCAAAAAGTAGAAAGATAACTTACACATTTATCAAATGAATTTAAAGCAGTACTATAACCAGCTGTATTCATTTATATTGTTCAATTTCATTCACTACAGTTCTAAACAATCCTGTTACTTTTAGAGCAAAAATTTACTTTTATAGATTGACCTGTAAGTATCAAGCAACAAATTTAAGGAAAAACATTCTTTCGGATATTTTTAATACCATATCTATATTCAGTTACATATCACTAAATAACACACATCGTTTTTCACATACTGAATATAATATTAACATTTCTTATTCTCCATATGAGACAAAGCATTTTGTAGAGTAATAGCCATAGCTGCTATCCATCAGTCAAAAGATCAGGAAGGACTACACACTACCGAAATTCAGGAATAGATCCACTTCGTCCCATCACGCCCTGTCTTCTTCTGGCTTATCCTTGGTCTACCCACATAACACCTCAGACACTTCTTTTCTTTCCGTCTCCTTATAGAAAAGATTTGCTGGGACAACTGATGGAAAAAGTTAGCAGAGCCTCCTGCTCAACAGTTCCCTGCTAAAGGTAATTTATCTTTTATAAAGCGTATGGCAGGTGGTCATTTTCTGTAAAAGGTCACTTTGTGCCACTCGCACAACACAAAATGATTCTAAACTGGAGAATACAGGCTCTTTGCAAAATAAAACTAAATGAAGTTTTGTTGGTGACCTACAGCCTGTGCATGTGTACACCTAAAAACAAAGACAATTTTTCCAACCAAGTTGCCTCTTGGGGAAAAAGCAATGGTAAACAAACAATTACACCAAAGGTGAGCCACAGGAGACTAGATCCCCAGCTGCCAGAAAATCTGTTTGGTGAAATCAAGCCTATTTGCAGAGTTCATTTTCCAGGAGATTTTCAATTAAGCAGATACAGTTCATTGATGGGAAGAGATCAAACATTGAGTGAAGTAACAGAATTTAGCACTAAACAGGTTGTACTACTGATATTCCTTCATTTTGTTAAGTCTTAACATGCTCAAACAGCTAGCCCACAGATTTTGTTTATTTTTTAAATGAGTGACTGTCCTGGTAGAGTGAATATAGTTGGAAAGAGAGCTAGTTTCCCAGAAACTACATACAAGGGTAAGTACAAAGAAAAACTAATTGGTGCTACAGAAAACCACTTCCTAGTTGTCACTAGAAAACAGAAGACAGACCTCAAAGTGCTATGCATTAACCTGAGAAACAAACACATCTACTAAGAAACAAATAACAAGCTATGCAACAAGGAGCAGCCTGTGACTTGCCCAGTGAATTTTCTACATCAAAATTTGAGAAAATTTCACACATCTGTCCAGGAGATGCTGCTGCTTCTTTGGGGAGACATCTAGCTATACCAACAACTTTATTCTATTAAACACATTAAGTAAGTGGAGGACAGGTCACATTACCTTCTCTTCCCCCAAAAGACTAAGCAAAACAAAAAACTACATATAAACTCAATGAAGTTACATGCTTTGCCAGTTTGCCAAAAGGAGGAGAGACCAAGGGACTCTTCCTAAAATAAGTTTTAAAAAGGACACACACTGAGACAATCCCATCTTTACATGTAATTTAACCTCAATTAAGCTGCAGACAGTAGTAAGTGATTGCTTTTTGTGGTCTCAGAGAAACAATTTACTAATTGCCCTACCAGGGTAACAACTGACCCTTCAAGAGTAACAACATGTGAACCTCAAAGATAGAACAAATTAAAAGGCATCACACACCTGTGAAAGTAAGTGTAGTTCATTACTGCATAAAGACAGCTTGCTTTAAGTTATTTCTCAGCTGTGCTTCATCAAGGCAAGAGGACCAGAACCAGTCACCTCTAGAGCTCTGCAAGACTTTTACTCTCACCATCCTCAGACAGCAGGCGGGAAATCTATGCTAACATATTTGCCTTCAAGGCACAGGCCTACTTCTTGTAAATCAGCCTTCCTTTGCATGTCTCAATGGCACTATTCACACAAAAGCTAAAGAAAAATGCCGCCATACACTAGCAACTTCTCTAACAATGATTTGTCACATATCTGGAGCTTGTCTGCCTGAGGTATGGCAGAATTTCAAACAGTAGCATATCTTCAAATGGGAAGGTTAAAGGAGGACAAATTGGCTTCTAGATATTACATCTGACTTGGGAGGCAACACACTTCCTATTGATGCAGCACACATTCGTACGGTCAAAGTGGAAGAAAACAGGAACTGAAGGACATGGGTAATCAAGAAAAATGGGGAGACGAGCCTAGACACTTTGTCTACACCAGCGTCACAGTTATGAAGGTAAGTGCATGTCAAAAAAAGCCAACAAAAGCTACTAGTGTGTTTAGAAGAGTGTTTTCTGAGCTACCTTTAAAAGTAAGTTCTTAAAGAAACAAGAAATCTACATATTCCTGTTATAATTTAAAATTAACAAACTACAACTATAATAAAGCTTATTAGAACAGTATAGCCTAATACTATATAAAGTGATGTTTACTGTATAGAGAACAGAACATATTAAACTATTTGAAATAAAGAGTACAGGAGTTCTGTAGTTAAAGAAAATCTTGGTTTACTTCTGATAAAGTCAAAGTAAAGGAATTTATATAGCAGATTGCCATATACAAATGAACAGAGAAGAAACCTCAGAAATGGACCCCTTTTTAAATAAAGATACAATGTCATACTTGTCCTCCAACTTGCATGCCTTCGGACAGACTGTGTCCAGTTCTCCAGAAGCCTCGAGTTCCTGGGGAAATTATACAGAGCAAAAAAATCAGATATGAAAAAGAACTGCTTCGCATAACAAGCAATATTAAGAAATTTCTCAGTTTCTAACCTTGACAATATCCAGTCCACCTATAAGCTCTCCAGCTACGTATAACTGTGGATAAGTTGGCCAATTAGAATATGTTTTCAGTCCCTGACGAACTTCTTCATCAGAAAAAATATCAAAACTGCTAAATGAAATACCGTGTTTGTTCAGTATCTCCACCATTTGTTTGCTGAAACCTGCAAACGTAAAAAGAGGAATTACATATAATTTTAAACAAAGTGTTCCCATGTCTGTATTAACCTTTATTCATTAAAAAATGCAAATCTTTCAGACAATAACTTCTCACCAACAGCTCTAGTGTATTGTTCATTGTTGTGTTAATATCCCCAAATATTATAAAGAGGCAAAAAATAAACATAGATTTTATAAGCCCAGTAATTAACCAAGTAATTGAACAGTTCAGTAAGTCTAGAGCTTCTCCATACAGAGCGCTACATGGTAAGTAACCTTCACGCCCTGTTGATCCAAAATATGGTTAAGGCAAAATTAAATGCATTCCCTTATTCCTTCTCTTGCCAGCAATTCCTCAGCCATGAAGAAGAAAACCTCCTCAATGACTCTAACTGTATCTTCAGTAGCCTTCCTTCACTTCCTCTACAGTTACTTGCACACCATTTTCTCTGCCTGTCATTTCTTCCTCCAGCTACTAATACCCTTCTTCCACACCAAAAGTGGGTGAAGTTGACACAAAACAGGAACTATGATTCAAATCCACTACCGTGTCACTGATTTAACTTCTTGAACTTAGAAACTTGGCTCTACTTTTTTTTTTTTTTTTAAACTACCTTGACTTCCAGAGCATTTCCTTTCTACTTCACAGTGGAACACAGATACTGTTTTACTTTTTTTTTTTTTTTTTATGTTTACATTCATGAGTAAATAATATAATTTTACTACCTTTATGACACTTACATACACTTATGACACTTTCCTTTTGTAACCCATTTGCATTATGTCCTATTCTGACAATTTCTTGTCAGGATAGTAAGTGAAAGTTAAGATGTAAACATCCTTATTTTATAAAATTATTATGTAGCCAAACTTGGAGAAGAGTTTTTCCCTCCTGTAACTAAGAAAAATACAATATTATATGTAAAAAGCTGTATGTATGAAGATTGGGATACTATAAAATTTGCAGTCTAGAAACACAAATCATCTTCCACTGAAGGGAAATTCATACAAAATTTTGTTTTCTGAACAACTCTCCTTCTTCTCTATTTTAAATGCACCGTTCTCAGTCATTAAAAGTGAAACCTGAAATTCAATCTTTTTTAAAGGCAATTTATTTTCTTTTTAAAAAAATATTCTCTACAGAAACTCTTCTTAAAAAAAAAAAAAAAAAAAAAAACCCACACCACATAGTCTGTACCCTTCATATCAATATCGCCATTCTTTCTGGGTAACCTGAAAACCAATATTAGACTTTGCCATCCAAAGCCACCTTCCTTCACTTAGCAGCTTCCACCGACAGCATCACAAGTGCTCCTCTGGAGAGGACAGAGCTCACTAGATCTTCCAGAGTAGACTGCAAAGAGTTACTTCACAACAGAAACGGATATGAAGGTCTGCTGTACTTTACAACACAAGGAAGCCAAGGAGTCGATCTTTAGGACTGATGATCAAATCTTGATTTGCAATTCCTCTGTTCCCCCACAGCTTATCCACCCTGCTATGAAAACAACGCTAATCAGGAGAAACTGCTAAATACCTAGCAACGCACAAAGATTCTGAAGTTTTGCCTCATCTCTAACATCTGGTCTTCACCTTGAAATATTTTAACACCTGCCACTGCTACTTTCATGCACAACCCTTCTGAGGAAATAAAGGCTTCCTAGATAACACTATTACATGGTTTACAAAAGTGATCCATGACAATTTGCCCACAAATCAATGTGATAATAATGTACGTTTTATATCTTTGCCAACTCATTCTGCTTTGGATTCACATAACCTTGCGATCCTTCCAATTTCCTAAAAGAATTCCAGCAAATGCTGTGCAGACAAATAAAAACCTCTACACAAATATATATTAAAAAACCCACAATGCTTAAAGGCTTCAATAAAGAAAAGAAAAAAGAATTCTGAAATGAGGAAAAAAGAATCAGTGCCATACAGGAATAACCTTTGATTTCAGCTTGCAAGACCACCTATTAGTTTTTGAAATATGGATTTTTACTACAGCTTTCTGCAGTTTTCATGATCTGCAATTTATTGAGATATGAAGTAGTAGTATTTATATGTATGGCATCTAAGTTGCTTTTCTTTCTACAACTGAAGTGTTAAGTTCATGTACAGCCTGAAGTAAAACACAGATTCTGAAATTTTTCATACATCTGGGAGTTCATTAGTAAACAGCTAAAGGCTGATTGCTGATGGTTATTCCATTGCCAATATATTAACTCATTTCTACTGTAAGAGACTGGGGGGGAAAAAAAAGCTTTATTTTAGCTGTAGGCAATTACATGCAAACTAGAAAGATTGATTGGTTGTGTTTCATTTTGAAGGGATACAGTAGCAGTCTGGAAGTGTTATGCTTAGGGATAAAGTGCCAGAACAGCTTTACTCTCATAACAAAAGATTTAGGTTGAATTCCTGAAGAAATACCATACATGCATTACAAAGAATAATTAAACCGTGAGCAAAATGTTTTAAGTGGTTATCTAGACAACCACAAATGCCACTCTGGATTCTACCCTGATAATGATACACTACATATATTACTGTATTGATGAAGCAAATAAACAAATACAATTAGAGTCCAAAAGAATCTGCTGAAATAATACAATGTGCATAGCAACCAGATACAACAGCCAGCAAACACAGCCAAGGAAACAAACCTCAATTTACACTACACTGAATCAGCTTTTCCAGTGAAGCAATTATAAACTACAAAAAGATCTCAATACACTGCTGGAGAGGGTTCCACATTCCTTGCCAACTGCATTCAAGATGCCGCTGCCAGTTTGTTAGCTGAATCAAAATAGATACAATTCACCAATATGTTCACCTTTAGAGAGGCATGTCTCCTTTAACTTAATTACATTGTTAATACTCCTGCTACTGTTATAACAAATCCGTATTATCTTTGGCAAAACGCTAAATGTTAAGCCTTGAAAAAGAGTTTGTCTATTCTAGGAATTTTAACAGACCCAACTTACTAATGTCTCTCAACTACTGCCAGAAGCTATCAAAGCAGCCTAAGCAGGCACAGTATTTAACTGCAAAATAAAGAGCTGTAAGTTCAGATGATTTAGTGTGTGGCACTACATTTTCATACTTACAATTTTAATACATAAGTCTATTTAGGTAAGCACCTCCTGCACACTTTTCATAGGGTACCAGAGATCAAACACAAAAACTGCAAGCTTGAAGAAATATCTTTTTTATCATAATATTAACACACATGCAAATGAACCTGTTATGCTCTTAATTCACTTTCCATGATGAGTTTTAATGCCTTTTTTTTTTTCTTTTTTTTCATAGCCTCAACTCCCTCCCATCAAAAATCAAATACCTTAAAAACTATAAGGGGTTTTTCTTTAGGGAACTTCAAAATCTGCCTGGAGTTCTGCTCAATACACTTTAGCAGACCACCTCTCTACTGGATGTCTACAGAAACCCAGAGGAGAAACGGTTTCTGCTCCCTTTGAAGCTAGACGCCGATTTGCGCGTAACGGAGAACCTGGGCACACGAGCAGGCCAGAGCACACTCATCGCTGCCTGCACAACCCTCGCTCTCACAACGGCACAGGGAGATCCGTGCTCCACCTGCACAGAGCTCTGCACCTACAGCTTCCCACGCACCGGCCAAACCCGCAACACGCAGCAGGCTACCTGCTAACGCAGCAGGTAGGGCTACACTGGTATCCAACGTGCTTCAACCTACCCCACCTGTATCTGAATAACCAGACACCCCAAACACCAGCTTGTGAGTATTAGGAGATGGTGAAGTGCATCAGAGCTGTGCTCTGCTACATACAGTTACTATACAACGTATCCGTGGCTGCACTTCACCAGTCTACTTCAGAATAAGCCAAAATTTCCATTCCTATGATATCTAAATTCCTATGACCACATGTAACTTCTGTGCACCTGTAATATGTTGTTAAATTATGCTCCTACACATAAACAGAACTTGATCAGCTCATCATCTTGAATAAAAGAAATTCCATGATCATATCAATATACTAATGTCCAAAGGCACTTCGACAAAGTTCTTTGACAAAATTCTACTTCCTAGTCTCAAACTCCTTCGATACTAGGGGAGTCAGAAAACTGCTGAGAGCTTTAAGTTCAGGGTTTGAGTTTTTTAATGCATGCAAGAGGAAACTTTTTTCCTGCACTTAAAATAGGAAGAGCTATTTTGATGAGGGGAGTGGGGGAAGGATGCAGCAGAAAGGAAGTTAAAAGAAACAGCTGCAACATAATTTCGTTCTGTAAGTTATCCCTAAATTCTCTAAGTTAGTTTGCTAACTCATATTTAGTTATATGCCACTAGGCATGAGACAGACTGTGAAATGATAAGAGGGGAAGAAACACCTTAGTCCACTACACTGCATCCCTGTTCTGTCTCTCCAGCGTACACCTCAACCATTCAACGCTCTAAAAAAAATATTTAGACACGGCAAGCACTGTATGTTAGAATGAAAACTACTATTTAACCTCACCCTCAATTTCATAACGACCTAAAAATATTTTTCAGACAAAAACAAAAAATGAGGAATGACAGAAATACAAAGTAATTAAACATATAAGGTACTGGTTGGAACAGACAAATCATTAAAACTGTCCCAGCTCCTCATTATTTCTCAGAAATAAGCAAATGCGTACGTGCAAAGTGTCAGACTTCCAAGCTAACAAACAACGGCACAATGAAACAGGGAGTTTTGAAATCTGGGGTTATTTCTGGAACTCCTTCTACTGAAAAGATACTGAGAACCTACTAATGCATTGAAATGAAACAGCAGCCTTGAACTCAGGAAAGCAGAAAACAAGGGGAAAAGAATAAGGTGTGCAATACAGAATGAGGAGACTCAGTATATATACGACATTGCACTTCCCCTCATATTTCTGTGATCTTTTCACAGCAACAACAGGAGAAGAAAATCATAGAACGGCATGCAAGTATTTTAAGAGAGGCTGAGAGGATGTTTAGCTACCAGGGGCAGAGCCAATACAGCAGTTGCACACACACCATAAGCAAGTACTTCATCAACCTGAAGTAACCTGGGTTGTGCTGTAAGACTCCCCTCGTTCTGTCAGGGCAGGGTTATTCTCCACAGCCCACGGTTCAACATTTTGTTTGACATGCTTTAACCACTACTTCTCTTTCAAACGTTGTTTCATGAGTTTCATACATAAGCCATCCTTCCAAAAATAGGGCACCATGTACTATACTAAACTCCCTCCAATTAACACAGCTTGACAGATACAGACTTTCTTCCTTTCCTGCCCAAGACAAGCTGTATTAGTTCAAAGCTTTTCTTTGTAAGTCGATGCCACTAGGGCCAACTGGCAGCTTCACTGCTGTCACTGCTCTTGTCAGCTCCCTCATTTGTCAGGAACTGGGACTGATCCAAAGTCACATGAATTACTGTGGAGATTCTTATTTACTCTATGCACCTAGTCCCAAATTTCAATAACTATAGATATGCCTCCTGTAATATAAATGGCTCTCCTACAATACAATGTCTACACAGATACAATGCAAAACAGCAGTGGCTATATTGTAAATCACGTCACAAACCTGCATTACTCTCACTCCATCAAATCAATGTATTCCTCGTTATTATCCTTCCCTTCCCTCATTTTAATAGCACACGGTAATACCACAATCTGCATCTTCCAGGGTTAAAATAAATAGACAGATCATGTAAAATCAGTTTCTTTTAGGTCCTTCTATACTATTTCCTCCATTATTTACACAGTTCTTCTCAATTTAGCTTCTTTGGGGAACCTCATGAATACATACCAATACAAAGCAAAAGGCAGCTAATGAAGGCATGTCTAAACTTGGAGCTTGTTGACTGAATTTAATACTTAATGCTGTTATAACCTCTTTCACGGCTAGAATATAAGCAGTGCAAGCACATCACAAGGATATTTGGCAATTAGGTGAGTATCACATCACTAAACCCACACACCATATCAACGTTTCAAACAACACACTTGCGGACTTCAGTCAGAGACATAAGGCACCATCCTGCCTCTGGGCTGCATGCTCTGGGCCCTTTCCAGACAGGGGGTCAAACAGAATAGTGCTGTGAATCCTCATTTCATTCTCAGCAAAATGTTTTAAGCACATTTAGTTCACATGCATCTCTGCCAGATACAAAAACATTTATGACCCTATATAGGAATCTTTCAAGTGAGGATATTTTAACATAATTCATGTACAGACAGACCAGAAAAAAGGACTTGGACTTTCACTATTTGTTCTTGAACACAACCAACTGAAGTTTTCCGTAACAATTTAACTTCATGAGCAGTAAACCTCTCTATATTGGTTCTGTAAATATATGCCATATGCCCATCTCCAGCAGCTTGGCCTGTAAGGAGCTAGCTGTTTCTAATTCTTTTTTGATTCTCCTGTTACACTTTACAATCCCTTCATCTTTTTGGCCCTAAGACGTGGTTAGTATGATTTGCCTCATAGGATACACATTCACTTAGCAAAGGAATACTGTCTTAGTCATCTCAATGTGTCGGCTACTGTGGAGAAAGGAATTGTGACAGTTGCAACATTTGATCTCTAGACATCTCAATTTGGGGAGAAAGAGGAGGCAGAAGAAGTCAAAGCAACATTTTTTTCATTGTTTTCACACACACAAGTTTAGAATTCCAGAATCCTATCTTAAACCCCTATCCCCAGGATAAGATCTTCCCAGTCTTCCCACTTCCAGTGCAGCTCTCTCAAGATAAATGATGAGGAATGGTAGGTTTTCCACATTGCATTTTGCTCCTTGTTCTTTTCAAGATGGAATACGGGCATTTGGGAATAGGTGTACATGAAAACAACAAAGCAACTAGCAGCTAAACGTTCACTTCTGTAAGGTATCGGTGGAAAAAGACTGGTGGGTAAGAAGCAGACTAGCGATAGGAGACATACTTCAAACAAGCTGTTATCCTGAGACTCGTCCCCAAAAGGCAGCCCGGGATTATGCTCAAAGCAGGCAGTGTAGAAAGCGTTGTGTTGTTAACTGCCAAAACGATGCCCCCAGCCCTGCCTTGGAGCAAGAGGGAGCTGCAGCCAAGCCCTGCCGAGAGGTCTGCACAGCCACACAATCTCCTACCCACATCAAAGTGGTATCCTTCCGTTTGCCTCCCGCAGATCACCACAGTGTACCCTACAAATCAGTTCTGCAAAGCAATTTCCTAAGCCTGCACGGGCAGAAGGACGGCAGCTTCGTAGTACTACAATTTTAAACATTTGTTTATATACTTTCCCAATACAGATCAATATTTCAGGTCAGCTAGGAACCAAGCACTTTAAACCGTGAGCAAGTATTAGGACAGTTAAGCTGAAGAAAAGGCATTTCTTCTATAGTGGCAACACAAGGTACTGGTCTTCCAGTTTTACTAGTTTGGGTAGTTTTACTTTGTTTTTCCAAATGGCAACAAGTAACCCAAGGTGTTAGTCAATTCTTGCTTTTCCTTGAATTGAATAGTTCTCTTCAAACTATTTTACATTTTTAACATGTAATTCAATGCGTAAAACGTCATGATTAAACACTGAGCTAGCTCTGGAAAAAGCATCCTAGTACAAGGACAGCATTACACATGTTCTTTGGAAAGCCCCTGATCTCTGTGACCCTATTCCCAAAATTTATATAAGGGAACAACAATTCTCTAACTACATATAAGCAATATGAAAATACTTTTGTATCATTTCTAGGTATGCAAGACACTGTTACAATGCACATCCCCAAAACTGAATGAATCTGACAGCTAGCCCAAAGCAAGGACTGTCAAACTGAACAAGAACTTCAGAAAACTCTTACCGCAGCGAGGCTCTTTGGGAGACCCTTTCATAAACAACATGCAAGGGGCAGCATTGATAAGCTTCTTCAGACGTACAGCAAGATCTTCTTTTGCAATGTCGTTAGAACCAGCAGAAATGGAACTGCTAGATGCATGGCGCTGGACTTTTTTGGTCAACTCTGGGGCATGTGCACCGTCTAATCTGTCAACTTTCTGAGAATTCTAAGGAAGCCAAAATACAGGCTTATGTTAACAAGTTAAATTCAGTATTTGTACTCTAATTAAAAAGAAGTAAAATTATCATATAAAATATAGATTTTCAGATGCAGGGTGGATTAGTGTATTGATCATTTAACCAGTCTTTAGTTCCAACAGAGACTCTAGACTTACACCATCCTGTGGGCTAGCTCCTGTTAATGCTAGCAAAATTTGTTTTTAATGAATTTAAATATTTTGAATTTTTTAATCACAGGCAAACACAACCCATACAGACTTGTCACTTCTACCAAAAGACTATTTACCTGGGTTTTTTTTTTACTGTGTTGTAGAACTATAGCTAGACCAGAGAACATCACTGAAAAAACTTTTGACCCAATACAAGGTATGATAGCTAACATAAAAACCTTATAGGAATCCCAACACAATTAATGAAGTTCTGAAATACTAAGATTAGGTATAAGAACAATTTCTGTCTACTTTTTTAGGATCCACTATCCAGACTTAAGCGGGATACACGTTTCTTCACTGTGAAAGTTCCTGACAAGTTTCTGCTGTTCCAGTAATAAAAGTACACGCTAAGAGCCGACACAGAATCCATTTCTTTTAAATCCATTTGCTCTTACCTTAAAGAATAAGAATGTTGGAACAGAACTAATTTCATATTTTTCAGACACTTCAGGCACAGCTTCGGCTTCCAGCTTAAAAAAAGAAAGAAAAAAAAACAGAAAAGACGGTTTTATTTTCATAATCTTCCTTAAAGTTTGACCATGCATGTCAATCCTGCCTAGAATGTTCTTCTAGGCATTTTATACATTTAAAAAGGATTTTGATGCAGAAGTTTGTGACACATTTGCATTTAAATGAGACTCACTAGGTTGGTGTGTCATCCACCGAGCCTACACAGTGTCAAAACAGGTTCAGAGGTTTTTATTTTGTTGCACATTTCAAAAGATGCCTGGAGGCTGCGAATAAAATTTTTGGTGCACTAGTGACCTAGTAAATTTTCAATCATATGCAGCTACTACTATATTGAAATCCATAAATCATTGACCCCAGTTATGTCATGATTACAGTGCTTATTTTCTGCCCACAGCAATTCTTGCTGTTTGCTCTATTGACTAATTTCAAGGGGCAGTACATCATGACTGACATTTGCAGCCTTCTGCAAATTATGAAGCAAAAAGGAGTGTTTCTTCAATAAACTATTGATGCCTAGTAAATTTTATTTTTAACTCCTGAAAGCCTCCCAAGTATTGAGTGGAAAGCTTGTTTAGATTATTCATTCCGAGTTTATTCAGCCTTCACATGCTTACCTTGAAATTCTACAATGTAACAATTTACCATGAAAATGGATCTTTTAATTTAATCAAGTTTGTGATTTTCTATGCACGGTCTAGAAGCTTATTTTAGTGACAGAGCACAAAGCTGTTTAAGTTGCTAGCTCTGTAACAACAGCAGTAAGCAACAAAATAAAGTGGTTATAACAGATATAAATATTTTTTCAGACCCTAAAACACAGAAACCTGTGATCCAGTGCACAGAAGAAAAAGATTTTCAAACTCTTACTCCACAGACCATACAATGACAGTTCAACAACAAGCACCTGCAGAGCTACTTAACAGTTTGCTCCTGCTCTCACCTGATTTGTCCCTACTAACCTATTTTAGAAGACAATCTGTGATGGCTCTCACTATTAACTGAGACATAGCGAGTCTCTGAATGCTCTAGTATTACAACATTATGTTTTGATTCACTCTAACCATTAAGGCTCTTAATGAATTCACTGAGCACAGAAGCAATCCAGCGATCAACTCACAACTAAAAGCCCGAGCTTCATCTCTGTTCCCATAAACCAATGCTCCACCAGGATCAGCGGAGAAACTTTCTGCTGTGTACAATTCCAATTATCTACTTGCTTTCAAGTGGCAAATGATTAAACAAATTATACTAAATATATTAATTTTCTAGTAGAATTTTCTATCTACCTGGATACTTATGTTCTGCTCTGGTGAGGTTCATGCATAGAGAACAGATTTCATTTCATATTTCAATAACTCGCTGTTATTGGTACATCTTTCCAGAATATTCTGTTTCTAACCATTTTTTGATTAAAACCTTTTCATTTTAACCAAGTCAAAGATCTTAGAATTAAGACACGCAACAACTAAATGCAACAAATGAAATGTGAAATTGTATTCAGAAAGACTCCTTAAGATTATTAACAATTTTCTGAAGTTCATCCCATGCTAATTAGTCCTGTTCTGGAATCCACCTGTTTATGCCTTGCGAGGTGCTACACTGCTCTTGGTTAGTCATCTGCAACCGTCTGGCAAGTGACCAGGTTCTTGCCGACACAAAGTCTGGCTATCCTGGAACACAGATCACAGTTCTGCACACCGAGTACTTTCAAAATTAAAGATATTCCTGGTGGGGAGCAAAAAAAATACCATATCAAGAGAATTTGCCCAAGTCTCTCAGTAGCTTGTTTTCTCTAAATGAGAATGCCATTATCGTAGCTTTGCAATGCTTGACCACTGCATACAGAAACCTGCTATTAAAAAGTAAATAAATTGCTGCTGAATAATAAAGAAGCAACTGAGAGGTTTCAAACTTTCTTTGGTCTACTAAAAGTTACAGCAACTCTATACAAACAAATACCAAATATCTCAAATTTCAAAATGTTGAACATTAGTCTTTGGACGTGCTAATTAAAATGGTTTTGTAAATTAATACAGTTGAAATAGATCCATCCTTCTGTTTTACAAGAAAAAAAATACCAACTGAGAGGAATCATTAAAAACAAATCACAAAACCTAAAGGCTGTAAGAAATCAAATTAAAACACACACACAGCTGGCTGTTCCATTACTCCCTGCCCTCATAATCACAGAAGTGTCTCATTAACAAGGGAAAGTTGTTTTAAAATGAACAGCACATTGATGAAGTGCATTCATTTTTCCCTCCGCACTAGTTCTCTTACTAGGATGTGATGATCTCACAAAAATATAGCATCTCATTTGTGCTTACACCATCCAGCATTATACCACTCCCACTCCCAACCTTGAGTGACAACATTGCACAGACTTTAAATTTATCTGCCCTTAAACTCCATAAAGATTACCGCTCTTTAGTAACAGACAGAAATGAATCCCAAGATCTATTTGACAAACCAGTAACATCATGAGAACAAATTAAACCTCTAACAAACTTGAAAAAGAACAGTGCTGCCATTTTAATCTCAAATCCCCCGGACAAAAATCAGGCTTTAACAATATGGATAACTACAGTACTGAAGTCATTGCAGGAACAGGGAAATTTAAAAGCCTATTTGTTAGATGAAGTAGCTAATGAAAGAAATGCCTTCACTGTATCTTAGTAGCCCAACTCTTTTCTTTCTTTTTTTTTTTAAAACAGCAGTGTAAAAATGAAAGCATTATTTAAGTCTGCAATATCAAGCTTGCAAAGGTGAATCTAGAACTTAATCCTACAGGTTTTTTGATGCATCTCTTGCACATGTTCAACTCATCTTCAAACAAAGCCAAAAAGGAACTTCAAACACAACTTTATTCATATGTTTTAATAACAGCTTTATGATGTCTTTCGTTTAAAATAGGATTTACTGTCCAGTAACAAAGACTTACCTTCACAAACGTAACCTGCGCATGTTCCTTTGCTAGTGCCGCCATAACTTCATTCATTTGAGCACACTGAGGAGCCCATGGTGCCCAAAAATGGACAACTACAAGAGACCTATTACAAAAAAAAAGAAGTGTTCATTTTTTAAACTATTATTCAGTTTGATATGCCATGCAAAAAGAAAGTCTTCCTGAGAAGAAAGATAATCAAGTGAAACTGGTACCATTATCTATGGCTCTCACAGAGAAATTACTCATGAAAAAAGTAAAAACTGAGGACCACTAGTACTTTTTTCAGGAAATATCTCAAAACACAAACAAAGAAATATGCCATCCTGTATTCTGGTAATAACAGATCACATTACATGAATGGCAAGCAGGAAAAGAATGAGCAGAAATATTAAAGATCAAGTCATACACTTCATGGCTGCAGATTTTGAGGCATCCACAGCCCAAGCGCACAGACCACTCTCAGGGGTCCTGCATTTCTTCCAGGCAGGTCTTCTATTTCCAGAAGCTCTGGGTACGCCACAGCTCAGCAGCTCCATGCTAGAGGCTGCACCACTGCTTTTCTCCACTCAATGCCACTCATATTTCTTTACTGTCTATCCAGGAAATAAGATAGTAATTTTTCAAGGCAACTGGGACTTGCCTAAAAATGGAGTATCCTTATATAGGAACATTAGTTTTTGCTTTTAGTAGCTTCAATTTCTTATTCCTTTTCCAGCATCAGTAAGATTTCCTTGAATATTTAGTATTAATCAGACACTATTTAAATATAAGAAGTCACACGTGTGAACGAAAATCCCAAACTGGGTACCATGACGTATTTCTCATGAGCTTAACCAATAGGCTTCAATGACAACAGTGACGAGACATTTGCACTTAATCTTCAAGTCTGTTTTCTAGGTTCGCTGAAGTTAAAAGCAGTAGATAATAGAGGATAAAGAATAAAAGACATATAACATACTGCTTTTAATCTACTTCGAAAGAGGTATAGATATCAAAGCAACCATACCCTAAATAACTTTTAGGGTCTTTTATTAGAGTGTAAATAACAGAAGCTCACTATAAATTTTAATAGTCTCGTGGGCAGCACAATATATTCATAGTGGAACAAAAGCGGTATTACCTGACCACATACTCTGAATACAACACCAAACTCAATTCAGATGCAGAACTGTAAAATTCATATGCTTTATTTTCCAAAGCAATTCTAGACAACTTCAGTAGAAGTATAATAGGGTAGTCTTTTTGCCATAACGTGATCAGTCAGCACGCGGCTCTGCTTTGAAAGCTGATTAGACCTGGCGTAGTTTACAGGCTAGTAAAACCTGAAATTATGGAACTGCAAGACAGTTCCATTTTTCTTCAAGGGCCAACCTTGCAAATTCAGACCTGAATTTAGGAACAGTAACACATCTTCTCCAGGGCGCTCCTCTGTATAGATTCTTCCAAGACTTCTGTACAATCACTCACCGATAACAACGATCCCGAAGACAAATGATCTCCCTTGAATTACAACAGAACAGCCATATACTTCTTCAGACTAATTTCACTGCACACAATTGACACTAACATTTAAACTCCAGTAAAGGCTCATTTAAGTGATTTATTCTTTACTTAAAAATGGCATATGCGGATATGAACTCCTCGAAAAACATGAGATCATATGCCACTTCTCGGAGTAAAAATAACTCCAAAATTCTGCATTTCGGCACATAAACTTTTCTACCAACGCTCTTCTTGGAATCTGTCTACAAAGCAGATGAAAAGGCAGATTATAGCTCAGGCTGCCACATTTTTATTAAGACTTTCGAGCCAATGGAGTCTAACATGGCACACCATGCTGCAACCAATTTTATTTTGTTTGCCTTATTTAGATGCATCTTTTATGAGGTAAAGACAGACCAGACAAAAGAAAACTAAAAATGTTATATTTCTTCCACTTTCAATCATAAATAGAACACAAGAAGCTAACTTACAGGCCAAAAGCCACAACATAGTGAGGTGATCATAACTGGTTGGGAGGCAGAGGGAGTCATTTACATGTATGACAATACCCAGTCACAACAGATAGAGGATTAAAAAAAACGAAAAAGAAAAAGAAAAAAAAAACACAACAGAGCAGCAGTTTGGTATTTCAGAATCCAGACCAAGCTCTAATGCAGAGAATAATCAATAATTTTGCCCTAGGGTTATTTTTTCTGCACTTGCCCATCACAACCTTTATTTGATGTTACAGTTTTGAGACCTGCTCCAATACTGTTCTTTATGTACATACTGGTTATCTACACTGTTAAGAGTTCAGGAGACCTGTTATAAACAGATCAAGGAGGATCAAAAGTAACTTCACAAAAATAAAAGTTTTGTGATGTTACTGTACTCAGCACAAAACAGACGATTTTATTTTGATCTATTAGAGCTTTTACAATTAATTATAGAGAATAAAGTTAATTTAGTTGTAAAGCTGTCATTGCAGCTGTACAATGCAATGCCTGCTTCACATTTAAAAATAATTTGTGCATCTGTTAAACTTCAAGTAGGACAACGGAATACCTCCACTAACTTAAAAAAAAATATATAGATATAGATATAGATAAAAATGAAGATAGGAAATATATTACTTTTTGCCTGCCACCAAGAAGCATTTCACAGGTGCTCAGTTTAATTCAGTGTGCATAGGGGGGCACATCTGATCACATGAATGTCACCTGGTAACAAGTACAGAAGTAATAATCACATTTTTTTTAATCCTCATTTCATTAGAACGTATTATTTCCTTACCAACATACAGCTGTGATACACTTTAATTTAAAATACAAGTTTCACGAAGATAAAAATAATTTGCACTAAGGGCTGTTTTTGCCAAGTTCATCCACAGAACAAGTCTAACTAGTTTTGCAATTACACTGCTCCCTCAGTTTCTAAGCATCTTAAATTAAGCTTGAGACATGACAAGAGTAATTCAAAACAA
Organism: Dromaius novaehollandiae; assembly: GCF_036370855.1. Lineage (NCBI taxonomy): Eukaryota > Metazoa > Chordata > Aves > Casuariiformes > Dromaiidae > Dromaius > Dromaius novaehollandiae. The sequence continues at coordinate 48,055,596 of NC_088103.1, read as the reverse complement.
TAAGGAAAAAAATTAAGAGTCAACAAAATAAAGCGTGTAAGAGATTCTAAACAAAGTATTTCTTGCATTCAACCACGCTATTTCTATAAATTCGACCATTAGATAGTGGTTATGAGAAAGAGAACAGTAATGCAAATGTTATAATGAGTCCCAAAATTTCTATTCCTATGTCATTTCACGTTTCAAGTTTTGGTGGAGGAGTTTTGGGCCCAAAAATAAGATTCACTTCTTTCATCCCTAATAACTTTTAATAAACTTGACTGGAAGCAGAAGAGCATATCATGCATTCTCTATGGAGAGATGAAAAGCCCAGTCTTCTTTACTTTATTTAAAAAAAAAAAAAAAAAAAAAAAAAGAGAGAGAGAGAGAGAGAGAGATTGAGAGAGCGAGCTTTGCTTGAGATGGAGTCACAAAGCATATCTTTAAAGTGAAGATCCTATTTACTGCAGAACCAATACAGTGAGACTTTGGCTGAATGAGAAAATCCAAAAAATGATTTTTCCATAGGTCAACCCCCTTTTAAGCTAAGATGCAAGTATTTTGTAAATATTTATATGCTACCATTGACAGTTAATGCAAATAAAATAATTTTATACGCTAATCTTTCTAAAACATAGCCTAGGTAAAAGAACAGACTGCAGATAATAAAAGTGGTTCAGTAATTTTTGAAGACATTGGCTCTGTTCATCTCATGTGCCTATGAGATCTAGACATGTTTTGGAAAAATGTAAACCTTAAAACTTATACTTACTCCATAACACCAAGCTTACTAACAAAACGGATGTAAGATAGATTAGCTCTCTGAAACAAGAGATCTTAAGAAATTAAGTTGCAAGATAAAATGATGGTAGCTGTATCTCAAAGGTGGTAATTCTATTAGTTTGGAAAAGTAGGAAGTTCATCCAAACAGCAAATGTAGTTGTAAAACAGAATTAGGCCTGTCCTTAAAAATTCAACATATATTTTGCCTTAAGCTTTAACTTTCAAAAGAGAAATATTTCCTTCAATAGATTTTCTCCTTTCTCACTTCATTATTTAAAGCAATGTTTAAAGCTACTTTTCGACACCATTAATTTTCAAAATCGCTTTGATAAGCTAAATACAGAAGGTACCTTAAGCAAACCGATTTTTTTTTAATTTCTAAATTTTAAAATTCACCATCAAGAGACGATGAGACCATAAGAAAAACTTTAATTTGGGGAGTTTGTGTGGTTTTGAGTGCAAGTTTGTTGGCTTCTTCTGAGTGTCTTAGTAATAAGAAAAAAAAGAAAGCCCAATATTTTTGACCGAAGCAGAAAGGAACCGTCAGTACTATCGGTTCGTGTTAAGAACAGAAGTAATTAATGAAATCCATTAAGGAGAAAACTGAACTACGTTTCAGAGGACAGAGGAAAAGAGAGATCTGGCGGGGTTTTTGTGGCAAATATCTTCAAAATGCTGTACTTGCTCCTGAAGCCGCTCTCGCTACGCGTTTCCCCCGGGATATCCCCGCGGAACACCTCGGCCGAAGCGCAACGCCCGCAAGGAAACTGGAAGTCACGCAGCAAGCCCCAAAGCAGCCAGCTCCAGAAACAGGGGAGCCTTCTTCCCGCAGCCAAGAACGTTGCCCGCAGGAAAGCGACGCTGGCAGCTTCGCAGGGCCGTTCAGCCTGCCCTCCGCTCGCAGATCACAGGGATAGATGGAGGTTTTTCTCTTGCCCCCGCCCAGGACCAACGCTCGAGGTTTCCGCCGCTCCGCGCTAGGAGATACCGACCGGGGCGGGGGGGGGAGGGGGCTGCGCGCCCGCCCCTCACCTCAGCGCCCCTCACCTCACGGCGCCGCGGCCCAACCGCCCCCCGCCTCACGGCGCCGCGGCCCAACCGCCCCCCACGCCCCCCCCACACCTGTCCTGCTGCTGCAGCAGCTCCTGCAGCTGCTGGGCCGAGCCCGCCGCCACCACCGCCGCCACCACCGCCGCCGCCATGGCCGCGCGCACGGAGCCGGGGGGAAGTGGCGGCGCGCACGCCGCCGCGCCGCCCCGCCCCCGCGCATGCGCATGCGCAGCACCGCCGCCCCTGCGCAGGCGCAGCGTCGCTCCGCCCACTGCGCAGGCGCGGGGTCATGGCGGCACGCGGGAAGCCGCCTGCTGTGAGGCGTGTAGGGAAGCGCGTTGCCCTCCGCAGTGGCGAGGCGGGTGTGTGTGTGTGTATATACATGTATATATGTATGTATGTATATATATAAAAAAAAATATGCAGCCATTGCAGTTCATGGCACTGGAGCTGGAATTACGCCAGCGATGAGGAACCGTATCACGGGGAAATGAAACGGGATAAGAGTGAATGTTTTGTTTTGTTTTGTCTTAATAATGCTTACGTCCTTTTGATGCAGAAAGAAAATAAAAACCTTAAACCAAAATGCTATGCATCTTACCCCCATACTGTTAAACAGATGATCATAAAGCACCCTGAAGAATGTCTTTTGTCCTTTTAAATTTAACTTAAAAATCTTATATATTTATCATCAATAATATCTTATCTGAAATATCAACAAGCAAAATAGAAATTTATCCAAAATATACTATTAATGATTCTACTGACTCAGCATGTTTCACAATTAACACAGTGAATCAGGCCAATAAAATGTAGTATCAGCTTTAAGGTTGTCCCTTGACCACTCTAAATCTAAGCAGAGACAGTGAGTTTCTACAGAGACTTTCATAGTATGAAGCGGTATTTCGCTGAACAAGCATCACTTCTTTTTTTTGGCTGGTATTTCTATTATCGGTTGTTGTTATTAAAGCTATTTATTTCCTGCTGTTCCAGTTCCTGGAGATGGCTCAGAAGGACAGTGTGTTAAGAGTTGAAAAATTCGATAAACAGTTTTCTTGACTTTTCCTCGGTTCACTGTTTATTAATTGAACATCAAAGAGAAAAAAAAAATTAGAAATGCCTTTTTCAATAAATTAAAATTGTTTAACAAAATCCTAAACAAAATACATGGATCATAAAGCAAGATCACCACAACTGGTTCACCTTAACAGGTATTTGTTTATCTTAACTGGTATTGCAATAAAAGCAGCAATTCTTTTAAATTCTTTGTTTCTCAGGCATATAAGAAGGAGAAAGTCCGTTCTGTTTACTGATCACTACCTCTCTCAGATGATTTCAGATGAGTGGAGGGAAGAAAGTGTGATTCTGTGTATCTCCTCATTTATCACCGAAGTCCATAAAGCCAATATTCATAAAAGTTACCTAAATGCACCAAAAGAACTGTCATTTTAAGCTAACAGAAAATACATAATCAAAAACTTGCAAGAACAGAAAATCTTTGCGGAAAGTATATTTGAGATTTTACATTGTAATTTGCTGAGTTTCAGAGCTTTCAAAAATTAGTGTTCCTTTCAGTCACAAAACAAGGAAAACCCACTGATATTTGCTTGATGTTTATTTGGAGTAACCTAAGAACATAATTTTGGCTTGAAATCCAAATTCGTTCTGTTAGACAAGTATGTCCTACAGATTGCCCAGATTTTATTTGATTTCAGATCATAAAACACTCACATATTAAATAACCTATAACATAGAGCAAATATCATATAACCTCCATTGCACCTGTTCCATGACTAATAAAAGGCACTAGATTGTGTAGAGTGGCGTAGGACGTAATGTTATGACATAGGACTATACATGTAATTCTAATAGTAAGTCTAAGAAGACTACAATATGTAATTCCACAAACAAATCTATTTACTCTTGGCAAATTCTTTCTCCTTTTAAGTTACCTGGTACCATGCAAAATGTTCACTCTGTTTTTATCTAATAAATATTGATGTATTATAGATAGATCTATATTACTGGAAAAGACTGTAAATTTTGCAATAGTACAAAAACGGTGTTATAGTCTGGTTACCTCTTGTAAATAAGTCAGATATTCTCCATACTGTTGGTCCCATTGCTTAACCCATTTTGAACAAATGAAGCTACTTTTTTGCTGCAAAGGAATTCAACTCATGATAGTAGCCTATATGCTGTTCAAATCACCCCAGTATGGAATTGAGGGCTAAAGTACTCTCCAGTCTGCAGGCCAAAGCTAAATGACACAATTATATTTTAAGAATGACTCACCCTACGTCACCTGTGGGATGTAACTTCTCAAAATAAATGTCTTCCTCTGTAGCCTATGTCAACTACAGCTATGTCAGGTAATTTAAAACCTCATTCTTTAGTAAGGTTCACAAGACCTTTTCAAGGTTCATTTGGAAGGTAAAAACAAGGATTGCTGTTAAAAACGTATAGGCCCATTGAGACATAGGAGAACTAAATCTCCCTAACATTAGGCTATATTTCTGGGCATCCCATATGGAGTATTTGGCAGCACAGTCCCAGGGAAACCAGGGCTTCAACGACTCCAGATTGAACAACAGGCAGCAGGCCAAATTAATCTGGCAAACCTCCCACAGTGCCCAGTTGATCTACTACTCACCTCAAGTTGCAAAGAACTTGATTACAGAGGCAATACCCAAACCTGGATAAAACAAAAGCTGAAGATGCAGCAGAGCTAAAGTGACATGGATGCTCTGGAGTGCCACTAATATTTTCTTGCTCTGCCTGAATACATTAGTTTACAAAAGAATTGTGTATTGGCTTTACATTTGCTAATAACTATATTACAGCACTCTGTTGAAGTACTGAAATGGATATTCCTTACAGGCACAGGTCTGATTATATTCAAGCTGGGAATTTCCCATAAAATATTGATGTGTTTTAGCATAATTCTAGTTCTATACAATCCCTGAACACACTACTTTATGTGTGGCAGAAAAGTTACTGGTGCTTTATACTGTTTTCCTGACCCATGCATAGACAAAGATGGAAGAGACAGTAGAGATACTACATAATTCCAGTTTAAAGAAATTAAAGTAGCTGAAAGTTGCTAAGTATTCAAGATATACACAAGCTATTTTTTATACAGAAATATTATGTATCAGTACAGGTATAGCAGCATATGTAAAATAAAAATAAACAGCTTTAGAATGTACATAAGTAACACCTTTTCTTATTTTATCTGGTTACAGCCTTTCTCTATTCTGATATATCACCAGCTATACTTTGGGGAATCTAGTCTGCCCTTTGCTCCAAAAGACTTTTTATTATGCACAAATTTGGCATCTCATTTATTCAAAGTGATTAAGAATAGTATATTTTTGTTGATGCTTGCAAAAAAATAGCTTCTTAAGTGTCTGAACTCGTGGGATTTACAGGACTGTACAAATTAAGATTGATCCTAGGAAAAAAACACAGTTTGAGGGAAATGGTGGTTCCATTCAAAGACAAAATCTATATTAAAATAGATTACTTTTATTGATAAAATTATTTTATTTTTGAGTATTAGTTTTTCATGAGGGCCCTTGACTGTGAGCCTTATCTATTGGGTGACATGATTATCACACAGGGATCTTTCCTTCCTTAAAAAATCCTTATAAATCAAGGCAGAATCGTTTATTCATGTAGCAAGAGATATTCAAGGACAAAAACCTACCTGGACTGAAGCAAAGGTGAGATTCAGTACATAGTGTGCAACCACATCTTCCCACCATTCACATCAGTTCATATAAGGGGGTTTTATTCTTCCCTTTTATTCCAGGGAGTTGAGGGTGGCTTGAACATGATCAGAAAAAAAAAATGCTTAGCTGTGGTAATATGATATGGCAAGAAGAGCTAGGCAGAGGGTACTGACAATGGTAAGAACAGATACCGTAACAGAGTCTGAGAAAACTTTTAATGATAAGCAAAAATACAGAGAAAGACATTATACGTGGACTTCTGGATGCATGACACAAGATCAAATGAAAAACACTTATATTCTGAAAATGTATAGGTTTGGGTGAAGAAGATGTTGTGTTGTGTGAACACTAAAAAAAAAACTCCAAATATTCTTGAAAAGAACAGGAATTCACTTTAAGACATGTCCGGGCTCAGTATAATAGGAATGGAAAAAAGCTGTGAGAGATCACTAGTTTTCTCAATGAAAATGTCAGTAAGAGTTGTATACGCAGAATAAGACAAAAAGAGGGGAAATTTAGCAAGAAATACAGCAAATGTGGAGATACTGATATTTTCATCTAGGGAAAAAGCAAAATTAAGGTTCCAGTCTAAGGCCTAAGGATACAGACCTAATGTCTGTAATTGCAGAAGTTCCCGCAGTCGTAAGGGTTTCTCCAGCAGCACTCAGCAAGACGTAAGAGGAAACAGGCTGGAAGGCGTGACAGGTTTGTGATCACTACATCTATTTACTAATGGTAAATTCTTTCTCAAGTTACCTGGTACCACACAAAATGATGGAAGGAGTTAAGAACAATAGAGAAAGCATAGAGAAACATTTAGCAACTGAGCTTAATGGAGAAATGGGAAAATTCCTGAGTAAACAGAGAGAAGAATGAAAATAAAGGTACAGCTATTCGTGGACTGGAGGTCTTTGAAGACCATGATGTAGAACCAATAGCCAGAAAATGCCTGTGCAGTGACAAAGAAAAGGAAGTTAGTCCTACAAAGAAAGAACAGGGTGAGTGAGAGATGAAAGAAGGAGCAGTCCTTGCCAAAAACAGTCTGCTGAGTTTTTGGATCATGCATCGAGAGAAATCTCATGGGACTAGTTCATAGGGGGTACTTCTTTAATGCTAAAACATAGACCTATGAGCCCTCAGTTTCTCAAAAGAATGCAACAACGCCACAACTGAGAATGTGATTTTGGGGGTGATACAAAGTAATTCCTCTACGTATGATGCAAAAAAGGGCAAACTACTCCAGATAAAAGTCATAAAATGCCCAGAGGCAAAGGTCTGACTATGAGTTTAGCAACTGTGAAGACGGTTGATAGTCTGTAGATGGCAACAAGCTACCTCTGACAAACAAACTAAATCTCTGCTCCTCTGCCGGAGCTTTTCTTCGTCAGGTCACCGGCAGAACGCAGGCTCGGGAATTAGTGTCCGAGACCCTGATAAGGATATCTGCCCTGTTCTCTTATCTAGCACTACATATTAAGACCTGCACTAAAACAAAAGAGAAACGGGTAGTGCAGTATGTCACCCACAACACTGAGTACAATAAAATCAGGAAAGGGCTTGATTTTTTAAAGATAGAGTATTGTAACTTTCACCTGCTCCTGCCCCGGTACTATGCGGGCAGACAACAAGCTACTTCTTACCATACACCTGTCTCATGCTGCCTTACGCAGCGTAAGCTTTACTCTTGGTTTTGTGAGTTTACTTATGTCAAGTTAATACCAGATATGGTCTAATTGAAAGCATAAGACATTGTATCTGGAGATGTATCCACAGAAAGAATTAACATCTCTGTCATCCCTAGCCATTTAGTCCCCAAGAGGTCTTGAAAAGGTTTGTAAATTATCTCTCCTCTACCTTTGTTAGTAAACTGCTTAAATCTCACAATTGTACCATTTGCATTTTTACTTCAGGCCACACAATCTTCACAGCACACACAATTAGTCACTTTACAAGATTACCCTTTTCTGGTGTGTATGAATATGTTTTGCAACTTACTAAAGTGAGCTCCGAAAACCTGCAAGGTTTTTGTACCCTTTACAAAGCTAAACTTTTTCTTATTCAGCAAAATATCCATGGAGGGAAAGAACTAATATTAATCCTGCTTAGATAGATACTACTTAAACTTTGAAGTTTGTATGTCAGAAAAAGCTTTTCTAATGCAACTGACATTTCCAAATCTTGCACCTGCAAAAAAGGACCCCCTGCCATACGCTGACACATTTAGATGGATGTATCACAAAATGAATGCATTTTATAGTGCATCCCATTGTTCTAAGCATGTGAGTTTAAACGGGAAGCCAGTTAACAATGCTAGTTATACTGGCAAGAAGCGTAAATAGACTCTGGGGGTGGAATGGGAAAGTGGTTTTGAAATAATTAAATAAATCTGATTTGATGTGAATAGATTTGGGTTTGGTTCAGACTCCAAAAAGACTTCTGCTTCAGATGTTCTGCAAACTGGATTACCCAGATTTAGGGTTATTTTGCTATCAGGCATGTCAAATGCTAAATTAAAAAAAAGAATGTGTGGATTATTTTTTGTGATACACCCTCAGGCTCAAAGAACATAATAGAGAATATACTGTAAGTACAACTGGATCCCTGGTGAAGAATAAGCTCTTAGGAGGGATGCCAGGGATAACCTGACAATCCGTGTGCTCTCCTGCAGAATAGTTTGGTTCAGCAGGGCAGAAGAGACAGGCAGCGTATCACACCCTCCAGACTGAGGATATCGGTCTGTGCTGGCGCCAAGACCCACGAAAAGCAAAACAAAGGGCTCTAATTGGCATCTGGGACGCAGAGCACCAGTGCATGCCGAGCACTGTTGAATCCCGCTTGGTCACACCTCGAGAATCCTCTAGAAAAGAGGATTTTGTTGGTTGTTTTCAGAGCAAATGTGAAGGTGGAATCCGTTCCTTTCGGGAATGCCTAAGCAGTTTGTGAAGGCAGGTCCCAGCTCCAAACCAGTGCTAACGCCCTGGTATTGTGTTATCATGGGTGGGAATTAGAAGATGACCCTCGGATGCTTCCAGAAGAGTCTGTTTGGAAACTGGACATTTTCACATTGAAACTCAGATATTTTCATGTGACTTAATCTGGAATAAGTATGGAAATGAATAGCTTTTAAATTGTGTGTTCTTAACATGCAATGGAAAAGCAATAATAAGGATAAAAAGTCAAGTTCTATAAAGTCATTCTTATTCCATTTTCTTACCCGCAAATAAAACCTTGTCCATTTATTTAAAATGATGGAATAAGAATAATAGTATTGCTAAAGGACTGCCTATATATGCCTTGAATATATATGATATATATATCATTATATTCAAGAGAAAAAAAGCTATTTTCATTTGAAAAAAAAAAACACTCTAAAAAAGAGAAAGGAATAAAGCTGATAAGCCACAAGGACTATGACATGGAAAACTATCTTGTCTGAATAAACCTCATGTCATTCTGGTCCAAAAAAGAAATCTACATCATGCTGGGAAGATGAAAGAAAAATAACCTTAATTTCATTTAAAAATACAATTTATTAAGAAGCAGAACAAATGAAGACTATGGATTTGTGCCCTACTTTCTTTACAGCTCTGTCACAATTATAAGCATAGGAAAAAATGAACCAAAATCTAAATTTTAAAATAAGGATAAAAATGGTAATTGGAGTTACTGTTAATAAGCATTGAGCTAATTAAATATTGTTAAAACACTACAGAAGTAAAAACAACCAGAGACAACCTTAGATTATGTACAATGGGTTGATGTTGCCATATGAAAGATACAGATCACTTGTTAGTAGCCTCTTGACTTTTCAGTTTGGGCACATTTTGGAGCATGCTTGAATGCTCAGCTATTAAAAAATATATTTCACAATGCTTTTGACTGTTTTTTTTTGTCCAAGGCTTAGACACAATGGTGCACCATATTAGCAGTCAAAACCATCACCTTGCAAAGGAAAGGGAAAGTCCCCTCTGAGAAGGAGCACTTTGTGTCCTCACATGCACACGTACGCTGGAAAAGGAAGCTAAAATGGTTTATATAGTTGTCTGAATGTATTTGTTAACACAAAAAAATATAAAGCTGCCCGTGGTTATGTGCTCCCTTGTGCATCCAAGAGCAGGGAAGAGCCAGAAATGCTCAGAAAAAGTTACAGGAATAAATACCGTAGCATGCTCTTCACTAGCAGAGAAACCATACTGCTGAAAGCCACAGTGCAGCCTTACTTACACCGCCTTGCTGACTGGAGGTACAACTTCTGGACCGCTCCATAGCCTTCCACCTCCACCTACGGGGTCACTTTTACTAAACAGGAAAAGAACAATACGCAGCAACCAGTGGAGATGACACCACGCGAGCAGTAAGTCCCTGACATTCATTTATGGGAATGTTTGCAGGTAGACAAAGGTATCTGACTTGAGGTCCCCAATCCTAACGTCGTAGTCATTGCTCTCAGCGCTGCTCACACTACAACTACACCATAATTCAGAGTTCTTTAGTGCATCAGCACGTGGCATTTGAATGTTTCTTTCAGAGAAGGACAGTTTCCAAGAAAAAAAAGGGAACCACATCAATATTTTCTTGCCTGCAACGTGTTCAGCTATTGCTCCTCAACCCAGTGGGCCATATTTAAAAAGTGAACTTTTGATTCCTTGCACTGGTAACACGCGTGATACTGGGCCTGGGTAATTTTATATCTATAATTTCCACCTGGCTCCTAATCTTCTGCGGCACTTTAAAGGAGGCTTACTCCTTTAGAAAACACCTAATTACAGAACAAGATCTACTTAATGCTGGCAACAACCTTGATCACATTCTTACACTGCTGCAAATAAAAAACAGGTTAGGTTGTGCTTTATCTTTCATGATGCTTTCTTTGGGCTGCACATAAACAGAGCGAGCCTTTTCCGCTTCCCTGGTTAGGTCTCTCACCGCTTTTTTTTTTAATCTACTGTGTCCATTTTAAAGTTTTCCATTTACCCTAATGCAGGCAAACTCATACTTCCAGGTGGGTTTTGTTCTTTGGTGCTATGGCATTCCCACAGCTTGGAGGCACAGAAATTAGACCGTAAGTTACACGGAGTTATGCACACACAAACACACAAAGGCCTCAGGTAGTATCTTCTTTTTGTCCTAATACCTTCAAAAATGAGAGAAATTCAAAGCGAAGAATAAAAGCTACCTGCATTCAAGACACCATTCCAGCCTCCTGCAGCATTGAAAGGAGAGGAACATACAGGATCACCTGATATGTGAAGACCACTCAAAATTTCCTTCCCAACTTTTAGTTCTTCTGTTACCAACTTCAGAAACACTCGGGAAGTTACAGAGATGAAACACGAATTCACAGAAATGATCACGCTGGGCTGAATACTGATGTTGCTGAAGAAAACGTCAGATTTTCACTGTAAAAAGAAAAAAACAAACTACTGTAATGCAGCAGGAGCAAAAGCAAGCTGGAAAGCTGACGGGACAAACCCCGCCTGCTGAGACAGAGCCACTGACATTCATTACCCCCGGGAGGCACGTAATTATCGGTAAAATAAAAACTGCAGAAGGGTTGCGCAAGGCTTGCGTGCGATAATGTCTTGTGCGCAGATCTGCGCCACGCACTGGAACATTTTACAAGCAAATAACCTGTTCTGCATGTTGACAGCACCGAGAAGGCCGGGCCCGCCCCGCGCAGCGGCCGCGGAAGGTAAACGCCTCAGAAGAGCAGCGAAACGGGAGCAGCCCCACGCGGCCTGCAGCCGCCACAGGGCTCCGCGGCTGCGCGGCGGGGAGGCCGCAGCGGCCCGGCCCGGCCCCCGGCTGCGGCGCCGCCCCAAGCGGGGCCGGCTCGGCCTGGCCCGGCCCGCCGCGCTGCTCCGCGGGGCCGGCGGCCGCCGCCGCCATGGAGGCGCTGGCGCTGCCCGGGCGGCCGAGGCGGGCGGCGCTGCGCGCGCACGAGCCGCAGCCGGGGGAGCCGGAGCGCGTGAGTGCCGGCGGCGGGAGCGCCCGGGCCGGGCCGGGGGGGGCGGGCGGTGCTCGGGGACCTGCCGGCGGAGCGGCGGCGGCGGCGGCCGGGCGGCCCCAGCAGCGCGGCCCTGCTCTTAGCTGGCGGGAGCGCGGGCGGCCGAGGCGGCGGCGCGGGGACCGTTGGCGCTGAGGGGGCAGCGCGGGGGGGAGGTAGCGTTGGGACCGTTGGCCCTGAGGGGGCACCGGGGGGAAGCAGCGTTGGGACCGTTGGCCGTGGGGGAGCACGAGGGGGGAAGGTGGCGTTGGGACCGTCGGCGCTGAGGGGGCAGCGGGGGTGCGGGGCAGCCGTTGGGACCGTTGGCCCTGAGGGGGCAGCGGGGGTGCGGGGCAGCCGTTGGGACCGTTGGCCCTGAGGGGGCAGCGGGGGTGCGGGGCAGCCGTTGGGACCGTTGGCCCTGAGGGGGCAGCGGGGGTGCGGGGCAGCCGTTGGGACCGTCGGCGCTGAGGGGGCAGCGGGGGTGCGGGGCAGCCGTTGGGACCGTCGGCCCTGAGGGGGCAGCGGGGGTGCGGGGCAGCCGTTGGGACCGTTGGTGCTGAGGAGGCAGCGGGGGTGCGGGGCAGCCGTTGGGACCGTTGGTGCTGAGGAGGCAGCGGGTGTGCGGGGCAGCCGTTGGGACCGTTGGCGCTGAGGGGGCAGCGGGGGTGCGGGGCAGCCGTTGGGACCGTTGGTGCTGAGGAGGCAGCGGGGGTGCGGGGCAGCCGTTGGGACCGTTGGCGCTGAGGGGGCAGCGGGGGTGCGGGGCAGCCGTTGGGACCGTTGGCCCTGAGGGGGCAGCGGGGGGTGCGGGGCAGCCGTTGGGACCGTTGGCGCGGCGGCGCGGAAGCCTCCGTCTCCCCGGCGGCGGCGGGGCCGCGGCTCTGCGCACCCGCGCTCGGCTCTCGCGGGTGCCGCTCCGCGGGCGGCGGGGGCTCGGCCGGGCCGGGCAGCGCCGCGGGCTGGAGGCGGCGAGGCGGCAGCGCGCGGTAGCAGCGCCGCTGGCGGGGATTCCCGCGGGGATGTGCGTTAGGTGCATTAAGACCCCGCGGGAGTTTGAAATACTTTGCCACAGAGCTGTGCGCGTGAGGGATTAATGCGGAGTAGGCGTGCGCCTTCACTGAGCAAGCATCGCTTCTTTTTTTGGCTGGTATTCCTCTTAGCAGTTGTTGTTATTAATGCTATTTATTTCCTGCTGCCCTAGCTCCAGGAGATGGCTCAGAAGGACAGTGTGTTAAGTTTATATGTTGTACTCCCAGAGCAGGGGTTTTCCATTTTATCCACGCTTGTGTGCATATATTTCTCTAATCAGATTCATTCCAACAAGTTGTCTCTCCTCTGCCAGCTAGTAAGCATTTCTCTTCCTAATAAGTGCCAAGCCTTTGAGAGAGTTAACAGGAGCTCCGGGACAACTTGTGCTGGTGTTCATGCTCTTCCCTACCGTTACTTGATCGTGACTGCACGTGTGTGACATGAGCAAAAATCTATCTAGTTAGGGGCTAACCTTGTTTATCAGAGAAATACTATTTACAGGTAAAGAAGAAAAACTGTTCAGTGAACTTTCAAGTTCTGACTTAATTCATTTACACAGGAAAGGAGAAACCTGTCTTTCTCCCTTTTTTGAGGTTAGACAGCCAAATAATAACTTTCTTCTGGCTCAAGAATTGCCTTTTGTCTGCTAAGAAAAGCATTAATGAGAGGGCTTTCTGGAGACGGGATAAAATTCTTCTCTCAATCTCCATGACAGATAGCAGCTCAGAATTGCTGTCACTGCCTCTGTAGACAGCAGAATATCTCAGTCAAGATCTGCAATGCAGCTTTAAAAAGAGAACTTTGCACATTAAAATTCAGTAAATTTGCTATATAGAGAATGCTACACCGGAGAATTTTTTTCATAACAGCAGTTGTTTCAGTTCAGACACAGTAGAGTCATCATGACTTAATGAGTTAAGTGAGCAGTTGAGCTGCAGTAGTCATGTACTATCACAAATGTGAGGTGAAACACCTGTGCTTAACCTTTTTCGTTGTAGAGATGATGCGTAGTAACTTAATTGTGCTCCTTATCTTATAGTACCTGATCACTGTGGTGCAGGGATTTTTTAACTGCGTAATTGAAAATATTTTCTTTTTTTTAGACTTTAGCTGATAGCATGAGCCCTAGTGGCAATGGAGGTAAACTGCTTTATTTTATATTTTACACAATGCTGTACGCAGTTTTGCACGTTTCAGTTTTCACATCAGAATACTTGTCACTCTTCTCCTTGGGGTTATGTCCTTCTGGGGTTTTATGCTATTGTTGGTACTGGGACTTAATGTCATTACAAACACCCTCGTTGGCCTGCGAAATGTTATCACTAAATCAACCACCATGTGTGGGAGTGCAGACCTCGGCTCCGCTAACTGACGCAAACAGGGCCAGACTGGTTTTTGTTTTAGGAGACAACTGCTTTGAATAGCCTCTCTTAATCATGGTCTTATTCAGTGCTGCTACCGTGTCCTGTTCCGTGCTAATGGCTGTTGTACATGGGAAAGATTCCTTAGACTTCTCTCCCACAGCTCCTCCTGTATGTTAAATATGTGTATATATGATTTCTGTCTTTTGTATACTAATACAGTTATTTGCCTGTGCTTCAGAAACTTATTTTACCATTGCTCATTGGTGTTGCATTGGTTTTAAGGCATTTGGGTTCAGAGGCCAGTAAAGAGTCAAACCTTTTCTGGGCTAGGGCTATTCAGACAGCTTGTTCTGGGCTGCCCTGCAAGCAGTTTTCCAGGACAAAGACCTGCAGGCGCTCATGTGTGTTTTGCTTTCCCAGTCCATCTGCATCTCTTTCGGTAGGGAGTTGGGTGCTAACAATGGGGAATATCTGCAGGCTACTGTCATTGTCCTGTGTGTAAAGGTATCCAGCAGAGCTAAGGATGCAAGATTAACAAGCCAAATTTTTTCTGATGTATGGCAGTAAATCATTTTTTCCTTTTCTCCTTCATCTCACACATCTTGCTAGTTATGCTGCTGTACCACCATGCTGTAGCTTTTAATAAAGGACGAGTTCTGCAGCAACAAAGGCAAGAGAATGTTTTCCCAGTGGAGGGCGGTCTATCTTTAGAGGACTTTCTCAGACTTTTTGTTATTATATTATTCACTTTCTTACTACAATACATATTTCACTTTTTGATTTACCTCCCATACAAATATCTTGTATTCCTTCACACTGTTCTTGTTTCAACTGTTTTCCACTGAGGTTCCTGTTGTATTGATTCATTTTATTTTTACATAACGTACTCAAATTTTAAATTTAGTTTCCGTGCTTCAGTAGTCTGTTAGTTCTGTGGCAACTCATCTTCTGCCTGTGAAATTGTATGCTTGCAAAAGAGATCGAATATTGTTATTCCTAAAACAAAGTTTGTACAGAAAGGTATCAGAAAAAAAACCAAAAACATCTATATCTCTTTGGAATTCTGTCAAGAGCCAAACCCTGAAATACCTGCGTCATTTTGAAAATTTCCCTTATTCTGTTAATTTGATGCTACACTTTCAAGGAGACCCTGGGACTTGGGTAGTCCTCCCACTGCCTTGGATAGCAGTCACAAGTCAAGGATAGGCTACGTAAGGTTTCCTGTTGGAAGATCTCTTCCACAGACTTGCACTTCAACCTTACTGCTTCCTAAACAGGTTCTTACAGAGTGCTAAAGCAGTACTTTCTGGAGACCTTCAATCCTGTATTGGGAAGTGAGAAAGACATCCCTGTTTAGGATAACCTGTTCTCTGGAGGTTGAGTGCTTTTGATATGCGATCATTCAAAAGTCATTCAGACTAGACAACAGATCAAGTGAAAAGTAGGAAGTTAACTTATTTTATAGCATTAGCTTTAAAAAGGTGATGATATTCAGAAAAAGATGTAAAGAAATCATTACAAAATATGTCTTCAAAACTGTCTGACTTGGCTTCAGGGTTTTCCTTCTGCTTCCTTGTTTTAATTAGCTGTTTCACACAGCTTCCCATGATCTGCTCCTTTGATAAGCCACATTCTAAATTATACACTAATGCATGGTGAAGTGTATCCTTGCATCTTCCTTTCCCAGTGGCATTTTATACCCATTTTATGTAAGTGATGCACGGAGACATTTAGTGTTATCTACAGACTTCCCTGCTTATCCTGCGTGAGACACAGAGTTAGCTCTGAAATTTTTGAGTTCTGTAGTAGTGTCTGCTAGGCCTTATTCTACATACAAGATATTCCAGCAGAATGGGAGATGTCTGTCAGTCATAAACAATAAGAATACTAAAAACTTGTACTCAGTGGCCTATACCTTGCAAAGATATGTAAATATTGCTTTTAATTCTTTCAGAAGCGAGTATGCAAGCAGTTAGAAACCATTCCAAGTGAGGCTGATGTTTGCTTCATTGATTGTGCTATGGAGCTGGATTCTAAACAGAAAGTCTCCGCTGACTGTGTTCTTCAAGCTGCAAAGACACATCAAGATTCAATGGTAGGTTTACATTGTCAACATTGTCTATTTATTAGAAGAATATATTTAAAATATGTTTTATAATAAAATTGCAAGTAATTGCTTTTTGATGGTTTTGATATGTTTTTGTTAATTAGATTTTTGAAAACCATGGAAGCAGAGGTACTGCCCAGCCTTGCCCAAGATGTATTGCTGGAGAATCTGTAAGTGTATTAACCTTCTTTCCATGACATAAAAGATAGACTTGTTCTTAAGTATTAGATCCATAAAACATAAAGTTAATAAAAACCGCAATTACATTTCTCGGGAATAAAGCATGTAAATAAAAGAAGGCAGATTGATTTAGCGCTTCTGAAGTATGCCAGTAGAGTACAAGCTAATATGTTTCCAGCATCAGTTGGAAAATATAGAGACTGCAAACACATTTTTCAAATTCACTCTAAAAAGCAGAGTTTAGGAAGTAACTAAAGCCCACAATAACATACAACTTCCTCTACCCCCTTTTTATCTTTCTTGATTTATCTGATAATGATAAAATATTCAGAAATTCCATTCTATCTCTTTTTTTTCCTCCTCCCTCCAACTCAATACTTCGTTGCCAAAAAATAGCAGCCTAAAAATATTACACTGTAGACATACTCACACTAGTTTTAAACTAGTTAACTAAAGAACCGATGGCAATCAGAACTCAGCACAGACAACTTGAGTTTTCTGAAAAACAAGGTAAGTACCTGGACAGTTAAATAGTGCTGAGTTCTGTGCTGCTACAAATAAGCTTCTCTTGATAACCAAGTAAGCTAATTAAAATCTACTTTTTTTTTTTCTTTTTTGTGTATTTATGTAGGCTGTAATCACAGCTGTGATTTGGCACAAGGTAATATGTCATAATACTGCAGCAGTAGCACTAGACTCTCCCACTAACAGATGATCTTAACCACTGTCTTTTTCCAAGGATAAAAAGCTAAAGCCTTCAAAGGATCCTGTCTGGGAAACAGTGAAAGAGATTATGGTGTTTTTACAGTTTCATTTTTCGTGCAAATTGTCTAACCAATGTTTAGGAAGTCTCTCAGACTGTGAGCTACCATTAACTTCTGTTTGAATCCTCTGCATCCTTTTGAACCATCACAGGGGATTCTTTAGGGAGTCAAAAACAAGGAGAGGTTTGGGGAATGCCGTGCATTTCTTTAAAAAGACTGAATCTTTATAGCAAAATCCTTGATCTGATGGAATTAATGGCAAAATTCCCATTGAATGCCATAAGACTTCAATTGCTCTCATAATTCAGGCGTTGTGACTAAAAAGACATTTGCTATCTGTATTGATTTATTTCTACTCATCTGTAAAAACAAAATAGAAGCCAGATCCATGGCTGACTCCAGGAATATAGAAATTTGTGTGGCCACATATTTGAATTACCAAGTTTGAGCTTTTCAAATGTGTTTGTTCAAATGTGTTACCATCTTTGAGGGCATGGAGATCTTAAAGAGCATCTTGGGACTGAAACCCAAGTTGGCACATTTGGGAGCCAGTTTTGTTATTGCAGAACTACAATGCCTATATAATGGTTTGTAAAATTCTTCTATAGTGGTGACCAGTTAATTTGGGAAAGTTGTGACTGGTTTTATGTAACATGAGTATAAATATCTTTATTTCAAATGACACCATTTCTATTGTAAGTCAGATTAGCCTGAAATATTCTTCTTCATATGACTTACTAGTGAACATGAGATCAAAAATACAAAGCCAAATAACTTGGAGGGTAAAATTCACCTCTTGCACAAGCATTGATGTTTTGAAGTTTGGTATAATGAATGGCTTTTATTCTGATCACTTTAAATGTTTTCTAGTTGGCGAGATCAGCTACAGTTACGAGAATTAAGGAAAACAATTTCTTAGCTTTATGCAGTAAGAATTGGGTTCCTTAAAACTGAACCATTTTTTTACTTGACTCTTTTTGTGCTTTCAGTACATTGTCTGAAGTTATTGCTATAAAAGTCTGAAGCTCCTGTAGAGCTACCTGCTAGACTCCTTGCTAGATTTGCCACGTATTATTGACTTGAAGTGGGAAAATGCTTTACTCAAAGCAGGGTGATTTTTTTAATATGACTGAATCAATGGAAATCAGAGTTTCATCTGTGCGCCCTGTAGTAGAGAACGAGTTTATCTGTGTCTGTTACAGGAAAGCATGTCAGATACAGATTAGAGTTTAAGGATTAAAATAGAATGTTTGGTAATGGAATAAGGAAGTTAGTGTATATATTCAGTTCTCTAACCTAGATAAAAGAAAAACATGACTGCTTCTGCACCGATAGCTTGCTCTTGCAGAGAAGAGAGGCTCTCTTTGGCTCCCAGTTCCAGGTAGGAAAGTTTGCTAGTTTGGACATAATGCCACACGAAGGCAGGACAGGAGCAGCTGGAATCATGTTTCAGTATAGCTGAGTTCACATTATGTTGAGCTCAGAAGACTATCTTGATATAAGCTGGCTTGTGTGAGTGTGTTTGCATTCAGAGCATAAATTTGCTCATAACTATCTACATACGAGTAATGAACTAATCTTATAGATTTGTTCATTCTGTTCTCTTTGGATAATCAGTTGTTTGTAGTCATCATAACAAATGATATAGTTATACTTTGATAAATTTGTTAGGAACTACATTAGTAAATTATTTCATTCTTAAAATAATACAAAGCTTATATTAAGCAGATAGTGCTTAGTAAACTGGTATTAGCTCAGATTACTTTCTTAAGTTAAAATTTCACTTCAGGAAAATCGGAGACTATCACAGTAGTTAACACATCATGGAAACCATTTGGAACAGCCAAAATGAACATGAGAGAGGAGCCTACAGGCAGAAAAAGATTAACAATGTTGCCATTTATTTTCATAATCAATAACAGTGTGAAAATTCTGATAAGAAGCTGTGTTTTCTACAGACGATAGGGAAATTCAAATAAATAAAGCATCCAAATTGGGTCATGTCAAACACACAGCATGTTCAACCAAGACAGTTTTTCATGGCTGTAGGTAGTCTCATCAGCATTGTATTTTGCATCAGGAAGTCCTAACATTTATGGAGCTGATAGGTAATGTGAGTAACTTCACTAGCATCGGCATTCCTGAACACATTCAGGTCTGTTTCACTCCTCTAAGTACCTTGGACTTCAATATGTATTTAAAGGCAGTATCATTATTATTATGGTTTGCTCTCTTAATCTTTAGGTTTGTTACCTACATTTAATGACTACCACCTTTCAGAAGGAATTACAGAATTGTATTAAACATGAACTTGAAAAAAGAGTACTACTTCAATTCTTGGAATTTTTATAAGCTTTCGTTGGACTAATGATATTGACTATTTAAGCAAGGACTTAGAAGAAGTGCTAAGTAGAAAAGAAGGAAGCTAGGTAGGATTTTGGTGGGGGAAATGCCATCATTCTTAAGATTTTCCTGTGTTACATGGTAACTGAAGGTGAATTTTCTTGTTTTAAAAGTAATACTGTGAATACATTTTTTAAACTGATACAGAACTTTAAAATGTGATATAAACAAATGCAAACTTAAGTTTTAAATAACATTCGCTAATCAAAAATAAATTTCTGTTCTATCTTCAAAATCTTTAAACAATTAGTAGTTAAATAGAGTAAAACATCTGGTGTTATAGATACCTGTATGATGCTAAAATTGCCTATATTCTTTGTAGGCATAGTTTAACCTGATGTGCAAAACTACAGTCATAATGCAATCATGCTCCTTATACAGATTACACTGAGAATTCCCTTTACTCTCCAGACTCTTGTAATTGTCCACAGGTTATTCAGGGAGAAAGGGAGTGTTGGTGATGCTGTTAGTGGAACTGTTGCACAGTTTCTTTTTTTAAAAAAAAGTTTGAAAACGTACATTATTAAAAGAATTAAGAAAAGTTTTTAATCAGCTGATTTTTAATGACATGGGACTTTGTCATTTCAGGGACACTTCAACCATATTCTGGGCTTCTAGAAATTGAGAGATGGCAAATCAGCAACACTCTTTGCATTCTAAGGATGCACATGTGAACACTGTACTGCTGGATATCTGTACCTCCATTCTACTACTGGCGTGGATTTGTGTGTGTTATTAAGCATATAGCAGTTTGCTGTATGCGTTACTCTTTCATTGCACTGTTCTGTATATCGTTGTTTTTACACTTGAAAAATACTTCTGCTTTTAAGATAGCTCAGTATGTGGGGAAAAAGTGACGCTAAGCTTGGTTTAACTTTTTAGAATAGTTTAGTTGATTTGGCTTTTGGCCCAGTCTTTACCTGGGACTGGGCCAAAGGCAGTGTTGATACAAGACACTTTCCTGTCTCTCTTACGTGCTTTCCCTGATAGATCTGGGGAGTGATCCTTGCGTTTACATGGATACAGGGCCTGCAGTTGAACCTGAGCTGTACATAAGCAGGCAGAAATGGGAGGACTCTCTTCAGTTTCACAGAGAGACCTGTGCAGCTTTGCACCTGTACAAAGGACAGTTAAAGTCCTATTGAAGCCTACGCTTTTTGAAATTAAAATATGCATCCAATTCAGGTATCTTATATGTTAAACTTTTATTTTTTTTAACAAACGCAGTGCGTGAATGTGGCGGGTAAGCAGTTAATAGAAGAAGCAAGATTATTTGAACAACACTCTGTAATGCAAATGAACGGTGATTCAGCTCTATGCGATGTTCTCAAAGCTGTTAAAGGTACCATCTGACATTCCATGAATCTCTCTTTCTCATCATTGCGATACTAGATCCAAACTGTTTGTTTGAAAGGTCTTGAACTTGTTAGTCAGCATGATTTAACTGGCTTGCCTTGCCACGAACCATTTCATCTACACTTTGCTAATATTTATGACTATATAATTTTTAAAGATGTTCAGATTTTTAGACTTTCTGAGATAGCTGAGTTGTGGTGTTTGGGTTTGACATTTCAGTGGATGCTCTGGGACGGGCAGAAGCATTCCGAAAGCTCAGAACCAGCAGGCAGTATGTTACCCCTCTGCGTTAGACGCAAGTTGTTGTGACCTCCCAGATGTTGCAAAGAAAGCCATCCCCACTGTCTGGAGAACTGCTGAGCTACAGCTGTGCCCTGCTGCTGCTCAGCGTTCAGGTGCAGTTCAACCCAAAACAGATATGGCTGGCGTAACAGCATTTGGCTTCTCCTGTTTGGAGAGCAGTTAGGAACCAGTTTAAATTAAAATGGTAGCTCCAAAGTCACAACAAGCTAGTGACAGGTCTTTAAAGGTAGGGTTTACCGGGCTATAGAATGCTTAGATGAAGCTTTTTTTCGTAGTCCTAGAATGCTTTCCATATTGTGTGTGGAGTTGTAGCCGGCACTGAGTTGGCTGTTATTAAGAAGATACTCTTCCTAAATAAATTAATATCATATCAACATTGAATTCAAATAAGTGATAGATGAGAAAATCGGTCTATAAAGCAGAGCTGCAATAAATTGGCATCCAAACAGTTTTGTTAGGAAAAAAAAAATTCTTCCAAACCATTATAAATTTTAGTTTAATTGAAAATAAATCAGAGCGTGAAATATTTCAAACATTTCAAAACTTTGTTCAATCAAAAAAAAATAAAGTACAATCCGGTCAAAGACCAAGTCTGTAAGAAACACAATGGCTTTTAAAAGTTGCATTGGCACTGTTACCTTGAAGATACGAAACTCATCCTGAATCCTCCCACTCCCAATACAGATTGATAAATGCAGTAGTATCTATCCAAGCTATAAAGGAACTTATCCTGGCTTGAAAAGATGATAGTGCAAAAGCAAATTGCCCTATGTTGAGATCAGAGTTTATGAATTAGTGCGAAGTAATACAACAAAATGTATTCTGAAGAGACTTGTTTACTCCCAAAGTACATATTTCTTACTACTATAACTATGACAATGACTATTAATAACTAATATAATACTAATATAATTATGACTGTTTTGTGCACAAATTGACACATTGTTTTTACTATATTTTCCAAACCTTTTTTTTTTAAATACAGGTAATAATAGGAGCCAAAAAACAGATAGACATCAGTTTCTATATGTAAGAGCTCAAATAGCTGGTTGAAGGTAAAAGGCTAAAAAGTATCTGAAAGGTTAGTTGCTGCAGAATGACTCAAAACCTGGTAGGTTTCACTGAGTAAAATGTGTGACAAGTAATGGTGAGTAGAACAGTATATAGTCAAAAATTAGGATAGGCAAAGAAGAAAATATCAAAAGTAGACTTGGACTCCATTATGGAGAAGTTTTCTGCTAGAGCATATTAGAGCAAAGCAGCATGTTATCAATTTTAAAACGGGGATCATCAAGCAAGGATGTTGTCTGTTTAAACAATTCAAATTTTGTCATGTTAAGAATTTACAGATAGGACCGATGCATGTATTTTTTTCTGTTTGCTTTAAACTTACTGTGTTTTAATCAGGTAGGGAACATGGCAAAAATTAGAATCAACTGGTTTTCCTTATGGTCTCTGTAGTTTTTATATCATACTCCTTCTAATTATTCTCCTTTTAGATTAACTGTTATTTGGTTTTTGTGAAGTCTCATCTTATATAAATCACAGGATTGGTCATAGTTCTTGGCTGCGTTACAGAAGGCTGATGAAGTCATACTAGTGTTCGATTTTGATGTAATTTTTAATATCAGTCTTCTCATTGTTACTGTACACTGTGCAGATATTTTATTACACTGTCCACAGTGACTCAAAACTGTTCTTGGAGATTCCTGCACCTATACAGCTCAACAAAATAGAGCTTTATACTACTTTTACTCTGTAATCTGCAACATGAACATGGGCCTGTTCTTTACATTGTTGCAAATGTAATGGTTTCAAATCTAACTGATTAGTAGTTGTTATTCACAAGTACATTTTGAACATCTAAATGCTATACTATAGAATGTAAATGTGAGTAAAATTGTCACAAGTAATTTTTTTTTTTTACTATAACATTTTCTATTCTCCAGGAACACCATATAGGATAGAAATAGGGTCAATTCTATAATAATGTTTAATTAAAAAAATAACTATTCACCTAACAATCTGTCTTGAGAATGAACGCGAGAAAGGGCTGTAGAAATAGATTAAGAAGTGGAAAGTTAACTTCCCCTCATTTTCAGCCTATCCCAATTACCGTTGTCATGTAGTTACACTGAGTGTAAATAAAATGCATTAGTACAGGAAAGGAATGAAAAATACTTGGCAGTTACCATCTCTGCTGCATCGTTACACAGCTTGCAATGAAAGAGTGATTACACAAAAACAGCTTTTGATACAGAAGTATGATGCCTCTCTTCCTTAGCAAAGATTTAGAAGGATACCTGTCTATATCTTTCTATTGCTCCAGATTTTATGAGTGTTTTAACTTCTGCATCCCTAACTTCTCAATTTCCAGGATAATTTTCCCCAGTTATTTAACTGCAAAAGTACCAGACTGGGCCAACTGAGATCACCTTGTTCAACATCCTGTAAGCTCTAGTGACTAATAGTGAACACATGGAGAGAGTCATCTTAGACTAGAGGGGACATGTTGAGTGGAAACATTCTAAATGTACACTAAATCAGTATTTTACACCAGGTTTGTTGTGGGCATTGCTTCATTTCTTGCCTGTTAGCCTTGAACATCAGCTATTACAAAGACACTGAAAATGTCGATAGTTTCCAATGGCATTTTTGTCTTCGCAGTTGATAGTTGATAAAAATGCATTGGCCCTCAGGAGACTGTTAAACTTGACTTTTCCATTTTTATTAAGCACTGGTGTCTTTACTATGTAAGAAATAATTCCTGTACTACTAGAATTCAAGTGTGTGTGTGTGTATACTTATATTCATTTAATTCACCTGATATAAGTATACTCTGTCTAGCATTTGTTAAAAATAGCTCCTTTCTATTTTTTTCTTGAGTTGGCTTACATTAAAAAAAAAAGAAAAAAAGAAAAAGAAAAATTAAGAAGCCTGTGAGAACTGCAATTTAAGGTAGGAGGGAGAGGAAGGGTAATTTTTATTGAGTGTTCTGAACTACTGCTCATTACATGAGGCCAGAAGTCCTAACAAAAACTTGGCCAGACTTTACTTACTTTTCTGGGAATGCTACTGCTGATAAAATACTCTGTATAGATGTAAATTTGATTATATTCTATGTAAAGTTTCTAAATGTGAAGTAACTGGTGGTGTTCACTTCATGAATCTAAATCCATGTGCCAGCTCTTCATTTCTTTATGGGGCAAAGCAGCATCTGCTGTGTATCATTGCTTTTGCTTTCTTTGGTCCTGGTCAAATGGATGCTAGTCTATTCATTCTGAAGTGTTAACTGACATTTTTGGCCAGTTCTTTTTAGAAACATCATCATTATCCCTGATTTTTCACAAACGAGTTCATACATTTCTAGATAAACTTTAAAGTGAGTCTTTGGGCTAGAAAGTATTTGGGTGTTTTTTTCCCTAGTGTAGTAAGGAGTGCATTTATAAATCGGCCAGTGTGAAAATAAATTGTACTTGAAATAGTTTAATATATTGAAGACTTATAATAGTGGTATTTTTTAAAATAGGTATACTGTATTTGTCATTTGTTTCAAGGTTTGTTGTTAGTCAGAATCATAAAGCTCTTGTAATAGGTACAGATGAATGCAGTACAGGTTTGGTCCGGTAAATATTTCTTCAAAGCAGATTTGCGTCAGATCTGCAGTAGTACCACAAAATTATTTTTGTAAGACTTCACCTTGTAATAACTATGGAATTTTTCTTTATTAATAAATTTTATATGCTCCTTATATTAATACTATGCTTTGTACACACGGTAACTTGAGTGATACTTTATTTACATGTGTATAGTAAATTAGACATACAGCCTGTTTTTAAATCAAGTAAAAATGATACAATCTAGTATTTTTAACTTTGTATTTTGTAAATTGTTACTCTCAAAAGCAGAATCATTAAACAGCACTTTGGCTACAGTATGAAATTGACTGTTTTTCTTTTGTTATTCTATTAATAATTGAATTGTGTTCTGCAGACACCAAGGCATAAAGGTAAATAAAAACTGATTCTGGTTCATATTATGTAAAATGCCATTTCCACAGTATAGCCCACACAGTTTTTCCCCCTCACTGGCCAGACATATGAATGATATGCAAAATCAATATTTTGAAATGAAGTAATTCCTCTATAGGTTTGGTTTAATAGAGTTAAGCTTTAGTATTCTTCAAGTGTTCCTCTCCCTCTGTTTCCAGATTCTGTTTTTCCTCAGCTAGCTGGAATATTGTAGGATTAGATCTAAGTTCCTGTAGACTTCAGTAGAAAGGTAGGTGCCTAGATACCTTTGTGAATCAAAGCTGTGATCTCTTTCAACTTACAGCTTTATTTAGGTGATCATTTTACTTCATATAGTGTGATTTTTGAAGCAAATTCCCCAACCGTTGCCATTTACTGTGAACGGGTTCGGCTTTTAGCACACTTCTAGAGCCTGTGTAGCAGCTCCTTCCAGAAGCAGCCCAACCGAGGATCTCCGTTCCAGGTGCACATCAAGTGTTGCCCAGCCCTCGTGGGACCACAGGAGTCTGAACCAAGACTGGTCCTTCGGGCGCTTCTGTCCGGTGTGGCGGACTAGACAATCTGGTCTGGAGCAAAACCCCCAACTACATGTAGCACAGGTGTAGGGGCCTCGACACGAGCCGCTTCCGCGGGCTGTTCACCTGCTGCACTGAATCGCTAGCCAGTGCAGACACAGCCTTCGCTGTCCATCTAATCCCAAAAGAGTCTGTTGCCCTGTATTACATAGGCCCATTGTAGCGAGGCTTAATGAGGAACGTAGATGCAGG
Source organism: Dromaius novaehollandiae (assembly GCF_036370855.1). NCBI lineage: Eukaryota > Metazoa > Chordata > Aves > Casuariiformes > Dromaiidae > Dromaius > Dromaius novaehollandiae. The sequence goes on along the minus strand of NC_088103.1, from coordinate 48,029,757 downwards.
GCATTCACCTCTTAAGTCCTCGTGAGGACTCGGAATGCATCTGCTGAACCAAGTGCAGGATACACGGCATTTTAAAGCCCTTACTTTAAATAGCCATTTCTGCAAAATCTTCAAAAAATGTAATGAAACTTGTTTGAGGAATAAATATATGTTAATTTATTTACACACTTGCATTTTTTCCAGTTGTAGAGAAGACTTCTGTTAAATGGCTGCCATGGAAAAAGGTAACGCGTGCCAAACAGTGCAGTCCAGCGGTCCTGGGACAGGGACAGTTGCGCTCAGGAATGACGATGCTGAAACCAAGGGAGGGAAGATGACGGCGTAGGTGTTTGCTTGCTTTTCTGCTTTTTTTGTCACATACATGTGACATACATGCCTGCATGCACTGAGTGTAAAGTAACTGTGTCTATTTATGGATGAACGCAGGATCTGTCTGGGCAGAACTGTACATACATTTTGTATAAAGGTAAGCAGATGAAACACTTTTCAAGAGAATTGGGCCTGGTTTGAAGTCTGAAGTAGCAAGAGTGAATGTGAAAGGGGGCAGGATGAGTACGTTATTGATGAAAATAATAAATACATTATAGATGTTGTATAACATCTTGTACTAGTTTTAGTTGTTTTAGACTATGGTAATAGTGTTCACTTAATTATTCATTTGCTAGTAATTACTTGTTGGCTTCATCTTGGCTGCTAACAAAAAACAAAGAAGTTTGTTTCTGGCATGTGGGGGGTTTAAAGGCAGTCTGTATTTGACTGGCCACGAAGCCAAGAAATTCATAGTTAAAGCATACCTATTGAAAATAACACATTTGAAAATGAATGATGTTTATGCCTATATTACTAGGGAAAACTGAATGTCAGTAAGACCTTGGCAGCTCTCCTGAGAAGCTGATAGGCTGGTTCCTGAGAACATAATATGATATCCTATACTAACAGATTAATAGTCACAAATTAATAATACTGTATTTGCGTTGATTGCTGGCAGCAGTTATAACAAAAGTTACACCTTGACGTTTTATCATGCATGAAACTTCTGTTGAAAATAACTGCATATAAAGACTGGTAGACACGGCTCAGATAAGTACCAGGAGTTTGCCTTGCTGGCGAGACATTTTACTGAAGTGTCTTGTACAGAAAACTAAAATTCACAGACATAGCTGGAAACCCTAGGAAGAAAATAAAGTGAAAAGCAAAGTTCTTTGGGCAAGACTCTATGGCCCAGGCTTCCCCATGTCTCCCTTACCTAACGTATAACGTAGTGCCCTCCTAAGTGTTGCCTACACCAACAGGTTCCTGCTCTCCGAGATTTCTCCGTCATGACAAGTTTTACCGGCTGTGGTCCCTGCCAATACTACCGTGCACACGTTCGATAAATGATGGATCTTATTCAGCACTAGCTACATACTGTATTAGCTTCTGAAGTTCACACTATTTAATACCGTTTGCTTTGTAGAATCAGGTGTAGTGATATTTGTGTATGATTATAGTGTTGTTACTGAAACTATAGAAATCACTGCATGATATTTGCTTGCAACACAGGGTGTCATTCATGAGTTATACATAAATGGCAGCTTTACATATTTAAAAGGAACATGGACTGCTTCATATCTGAAGTATGTTTCCCAGGAGATAACACCACCATTTGATCTATTTTTGATTAAAATGTAAAAATTAAAAATTAAATCAAATGGTAGTATAATTCCTTAGGGAAAACATACTTCAGTTATGAAGTATTCCCCATAGTAACCTTGAGAATCTTACAGCTGTATTGTCTCATCTGTAGGTGGTCTTTTTATGTCTCACATAATTAAAATGAATTGCTGTTAGAGAACCCATACTACTGCATACAGATTTATGAACCTTGAGGCACCTCCGTTCGCAGACAAACAGCGGTATCAAAAGCTCACGCAGCAGCCGCGCTGCAGCTGGGCAGGTACCGGTAGCCCAGGTGGCTACTGGAGGGCGCCGGCTACCTGCGTCTCGAAAGAGTACGCAAGGAGCCTATGGTGAAACAACACATTTCCCATAAAAGATGGTTTCTGAAGAGCTGCTGTGTACAGGACAGCTGCATTATGCTACACGGTGTTGTAGAACACAGTCGTTAAAATATTCAAAGAGCATTTTATATACTAAGGAATGGCTCATATGTCACCAGAAAAAAATTGTGAAATTGGATTTACTAGGAAAATGTGCTCTGCAAAATCTAATGCAACTTGTGTATATCAAGCAGCTTTATCAGACTGACTCAGAATATGGGAATGTGTATTTGATAAGATTAGAGAATAGTGGGGATCAGAAAAAATAAGGCTATAGAATTTGCATTCACTTTTCACATATCTGAAGGACACAAGTGTCATTTATTTTTGTTTGGTTTTGATTCTCTTAGCCCTGTTAATGCTCTCCATAACAATGGCTTGTGACTGTGCATTCTCTTCAGACCCTAATTAAAACTTCCATAGTTTCAGTAAAAGAAACTGCAACACCAACAAGATGCCAGGATTTAATGTTTAAATAGAGCAAAAAAAATTCTAACAATGAAAACGCGAAGTCTGAGAGTTCTGCAGTGCCTCGCAGAAACATTTTGTAATAAGCAGCAGGAGTGTTCACATTTCAATGTAATACTTGAAAGAAAACGTCTCTGATCTTTGAATTTCTTTAGAGAGGAGTTTTTAATGTATAGTCAGACTAAAATCCTCCTGTAATTGCACAGCGAGAGGCCTGTGAAGCTTCCCGAAGGCTGCGGAGGCAATGCGGCCCCGCAGAAGCCCCGAGGTGTTTCGGCGGAGGCGGCCGTCGTGGAACTGGTCCCTCTCCAGATGGAAACCACATGGAGAAAGGAACCGACCGGCCGTGTGCCGTGCTGCCAGAGCTCCCCGCGCACCCGGGAACAGACGTCTGCCCTGCACCGAGCTCCGCTCGCGCGGCCTCCCGGCCAGCACCAGCGGTGGCTTTGAGCCATTTGGAAATGTGGCAGAGCACGTGGACTTCTCCTTCCTCCTCCCTTCGCGTCCGCCCGGGCAAGAGGGAAGCGCTGGGACTCGCGTTGGGTCTGATGTTCATGTTCACACTATTCGTATTTTCACATAGCTGAAGGACAAACTGCCAGCTGGATAAGAAAGCAGAACCTTCTAAACTAAAAACACTGCAAAAAAGGAAGAACGTTCCCAATGGATTTCCCACGCGTGTCCCAACGCCGGGGCAGCTCAGTGCCGCCTGCGTGGCACCAAGTGGCTCCTCGGTGCCGTCCAGGTGCTCCCGGAGCTGCCGGCCTGGGCAGCGGGGCTCAGCCCCTCGGGAACCCACAGGAAAGGCTCTGCGAAGCTTTAAAAATGTGGCTGTACAAGAGAGGCTGATTGCAAAATGAGCCAAACAAGGGATTCAGGCTGATGGCAATCGCTCTCGGCGCTGCCGCTGACGGGGAATCGACGCTTTCCCGTGCCTTTCTGCGGAGGGCAGCGGCTGCCTGCTTCTGCTATCGCGCGGTTTGCAGTAATTCGGGCTCTTCAGCGGACACGGCGTAGCACGGGCCTGGACACACAGGGAGACCAGGCAACAGAGCTTTTATACGGTTTAAGACTAAATAGGTCCAGGTAAAATAACCGGTCTGGAACTCACCACTGGGTGTAATTTGGAGCTGTTCGCACATGAAACAGCATCGGCTGCGAGCGGCATCAGCAGCAGTGGCTGGCACCATCCGCCGTGCAGCACCGGGCGGACGGGCGATTCCCCCACGTCCCTAAGCATTTGCAGAATTACCTTGGAAAACAGGGAAAATCTCTTAAAAGTTGTAACGGGGCACACGACAAATAAAAGCGAGTTTTCTGGCTTTGCGGGTTTTGAGGAGCGGACGATTCAACGGCAGCATGAATAAATAACAAAAGGAGCAGACTACAATCGCGCTCCCGTGTTCAGGCAGCCCTGTCTCCTGCATGTCACCGACTCGTGCCTGCACGGTGCTGCAAGCTGCGGGTCACCTGCAAAACAACAACCCTCCAGGCCGCCGGCAGCTTCGCCAGCACTCATGCACGTGCTTTAATTTCGGCAGCGCAGCCGAGGCCGCGGACGGCACCGGGGCTGCAAACGCTCCCCTTAGGGCCGTCAGCCGACAGATTTCAAAGTAGCAGCGCTGGCACCGTGCAACCCCAGGGCTATTCATTACGCCGCACCGCTCCCCGTCTGCTTTATGAAAGGTGGAGATGTACATTACTGTAGTTTGCAGGCTGTAATTTCCATTAATAATCTGATCCACGTCTTCAGATTATTTTAGTAATTACTTCACATAAAAAGACTACTGAGTATGATTACAAATATGTCTTTGTTTTCATTGCCTGCTTCGGCGGCGAATACCAGATGTCTGAAGTTCCCGACTTTGTTTAACAGTATAAATAATGTTCGCTGAGGTTTCCCGGCACCCGGCTCCGACCCCAGGAGTATACGGCTTCCGAGCGCAGCGCTAATAAACTCATCTGCAAACTGCTCGAAGTTCGGAAATCCAGCCTCATTTGCACACAAGAAACACGTCGGGAGAACACCGAGGGCCAAACACGGTTCGTTTGAAGCTCGGCGACGCTCAGACGTGGCGTGGTTAATTTGCACCCGCGCTGCACGCTCTCTTCAGCGATGCTGAGAGAGAAACGTAGCCAATGTGCACGATGCGCTGCAAGCTGGTTGGGCTGGTTAGGTGCCTGGGCTGAGGCGCAAACCCACTCCAGCCTAAAAAAAGGTAAAAAAACAAAAAAAAAAAGCAGTGCAATTTGTCTGAATGAAACCATACCTGCGAGAAGAGACGTGAACTGCTGCGCTGACCCGTCCTGCATCCCCGTCCCCTTCCACGCTGCAGCTCGAGGCAAGGAGCAGTGAACCACAAACAACAAAAAAGGAAGGAAAACATAGCAGAGAAAGGTTTTTTATGTAAAAATTAAGAATTTGAATAAAAGTATGTTCATATGAGCATTGCTTAAACACACGAGCAGAGACTGTGTATTTTTCGTTTAGCAATAAATATCACCTGGTTTCTTATAAAGACAATTTTCAGTTCCACTACATCACCCAAAGGGGACAAAACTTTCTTTAGGAGAACAAAAACAGTACAAATGCGAAGCAAAATGAAAAGGAAAACCACAATTACTTAAATCAAAGCTCCTCGCTTTTCTGATTTAAGTCATGATTAAATGCAGTTATTTGGCTCCCTGATTTGAATCACTCCACTCTCGGATGATCTCAAGCAGTTAAATAAGAAAAGGGGACGTCATCAATAACCACCTGTGTCCCAGCCAAGCAAACCGCCCCACGGGGGTGTCCTCGCCTCCAGGGGGGCCGCGAAGCCCCGGGCAGCCCCGACGGCAGGGCTGGGCGCCGAGTCCCTCCCCGGAGCGAGCAGCGACCGGGCTCAGCAGCCGGCAAGCGCAAGCGAGCGCCAGCTTACGCTCACTAAATGGGTCTTAGCGCTTCCTTATTAGCACACGTATAAATTGCATGTTTCGGGAAAATGAGTTTTCCTGCTGATTCCCCGCCCTGCTTTGGAAAAACCCCGGCGGAGGCGAAGGGCAGGCTGGGGGAAGCGCCCAGCGCCAGCCTGTTAGCTCCAAAATAGGGGACGAGAGCTGAACATTGCACGGCTTTCAGGTTACTGCTGTGGGATCGGTCTTCGTACAGCCAAAAAGAAGGAGAAATGTAAAAAAAGAGTTGAATGGGCGCTCAGCTTGGGACAAACTTCTGGCTGAGGCTCCTTCCAGAGTAACCGTCACAGCAAAAATGCCAAAAAAGCAGCTGTGCCTGCTTGCCTGGAAACAGTCATTTCGAGCAGTTTTGACTTTTTCCCCGAAATTTTGTCTCCGCGCAGGTGGCTGCCTCGTTGCCTCCCCGCGAGCTGCTTTGCAGAGCAATCCCGCCTGGCGGCAGGGACGGATTGGGTGGCTGCGCGGGTCTTTTCCAGCATTAATTGTCGCAATTTTAGAGCCCTGGAGGGTGAAAACTTTGGAAAGGAGAATTTGTGGGGAAGGCTGTGGGGAAAAGGTGCTGTGCCGGCACTCTGGGGAACAGCAGTGCATTTCCGAGCGGCCCCGGACCAAACAAGGATTAAATCCCTTCGGTTCACAGGCTGGGAAGTCCGGGAGAGCCCGTGAGACGCATCCACACGCTTAAAGTTCATGTGCAAACAAAGAGTTGTCCCAGAGTTGGTTTGCAATCTCTTTAGGCTATTTAGGGGTTTTTTGGGTCCTGCGACAGGCTGAGGAGCAGCATCGCCCCGAAGCAGCGGGAAATCACTGCACCTCGCTCCGAGCACCGACCCGTGGCACCGGCTCTGCCGAGGACATCAAAGGTCCCTTTCCAATTCACTTTTCCTGAGCAGAAACAAGGTGCGAACGTGCAGAGCGCGTGTGTGCACGTGCGATCTCCATCGCCTCCTGCGCAGCGCTTCGCCCGGCTCAGGTGTGTGCTGAACATATATATATATATATATGTATCTATACACCTGCCCGAGGAGTGAGCTCGCTCCCGCTCCCTGCCGCGGCGAGAGAATTAAATACAAAATCTTCTGTAGGAAGCAATTGTGAAGTGTGGAAGTTTCTAGTCAGGCAAATAAATTGGATTTAAGTATATTACAGTCATAATCTTTTTCTGCCTCTCTCCAGACAGCCTTTGTACATGGAGAAATGAGAATGTATTCTCAGACAAATCTTGACCTGAGGGAGAAGGCTGCGGGAATCTGGATTTTCAATAACATAAGACAATAAAGCTCAGACTTCTAACCTGCCGCAATATGGTAAAAGTATAAAGAGCTTAGCAACTAATAAAAGAAAAGGGTCTTCCAACTCATATTTGAAGATCTCGACCCCCAAAAGGACACTTCATAAAGATCATAATGGGTTAGTCGGTGCCTAACAGATACCGTGTACCTTGTTGACCAATTGTCTGACAGTTGTCTTCTGCCGGCCCCGGTATTAATAAGCCGCGTGCTGATTTCCTCGGGGTGTTTCGTCTTCGTAATTGTACATCTACTTGTTGTGACACCCGGCTCGCTATATATTTATTTAATGCGATTCCTATTGCCGAGCCGCGTGCGGGCTTGTTTTCCGTACCAATATGCATACGCCGAGGTTTCCTCTCCCTCCGCGGCGCCGCGAACCAGAGCGGCTCGGGGCGAGCAGCGGATCCAGATGTGCTCCCCAGAGGTGCGAATGTGTCCTGCTCCTCGCGTCGCGCGGGGAAGAGGGAGGCATGCAATTATCACCGCATTTCTATTTCTGATAACCACAAAACTCGCTCTGGAAGGTTAAGTAGTGCTTTGACAGGTAACGCTGGTGCAAAGGAGTTGTCAGTCCGGCCGCGCGACCAAGGAGAACGCGGGGAGATCACAGAGCGGCTCCACTTGGCCCTGCTCCCGCCCGCTGCTGCCGATGCAGCCACAGAGCAAAATGCAAATATTTACAGAGTTTGTGTCATGTATAAATTGCAGTTTTCCATACCTTCTCAGACGCAGGTGTATTTTGCAGCACCAAGCAATAGCGGCGGAGGCAGCCAGACCCCGGGGTCGCTGCGGCCCGGAGCCCACAGCACGCGCATCGGGCCCGGCACGCTCTCGGCACGCGGCGATTTTCCAGATAAACGGCCGGTTGCTCCAGCGGCTCCGCTGTGCAAGGCCAATGATCCATATAATGCGGCAATTACGCAAGCATTTCCACTGCAGGCTCGGTGACCGCTTTTGGAGCGCGGGACAACGAATAAATGGTGGAAAAGGGGAGACAACCACCTGCAAGCGCTGCACGGGCGTGCGCAAGACCCCGAAGGCCCCTGCGATTTCGGGGGGGATCCGCCGAAGCCGCAGCAGGGCCCCCCCGGGACCGTGCCTCGAGGCGAGCTGCCGCCCCAGTGCACGAGACGCAGGGACACGGCCGCACGGAGCAGCCTCGACGGTGGCGGCAGCCCCCGGGAGGGAGCCGGGAGCCGCGCAGGGGCCTGCTTCAAAATTTAAGCAGATTTGGCTAAAAAGCAAAAAGGGAAGAAAGGAAGAGGCCCGAAATGCTAGATTTCAACCCCATACGTGAAATGAAGAGATGGGCTTATCACTACCCCAGGCAGCTGTCTCACCTCCGCTTCCCGCGAGCGGGAAACGTGAGCTGCCGGCTGCCGAGGAGCAGGGCGGGAGGCAGCAGGGAACGGGCCGCGGCCGCACACCGCGAAGGAGCCGAGCGGAGTGGGGGCACAGGAGAGAGAGGTGTTGCCGACCACAGCGCGGGGCAGCATCGCCCGTGCCGCGTGAGCAAACCACCGCAAGCGTCTCCATGCGAGAGCGCGCTCCGGCCCGTGCAGGCTATGGCGTGCGTTCGCGGTCTTGCAGGGTCCTGCAGGGTTTTGCAGGGTCTTACAGGGTCTTGAAGGGCCTTGAAGGGTCCTGCAGGGTTTTGCAGGGTCTTACAGGGCTTTGAAGGGCCTTGAAAGGTTTCGCAGGGTCTTGAAGAGTTTTGCAGGGTCTTGCAGGGCCTTACAGGGTCTTGCAGGGCCTTACAGGGTCTTGTAGGGTTTTGCAGGGTCTTGCAGGATGTTGCAGCCCTTCCCATCGCCCGCACCACGACGGCTCAACATCACAACCCCGCTGCCCCGGTGTCGTCGCGAGGAGGGTCCCAGCCGCGAATGCTGCTGCAGCCCTTCGGGCCGCAGACGGTGTTTAGCTCGGCTCAGGCAGACTCGAGCCTGCGCCAGGGCATTGCCGCTCGCCCAGGGAGTCGCCGCTCGTGCGGACGAGGACGCGGTGTCGTCCCTCCCCGGCCGGCCGCAGAGCCGCCTCTCTCCCCGCACCCGCGGCCGAGCACCCCGGGATCCCGTGCAAGTGCTGCAAAACTCACCCAGCGCAGCGGAGGCGGGAGGGCAAAACCCACCCGCGGGCGCTGCTGCCGCCGGCCGAGGGGAAGCGCTACCGGGCGCCAAGGCGTTTGCTGGCGGCTCAGGAGCGGCCCGGGCCCCCGCACCTCCCGCTGCCGGCTCTGCCCGTTGCATGCGGCATCATGCACGTTGCATCATGCAAAGCAGGAAAATGCCATCGCCGTTACAGCCCCCTCGTTGCAGGCGCGTGTTGACCGTGCCGTAACGAGCACCGGGAGTTTCGGGGTTGTGTGTTTTAACGAGTTTGCAATAAGCAAACGAGGGCGAGTTGCATGTCGCAGCAGCGCTGGGGCGGGCTGTTCCACGGGAGAGGCCGCCCGGCGCCGCAGGCTCTTGGCCCGACCACGCGCGGGAGGCCGCACGCGTTTTGGGCGCCCATCGCGCTTCGCCTGGCGGGATGAACCCGGCCTGGGAGGCGGAAGGCGACGGGACCGCAGAGCCCCTGGCAGCGCCCTCGCGGGAGCCGCTCGGCGCTGGGGGACGTCGCCACGGGAAGCCCCGCAGAGCCGCCCCGTGCAAGGAGGGCCCGCGGGCACTGCACGGGCGCTGCACGGGTGCTGCATGGGTGCTGCGCGGCGGCGGCGGCGTGCGGGCAGCAGCCGGTAGATGGCAGGCCTGCAAAGCCGGAGGAGAGCGGCCCGCTCCCATCAGCGCCGCTGCCTGCCGCAGCCACGCGCGCCCCGGCGTTCGGCACCGGCGGTTTTGCGCTTTAACGGCCCAAACAGCACCCAGTCGTGCAGCTGCAGGGCCGCTTCGAAGGGGCACGGCTGCGAGGTCACGGCGTGCCCACGCCGGCGTCCCGGCCCCGGGAAGCACCCGCAGCCGGCTCCCTCCTCGGCCCAAGCCGCCCGGCTCGGCTTCTCCCGCCTCCCTGCGTTGGGAGGAAAGAAAAACTAGGAAAACTGTGTCCCGGCACGTCAGGTGGGTGCACAGCACCCCGTGAGCTTCACGGGTGACACCAGCACCTCCAAACCGCCCCAGAGCCCCAGGAAAGCGTGAAACAAGGGCAAAATTTGGAAATAAAGCTGTTGCTTAGAGAAAGGAACACGGTGAAACGCATTTTCAGCGTTATTCCTTAGTACCTATAGCAATGCACAGATAACTGTACCAAAACCTAACGAAACTCCTCTGAAAGCTCCTGATGCTCAAGGTGCCCCAGCAAAGTCACCAAACTCCCCCAGGCTCCTGATCTCCGGCAGCCGCAAGGCCCCAACACCGGCTGCGATGCCCCGACGCTGCAGCGCAGGGCACGGCGCTTCGCGGGGAGCTCGGGCGGCTGCGTGGGCGCCCAGGCTGCAGAGGTATCGCAGCACAGTAAAAGTAACGCACAATAAATGGGCCCTTAAATAAATATTACGGACTTCTGCTGGCACCAGAGCACGTGCGCCTGGCAGAAGCGAGGCGCGCGGCGCGGAGGCCAAGGCCGCCGGCTAAGCCCGGCTTTGCAGCAGCGAGAGGCAAACCGTGGGTGCAACTGGCTCCGAAGCAAAGCGGGCGCAGAAGCCGCGCTAACGCGTTACTTCCGCGGGGCGCGGAGGAGGGGCCGCGCCGCTCACCTGGGCCGGGCCGCGCCCGTGCGCGCCCGCGCCGCCCTCCAGCCGCGGCGCCTCTCCGCCGCCGAGCGCGCAGGAAGCAATTAAAACTCCTCCTTTCGGATTAACAACCCCAAATTGATCGATGTGTCGCGAACGGCGCTGATGGATGGCAGGTGCTTATTTCCGCGGTATGGGGAATTTTATGTGCTCTAGGTGAAACCGAGTTCACCCGGCTCCGGAGCAGATTGATGTTTTAATAAAAATAAATAAAGGGGCAAAGCGCGCCCGCTCCGCGGGGACATCAGCTCTCAAAGCGCGCAGTCGGACTAACAAATCACCTCGCATCCGCTGCGCGTTTCGGCTCCCGCGGCCGAGCGGCCGCGAAGTTTCCGCGCAAGTTCGGGGGACCAATAACACCCCCCCCCCCCCCCCGCCGCGGGGCCGCTGCGCTGCGCGGGGCCGCTGCGCGGCCGCGCCGCGCCTGTAGGTGGCACACGGCGCCCGCGCAGCGCCCCGGCGGCGGGGTCGGCGCTTGTCCGCCCGCCGCGCAGCGCTGCGCGGGGCGGGGAGTTTCCGCGGGGCCGGGCGCGCCGCCGCTGCGCCCCTCTCCGCGCTCCCCCCTGCGCGGCCGCGCCGCCCGGCAGCTCCTCCCGCAAAAACCGCGCATCGCCGCGCTGCGGCCGCCCGGAAAAGTTGACTGAGCGGCTGCGCGGGGCGGGACGCGGAGGTGCGCGGCGCGCAGCGGCCGGTGCTGCCCGGTGCCCGGCCCGGGGCAGCCGTCGGGCGCCGCCGCGCAGCTCTGCGCAGCTTCGCGCAGCCCGGAGCCGCTTCGGGCCGCGCTGCCCGCTGCTCGGGGCGCGGAGAGCCCGCGGGGCGCGCAGGCAGGAGTTAAGCGCGGCTTTATTCCGCAGAGCCTTGTTCGGCCGGGCTCGGCGCCTCCCGGCCGCGGCGCAGCGACAGCGCGAAGTTTGGAGACACCTTTCGTGATTGTCCCTTTGGCGACACTTTAGGTTTTACATTTAATTTGCATTTTGTTCTTAGCGAATATTGAAGTCTTGAGTGGAGGATTGAATTTTATTAGGACATCTGGACTGACAATATCAAACCAGGCACCGGCGTCCCCGAGCATGCTAAAATTTCAGAGTTAATTAGAACGAAGTGTGTTTAATTAAAGCCAATTATAATATCCGAAATTATCTGATCGATCCTTGTTTGTTCAGGCGGAGGCGCTTTGCAACGGGCCCGGCCCTGCGCGCCCCGCGCAGCCTGCGCGCCCTGCCCGGCCCTCGCCCTGCCCGGCCCTGCGCGCCCGCGGCGCCCCTGCGCGCGGCTCGGCCGCTCCGCGGAGCGGGGCCGAGGGTTTGCGCGGCCCGAGCGGGGCGGATAAATAAACCGGAGGCGGCGGCGAGCTGGCGAGCGGGGCGAAAGGCAGCGGCGGAGGTTGCGCGCCGCGTTAGAAGCGCCCGAAACCCCGCGGGTCTCCGCGCTCGGGGCGGCGGGGAGCAGGCGGTGCCGCAGATTTGTTTCGCTTAAATCGGGCGTAAATCGCAGCCGAGCGCGCTGGCGGCGCGGCGCCCGCCAACAGCAGCGCGGACCGGGGAACGGCGGCGGCTCTGCGCGGGCCGCCCGCGCCCCGCCGCGCTCCCTGCGCGCTCCCCGCGCTCCCGCGGCCCCGGCGGCGCGGAGCGGCGCGGAGCGGCGCGGCGCGGAGCGGGGCGGCCGGCGGGCAGCGCCTCGCCGCTCGCCGCCGTCATTTACTGCCAAGCAAATCCGTGCTGCGACCCGCGTGGTTTAAAACACCGAAACGCGGCGGATTTTTGCAGGAAAAAGCGCGGAGCGATTAAGCGAATCGTCCCGCGAGAATCGTCCCGGGGAAAAAAAAATATAATAAAGTTTCGGCGGCTCCGCGAGCGGCTGTGGAGACGCGGCCGCCGGTCTGAGCCCGCGCGGTGCCGCTCTTGAAATGCAAATTCGCGGGGGCCCCGGCGGCGCCTCGGCCCGTGGGCGCGCACGGCTGCGCGGCTCGGCGCGGCCGCCACCTCGGGAGGCTGCGGGCCCGCGCCGCCGCCGCGACTGTGCGAAGTCGGGAAAAAGCGGAGGAGAAGTCCCCGCAGAAAGGAAGGAAATCGGGGGGAAGGCGGAGGCGGCGGGCCGGGCCGCGGCGGAGCAGCGGCGGGTTGCGCGGGGCGGCGCGGCCGCTGCTCCGCGGTTGGCGGCGCGGTGAGAAAGGCCGGGGCCGGCGGGCGATGCGCGGCGCGTGCTGCGCGCCCGGGTGCGGGAGCAGATGATGGCGAAAATGAGCCGAAACGGCTGCGGCGGCCGCGCCGGGTGCGAGGAGCAGCTGAGCCCCGCGCGCGGCCAGATGGCTGCGGCGCGCAGATTTGCATTCATTTCCCCTAATATCGCCCCAAAGAGCGGGGCAGCTGCAGTTGTTGTCAGAAAGGTTTAAAAGTCCCTTTCTTCCCGGGGCGGGACCGCCGCCTTCTGCGACGGGCTTAGGGAACTTTCTTCCCCTCTTTAGTCAACAGTATCAGATTTAAAAGGATTTGTTTTAAAACCTTCTAATTTGGTAATCAGATTTAAGCCGCCCCGGCGCGTGTAATCTGAATTAAAGATGCTGTCGGCGATCGCAGGCACCGCGGTTCGTTCGCGCGGGGCCGCCGCGGCCGGGGCCGCCCGTGCGCGCCCGGCCCGGCCGCTCCTGCGCGGCGCGGCGCGGACCTGCTGCGACCTCCTCGCGCAGAGTTTCCCCGCACTTTGATTTAAGGTTATTAACATTCTATAGACAGTGGCATCTTTAATATGTGGCGATCGCTTCTAAAGACTAATCTCATTACCCTCAAATAGTCATAAAATATGATTTTATTATACTTACGTATTTAATTAGACGGCCAGCAATGTAATGGATTTTGAGATCGGGTAGAGCAACAGCTTTGATAATTCACTTATCTTTGGCAATAGTCATTAACCCCCAACACCAGCAAAATGGATCGCTTGCTCGCACCTCTCTTCCCCCTCACCCGCGCAGGCAGCGCCGGGGCTCCGGCTGCGCGCCCGCGCTCCCGTCGCCGCCCGTTAACCGCGGCGTTAGCGCGCAGCCCGGCGGGGCGCGGAGCGGGCGCCCCGGGTGCGCGGGGGCGGCGAAGCCTCGCCGCTCGGGGCACTTGCTGTCCCCGGCTCTCCACAGACACACGCATATATGTGTACCTCTATATGCAGTGCGTGTATATATATATATTTAGTGTGTGTACATATATAAAGTGTGTGTGCATGTGCGTGAAGACTTCATCTATGCGTATGCACGTATGTATGTGTGTATATATGCGTGTGTATATCTGTGTGCGTGTATGTGTGTGTATAAATATAGCGTGTGTGTGTGTATATATATGGGTGTATACACATAGGGGTGTATATATAGATATGGGTGTATATATGTGTGCGTGTATATGTGTGCGTGTATACGTGTGTATAAATATAGTGTGTATATATATGTGTATATGGGTGTATATGTGCATATATGGGTGTATATGTGTATATATGGCTGTGTGTATATATGTGTGTGCGTATAATATATGTGTGTGTATATAATATGTGTGCGTGTTTGTATATATAATAAATGTGTGTGTGTGTATATATAATATATATATATCTCTGTGTGTGTGTGTGTGTATATATAATATATATATATCTCTGTGTGTGTGTGTGTGTATATAATGCAGCTGCGTGTGTAGGCGCGGGCGGGTGTCGCGCCCCGGCCCCCCCGCGGGCGGGTCTCCGGGACACCCTTTGTCCGTCCCCGGGGCCTCGCGCTGCGCCGAAACGCGCGCGTCCCCGCGGCGCCCCGCGCGCAAGTTGCGCCCCCGCGGCCGGCGCGCGGCCTCCCGGCGCGGCTGCCCCAGGGCCGAGCAGGGCAGGGCCGGGCGGGGCGGGCGGGGCGGGGCGGGGCGGGGCGGGGCGGGACGCGGGGGCGCGCGGAGCGGGCGCGGGCGCGGGCGCGGGCGCGGGCGCGGGCGCGGGCGGCGGCGGGGCCCGGCGCGGCGGCGCGGGCCATATATGGCGCGGGCGCCGCCCCCCGCGCGTCAGCGCTGACAGCGCGGCTCCCGCGGCGGCGGGGCCCGGCTCCCGGGAAGGGCGCGCTCCTCGGGGAGGGAGGGCCGGGCTCCGCGCGCCGCCGGCCAGTCCGCGCGCCGCCCCGGGCCCGCCGCGCGCACCGCGCCGCGCCGGCACTCCTCCGCGCGGCCCGCGCCGCCGCTATTTGTCCTGGGGAGCGGCAGCGAGCCGTGCCAGAAGCGGGCGATCCCGCCGCGTCCGGCAGCCCTTTCCGCGCCGCGCGGCTGCGGGGGCTCCGCGCCGAGCGGCCGCCACGCGAGTATTTATCCGCGCCGGAAAAAAAAAAAAAAAAAAAAAGCCAACCCGCCGCCGCCGCCGCCGCCGCCACCGCCGCGCGCCTCGCGGTGCCGCCGGCCGCCGCACTTTTTCCTTCCTTCCTTCCTTTTTTCCTTTTTTTTTTTCCTTTTTTTTTTTAACCACCAAGCTGGAACGCCGTGCGAGTAGCTGCGCAGAAGTGCTCAGCAAATTGTTTATGTCGCGCCAAGACAGGACAGACTGAAGGAGGCAGCGCGACTTGAGCCGGGCTTTTCTCCTGCTGCTCCCGGGGAGTAAAGTCATCTCTTATATCCCGGTCGCCAAGGAGAGAGGGAGCGAGCGAGCGAGCGAGCGAGAAAAAAACCGAGCGGCAACCAACCCACCCGCCGCTGACATTTCCCTCCGCTTTAACCCCTTTTGGTTGGGAGCCGGTGTCGCCCCAATTTGTTTTAATGTTTGGGATTCAGGAAAATATACCGAGAGGCGGGACGACCATGAAAGAGGAGCCGCTGGGCAGTGGCATGAACCCGGTGCGCTCCTGGATGCACACGGCCGGCGTGGTGGATGCTAACACGGCCGCGCAAAGGTACGTGCGCCGCGGCCTGCCCCGGCGCCGCCCGCGCCCGGCCCGCGCCGCTCCGCGCCGCTCCGCGCAGCGCCGCGCAGCGCCGCGGCCCCCCGCGCGGCTCGGCCCGGCGCGGCGCGGCCCCCCGCGCCGCCGCGCTCACCCACGCTTGTCTTGTTTTCTCCCGCAGCGGCGTGGGGCTGGCTCGGGCGCATTTCGAGAAACAGCCGCCCTCCAATCTCAGAAAATCCAATTTTTTCCACTTCGTCTTAGCTCTGTACGACAGGCAGGGGCAGCCCGTGGAGATCGAGCGAACGGCTTTTGTGGACTTTGTGGAGAAAGAGAAAGTAAGTCTGCTGCTTTGCCTCGTTTCCCTTTTTTTCCCTTTTTTTTTTTTTTTTTTTTTTGAACCTTTCGGGCTGGTTTAATTGATGCGGGATAATCGGCGCGGCGCGGCCGGGACCCCCGGGGCGCGCGGCCACGTGCGGCTCCGCGGCGGCTCCGCGCGCTTCTGCGGCCCGGCGAGCGGCGAAGCGGGGCCGCGCTGCGCCCAGCTGCTGCCGGCACCGCTGCTCCGCCGCGGCTCGGGGCTGAGTTTCCGCCCGCCGCAACGCCGAGCTGCTGCGGGGGCGAAACCAAAAAGAAACCTCGGCAGCAGGACGCCGTTTTGCTACTAAACGTAATTATTTATCGTTCCTTGCAGGAGCCAAACAATGAAAAAACTAACAATGGAATTCACTACAAACTTCAGTTATTGTACAGCAACGGTAAGTTGTTGTGACCTCGTTTTTGAGCGCGGACGTGCCACCAAAAGTGCTGCTTTCTCTTTCAAGGCCTTTTTTAAGGGGACATAAAGATTTGGAGATTAAAATTACACGCGTGTAAACACGGCTCTTTTCTTGGCATGTAAGGAAAACAAAACATAAACGATCGATAAGTCAATGGTACTTCACATGATTAACCGGTCGGTCTTGAAGTGGAAAGTAAAAAAGGGGATCGATAGCCACTCCGACACGACATCACTTTTAAGTGACTTTTCTCAGTTTTGCAAATTAATGTTAATTGCGGCGCGGGCATCGTGGATGCTGCGCCCGGGCGCAGCGGGTTCCTTAGGCGTGGGAGCGGCGGGCGGGGAGGCGGCGGGCGCCGGGGAGGGTCGCGGCGCCCGGGGCAGCCCTGCCGCTGCCGTGCTCCCTTTTCTTCTTTTTAAGCCTGACGCGAGTGTTGATATATTGTATGTAGCACTTAATTGCCTGACCTCATGTTTTCATTATGTAATTTGGGTGGTTCGCCATTGAAATTCTCACCAGACCTTGTCTCTGCTTCCCCCTCGCCAGGAGTTAGGACAGAACAGGATTTGTATGTCCGTCTAATAGATTCAATGACCAAACAGGTGAGAAAGTTTCAGCTTTTCTTAACAGTCGAGTAACTAAGTTTGTATTTTGCCCTTGCTTTGGGGGGGGGGGGGAGGAGGATATTAAATGGGCAGACCGCATCTATTTTTCTGCTAATTTACCTGTCCGAGTAACGAAGGTATCTAGCACTGGAAAATATTTTAAAAAGTGGAATAGGTTTATTGTTGCTATCTCGAGCAGCCTGTGTGTCGTTAAATAGTGTGTGTATCATTAGGTGCAATGTCATGTGCGTATGTGTTTGATCTAATTAATTCAGCGAAGGGTAGATGCAACAAAAAGACCCCCATCAGGTGGCCCAGATTTATTTTTAATAGCACTTCTTTCCATTGGCAACTTTTTCGTTTTATTTTTCCGCGGTGAAAAGGGGCAGCCCTCCTCCCAGGCTCCTCGAAAGCGAGCGCGATCCGTCCCTTCCTTTTATGCGGCCCCGATCTAGCAACGCGAGCCGCTTATTTGGATTTAAAAGTTAAATGTGCCGAGGTGAAAAGTCATCTTGTTCCGCTCGAGTCCGGAGTCACCTCGCGGCCCCCCATCTCCATAATTCAAACTCCGCGCTCCAGGGGTCACCGCAGCCCGGCCCTTTCCCTGGGAGCAGCTTCTGTTTCTTCCTCCAGCCTCTGTCATACCTTGTAAATAACATAATTACAAGCAGTCCCTTATTAAATTATTTAACCTGTCTTGGTCAACTTCTGCGGGGATAACTGCGCGTTATCAGCGGCGCGGCGCGGCGATCAAAGCCGGAAAGCCGCTCGCTCGCTTCGGCTTTGGCGTCATTTTTTTTCCCGGGGAGAGGTTTCGGGGTCTGGGGGAGGGCGGTGGGAACGGGGATAATTTACGGCGCTTTGGAAACCAGATACCCGGGGTGGAAGCGGGAGCCCCAGGGGCGGCGCGGCGCCCGCGGCAGCGGCGCACCCGCGGTGCGGGGCGGTGCGGGGCCCCGCCGCGGCTCGGGGCTCGTCCCGGGCGGCCCCGGGAGCCGCTGCCCGCGGCGGCCCGCAGCGCTGCTGGCCGCCAGCCGCTGCCCGAGGAGCCCTTCGCAACTCTGGAGCGCTCTCGAGTTGACAATGTGGTTTTATTTCCTTTGTATA